>NC_091122.1:43886789-44507275 GCF_040183065.1 Periplaneta americana | reverse complement strand
AAACTGAAGCATGCGCAATGTGTTATAGCCGGAACTTGCAATACTGTGGCATGCGTAATGGGTTCAATCTGGTTTTTGGAATATCGAGCGTGCGCAATGGAATACTGAGCATGTCCACTGCATTAAAAATAGAGCATGCGCAGTGTGCTGAAAATAGAAGTTCGAATACTGAGCATGCGCAGTGTGTGATAAGTGGAACTTGGGGCGATGAGAATGTGCAGGCGGCTAGAAATATGAGTACGCGCAGGTTCTTAAAACCGAAACTTGGACTACTGAGTATGGGTTGTATGTCATAACTGCAACTTGGAATACTGATCATGGGTATCATGAGGACTGTCCTCACACAACCGACATCTAAAGGAGGCACGTCGGCATTCATTAATTCTGACACCTGACTTGAGCCCTTATTATACAGTTTATTACGATTATATAGGGACATCATTTTATTTTTACTTCAATTTTTATTGTACCTGAGTTTTTGAATGTACTTCACTCCCACCCCTTCTACTAATGAAGTTCCAACTGTCCTCTACACACAGATCCTTGACCGCATATAATAAACAGCACGAGTTAGTGAGTATAGTACGTTCCAGAAATATGTTCACGTTTTCCAGTGACGAAAGAGCTTTCAATATTGAATCATATTTTCGCACAGGTACTGTCCGTTTGCCTACGTCGCATCCCTATTTCCTCCACCTGCTTCTGCTCGCCCCTCTGTAAAAGCAGGGCTGTCTTAGCTCTTTTCTGAAAACATTAATTTCTGTAGGGGATTGGACGTTTACGTAATATTTTATACAACTGTTTAAAATAACTTAAAGGGCCTCGTTAATAATTCACTGTCACGTGATTTTCTCCCTTTCTACGATCCTGCGACATAACCACTTGGACGGACAGTAGATAGTATGTCCGAGTAATTTTATCTTTTCGGATCGGGCAGAAGTGAAGATTGAATTTACAATACGTAAGGTACTCTTTTATAGAGTAGGTACAGAATTATTTCAACATGAGTTACTAGTACGAAGGACGAAAATGGCAATTGGAATTAGATGCAATAGTCTATAGTGCGATAATATGCACAAAAGAACTGAAGCCTGTATCGAAATGAACGGCCACCATTTTAAAAAATGTGTTTAAATATCCATATTATGATTATTTTTCAATTGAACTTCATTCTCTATATTGTACGCTAATGTGCTGTAGACAGTATAATATACACTGCATAATGAATACGTTCGAATGGCTAACTCAGTCCATGAGTAAAAACACTTATTCTTAATACAGTACTGTATTAAGATTAAACAAAAACCTAATGAAAATTATCAAACTCAAAATCGCGATATTTCCTAGTTTACGTAAATGGATGAACTACTTTTCTTCCCTCCTATACCTAGTGAAGTGTTTTTTTGTTTATGTGTTACGCCAGTATCATCGAACTCCAGTCGTGGAAGGGGGAGAATCTGTGTTTCCGGTTCTCTAAAGGTATAGCCAGGTTAATATTAAAAATGTTAGTAAAAATAAAATGATGTCCCTGTAGTATTGGATACTGATCCCACATAACCATATTGGAAGAACAGCATCATCGTCAAATTAAATGTATATTACTATCAACATTAAACAACCCAATTTATAATATTAGTATTTATAAGACAATCATATTAATTTGAAATAACAATCAAGATAAAATATGAGACACACACCATGATACATACGTTTGAATGTTTAAAATATGTGCATTAAAGGGAAACAGAAATATGAACAAAATAAATGTATTCAAATACTGTAATTTGCAACTCTTCACATTCACAACATTTCTACCTTAATTTTATATTTTATTATTTTTTATTCTTTTACATCAAGTTACTTCATTATTCCATATGTGAAGACTTGCAAACATATATACTTTGCAACTTACACGTGTATTTTAAATAATTGACAATAAGGGCTGTCATATAAGAATGTCAAAATGTATCATAACCATGTTGATTTTAATAAGGTTCAGTTTGCATGTCACTAAATATGTATTGTATTTGTAGAGATTACTGATATTACCGAAATGTACTTCGTATCTGATGATGTTAGCCCTGACCAACGAAAACGTTTATACATCTTTTAAACATACAATGTAAAGGTTAATACCTTAAACATATGTTCTGAATTTAGTTTAATTTATTTCAAAATAATACATTTTAATTCAATTTCTTGAATTTATTTCAGTTTATTTTGTTTTATTTTAATTTAGTTTAATTTATTTCATTTGTATTTAGTTATTTTACTTTAATTTATTTAACTTTAAATTATTTTATTTTCATTTACTTCGTTTTATTTTGATTTATTTTTTTTAATTTCATTTTTCCAATTTTAATTAAGTTATTTCATTTTATATTAACTTAATTGATTTTAATTTATTTCAATTTACACTACTTTTTCTTAATTTATACTATTTAATTTTAATTTAATTTATTTTCATTTATTTTATTTTAATTTATCTGATTATGAATTAATTTAATTTTTCAATTTATTTCAATTTACTTTATTTCAATTTATTTCATTTTAGTTTGTATTAATTTATCTTATTTCATATTAGTTTAATGTAACTTTATTTATTTTATTCATTCTAAGTTATTTTAAATTTAATTTATTTTAATTTATCTCATTTCATTTTAATTCAATTTCTTTTTTATTCATTTTATCATTATAATTTAATTTAATTTAATTTATAATATTTTCATTTAATTTAATTTATTTTGATTTATTTTAATTTACTTTAGTTTATTTTGTTTTATTCTGTATTAATTCATTTTAGTTTATTTTAATTCACTTCAAATAATTTAATCGTTTTTAATTTTATTTTAACTTATGTTATTTAAATTTACATTATTTTATTATATTTCCCTTTATTTTAATTCAATTTATTTTATTTAAATTTATTTTCATTTGTTGCATTTTAATTTATTCTATCTTAATTTACTTTACTTCATTTTAATTTACTTTAATATATTTTGATTTTTAATTTATTTTAATTCACATTATTTCATTCTATTTTTTATTTAATTTATTTTATTTTAATTTGTTTAATATAATTTAGTTTAATTTATATTAGAATGTAATTTATTTTAATTCAATTTTCTTTAATTTAATTACTTTAATTACTTTATTTTAATTAAATTCATTTAATTTTCATTTCATTTCTCCATAAAAGAGTTATAACCATAGGACTTGTCAAAAAGAGAGAGAGAAAACAATAATTAAAACAGAAAACAATATTAAAATAGATAAGGATACAATAAATTAGCACCAATATAAACCCACACTTACTTGATCTAAATTGTAGGGTCAGAGGTTTGTTAAAATTCTTTTGATGTATCTTTTAAAATATCTTTAATCGTTCGTATTTTTAATTTCATGAGGCAAATCATTATACGTATATTTTGTTGAAACGTTTTGTTGAAACTTGTCAATCGATGTGCTGAAATATCAAAATTTTCCTTAAAATGAATATTGTAATAATGAAAATCACTATTTGGATAAAAATGGTTATTATTAGAATGTATTAATTCCATAAGCTTAAAAATATATAAAGCATAAACTGTTAAAATATTCAGGGTGGAATTCATAGTCGTCACTCATAAATGAGTGAACCCTTATACTCATTTCTAATTCATAGTTGTCCCTCATTCACATAAGAGTGATTACTTAAGTGAGCTCATCTGTACCCTTAAGTGACCACTTATTTTCAAAATGGATACCGAGAATGATTTTGAGGATATTGTGGACTTTGTTGAACGAAATGAGGAAGGGATATGTGTCCCAAAAAGGTATATTAGAGACCTGGAGAATCCTTTGGAAATGTATAGTGGACTGGAATTTAAGAAACGATATGATTTTCGCAAGGCCAGAGTTATTGATATTTTACTGTCTTTATTAGACAAATACCGAATGCTGCAAACAACAGAGGTTACCACTTCCATAGCTGTTGAAAATGTTGATAGCACTAAGATTTTATGCATCATCATCATTTCAAGTAGGTCGTAATACACTACGTCTATTTCTCACAACAGAATTAATATAATTTATTAACACCGAATACATTATTTTACAACTGGTGTGCAGGTATGTACCACGTAAGTCAGCCTATAGTGTGCAGAATAATTTCAAAAGTCTCCGAAGTAGTATTGTGACATATTAAAAGGTTCATAAAATTTTCAGCATCTGTAGAGGCATTCAATGCATTAAAAGTGGACTTTTTTAAGAAAGCTGGTTTTCCAGGAGTTATCAGTGTTAATTATGGCACATACGTATGTGTACATTTCAATATCAATGCCACAGGAATCGAGCTCAGGGTCGTCTTCAACGTTGGTGTCAGATGCTGGACAACCACCAGTTTTTAGTAAGCTTCTCTTTTCTGCTGTGAATCCTACCTGTGCCGTTTTATTTTGGCACACTACTTTTATTTTCCTTTTCCTTTCTTTCTTTTCTTTCTATCTTTATTTTTATTTCATTTTTGTATTCGTTTACCTTACTCTTCATAGATGGCTTTACCTTTTCTCCATTTTCAGTCTTACTTTCTCCATTAGATTCCATTAGATTACTTGTTTCTTTTCTTCCATTTTAGCTCATTTATTTCCCCATGTATAAGGAGCAATACTTTTAGCGATCACATTTGGGCTTGATTTATTACTGGATATTTCGAGGGAGCATTAACACTTTGTTTGACTTTAAGGGAGCATCCTTTGGTGAGCATGTGATTTGATTTTGATTTATGATTGGATATTTCGAGGGCGCATAACACTAGTTTTGATTTTGGGGGAGCATCAATTTCTAGAAGCCAGTCTGGTGGAAGGACTCGTTGAGGAAGGTTGTACTGTAGCTGCGGGGTTGGTGTTGTGGGTATTCGTGATGGGATCGCGGGTGACCCAGTTCGGAAAGTACGTGCACTGAAGTAGACCAGGAATCGAACGGGGTTCGTTATCTTCTACAGGTAGGAGCATAGCTGAGCTGCAGTGATGGATTATTTCAATTTGTGTGGAGTTACGAGGTGACCGTGTTGGGAGAAGGTTGGAAGACGATTGGGGAAAGTAGGGTGTGGGAATTGAGTATGTGTGTATTAAGCATCTAGCTGTGATGTGATACCGGATCAGCCGAGAGTCGAATGGGGATTGTAATTTATCGCCTGTTACAGTTGTTCTCAGTCTGTGAAGTGATATACAGAGAGAGAGAGTTGATATACGAGAGTGAAAGTGAGAGGTCATTGTTGTGCTGGATGTGAATACATTCCTACTGGATTGTAACAGGTTTGGGTATCATTACAGAGTTGGTTATGTGTGAATTATGGTAACAGTGTGATATCAACAACGTGAAGTATTAGTACTTCGTTTTCCTCAAACGGGGCTATATTATAGTACGTTTGGTAACTTAAAGTTATGCAGTGAGAGACAAGTTTAGACTTGCAGTATTTATTACTCGTGTTTTCAGTTAGAGAAAACAGATGGCATTGCTAGCCCTGGATTTGATGAATGCCAGGTCAATGTATGGAAAGTATCGACTAATTTACTTGATGGGTAAATTATGAGTGATTGCACATTTAGTATGACAACGGAGTACAGTCATTTTTCCTGTTGGAGAGTTAATAAATGTTCTTTGAGTGATTTTAAGTTTATATTTTGTGTTTTTCTTGTATCACCTTGTCGAAGAGATTGTCATCCCGATCATAACGTTCTACGGCAGGGTACCGGTAAGCTTTTACTTTGAAGTATTGTTTGTTCAATACTTTTTAACTTCTATTCAGAGTACACAGAGCCAGGCCGTTCCATACCTTTGTAAGAAATTTTATATTTTCCCATAGTTTCTTCAACTGCTCGACATTCCTTCATATATTTTCAGGGTTGGAATTGAATTCTGATGCAGTAGTTTCCCAAGCAGCTTTCCTTCTTCATAAAGAGACACAATTAGATTGCCTGTTTTCTACGATGTCTTTATGCTTTAAAACAACCTCTCGAAGTAGAAGTCGTTCCTCTTCGGAAAAATTCTTTCCTTTCAGCATAACCTGCTTATTTTCAGCTAACTTTATTGTTATTTAGTACAATAATATTGATAACTCGTTGTTATAGCAACTCCACATGTAGAACGGCTTTGATTAGTCCAATGAGAGCCAGCTTTTATTATGACATCATATCCGGCAGCTGTAAGTGAACACTCATTACAGTAGCGTGCAAATTAATCTGAACACGACATATTTTTACATTTTCTGTCATTGTTGGCCTCACAGCTGCTCATACCACTTCAATTGACATCTGTAGTACGTGTAATTCCATTGTTGAAGGTCTGTCATTATTTTTTTTATAGTATGTGACATTTTGCCTGTCATTTTGTACTTATAAGCATTTCAGTTGTGTTGAAGACTTAATACTGCAATCCTGTGTGCATTCTGTCGTCTTCACAAATGGATACAACTCCACGAAAACGGTCTAAAATTATAACATTAGCAGAGCATTCTTCTATGACACAGAGGCAAATTGCTGCAGAATGTCACATCGGTTTGGCTACTGTTAATTCGATCATAAAACGATACAGGGAGACTGGATCCATCACACCCCAGAAAAAAGGAAACTGCGGCCGGAAAAGGAAGACTTCACCTGCAGATGATCGTTTAATTGTCAGGAAAAGTAAATTAAATCCTAGACTAACTGCTGTCGACTTAACCCGCGAGTTAATGGCTACCACTGGGACGAATATTGATGTCACAATAGTGCGGCGTAGGCTTTTGGAAGCTGGACGAAGGGCTCGTAAGCCTATTAAGAAGCAACTGCTAACCCCTGTTACGTGCAAAAAATGCTTAATGTGGGCAAAATTACATCAACACTGGACAGTGAATGACTGGAAGAATGTACTTTTTTCCGAGGAGTCTCATTTCGAGGTCCACGGCCACAGTGTTTCTTACGTACGGAATGGATCCGAAAAAGTAACAGCAGCTCATCTCCAACAAGCACCCAAATACCCCCCTAAAGTAATGTTTTGGGGTTGTTTTACACATGAAGGGCCTGGAGCATTAATACCTATCAAGGGAATGATGAATTCTGACAAATATATTCACTTATTGGAAACCAGAATCGTACCCCAGCCGCAAAAATCATTTCCGGATGGCAGAGGTGTGTTCCCACAAGACATGGCACCATGCCATACATCTCGAAAAACTACAGAATTCTTCAGCAAGAAGAATATTCAGGTACTCCCCTGGCCAGGCAACTCACCCGACATCAACCCCATTGAGAACTTGTGGTCAATTTGCAAAAGAAGAATGCAAAAAATGGATTGTTCTACAAAGGAGAAGATGATTTCTGCCCTCAATGGTGTATGGTTTCGCGATAAAGAAATGAAGAATATTTGTGGGAAATTAGTGGAATCCACGCCAAATCGTCTCAGAGCTGTTATTAGGAACAAGGGAACAAGGGAGGTCACATAGATTACTAAGGTATGTCTTAGATCCTTTTTTTATCCCGTTTGAGTGTTTTTCCATAAGTAATTACGTTGTTCAGATTAATTTGCGCGCTACTGTATTAAGTGTTGTCTATGAATTCGGGATTTACTTAAGGGTTCTCTTATTATAAGCAATCCTTATTACTTAAGGGTTCACTCATTTTATAAGTGACGACTATGAATTCCGCCCTAAAACTCTTAAAATATTCCCTACATGATGTACGATTATCAACACCTGCCATACATCTCACAACATGCTTCTGAGCAATAAAAACATCACTCAGCTTTGAACTTGACCCTCAGAAGCATATGCCATATGATAATCTCGATTCTATTCCAGTATAATAAAAGAACTGTATGGTTCTATGACACAAACAAAATGTCAAATTTCTAATTTAGTAACAGACAACATTCATTTTCTGAATTAGGTGTGAACAGTGTAATTTCCAATTCAAATGTTTATCAAATATTAGGCCAAGGAATTTAGTTGAATGTGACTAGCACATTGTGAAAGCAGAGACAAATAGAGAAAGCAGAGGAGTAAATAGAGGTAAAGAAAGAAAATGGAGGGAAAATAGACAAAATAGAGAGAAAATGGAAATATAAGGAAAAGTAGAAGAGAAAATAGAGAAAGTAAAGAGCAAGTAGAGTGAAAATAGAGGAAAAAACAGAAGGAAAAATGGAGGAAAATAAACAGAAAATAGAGGAGGAAATATAGAGAAAATAGAGACATAACAGAGGAGAAAAATGGAGAAAAGAGAGAGAAAATTGAAAAAAAAATAGTGGGAAAATAGATGAGAAAATAGAGAGACAAGGGGACAAAATAGAGGGAAAACTGAGCAAAAAAGGGGAGAACATAGTGGGAAAATACAACACAAAATAGAGAAAATTGTGCGAAACTAGTGAAGAAAATTCAGGAGAAAACAGAGGCTAAAATAGAGAAAATATAGAATATAGAAGTGAAATAGAGAGAGAAGAAAGGGTAGAGGAGAAAATAGAGAGGAAAGAGGGGAAAAACAATAGGATAGAAAACACAAGAGAGAATAGAGTGAAAATAAAGGACACAATAAAGAGAAAATTGTGGGAAAATAGACAAGAAATTAAGAGGAAAATGGAGATGATAATTCAGGAGACAGTAGAAAGTAGAGGAGAAACAGAGGGAAGATAGAGGAGAAAATACAAAATACAGAAAACTATAAGATAAAATAGAGGGAAGACAGGAGAAAATAGAGCGAAAATAGTGAACAGAAATAGATAAAGTAGAGGAGAGAATAGAGCAAAAATAGAGAAAATAGGGGAGAAAATAAAGGAAAATAGGGGAGAAAAGAGAAGAAAAGAGGAAAATAGGAGAGAAAATAGAAAAGAAAATGGAGGAAAATAGAAGAGAAAATACAGCGAAACTACTACAGGAGAAAATAGAGGAGAAACAGGAGAAAAAAGAGAAAAGAAAAGGAGAATGGTGAAGAAAATAGATAAAAGAGAGGAGAGAACAGGGCGATAATAGAAAAAATAGGGGAGAAAATGAGAGAAAATAAGGGAAAAAATAGAGGGAAAAAAAGGGGAAAATAGAGAGAAAGCAGAGTAGAAAACAGATCGAAATAGAGGAGGAAATAGTGACAAATTGAAGAGAAAATAGAGATATAGAGGAAAAATAGAGGAGAAAAAAGGGAGTGAAGAGATAATACAGAGAAAATAGAGGGAAAACAGAGGAGAATATAAAGGGAAAATATAGAGAAAATACAGAAATTCAAGAGAAGGTAAAGGGAAAAGCAGAGGAGAAAATGGAGGTGAATAGACAGAAAATAGAGGCAAAGTAGAGGAGAAAACAGAGGAGACAATAAAGGGAAAAGAGGAAAAAAGAGAGTAAAAAGGGGAGAACATAGAGGGGAAAATACAAGACAAAATAGAGAAAACAGTGCGAAGTAGAGGAGCAAATTCAAGAGAAAATAGACTGTGAAATAGAGAAAGTAGAGGGAAAGTACAAAGAAAGGAGAGGGTAAATAGAGGAAAAATAGTGTAGAAAATACAGGAGAAAATAGAGCGAAAACAAAGGAAAAAATAGAAAGAAAATATACAAGAAAAGAGATGAAAATAGAGGCAAAATAGAATATATAATAGAGGGAAAATAGATAGAAAATATAGGACAAAATAGAGGAAAAAAGAGGGGAAAATAGAGCGAAAATAGTGGAGAAAAGAGAGTAGAGAATACAGCAAAGAAACGGAAAATAGAGTAAAATGGAAGAGCGAAGCTACACGGGAAAATAGAAGAAAAATGAGAGAAAATAGAAAATTAGAGGGGAAAAATAGGGAGAACAGAGTACAGAATAAAGCGAAAAAATAGAAAATAGCAGAGATAATAGAGAAGAAAATAGAGGAGCGAAACTATAGCAGCAAATAGAGGAGAGAAAAGTAGAAATTAGATCGAAATAGAAGAGAAATAAGAGTAGAGATTAGAGAAAATAGAGAACAAGTAGAGGAAAATAGAGAAGCAAAAATAGAGGAGAAAACTGAAAAGAAAGTAGAGCGAAAATAGGGAGAAAATGGAAGGAAAAGTAGAGCGAAAATACAGGGAAAATGGAAGAGAAAATATGGGAGAAAAAACAGCGAAAATAGAAGAGAAAATGTAAGGAATACAGAAAAATAGAGTGAATATATAGGAAATAGAGAAAATAGAGGAGAAATTAGAAATGAAGATAGGTCGAAGAAAGAATAGAAAATAGAGGAGAATATGGACGGGAAAATAGAGGAGAAATTGGAGCGAAAAAACTGGATAAAATTGAATAGAGTAGAAAATAGAGGAGAAAATAATGGGAAAAGAGAGCTGAAAATAGAGAGAAAAGTGGAGAACAAATTGAGGAGAAATTAGAGAGAGAGAGAGAATAGTGAAAAAAGTGAAAATACAGGACAAATGGAGAGAAAATATGAGAAAAACGAACGAAAATAGAGAGAAAGTAGACGGAAAACAGAAGAGAAAACAGAGGAGAAAGTCAGGAGAAAATAGAGGAGAAATCAGAAAAGAAGAGCAATTATTAGAGGAGAAATTAAAGGGGCGATATTGAACCGAAAATAGAGCAGAAAATAGAGGACTAAATATAGGATAAAATAGAGGGAAGTAGAAGATAATATAGTATAGAAATTAGAGGAAAAAATTGAAGAGGAGAAATAGGAAAAATAGAGGAGAAAATAAAAAGAAAATAGAGTAAAATGTAGAGAAGAAAAAGGAGAGAAAATAGAGGAAAAATTGGAGCGAAAATGGAGGGTAAATAGAGAGAATATAGAGCCAAGTTAGAGGAGAAAATAGAGCAAAAAATAGAGGGATACATATCTTGACCCTCATAGAAGAGGAAAAACAACAAACGCAACTTCACCATGAAGAGAAAAAGGCGGTATGAAAGATGTGACTAAATGTGAGTTGTTAATTATGACCAGGGAAAGGATTTATATGTAAATACATATTTACTTATAAAGCTAATATAATTTATATTTTGCATTATCTTTATGTTTCACAATGTGTAGGGTTGAAAAATCCTACTTTTATTTTCCATATTTTTCCATATTTTAGAGTTTAGTACATATTTTCGTTAATTTCCATATATTTTCCATATTTCATATAAAACAGTCCATATTATATTAGGTATAACAATAAAACAAAACAAAATTCCATTAACTTTTAAAAATACATTTCAACAATAGAGATTTAAACACATGTTCAGTAATCCCTTTAACATCAGAGTTATTTGAAAATTAGCAGTCCTATCAACAATGGGAAAGTAAGTTACAAAACTGTATTAATTTAATTTAAAATTTTTAACAGACTTCAGTTGTGCAGCTCAACAGTTAAATGCCAGTCAGAGTACACATAGGTTCAGTTTTGTAAATCATACTATAAAGACGGTAAATATGCCAAAAGTACGTCATTCAGTCAATTTAAAATCAAAACTAACAAGTTACATTTCAGAATTTAAAGAAGATGGTTTATCAACTGACAATAAAATATTATTTTGTAATTTGTGTCAGTGTGCAGTATCATCTACACAAAAGTTCCTGGTGCAACAACACATTACAACTAGTAAACATCAGGCCAACAAACAACTAAATTCCAAGCAGAGACAATTGTTTTTAACACAACCAACAACATCGAATGTAAGATCTGAGTTTAACATCGACCTGTGCCGTTCTCTCATCTCTGCTGATATTCCTCTCTACAAACTAAAGAATAAGGTCTTCAGGGAATTCCTTGAAAAATATACTCAACATACAATCCCGGATGAGTCAACACTTAGGAAGACGTATGCTCCATCCATCTACGATGAGACAATACAGAAGATAAGAGATGAAATTAAAGATAGTTCAATTTGGGTTTCCATTGATGAGACTCCCGACAAAGAAGGTAGACTTGTTGGTAATGTAGTTATCGGTTTGTTAAGTGAACAATATTCTGAACGAATTCTTTTACATTGTGATGTTCTAGAAAAGTGCAATAACAAAACTATAGTTAAACTGTTCAACGAAGCTATGGGTATCCTGTGGCCAAAGGGTATTATGTACGATAATGTGTTATTCTTTATTAGCGATGCTGCCCCTTATATGGTCAAAGCTGGACAAGCATTATCTGTTGTATATCCTAAATTGACTCATTTTACTTGTGTGGCGCATGCATTTCATCGTGTGGCAGAAGTGGTCAGAGACAATTTCCCTAAAGTAGATTTGTTGATTTCATCAGTGAAAAAAGTATTTCTCAAAGCTCCCAGTAGAGTTAACGTGTTGAAAGAAATGTACCCTGAAATTCCATTGCCACCAAAGCCAATTTTAACTAGATGGGGTACATGGCTAGAAGCAGTTGAATATTATGCCGAACATATAGACTCTATTAACAATGTTCTCCTTGCATTGGACTCTGAAGATGCAGTCTCAATTGATACTGCGAAAACAGTTACCTGTGACATAAGTGTGAAGAATGACTTAGCTCACATTCAGCATACATTTTCATGCATCATAAAAACGCTCAAAAGTCTCCAAAATAGGCACCTTTCACTATCTGAAAGTTTTGAAATTATAAATAGTACTGTGGAACAACTGAATCGTGGTAGAGGTAAAGTTGCAGATGCAGTAAGAGCTAAGGTGGACACTGTACTTTCAAAAAACCCTGGATATGAAGAACTACAAAAGGTTGTTGCTGTGATGAGTGGTGAATCAACAGTGAAGATTAACTTGGACTTATCCCCAGCAGACATTGTGAAATTGAATTATGTACCAGTTACTTCTTGTGACGTCGAACGCTCTTTTAGTCAGTATAAATCTATCCTCAGAGACAATAGAAGAAGATTCACTTTTCAGCACTTGAAAGAAATGTTTGTAACCTATTGTTATGGTAACAGACAATAAAAATTGTGTTTTGTTGAAACTACATTGGAAGATAAGGTACGTCCATTATATTTTTTGTTTAGTTTGATTAAAATGTACCAATATTTAACGTACATAGTCATTTTTTTATAATTTTAAGTCCATATTTAATTCCATATTTTGGTAAAAATCCATATTTAATTCCATATTTTGGTAAAAATAACTACATATATATTTACATATTTCATATATTTTTAGTCCATATAAATCCGTTCCCTGATTATGACAATCTAATAGTTTTTGTAAAATGGCTCTTTATTTTTTTTTTTTTTTTTTTTTTTCGTTTTCATGATTATTCTTCTATCTGGAAGACAAATTGGATCTTCCAACTGTTTTTTTCTTTTTTATTGTTCTCCGCGGGGTCAAGTCAAATAAAATCCCAGAAGATAAGGGAAATAATGAATTATTCCACACATGAAAGCAAACAAAATGAAACTTCGGTCACAGGTGTCTTAACAAAAATTCATGTTAAAAAAAACCCTGCATCAATGTGACCAAACCCATACTCTTCTCCATGACAGTCAGACAACATAACGGCCTGAACTACTACGACGAGACAGAAACGCTCTCCTCATGATCTGTCTGTTGCTGTCGATATGAAAGACTACAAGCAACTTTTGTAGCCAGCAAGTACGAATATCATTAGTTTCAGTAAATGAATAAAATAATTATTTCCTAAGCATATCCCATAATCAAATCAATGTTAGAAAGATCGTTGGTCATTGTTGTCCTGTTGACTATGACCTCAGGGCACAACAAATACAGTGTCCAAAAAATAACTTTTCAACTTTGCGAATGTATAATGGAGTATACAGTACTGGTAAAATAATATTGAGCCAGCTACCTTACCTTTGCAGGGATGGCTGCTTGAACAGAAGCAATGAGGATACGTTTCTCAAGTCAAGTAGTGCTGTAAAATTGGCACTTTGTCTACTTCACCTGAATAGCTGCCTGTTTGTCTATTCAATCAACTGTTATTGCAAGTTATCTTGAACTTCCTGAGCGGGGACACAGGGGCCTCATAATCTCTTGTCGAGAAACATAGAACTATTTCCTTCACTGTGTACCAGTAGTGTTAAGATGGAGCAGCAACCACAGGGTAGTAATTATGGTGAAATCACACCACCGTGGAGAAAAAGTAACGCTGTTATCCACAGCGGAGAAAGAGAAATTATCGCAAATATAATTAAGTGTTGCGAGGAGAGAAGATTAAACAAATGTTTGCTGGAACCTCTTAATAAGGAATGTGAGAGAGCGGCTAAATACTCTGGCAAAAGTATTAGTTCCGTGAAGAGAATTAAGAATAATATTGAATTACAACGGAATGAACCTCACACTACTCCGGGAAAGAATAGGTATGTAATGTTTAGAAATTATTGCTATAATAGTTATGTACAATAGTGTGTGTACTGTGAGCGACATAATGAATTACTGTTGTAAGTTATTATTTTGTTATAGTTCTGCAAAACATATTATTTCATTCCAGAATTAGGACTTGTGTGAAGTTGAAGTGGACGACTTAACATGACATTCGGTATACAATCGAAGAATTCTATCTTGTTCAGAAAGTAGTACCTACGATTAAGAAGATAATTCCGAATGGATGGTGCCATTGACGAAATAATAATTAATTTTGGACCAAGCGATGAAGACGATGACAGGAATATGGATTGTGTATAATTGTAAATTAATGGAAATTCAAATATAAGCCTGTAAAATATTGTTATAAGAATATGTACATATCAGCTGAAGGTGTTAAGTCATGTAGGCCTATGTAATGTATAGAAATAGCTGTAGTAACTCCGCCATTGCTGGTCAGCCCGGACGAGAGAGGAGGAGTGTACATACGATTATATTTAAATACTTAGGCCTACTAATTACAGGTTAATTAAAACTTGCTACGAAACCATGCTCTCTTCTCAAAACCGGAGTGTCGTGAGATGATGTCTGTATTGAACCAAGTTCTTTTACAGTACAGGCAGTAAAGTGAAAGAACCAACGTTTTCTGAAAAGAGTCACATTACCCAAGGGAGGACATCCTTGCTGTGCCGTTACCTTGATGAGTACATACCGTACCGAGCAGTTCGAAAGACAGACTTAGGGGATGTAAGGTTCAAGATAACTTACAATGACAGTATTGCATGTATTCTATTTATTCTATTCTTTCGAAAAATGGTCAAAAAATGTTTGGGTGAGAAATTATTTTTTTCTAAAACGAGAACAAAGGGGCTGAATGCTCACATTAGAAGATATGCTGTGGTGACAATACCAATTTCACAGTCCTTATTTCTTCAAATATATTAATTTTAGGACCAAAGTTTTTTCTTGCTTTTAGGAATACTACCACATTTCAAAATATTAGACACTTTTTCGTAACACCTTGTGTATACATTACATATCGCCACTCAAATTATTTTCATTTCTGTGATTATAAGTGAAACTATTTAAAATAAAAGCTTATCAATTGTATGACGATAGCTTCTTATTAATTTACTTCCATTAAAATAATTTATTATGCTGCATAGGAATCGTGTAAAAATTACTTTTCTACATGACGTAAATTATGTCTAACTTGAAATAGGCCTATGTACCTTGTAGTTTATGCGGTCAACTTTGCAATAAAAATACTGCTACCTAACACTGGAAGTGGGTACAAATAAAAAAGATATGAAATAATACTGATTTCTCATTATATTTTATATGTCTTTATTGGTATAGAGTTTTAGAGGTCCTCATTAAGACCACAAAGTATTTGTAGTGAAAGAGAAGGGGGAAAGAAAGTTTTTGGACACAATCTCCTATTCGAATAGGCAATAAATAACACACTGTATTCTTGTTCAGTCACATAACACAGTAACAACTTAAAACTCCTACAACAGTACAGAAAACGACAATTAATACACTTCTCACTGATAATGCACTCATGTACCGACAAAGGACGAGTTTCTGATGGCTCAACCACCTCCTACACTACTGAAAACTACTTTTCACATTTACATTGTATCAAATTGTATCAAAAGGAATTTAAATATTAATGGAAAAACTCATCTGTCTTATATGTTCTCACTGGCTCACTGGTCACACGGTCAGTACTCAAGGTTCACTATTGGCAGCGATCACTCTTTGTTGCTGGGTTGAGGTCACTGAAGTAAGGATGAGTCATCGCACGTTCAGTAGGTAATCTCAGTGCAGGATTGCAGACCAACAGGCGCTGCAAAGAAAGCAAGAGTTAGTACCAGTTCTAGCAATAGCAGTCATAGTGGCAGCAGTAGTGATAGCAATAGCAGTGGTAGTAGCAGTAGTAGTAGCAGCAATAGTAGTAGCAGCAGTAACAGCAGTAGTAGTAGTAACAGTAGCAGTAGTAGTAGTAGTAGTAGTACCAGTAGCAGTAGTAGTAGTAGTGGTAGCAGTAGTAGTAGTAGTAGTAGTAGTACCAGTAGCAGTAGTAGTAGTAGTAGTAGTAGTAGTAGCAGTAGCAGTACCAGCAGTAGTAGAGTAGCAGTACCAGTAGTAGTAGTAGTAGCAGTAGCAGTACCAGTAGTAGTAGCAGTAGTACCAGTAGCAGTACAGTAGCAGTAGTAGTAGTAGCAGTACCAGTAGTAGTAGTAGTAGTAGCAGTACCAGTAGTAGTAGTAGTAGCAGTAGCAGTACCAGTAGTAGTAGCAGTAGTACCAGTAGCAGTACAGTAGCAGTAGTAGTAGTAGCAGTACCAGTAGTAGTAGTAGTAGTAGCAGTAGTAGTAGCAGTAGCAGTAGTAGTAGTAGCAGTACCAGTAGTAGTAGTAGTAGCAGTACCAGTAGCAGTAGTAGTAGTAGCAGTAGCAGTAGTAGCAGTAGCAGTATCAGTAGTAGTAGTAGTAGCAGTAGTAGTAGCAGTAGCAGTAGCAGTACCAGTAGCAGTAGTAGTAGTAGTAGTAGCAGTAGTACCAGTAGCAGTACCAGTAGTACCAGTAGCAGTAGTAGTAGTAGTAGTAGTAGTAGTAGTAGTAGTAGTAGCAGTAGCAGTACTACCAGTAGCAGTAGCAGTAGCAGTAGTAGTAGCAGTACCAGTAGTAGTAGCAGTAGTAGTAGTAGTAGTAGTAGTAGTAGTAGTACCAGTAGCAGTAGTAGTAGCAGTAGTACCAGTAGCAGTAGTAGTACCAGTAGCAGTAGCAGTAGTAGTAGCAGTAGTAGTAGCAGTAGTAGTAGTAGTAGCAGTACCAGTAGTAGTAGCAGTACCAGTAGTAGTAGTAGTAGTAGTAGTAGTAGCAGTAATACCAGTAGCAGTAGTAGTAGCAGTACCAGTAGTAGCAGTAGTAGTAGTAGTAGCAGCAGTACCAGTAGCAGTAGTAGCAGCAGTACTAGTAGCAGTAGTAGTAGCAGTAGTAGCAGTAGTAGTAGCAGTACCAGTAGCAGTAGTAGTAGTAGCAGTAGTACCAGTAGCAGTAGCAGTACCAGTAGTAGCAGTACCAGCAGCAGTAGCAGTAGCAGTACCAGTAGTAGTAGTAGCAGTGGTACCAGTAGCAGTAGTAGCAGTAGTAGTAGCAGTAGTAGTAGTAGCAGTACCAGTAGCAGTAGTAGTAGTAGTAGCAGCAGTACCAGTAGCAGTAGTAGTAGCAGTACTAGTAGTAGTAGTAGTAGTAGCAGTACCAGTAGTAGTAGCAGTAGTACCAGTAGCAGTAGTAGTAGTAGCAGTACCAGTAGCAGTAGTAGTAGCAGTACCAGTAGCAGTAGTAGTAGCAGTAGTACCAGTAGCAGTAGTAGTAGCAGTACCAGTAGCAGTACCAGTAGCAGTAGTAGTAGTAGTAGCAGTACCAGTAGCAGTAGTAGTAGTAGCAGTACCAGTAGCAGTAGTAGTAGTAGTAGTAGTACCAGTAGTAGCAACAGTAGTAGTAGTAGTACCAGTAGCAAATTTAATTTATTTCAATTTATTTTTATTTTAATTACGTTATTTTATTTTATATCAATTTAATTTATTTTATTTTAATTTATCTGAATTTAATTTACTTTATTTTAATCCATATTAATTCATTTTATTTAATTTTATTTTAATGTAACCTAATTTATTTTAAGTTATTTTATTTTAAATTTAATTTATCTTAATTTAATTTAATTTATTTTCATCTTTTTTAAATAAAAGTTATTATATTTTAATTTAATTTATTTTAATTCAATTTATTTTATTTTAGTTTAATTTATTCTAATTTTTTTTCATTTTAATTTAGTTTGTTTGAATCTACTTTAATTTATGAGATGAGGAAGTCTGACAACTCTACTGCAGTGAGTAAAGAACGAAATGCTCCTATTTAGACTGATTTCATATGTGTATTTGTAGAAGAGCCAATGATATGCCACTACCAAATTACATAGACTTTCAGCCTAATTTTCTAACTAACCATGCACATCATTACAAATTCCTTCGAGGTTTTTATTTATTTTAACATATCTCATTCTTCCTTCAAACTGCAGTTATTTCGAATCGTAAATCCATTCGTAATGACAATGACACAATGTGGTGGAAAACAAGAGCCTGTGGCTGACTCACCTCCTTGAGCTGTCCAATGAGCATTTTCAGTATCTCCAACTGACGCAAGTATCATTTGCAGAAGCAGAACTCATAGTACTTTGTGAGCCGCCTCTGTACCACGTCCTGCAGGAGTTTGTCACTCATGAACACCTTCGGCTTCTGCAGCTCCTCCTCATATTTGGACCGCGATGCTTGGGCCACTTGCAACAGCGCTGCAAAGATTGTACTACGTTACACAGAAGCCTGTGCACTCTACAGCCCTCTGCCCAATGCCTGTCTCACCTGTCCACAGTGAAGGATGACCTAACTAGAGAGGACTATACACCCAATCCTTATCCATAGTTCAAGAATTAAAACAGGAAATCAACATCCCGAATTTAAAAGAAAGTTACAAATTAAACCAGGGAAGGTTATTCAGGTGAAGTAGGTGAAGTGTTACTTCACATATTTCTAAAATAAGAAGAAGTTTTCTTTTCTGTTGTTATAAACAGTGTTTAGTTGTATAAATACTACCTGTAACCGTCTGCTGAATAGAATAATGTCAACTGTTACGAGCGCCAAGCGGTGACTACTGGAACTTATAATACTGTACAGGTGAAATTATTTGGGCTCCCAGTCTCATACAACACTTGGTTTCCATGGTAACGTGACGTCACGCACTAAAGAAAGATTGTATGAGTGAAGTGCGTTTCTCAGTCTTTCAGTTACGGAGAACTGTCAGACTTCTTGTAGGCAGAGTAACCAGTTTGCAGATCTAACGGTACTAATAATAGAGAAGGGTTGGAGCTCGTCTCCAAGGCCTGGGGCTATTGTTCAAGGGCTGTGAAATTTTACAGTATGTACTACCTGACTCGAGAATAGTATCCTCATTTCTTCTTTCCAAGCATCCACCCCTGCAGTGGTAAATTAGCTGGCTCTATGTTATTTTATCAGGAATACACCCCACATACATTCGCAAAGTTTAAAAATTGTTTTCCGCTGTGTGTATTATTTTTTCTCATGAGCTCGTGATCTTGTCAGTTTTGTTCCAATTCTTGTATTTGAAAGTTTAACACGCGTATAAATATATGCATGTAGTTTAATATTGTGTATGTATATATTAACTTATTATTTAATATATTTAGAATATATTAGTGATAAGTGTACATAGTGTATTAATTCTACCATCATAGTGCTATTATACAAATACTTAGGTACCAGTACATAGAAAATGTTGATTAATGAGTGCGAAATATGTATCCCGAAAATGACACGGTTTGTAATTTATTAGAAATGTCGTTTTGTAGACTTAAATATGAAGATAAAAAAGATGTTTTAAATTCTGGACGACCTACAGTTCCATTTGTTATTTGTTTTAAAAAGTGCTAAGAAAGTACAGAAGTTGTATAAAATAACTTTAAAAAATTCTTCCGATGATAGAAGCTTTTCTGTGTGAAGACATTGAAAATTTCACTCGGAATGCTACATCACAGGAGAGGCTTTCATTATTAGCCCCATAGCTTTGCATAGAGATAAAATGTCCACCCTTAGCTAAACTCAGACATTTTATGAAGACATCATCGACAGGCTTGCTGCTTTAAAAGATAGGAAGATTGCCTTGGTATGCAAGAAATTGGGTGAGTTCTGAAATAAATTAATTTTCCTATTTGCATGTGTTCTAGAACTATTAAAACTGTACGTAGTTTAAGAATAGTAGGCCTACTCATTATATTGGTAAAACTGTTCATGCATTTATGTATGTGAACAGCACTTCACCTATTCTTTTTACGGCGAGCCGCTACTGAATTAAACCAAACCCTTTAACTCTATTAAATATAGAGTATAATCTAAATTTAACAGAATAAATACTGAAATCAGAAGTAAACACTGAAATAATGAAACAACTGTCTTTAGAGACAATTAATATTAGGTACCCTCCACAACACTTGCTTCATTTACACACCGATGGATCCTTGATCTCCAGAGAACAAGGTGCCGGTGCAGGTGTTACGTGCTGTCTCTTCTCACTTTATAGATCTCTTGGATATGGAACAACAAGTTTTGATGGAGAAATCATTGCAATAAGTGAAAGTCTCAGGAATCTTCTATGCCATATCAATAAATTTAAAAATGCAGTTATATTGTCAGACACCAAAGCAGCTATTCTATCAATAGTCTCTAGACACACACCTTCACCTCAAACAGCAGAAATAACTAAAATGCTCTCTCAAATAACAACACTCAATAAAAGAACTGTATTTCAATGAATACCAATCCATTGTGGAATTCTGGGAAACAAGAATGCGGATGCTTTAGCAAAGAAGGGCAGCACTGCTACTTAGACCTGTTACTAAATCTACATATTACTCTGTGAAAAGATTTATTAAATCTACATACTTAGACTTCAACAAACAAAATTTGATAACACAATCAAGGGAAAAAATGGAACTCTCTGCATCAAAATCCACAGTTAATTCCCGATTTACCACGAAAATCGTCTGTAGCTGCATTTAGATTGGCAACAGGCCATGACTGTTTGGCCAAACACCTGCATAGAACTGCAATATATCAGTCCCCTAACTGTTCACTGTGCAACTCAAACCAAGATATGGATTCGGAACATCTCAAAATCTGTGCTTCAGTGGCTGACTATGACAATATCTTTGAAAATTATTGGAGTGCAAGAGGTCAAATGACTCTATTGTCAAACGCCTGGCATTAGAAAACAACAACAACACCACCCAATCCTTTCTAACTATGCATCTAACAGCTTTTTGTAATGTTGGTTCATAACTGTACATTAGGCATTCTCAACCCTGGTGCTCGCAAGCACGAACCCTTCTGAGGTCCTTTTTTCAAGTCAAACTTTGTTGTATGGGCCAGAACAAATAGAGTCCTATGCATCCATTATAATATTTTAGCAACCTGAAAGTTGTTAAGGGGAGAGGATGGTATTTTTGATGAAAAATGATTAAATTAAAAAAAAAAAAAAAAAAAAAAAAAAAATTCTTTAAAATACTCTGATATGTGTGGATCGCAATTTTTAAACTTCTGCATTATGGATTTTTAAATCACTCGCCCACTTTTATGGTTGTTTCCGGTAAATTAAATATTCAAAAAAAAAAAAATTTTTTTTTCTTTAAAATACCCTTTGATATATCTGGAATGCATTGCATAACATTTTGTGGGTATTTGTGCCCTTATCGGATGTTGAGACGTCATTTTTAAACTTCCTGTGCTTTTGATTTTTAAATCACACGCCCGCTTTTATCGGTTTCCAGTAACTTAATTGTTTTTGCTACATTGCCAGACAAAATGAATATAATTTCTGAACTATTATTAAAGATACATGCATGAAATTTAGAACACACATTCTTTAGACTATTAGGAAGCTTTTCTCTGTAACAGAATTTTGTTAATTGATTTCATTTTAAAAATACATCCGTCTGTTTACAAGACTGGAAATCATAAAATTGTTACTAAATTTTAATTGTTTATTTTACAAACGTAGGGACTAATATCAAAATTTTGTTACAGACAGTTTGTAGAACATACTTTTGCAAATACATTGCAAAAACTGTTTGAATCTATCTTTAAAAACGGTTTAGATATATCAGTTTTAGTACAATCCTGCATTGGGTATATATCTATTTTTTTTTTCAAATTTGGGCCCCCAAATAATTTTTTTTTTTTTTCAAAATATTTTTATTTGGTTGAGTTGCCACAGCTATGAGCTCTCTACATACAAAAAATTAATAATTTACACCAAATACGAAAAAAGTTTTAAAAAACACCATCCTCTCCCCTTAAGTCGCTCATGCTGTCTGTATACTTGAAGTTTGTTACACATGAGATAAGCAATTTGAGAACATTTAATTGGAAAATCTCAAGTATACTAAGTTCAGCAGCACTTGTTACCAAACAATTAAAAAGAAGGCTTCCTAAGAGTACTTAAGATCTCTGTACACTTACTCTTAAGGAGGATTTCATACATTGTTCCACAGATGAGAGTAAATGTGGTGTAGATTAAGTCCTCCAGCTTGAAGGGTTCAAGGTGTCGTACCCAGCGTCAAAGGTGGTCCACACTTATAATTCAGACTGGCTTTGTCAATTTGTACCTCCTCATCCAGGAACTGAGACACTGGAAGGCACAGTAGAAAAGTATGAGAAACAATCAAATCAAGGAAAGAAATTAATTGCAAAATAAAGATCCTACACACTTGTGCATAAATACAAAATAAATAGGGGAGTTGGATGTCGGTGTCTTAAAATTACATTTAAAATTACCAAAAAAAGTTATTACATTTACATTAAAATGCCAAAATTATAATCAAAGTTAATAAAATACAGGCAAGTGATTATATATGGAGTGATAATGAACACAAACAAAAGCATATGGGCTATTTCATATGAAATCGATCAGTAAAAAACCTCGCATTTTTTTTATAATCTAATTTTTTCCCTACTTATACAAGGTGCTGAGGGGAGTGCATTTTCAAAAATATACTATCGAAAGTCAAACGGTTTTCGTATTATTGAGTGACAAATTTAGCGTATTTCATAAAAACAAGCCTCTTTCAGCGCTCAGAACTCTGGAACCATTTACTGCAGAACATTGAACGAGAGCTTATTTTGAAGCTGACATTTGGTAGGTTATGTTAAGAAGTAATCCTTATTTTTATTGTATGTGTGGTTAGCATTAATTATGTGTTCGGCACATGTAGATGTATTGTGTCCTCTGGTTATTGCTTTAATGTGTTCTTTGTATCGAGTTTGGAATGATCTGCCTGTCTGTCCAATGTAGAAACTGTCGCAACTATTGCATGTGACTTTGTATACACCTGTGTGGTTGTATTTATTTGTTTGTGTGTTGAGATGTCTTTGTAGTGTGTTTTCTGTTCTGTATGCTATGTTGTATTTCTGTTTTCTGAATGAAGATGCGATCTTGTGTGTGTTTTTATTTTCGTATGTTAGTATGATGTATTTCTTGTGTTTTGTGTGTTTTTGTTTTGCCTTCCTTATGATGTTGACTATTATGTTTGGGTTGTAACCATTTTCTTGTGCTATGTATTTGATTGTGTTCACTTCTTCATTGTAGTGTTGTTGGCTCATGGGTATGTTGAGTAATCTGTGTACCATTGTCTTGAATGCAGCATATTTGTGTTGCGTGGGGGGATTAGATGTGTTGTGTATGTGTGTGGTGGTGGTGGTTGGTTTTCTGTATATTTTGAAGGTGTGTTTGTTGTCAAATTTTGTTATGGTGATGTCTAGGAAATTTATGGAGTTACTGTTTTCAAGTTCCAGTGTGTACTGGAGTTTTGGGTGTATTTTGTTTATGTATTGGTGTAGTTTGTGTATTTCTCGTTTGTTTCCTTTGCATAGTATATGTCGTCTACGTATCTGTGCCAGTATATTATGTTATCTGCATATTTTTTGTGTTCATTATTGAGCATGTATGTTTGTTCTATGTTGCGTAAAAATATCTCTGCTAGTATGCTAGATATGAGTGATCCCATTCGGAATGCTGGGCAACATGCAAATACATCCAAATAGTAAGAACTTAGGTGTACTTCGTATATTTAAAATCAAAACACAAAACACACCACAAACCTGATAACCGCATAAGCAAGGATTACAAACCCATATCACAGTCTAGTATATACAGTCGCGAAGCTCAATACGTATGCAAACATTAGATAGTTGCTCACCACTAGGATCGCTAATATTGCCTCATTACAGACAATGCAAAATAGTACCGTCACAGTCTATTGTTTCTAGCACCCTCAAAACTCAAGCTTCGTGACTATATAGTAGACTGCGCCCATATCATTGGCACACCACACTTGAAGAATTACATCTCTGTAGTCAGTTGTATACGGTACCTGAACTTATTGAAGGGCTGTATGGTCCAGAGATAGGTGTGCAGCTGCATGCACCCCTCCGTGATGGAGGCATGGCTCTTCAGGCAGAGCAGAGCATGCGGGTTCGATGCGGAGGCCAGCCCCCAGTAACGCAGCTTCCACTGCAGATGGATGCACTTCATGTTGCCCAGGTAGAAGCTCTCCAGTTTGCTTGGGCCGACTGGACAGGATGGAGCACTCGTGTTCACCCTGTGAAGGCAACAGATGTACTCACTCAATAAGCGTCTAGGCGCCAAAGAATCCAATGTAGGAGTCAAGTAAAAGGGATGAAAGACATCTAAAAATACAGTACAGTAGAACTTAGTTTATACCTAATTGCAGTTTATTACAAAAACTCGTAGTTCCAACTACAACGTAATATAATGGAAATATAAGTAATTTATAATGTATGAAAGTCTGAATACGCGGAAACTTGCCCTTCACTGCAGACGCCATGACACCTTGCCACACGGACCAGGGTTGCCAACACCTAGTAGAAAAAAGTGGCTACAACCCTAGTTCATAGATATAATATTATGATCTAGAATGAAATCATTACAAATTATTTGCTTTTCAAATACAAGTTAGCAGCATTTCTCTCGTCGCTACATACATATAGGCCTATGTTTAATTTATTTCACATAGTACTTGAGAGGATACATAGTCGCTATACTTGTTTTTTCGAAAGATGGGACATGACAGGAGCGTTGCGATCGGAAAAACAATTGAATGTCACATAGCGTGATAGGCATGTTGCTATGGTAACAACCATTGAGTTGCCAAACTTACCGTTCCCTTAGCTCTCTTGGCGACATTTATTGTGCACACAATGTTAGCATTGGTACGTTTCTTGTTTGATTCTCTGTCGATTTTTATATTGTTTTCTTACCTTCGCGTCAATTGTCAATGAATGTTTTAGCGTCAGCCATCTTAACGTCAACTGCTAGCTTCCATCAGTTGGCAGCATGGTAGTCCATATTGGCAACATAGCACCGTAGTTCCAAGCTCGGCCGCTTAACTGTCATGTCCCATCTTTCAAAACTGCAACAAGTATAGATAGTACACTCGAAAGAGATCTTCTCATGACAGAAACGAACTCAGATTCTACATACCATGTAATCGATAATCTAATCATGTAGAACACCAAGTTCACAAACTGTCTTCATCATATACATCTTTCCCTAGTATAGGTTCTTTGCAATCGATAATATTTCTAGACATGTAGAACAAAAGTTTAGGTTAAGCACACCAATTAATGTCTCTTCACTGATTGCGTATTCCTTCCGTTTTCGAGATTCCCTGTCTGATGGTAGATAGCAGCAATCGTCCTATATACTTATTACATCTATTTTAAATTAAATTACTCTAACCTTCTTACTTTAGATGCTGATACATACCGGCGTTTAATTTAATACGATTATCCTTCTATATTTCAAATAAATCTTCATTTTTACTTCCTATGTTTCGTCTATTCGTATAATTATTAATTTCATGGCACCCTCAAGTGATTTCCGTTCCTTTACCTATATAAGTAGAAATAATCTCACAAGCTACAGGCGGCATCCTAAAAGGGATTTTGCCTATTTCTTCTTCTTTTATTATTACTAGCCGTGCGCTCCGCTGCACCTGTTATAAATAAATATAAAGTAATTACATTATTAAAATAGGACGTTTGATCCAGGGAACATTCGTGTTTGATAGAAGGATAACTCGTTTAATATGTTACTTAATTTAAATTGTATTTGAATAATTAAAATGCGATCATTTTGGTCCAGAGACCACTCATTCAGTGCAAAGACAATTCCTTTAACATGTTTCTTAATTGTTATTACATGCAACCATAGTTCAATGAAGATTGACATATCATTAGTAGACATCGGATTTTTAGGCACTAAAAATTGCAGTTTTAGGCGCCTAAAATAAGCTCAAAATTTGTAAAATTAGGCTCTATTTTAATGAAAATAGGCATTTTAGGCACATCAAGGTATCATACTTATTTCTTTCACTGAAATTTTTAGTTATACACTAAAATACGCACAAAAAAGTATGTTTAAACATTAAAAAAGAATACTATATTATATTTATAAACAGAGCTGCACAAATTTTATATATTGAAACTAATGAAATAATGATTATTGATATCAAGATTACTCATTTTAAGTTATTGAAATTCAGTTCCATGCTCAGACTTTATTATAATTATCTGCACAGTACACCACCAGAATTTTTTCTAAATTCTCCACAGTTAACCTTTGCCTTTTGTCACTGAGAATCATTTTGAAAGCAGAAAAACTTCTTTCAACCGAAACTGATGTGAGAGGCGCAAATTTTAAATTAGGTACAATAGAAACATCAATACTTACTGGAACATTTACACTTTCCCCCGATATCACTCTTGATACTTTTTCCAACAATGAAAATCCTACATCCTTATTTAATACGTTGTCCCACTAATTTTTAACTTTTTTTCCCAGTTTCGCCCAAAGCAGAATATATGTTCACTTGAGCTTCCTTTACTATTGCTATTTGGCTACAAAGAGATTGTTTTTCACGTTCTAATTGTTCAATGCTTGCAGGTATGAAAGAAAAGTTTGATGTTATGTAGGCAATATCGTTTTTCACTCGTGAGTCATTTAGACAATCTTTCACTGCTTTCACACACGCTGCACTATCAGTTTCAGGTAATTTATCAATAACTGTGACCACTTCTTTAAAATACTTAGAATAATACACCACTGACTGAATCCAGGTTCCCCATCGTGTAACAACCGGCTGAGGTGGGAGTGGGATATCTGGAAAGTTCTCTCTGAATATTGAAATCCTGGATGGGGCTTTACAAAATCATTTTTTTGTGTTAGAAATAAACGAATTGACAAGAGGAAATTAATTCCGGATTGTTTCAGAAACCCTGTGAAGGCCATGTGCTAGACAGGTTACAAGCGTGAGGTTAGGATAAAATGTTTTAAGAAGTGGAGCTGCAGCAACCATGTATGAGGCAGCATCAGTACAAAACAACAGAACTTCAGAATCGTCTATATTACCTGAGTATAAAGACTGTAGGCCTTTATTTACAAAATAAGCAATGGCTTGGCTATTCACTTTCGAAAGTTCCTTAACACATACGAGGTGTGGAATCGAAGGTCCTTCAGGACTAAGTTTTCCTACTACCATATTTGCTATATACCTATTCATAGGATCTGAGGTTTCATCCACAAAGACCCATATGTAAGAATCACCTACATCCTCCCGAATGGAAGCTAAAGTTTCATTGTATATTCTGTCTAAGTAATTTTTTCTTAGGGTCGACTCAGATGGGATATTTTGTTTGCAGTATTTTTGTAAAAACTGTCTTAAAACCGGATTTTCAATTGCATTCCAGGGAATGTTAGCAGCAACAAACGCTCTGGTTAAATCAGCATAGAAATTGCTGCTAAGATTGGATGAAGTAGGCTTGTTAGTAAAGTTTGTTGCAGTTGATTTTTCTGCTGAGCTTTTGCCTTATGAGCCGCTCCTTGCACATGCTGCTTTAGGTGGCACTTCTTTTCTTGCGAAATCTAAAAATGTGAAGTAAACTGAATTATAATAAAATCCTAATTGTTGTATTGCCGTATTTCTATCACAAAGTTAGTGGGTTCGAACAATCAAAATTTTAATGACCTGCAAATACTTTAACTATCGGAATTTAAAAGGTTAAAGTGTAGTGGTCTTAAAAAGAATTATACCTCAGGATAGCTCAGTCAATGTATAAATATTATAGGCCTACTCATTAAAATTAATAGAATTTATATATTTCAACTATTATTACATACCTGTTTGCTACAAATCTTGCAGAATATTATTTTTCCATCATAAGTGAATTCTGAATATTCTGTTAGCCATTGCCGGATCAATGTAGATTTTGCACTTATATTTTTCGGCATTATCGCGTTAAACTTCACAGGAAAACGTCCTACCGCTCAAAACTTCTCAACACAAATAAGGTGAGGGAAAGAGCAACTGTTAACGAGCATTCAAATGAACCGTTGTTATTGAGATTCAATTGGACAAAAATACAAAGTTCCACTTATTGTTGCATTTCCCGGTAGTGTTAACACTAGGAGGGCCATTCTTTTAAATATTTTGTAACGGTTTACCCTACTAATTCGCAGTTTTACGACTTTTCATAAATATTTCAAAAACACTCTTTCTCCAAAAATTGTGATTTTATGACACTCTGAAGGGCAATACAGCTAATTGTTTTCAGGCCGAAAACAGTCATTTTTATAGTATAGTATAGTATAGTATATCTCTGAATCGGTAGCAGCACATGTTGTGATTGTTGCCTGCTTCAAAACTAC
Organism: Periplaneta americana; assembly: GCF_040183065.1. Classification (NCBI taxonomy): domain Eukaryota; kingdom Metazoa; phylum Arthropoda; class Insecta; order Blattodea; family Blattidae; genus Periplaneta; species Periplaneta americana. The sequence goes on along the minus strand of NC_091122.1, from coordinate 44,478,678 downwards.
GGCTGGTTCTTTGTCGGCATTTATGCCTCCAAACATGTTAAATTCGGTGAAATCTATTGCGAGTGTCGTGAGATTCAAAACATTTTGTTTCCTTTATCAATGGTTTCATGGCCGGTGTGAAGCAAACTTTCCACTTTTTAAATGCCTTAAATTTCGCAGTGAATGCATGTATAAATTATAAAAAGTAAGAGTAAAATGCGAAACTTTACAGTGAGTTAGGCATTTTTAGGCGAATATTAACAAATTAGGCTCTAATAACCGTTTTAGGGCATTTTAGGGCACTATAAAACTCTTTGAATACCTTTCAATTTCCATGAAACACAAATATTAATAATTATTTTTACTTTTCTCCTAAAGAAACAAAATAGGCATTTGCCCTAGAATCCGATGTCTGATCATTAGTAATTAATTAGCTTTCGATATTACTTCATACAAACACAGAAACATTCTCTGTAGGCTATGTTTAATAGCTTTCGATTGTTGTTGTTCAAGGCCCCTTATAGACGAAGTCACTTGTTTTTATTTCATTACACCACCTTAGATGGCGTTATCTTAATTTTAAAACCCATTTACCTCATTAAATATCAGTCGTACCAAAATTTTGTATAGAATAAAACTTACCCCAAATCATTTTTAAAGAAACTTTTGTTATGTAACATTTGTCATGAAAATGAATAATAAGGGAGATATTTCGATTTATTTAATTTAACCCCATTTTAAATGAGGTATTTTAAATGCTATATATCCTAAAATCTACGTTACAACGAACTTAATTTATATTCCAATTTACACATAAATCGGTTCAGCCATTATCGCGTGAAAAGGTAACAAACATCCAGACAGACAGACAGACAGACATACAAACAAAAATTTAAAAAGGCGATTTCGGTTTCAGGATGGTTAATTACACGTTAGAACCAATAATATTTGCAAAAACGAAAATTACCAGAAAAATTTCGGCTACAGATTTATTATTAGTATAGATTATTATTGAAATGAATACCTGAGTAGGTTCATCTTGCCAGTTTGGGAAAGGTGACGCGTAGCAGTATACTTAGCCCATTCGAAATCAGGATATAGCATTCCTATTTCATCTGTTAATATATCACTGACCACAAACACGAAACATAAGATTCGCTGTATGACATTGATCATTCTTTTTTCCGAATAATGCACGATAAAACAATACCTTATACATATTACATATATTAAATTCATATAAATGATCTTATCCAGTTATTACCACTAATTTCAATTTAACAGCATTGGCAGATAGCAGCATTGTACCTGTTCACATACTCAAACTTGAATTGAAATATAGGAAAAGACGCCTATATCCTACCACAATAAATCAGTCCTTAGATATAATTATAACAAATAAATCAAATGGCACACTGCGGCTCTAATAGCGTAGGGTTTAAACCCTAGATCATGGATGAATATATAATAGGATGCGAAACTTACATACTAGAGGCGCTGTTGTAGAAAATGATCTTCTTGCCACCTGTTAGAAGGAAGGGCGTTATTAAATCTAGCAGCGCACCAAGTAGCGAAAAGAGTAATTACTCAATGCATTTAGCAGCGCACCTGGTGACGAAAATGTTAAACTGTGCAGAAAGTATTCCCTCCCACCCTCATCGATATTCGAAACTAACGCAATTTAAAATAAAACATTTACATTTTTATTCCTCACAGCAGCTTCTACTGAAAATCCTTACCGGAGCCAACAGGAAGATAAAAGATACGATCTATTTTACACTACCCAATTAAAATATAACCAGACACAGACAAAAAAAAAAAAAACAAAGTAAAAGGTTAGATAATTGGGATTGTATTCTTTGGGTATTTATTGTACAGCGCAATTGAAAAGTCTGCAAGAACTACTTAGATAGTTCAATTTATTATATTACTATTACTTTACAATACATTCAACAACACTATTTTTACAACATCCATAAACATCACTGTTTAACATGCACTGCTTATACACATACGTAATATCAGTTTATGTTCACTTATTAGCAAGTTTCTGTCTGCCATCTTGTCTCCTCGTCGAGTCCTTGAGCAATATCTCGAACGGATAAATAGAGAACTCTGGGTAATATACCCAACACGTAGTTCTAATGTTCACCACCTACGACGTTGAGCGCTGATCATCTTATTTCAGCCCCCCCCCCCACAGCCAGATGGTGCTGACCGCAGTTTCGCATCCTATTATATATTTATCCATGCCTAGATAATGTATACCCAGACTGCTCTGCGTTATAGGCTTTGACAGTAACAACTTTTGTCAGGTTTACTATGCTGCCATCTAGTTGTTACATGAGTCACGTCATAACTCCTAATTGAATTGCATTAGCGACTGTGCTGCCATCTCGTGTTCGTTTACGGCGGACGGGTGGCGATCCTGGCGGTTGTTCTCTTCAAAGTGCAATCGATTTTAACCTAGGAATGGGCAATCTATATGTAATCTGGGGTTTAACTTGAAAATAAATCTAACGTGATATACTGCCAAATTATCCATATCTCCATTTTAATTATATTATTATTTTCTGTAAATTATTTCATTGTCATTGTTGTGTATTCAATTTTGTTACGCTACGCCAAATCGAAACTCAATGTTAGGAAATCTCCGGCCTCTAGCATTTGGTCAGTTTGCTAGCAGCAAAATTACAGTATATTGTTAAACAATGCTCTCATTTCATGTAATTGTATAATATTACCATGGTTTCTTTGTGCAGTACCTAGAAATTATTTGGAAATATGAAAGAGGACATATTGACTAGGTGCCTCCGAGTACATTTGGACAACATCGAATATCATTGGTAATTTTGGTATTTTTTTCAGTGAATTTATGCATTTAATAACTTCATTATTCTTGTTGTTCTTAAGATCCGTCGTTAATAGAGCGAACAGATCAACTGAGAGAAAACAGGACTTATTGCAGTGCTTTTCTTCTGGAGAAAAAGATGGTGGAACTCTGTATAGTACATAATAATAATTAGACTTCGTGGAATTGCCACGAGAATCGTAAGGTTTACTGCGCACGCGATATAGACTGTATGAGAACGGGGCGTGCAACGGATGGAATTATGTCTCTGATGTAAACACTGGCAGTATACTGCGGTTACAATAAAACCTGTGATCTGAATTCAAGAAATATAATGAATGATCATTGAAGTAGGAAATGTCAAAACATGTAAATACACAATTATTTTGTAGTGAGATATATATTCTCTTAAAATGTAATGTAAGATACTCACATCAATCTTGAATATGTGCATTGCAGTGAAGAGTTACGTACATTTTGATCGACTGCGAAGTGAACCTCCTCCGATGGTCACTTAAATAGTTTTTATATTGGGAAAATGTACTTTCGACATCACACGACGTAATAGGTGCATATTTGAAGAACGGAAAGCCGCTACTTTTAAGTATACCAACTTTAGACGTCTTGTCGTGACCTGATAGTACATCATTTACAATACGAAGTTGTGAATAGGCAGAATTTTTAGCAATAGTGTTTCTCAACTTTCATTTCACTTTTTCTGAAATTAGTGAATTGTTATTTTGGATAACGATTTGTGATACTTTATCCACTATATTAAGAGCTTCTGAGAGTTGTAATTTAGACGATTCTAACAGGGTGATGCTTTTGGACACGATTTTAAAATTAGAGTCAATGAACAGAATATCTTCCAATAGCTGATCAGAAGGCAATGCTTTTACAGCTGCAACAGCGGAACTGTCTGTGCTATCCAATGCATCAATTACCTCCATTATTTTGCCTTATTTCAGAAACAAAAAAGAAAGGGAAAGGCACCACAAGAATAGGAAATTACATTTTTGCATATAGTGGTAAAGACAAAAACAAGAGAGCGAAAGCCGGAGTTGGAATTTTACTCCATGGTAAATATGAACAAAATATTGTAGATATAGATTATATTAATGAAAACATGATGGTAGTAAAATTGAATTTCAGTGGAAATCTCCTCTATATATTTAGTGTATATGCTCCTGACATAAGTAAACCAAAACTAGAACGTGCAAAATTCTATGTAGATCTGCAAGATCAATTAGATAGAATTCCTACTAATGATCGAATACTTATAATGGGGGATTTGAACGCTAGAATAGGAAACAAGGTTATTAATGGAATTAATCAACGTTTTAATGAAGAAATTATTAATGATAATGGAGACATGCTAGTGGAATTTTGTTGTCAAAATAATTTAAGGATTAACAATACATTCTTCGATCATGACTTAAAATATAAATACACTTTTAGAGGTTCTCGAGGTACGGAATCGGTAATAGATTATATAATAACTAACAGAATGTTTAAACCCACGGAAATATTAGATGTGAGAACACTGAATTCGGCAGACATAGGCACTGATCATATGCTACTGCTTGGTAAGCTAAGATGGGATCTTCAAATAATTAAAAGGCAGAAGCCAGAATATATATATAAATTTAACATAGAATCAATGGACCATACGTCAATTAGAGATCTATATGCCAGACGTTTAGCATATAAAATCGAAGAAAATAAAATAGATATTAATGATAACGAGGAAACAGCATGGCATAAGATAAGAAACAACATTTTAAACACAGCTGAGGAGACACTAGGAAAGAGGAAGGTGAGAGTTTGTCCTCCTTCAGAAGGGTATAAAACGCCATGGTTTACAGAAGAAGTTAAACAAATAGCCCAACAAAAGAAGCAAGCTTTTATTAAATTTAGGAGTACACAAAAAATAGAAGACAGAGAGATATATAAGAAAATTAGAAATGAAACTAACATAAGAATAAGACAAATAAAAGAATCCCATTGGGAAGCATTTACAAAAGGAATGGAGTCGGATTTATATGGTGCGCAAAAAAAAGTTTGGCGAATGTTAAGAAATAGAAGAGCTGAGATAAATGAAACAATAAAAATAAATAAAATTAATGAATCGACATGGAAACAGCATTTCACACATCTCTATTCTGATGACATTATACTTGACAATGATAACCAGGAGACACAAATTACAGAAGAAATAATAAAGGAAGAAAATGAAGAATTTCAAATAACAGAAGAAGATGTTCAAGTGGTTATAAAGGAACTAAAAGGAAGAAAGGCACCAGGAATAGATGAGATAAAGAACGAATTCCTAAAATATGGGGGAAAGAAACTAATAGAGGAAATAACTAAATTATTTAATATTATACGAAAAAATCAGAAAATCCCCAATGAATGGAAAACAAGTATTACTATACCTATATACAAAAAAGGAAATAGGGACGACCCAGAGAATTATAGAGGAATTACTCTCCTTCCTTCTGTGTTAAAGTTACTAACGAAAATATTACACAGAAAACATCTGTCATATATATGTATTAGTGATGAACAACAAGGATTCAGACCGAATAGAAGCACAACAGATGCAATATTTATAATAAGGCAAATAGTAGAAAAGGCAATTGAATATACAACACCTGTTTTTTCTATGTTTTATAGATTTGACAAAAGCCTTTGATAGAGCTAAATTAGAAGATATAGTAGAAATCTTGCAAGAGAAAGAAATACCAAGAACAGTAATAAATTTGATAACGGATATAAATACAAATACTGAAATAAAGATTTCTATAAATGGGAAATTTACGGAAGGAATTAAGTGTGCAAAAGGAATAAAACAAGGAGATTCTCTAAGTCCTTTATTGTTTAATTTGATAATGGATAAAATTATACAAAATGTAAAGTGTCTTCCAGGTTACCAGATGGGAAATAAACATTTTAACATAGTATGTTATGCTGATGACGCAGTTCTGATTGCCAGAACAGAGGATGAACTTCAACGATTACTTCATCGATTCGCGACAACAGCAGAAAAATTTAATATGGAAATTTCTACAAATAAAACTAAATGTATGTGTATATCTAAGAACCCAATAAGATGTAAATTGGAAGTTAATGGGAAAATTATACAACAAGTTATGGATTTTAAATATCTTGGAATACACATTTCTAGTTCTCGTAGATTGATTGATGAAGTAAGAACTCAGGTTTTTAAAGCATCGAGAATATCAGGATACTTACGAGATGTCATCTGGAAAAACAAATATCTAAACACAGAAAGCAAAGTAAAAATTCATAAAACATGTGTACGACCAATAATGACATACGGAGCGGATACGAGAGCAGATACTAGCCAAACGAAACGACTCATGAGAACAGCAGAAATGAATACTTTAAGAGCCATAGTAAGCAAAACAAGATTTGACAGAGTTAGGAACCAGGATGTTAGGAAAGAATGTAATATTATAGATGTTGAGACTTTCATCACAACGAAGAAAAGGGAATGGAGCTCCCATGTGGATAGAACTGACAACACGAGACTTATTAAGGCAGCAAAGAACCTACGCCCCAGAGGAAAAAGAGAAGTGGGCAGACCTCTCAAGAGATGGAATGAGACGTAATCATCATTGACGTAGCGTGTGTAAACAAACAGGCTTATGCCTATAGAAAAGAAGAAGAAGAAGAATTTTGCCTTAATGTTCTGTATAATAATTAAAAGTATCCAACCAACGTGTCAAGACTGGCTGCGTGGATAAGGGTATTCCAGGGGAAATTGTTTGGAACAGCAACACTCTCATTGTAGTACGTTCGATTGAATTCTTGCCTGCACTGAACAAATGTTAAGCTTTGATTATTCCAACCACAGTAATGCAAAAACAAGCGCTTACATAGGTATACATTACCTGTAGCTGCTCTATCTATTTGGATCAGTCACAACTCTTAACATGAACTGCTTATACTACGAGACCGGGCGGTCGTCCACCTCCTCTATACTACCGTACATCGGCAACCTGATTGCATGCTACGTGTGGCAATTCAACGAAGTCTAATAATAATAATAATAATAATAATAATAATAATAATAATAATAATAATAATAATAATAATAATAAATGTAAGATATGAAAAAAACAATCAAATATATACATAAACAATTCAATTCAATCCCTTATCAAAATTGCAATCCAAATAATAAATATAAATGTAAGACAAAAACACAATGAATACAAAAAAAAAAAAAACATTATCCCCTAATTAATTTATTTGCGTTCAGTATTAATACTACTCGTTGCAACACGATAATAAATAACACTTCCCTTATTTCCTCGGTCCCCTTCCCCTCGGCCAGTTCCACCCTCAGCTGTCGAACTTTTGCTATAAATTTTCCTAGGTTCTCAAAGAATTTAGCGTTATTTAACATATCATATATTGCTAGATGCCCTCTGCTAGATGTAATCCTAGATCACATATAAGTTAGTATATATGATCTAGGATGTAATGAAGGACTTTGCCAGGAATCGTTCTCTAGTAATTACACATTCTTGTGTGTGGAAAAGTGACATTAGTCATAAAGATCTCGATTTCGCCACATCTCCATTGGCCTTTGTTGGTTTATGAGACAGTGGGCCCTTAAAGGGCTGTAGCGCTACGGATTATTATTATTATTATTATTATTATTATTATTATTATTATTATTATTATTATTATTATTGTGAGATTTAATAGATTAATCGATCAATTTCTATTGTAAGATTAATCGATTAGAAATATTTAATCTGTTAATCGAGTCGATTAAAATTAATCGGTTGTGGTTGATATTAATTATTATTTTGTTAATACAAACTCATACTAAAAATTTCTCTCTCGGAAATTGCTAACTTAAAAGCACAATAGTACTATTATTTTCTAACTGTAAACCGGGCAGCGTAGGGAAAATCTCTGCACAAACATTTCAGAAAGAAATGGAGATATGAGGACAGTGACCTAGTCTACCTTTATTGAAAGTTGAAACACAATGCGAAACCCTTATTAAGTTTTATGGTTTTTCAAGAAAACTTCCACCTTGTTGTCAGCTCATCTTCCTAGCATATGAAATACATACTTTTCTGGGATTCGTCCCCCTCATCCCTTATAAAATAGCCATGTCTACACTGTGTGCAAGTGAGAGCGTAACTACTTTCTTCTCTTTCTAAAATCTGGCAATTCGATTACAACAGTGGCCAGTCTTCTGTTTCGACTGCTGTACTTTTGCAGTTGCAGTTTCTGTACTGAGTTTGTGTATGTAGGTTGTGTCTTTAGTTTGATAAAGAGAAAAAAAATAGTTTTCTGTGGTTTGTGAAAAGTGTAAACTCCATTATGTCAATATGAGAATTTGAGAGGTAAACTCGGTGAAACGTTTGGATTTAAATTGAACGATCGTGGCGAAGTGCTTGACAGAAAAAAGTTTTGTGTTTAGTGATGCAGGAAATATTGATACTAAACGTAGAGCGGCACTTAATTCAGAGCATGTGAATGCACTCACATGTTTAAAATCATGGATGAAGTAGTATTAACTAGGTGAGTCTTCATACTTTTTGCTATTTATGTTTGTCTCAAAAATTCCAAGAGAAATTGACACAAATTATAAGACTCATAATAAATGTGTTAGGAAGTAATTAAAATAGTTGTTTTGAATGTAACGATACAATATATACAGATATACAACATTTAATACTTACGCTTGACAGAACACAAGTTAAATTTAACCATAATTCTGTATTACAGTATATTAAAACATTTCAACTCGATCAAAACTCGATGAATCGATCGATTAAATTCAAATAGTTAATCGATTAAATATTTTTATCGATCAACAGCCTTCTTATTCCTGTGAAACTGAATCGTGTTATGCCGTGTAAAGGGGGATGAACGAGACTTTTAGAACAAATGCCGAACTTTCATTAGCACTTAAAATAATTGTATTATAACTTCTGTATAATATTGCTAAACTCGATTATATATGTAATAACGAAATGCCGGTAATCAGTTTGAACTAAGCCCTATAACCCTCGCATGTGTTACGTGCTCAGAATGATATGAATCACATGATAACTGTTCAGATAATTACACAAGGTCCAATGTGTGCGTGTTCTCGTTGAAGAGACTTTCTCGTATTTTAGAATGTGTATTTTAGCCTAGTTTATGAAAGCAGCGTTCTTAGAAAACAACAATACTTGTAACGCACAAAATACCGTTATTTTAGAGTTTGTATTTTAGCCTAGTTTATGAAAGCAGCGTTCTTAAAAAACAACAATACTTGTAACACACAAAATACCGTTATTTTAGAGTTTGTATTTTAGCCTAGTTTATGAAAGCAGCGTGCTTAGAAAACAACAATACTTGTAACACACAAAATACCGTATTTTAGAATTTTATTTTAGCCTAGTTTTTGAAAGCAGCGTTGTTAGAAAACAACAATACTTGTAACGCATAAAATACCGTATTTTAGAATTTTATTTTAGCCTAGTTTTTGAAAGCAGCGTTCTTAGAAAACAACAATACTTGTAACGCATAAAATACCGTATTTTAGAATTTTATTTTAGCCTAGTTTTTGAAAGCAGCGTTCTTAGAAAACAACAATACTTGTAACGCATAAAATACCGTATTTTAGAATTTTATTTTAGCCTAGTTTATGAAAGCAGCGTTGTTAGAAAACAACAATACTTGTAACGCATAAAATACCGTATTTTAGAATTTTATTTTAGCCTAGTTTTTGAAAGCAGCGTTCTTAGAAAACAACAATACTTGTAACACATAAAATACCGTATTTTAGAATTTTATTTTAGCCTAGTTTATGAAAGCAGCGTTGTTAGAAAACAACAATACTTGTAACGCATAAAATACCGTATTTTAGAATTTTATTTTAGCCTAGTTTTTGAAAGCAGCGTTGTTAGAAAACAACAATACTTGTAACGCATAAAATACCGTATTTTAGAATTTTATTTTAGCCTAGTTTTTGAAAGCAGCGTTCTTAGAAAACAACAATACTTGTAACACACAAAATACCGTATTTTAGATAATTTATGAAAGCAGCGTTCTTAGAAAACAACAATACTTGTAACGCATAAAATACCGTATTTTAGAATTTTATTTTAGCCTAGTTTTTGAAAGCAGCGTTGTTAGAAAACAACAATACGTGTAACACACAAAATACCGTATTTTAGATAATTTATGAAAGCAGCGTTCTCTGAAAACAACAATACTTGTAACACACAAAATACCGTATTTTAGAATTATATTTTAGCCTAGTTTTTGAAAGCAGCGTTCTTATAAACAACAATACTTGTAACACACAAAATACCGTATTTTAGCCTAATTTATGAAAGCAGCGTTCTCAGAAAACAACAATACTTGTAACACACAAAATACCGTATTTCAGATTTCGGGTTTTTAATTTCATCATAGTTCCGAAAGAAATTAACTCTAAAATCTTCATCAGAGAAAGGTTAAGTAAATTGATAGAAGACGTGTCCATATAGACGTATGTCAATTTTGCTTTAATATAGAAAATTCTTTTTATTTATATTCTTTGGTCCAGGGCACAAATTAAAGAAATAGGCCTAACTTATTTTCATTACATTAAAATAAATTGCACTGGACCAAAGACTGTAGTGTAGAAGTACGTTCGGTTTTTTATTATTTGGTCCCGGGCTCATGAATTCTTTGTTGAGAATTAGCAGTGGCGTAGCATGAAATTTTGAGCAGGGGAAGCTAACTCAAGTTGTCTTTCATGTACATATGAGAAAACGTATTACAAAAATATAATCTTAAAATAAGTAGTAGTCAATGTCAAGTCAGTAGTCCGAAGATTGGTTGGAACCTCGTAAGTAACACCAATAAGGCATCACCTCAAATGGTATTTAGTAAAGTATGATTTAACGGTTTGCACACATCTCTAACAGATAGACAGCTATACGTATAACATTAGCTCACTCCCTTGCTTTTTCTTTCAAGATTGTCTGAAATATAATAATATTCTTGATAGAAAGAATATCATAACTCATCAATTTTTGGTGGTGAAGGGTTCAGAACCATAGTGGGCCAAGCGCCATTTGCTAAAACCATAGAAAACAAGGGTTAGAATGAAGTTATTACCATAATTCAATGGAAACATAGCAAATAATATAAAGTATACACATTAAAACTAAATGATATATCAATCTTCATTAAACTATGGTATTCACTTAACTTTAACCCTTGCTTTCTCCGTTTTTAATAAATGGCGCTTGGCCCACTATGGCTCTGAACCCTTCAATTCAGACTCAGCTTTTGAAAATCTTGCACTGGGGAGTCTAAATGCAAGAATGTCCTACGGGAACTAGGTTTAATAAAAATGTAGAATGTGTTTAAGGGTATAACATTACGTGACGAACATGTAATCGTCTAATATTGATTGTTCACAGACATGCGTGCTTAAATAAGCAACCGATTTGTTCGTATTATTTTCCAGTTTCATTGTGTCATGATGAGCACAATTCCAATTCCAGTTTCTAGGTAGAAAGTCTTGCACCATATCAAACCTCAAGAGCAGTGTAAGTAATTGTTTTCAAAAAAGAGGCAATGGAAAAGTCATTAAATGAGGAGCTTGGTATCAAAGACGGACATAAGCCATTTTCATCGAAATTCATTTAAGGATCGGTTCTTATAGTATTTCTCGCGCTATTTCCAAATCTGTGGTCCGCGTATTTCAAAAGCTGTCATATACATGTTTTTGTAAACGTTAATAGTAATATGCGTTACAAGAGCGGTATGTTGAAGTTTTCATGTTCGAGGAAAAGTTTGAAAAAGCGAAACGTAGTTGAGCTTTTTTAATTTCCGAGAATTGAAAGAAAACATACCGCTCGTGTATCGTACATTATTTTGTGCGAAGATCGTTTATTACATACCTGAAAGAGGAATTTCTAATTAGTTGCAATGAAATCTCCATCTTGGTTTCTGTTCAATGACGGCAAATTTGCAAAACAAAAATATCTATCTTCAAAATTGTTGCTTTAAAATGTTTTCTGTGTTTACTATACTCCAGCAGGCCGTGATATAGTCTGACTTTCCCCCCCCCCCCCCAGTCTATATGGGTAAATGCGAACTTAAAACAAGCGGTAAGGTTATGTAATGATTTAGAGTTTACTTAATTTTTGCAAATATTTAAAAACAATAATTAACAGTGCAATTTAGGTGAAATTGCAGTGGTAAGTTTCCAATTTATAATTATTACTATATTGAACGTCTCTAAAAATAATATGTTAAAAGCCTAAAGCAGTAAAATCAGTATGTCACTTAAGCGGTAAGAAGAGAGATATTGTTATGTGTTAGGTTGGGAATACTGAATGTGGAATTTTAGACTTTCCGCGGATTGGTTTTGTGCGGAAACCAAGCAAATACGCTCGATGTCGCACAAAATATGTTGTTACGTTCATAATCGGACATAGTCTGTTTCAAACGCGGACATGATTATTACAGCCAATCAGATTGCAGGAAATGGCTTAAAACTGTCATGCGACCAGTTAATATTATATTACATTCTGACATTTGTGACGAGTTTTGATACTTTAATGATTACGTCCCCTTTTAGTTCGAAACTTTATTGAAATATGAGGATTTTGGGGCGCAATATGTTGGAGAGTAGGCCTATGCCTGAACTGACTAGAAAACGTAAATTTAATCCTATACAACGCAGACATGCTAAAGAAAAACGATTGGAAATGAACCCTTCACAAATTAATATAGGGGTCGAAGTAAACTCAGGGAAACCTGCGGATGTTCAGAAGTTACTAAAGCACTTCGGAAGTCAGTGGAAGGAAAACTCTTGTCTTCAGTATAGTACTGTAATCCAGAGTTCTGATAAAACTGTAGACACTCATAATGAATGTGGATGTTTTGAAGACACTTTAGATGAACCATAAGTTGTCTGTGCAGAACTGCAGTAAAATAAGGACTAAAAAGTGAAAGTAATATTATTGTAAGAATTTAATAGAAATAATATTCTAAATTTAATTTTTCTAAGTTTCTCAGTTAATATTAGAATAAAATAATAACTCCCTGAGAGTTTTCTCATCATTATTCTGTTTTTGGGTTGTGTGTTTCAAAAATGGACACTTGCAGCTCTGTTTGTTTAAAAAACGGACAAACGTCAATCTTAGTTTCAAAAGTGAACAATGTAATTTTGAAGTATATTTTAAACTGCTTTAAAGTAATATTTTTAAGTGAAGACCTGAATTATTTTGTTAATAAAGTTACCAATATGGTACACAAAATTTTTCATTCGTTATGGTATAAGTTAACGTAACGAAACAAAAATATGCTTCTACTGACAAATAATAAAAATGGCTCTTGTCCATTTTGATATTAGGCTCCTCAGATATAAGTAAAATACGTACTGTAACTTGAATTCTTTGTATTACACTTTTAATTCCGAAAAGTGAATTGTCTACGTTTTTTCATAAACGTACTACAGTGTCAGTCAAAAGTTCCATTACCCCTTATTTATTATTCTTACATTTGTATATAATATTAATTGAAAACATCGGTGCAAAAAGGGGTACCTCCATTTTTATAAACTTTTCAGGAAAAACAAAAAAACTTGATGTGAAAGGATGTAATATTTTAACCAAAATTTTTGTATTGATTTGAGGTAATTTAGCTAGAAACACAACCTTCTCACGATGTGTGTTTATTTTTTCATTTACACAATAATTGTGGTAAGAAGCACAATAAAACTGTTGGAGCTGTCTTTGGTTTTGCACCGGAGAGTAGTTATTTCAAATTGCATACCTAAAAACTTCCTAATAAGGAAAATATGATTAAATAATAAAAAAAAAAATGCCGTATTCACTCGCGTATTCCCCCCCCCCCCTTAGATTTTTAAGGCATATTATCAGAATTTTATTTTTCTAACATAATCTGCTCCGCTTAAATCACAACTTTGGACACCCTTTGACCAGTCAGTGAGGATTGACTTATAAAATTCACATTTTGTAGTTTACGGCTATAATTTAGCATCGAAGAAAATAACTTTCCTAACAACTTTTCTTCTTTATTCCATAGGAATTTATCCAGGCAAGAAACACTATGAAGATTTTAAAAATAATTAAAGAATTCTGCAACAACTCTGTAATTCATGGCTTAAAATTTTTGACTGAACCAGGAAGACACTGGATTGAGAGGTAATATTTAGAGCTATATTTCTATGTTTTGAAGGTGAATGTAGAGTTCGTAATTGCCATTTCAATATCTGAAATACAGCTATCTCCACATACAGTCTGTCCCTGAAACGCTATCCACATTATTCAAATAAGCAAGCTATCAGGAATGGGTAAACATGTTGTTTTAACGACTTTTAATGCTTAAAAAATAAACCTTAATTGAATATTACTTTCATCATCCCTGATACTCCATCAAAATGCATTCAACATAACACATGAGCCATGTGAATATGCTATAGTATAACTTGAAGAAATGGACGGGGTTTTTGGGACACGGTGTATATCAGTATCATATTATGACTTATTGTTTAATTATGTGGTGAAATTATATCGACAAAGTTTCAAATTATTTTCTTCATAACCTGTGCAGGGTGAAAAGTGTTTATTGGTAGAGATCAATGATAAGTGAATCTGTTCTTTAACTATAGCAAACTTCAAGGTTATATAAATATAAAACATATTTTGTTTTCTGCATGTTCTACAGTTATTACTTCCACAGTTTTCTTGTTATTAATGCCAGTAAAGTTCCGCCATGTGTTGTGGGTCCCTATCACCACGGCATGGCGCGTCCTCAGGTTGCGGATAGAGGAGACGGCCTCCAGATATGGAGGGTAGCTGCGAATATATTGAATAAGCAGTCGCGGACAGTCGATGAGGGGTAGTCCTCCAGCCTGAGGGTTGGGCAAAGGGCTAATAACACACCACAAAACAACGTGTTACAAAACCCCAAAATAAGACTTGGAATGGGACTGATTCTCTGGCACGACCACTGCAAAGGAATAAGATTATGAGATTTGGTACTTGGAATGTTGCAAGTCTATATAGAACAAGAGGGGTAACATTAGTAGCAAAAGAACTAGCTAGATACATATTAGACTTGTGGGAGTACAGGAGTTAGGTTAGATGGCATATCACAAATAGGAAATTACTTGTAATATGGGGAAGGAAAAAAAATCACGCAATCATAGTGACACTTTTATTTATTAATTATTAATTTGTTGAATATTCATGACTAGGGACCGGATTTTTGTGTAATTACATATTATATTCTTTTCAACCTAACCGTATATAAATAACAAATCTTTACGAATCTTGTAATTACCATTAATATATTAAAATTTGATACTACATATTTTTAAATATTTACCCCACATTAAATATTATGGCATAGTATTACATAAATCTACATATTTAGGAGTTTTATTCATTTTTACTTCTCTGAAAGGAAAAAGAAAACTTCTGCTGGGGAAGTTTACAATTTGAAATGCACAGATTTAAAAAGCCTTTTTACATACCCAAGAAAGGATATATTTCGGGACGAAACATAACGTCCTTAGTTCCAGGAAGTAATAGAGGCACTCACCGCATACCGTTCACTGTAAATATGAGTGAACAAAAGGCAATCTTTCTCATACAACTACCTTGTATTGTAAAAATCGCTCAGAAAGTAGAGTTGCCTTCATGCGGTGGAGGACGACATGATTTTTCTCGAACTATAATTGTTCTGCACACGTCTTAACAAGCCGTTCCCATGCAATTTGCAACCTTACCCACCCTCTTCCTAATTCTTCCAGGGAAAACCCTTGACATGAGACTTTCAGGTTATTGCTTGACCTCTTTATTTTAAATTTAGTAGACCTATACGGAAATGGGATTTTCCGAGCAATTAGAAAGTATGGTTCTCGGCTGGAATAATCCTACCCTTCTGAATAAGACAGGAATGTCACTTTTCAAACAACAGTTTGTAAATGCCTATAGTTTGAGGTTTTAGTAGGTACTTGTTTCTTAAAGGGAGCAGCTAAAATGCATGTGTCCCACATCTCCTCTTATTTTCTCCTAATCCAGTAAAGCGAAACAGTGCTTCACTCAGTTCTCTAGTTTTAGTACTTACAGTATAAAGTGCAAGTGAGTTTATCTACTGCTTTTAACTAACTAAAATGGCCCCTGTATCTTCAACCCTAACGACAAAAATAAAATCATGGATTGTAATGGACGAAGCTTTCACTACAGGTGGAAAAATAGTAATGTGTCAAATGTGCGGTAAAAAAGTCGGGTGGTCTATGAAATCACAACGGGAGAGTCTTACCTATCCTATACCTGCTAGATATTGATATTAAATATTTTCATGATTTTACATATTTTGGTACATATTCAGCTTATTTTTCTTACATAAATATGTACATATGTCACACCTTGATATTACATAAAAATCCGGTCCCTAATAATGATCAAGTCAGGCCTCTTATAAAACCGCAGTCTACAGTATTTTTGTCTTTTAGATCTAGAACAGGCGTCTCAAGGCCAACGCATGAAAGTTGTTACAGAGAGCAAATGTAGATAGCGTAGTCAGCTGGAGATATAAGCGCAATACCCGAAGATAGCCGATCGTTGATTCATATTAGATAGATAGATAGATAGATAGATAGATAGATAGATAGATAGATAGATAGATAGATAGATAGATAGATAGATAGATAGATAGATAGATAGATAGATAGATAGATAGATAGATAGATAGATAGATAGATAGATAGATAGATAGATAGATAGATAGATAGATAGATAGATAGATAGATAGATAGATAGATAGATAGATAGATAGATAGATAGATAGATAGATAGATAGATAGATAGATAGATAGATAGATAGATAGATAGATAGATAGATAGATAGATAGATAGATAGATAGATAGATAGATAGATAGATAGATAGATAGATAGATAGATAGATAGATAGATAGATAGATAGATAGATAGATAGATAGATAGATAGATAGATAGATAGATAGATAGATAGATAGATAGATAGATAGATAGATAGATAGATAGATAGATAGATAGATAGATAGATAGATAGATAGATAGATAGATAGATAGATAGATAGATAGATAGATAGATAGATAGATAGATAGATAGATAGATAGATAGATAGATAGATAGATAGATAGATAGATAGATAGATAGATAGATAGATAGATAGATAGATAGATAGATAGATAGATAGATAGATAGATAGATAGATAGATAGATAGATAGATAGATAGATAGATAGATAGATAGATAGATAGATAGATAGATAGATAGATAGATAGATAGATAGATAGATAGATAGATAGATAGATAGATAGATAGATAGATAGATAGATAGATAGATAGATAGATAGATAGATAGATAGATAGATAGATAGATAGATAGATAGATAGATAGATAGATAGATAGATAGATCAGATTTACTAGCCATTGCATCGGTTAGAAGGACCTGTCATACCAAAGTTGAATTTATAATGAAATGCTCTTACTTTCAGGATATTCTGGGCTATTTTCTGCTCTCTCGCTTGGGCATGCTCTGCTATTCTCATAATGTACGCGTGGGAAGATAACCAGAACAACGCAATCAGTTTCGTGGCCGATACCACGTATCAGGGTTGGAACACTACATTCATTTCTGTTGCTGTGTGCGAATCCGACTTGAATAACGATCTGGCAAATCCATACATAAAACATAGATTTAATGTGTAAGTAATATTTCAGACTTCTTAAAATTAAAATCAAGGCTGATTGTTTAGTTGCGTCATTGACTGGGCATTTGGCTGTCTGAATGGCTTTTTGGTTGAGTGTTTAGAATTTTGGTCAATCACTGCTTGGTGATTGGGTGTTCCAATGTTTTGCTGGTTTGTAAGTGTAGTGTAGTTATCTAGATAGCCGTACTATCTTAAATTTTCAATCAAAGAAAAAGTCAGGCATCTTCCCCCGATTCACTCTATAATATGTCCAAACACGTATTGTCCATTGATTTGGACCAGAGAAAAAAGTGCAATGTAAAGAAATATCCTAAAACAAATTGTCCAATGTGTTAAAATATCCGTGTTTGGTAAAGCCCACTCAGCCAAAACGTCCAATATTTAGCACCATATATCCAGTCAGTGTTAAAAGGTCCAACTGGAGTTTCCAAGGTAATGTTAACAAAAGTGTATACCATTTTTTGTCTACTGTTAAAATTGAATTATTAAAGTTGTCACGGTTACATAAATAATCTTCAGAAATTTGTCTATTATAGCCAATTAAAGAAATTATACTTCTGAATAGTAAATTCCCTATTTGTAATATTCTGTTACCATTAAAACTAAAGTAAAAAGGTATTTTACAAACAACTTCAAATTAATGTATCTCTGAAAATATTGAGATTAGGACAAATGTTTATATGACACTTTTTGCTCAGAATGTCTTCGGAAATAAGCTCCGTAAGGGACGGTAAATCCTCGTGAATCTTATTCATTTATTCATTTGTTTATTTACTTATTTATTTATTTACTTACTTACTTTTTTACTTATTTATTTATTTACTTAATTACTTATTTATTTACTTACTTATTTGCTTACTTATTTATTTGTTTACTTAATTACTTATTTATTTACTTACTTATTTATTTATTTACTTATTTCAATATTTATTTATTTACTTATTTATTTATTTACTTATTTATTTACTTACTTATTTGCTTACTTATTTATTTACTTATTTATTTATTTACTTATTTCATTATTTATTTATTTACTTATTTATTTACTTATTTCATTATTTATTTATTTACTTATTTATTTACTTACTTTTTACTTATTTATTTATTTACTTAATTACTTATTTATTTACTTACTTATTTGCTTACTTATTTATTTATTTACTTATTTGCTTACTTATTTATTTACTTATTTATTTATTTACTTATGTCATTATTTATTTATTTACTTATTCACTTATTTATTTATTTACTTATTTATTTACTTACTTATTTGCTTACTTATTTATTTACTTATTTATTTATTTACTTATTTCATTATTTATTTACTTATTTACTTATTTATTTATTTACTTATTTATTGACTTACTTATTTATTTACTTACTTTTTTACTTATTTATTTATTTACTTAATTACTTATTTACTTACTTACTTATTTGCTTACTTATTTATTTACTTATTTATTTACTTATTTATTTACTTACTTATTTACTTACTTATTTGCTTACTTATTTATTTACTTATTTATTTATTTCATTATTTATTTATTTACTTATTTATTTACTTACTTACCTACTTAGTTACTTACTTATTTATTTACTTACTTACCTACTTAGTCACTTATTTATTTATTTACTTATTTATTTATTTACTTACTTATTTATTTATTTATTTATTTATTTCACTAACATTTTCAGGGATGATAGGGGCTTCTTGAAAGAAATGAGATCTTTACTTGATGAAATAGCATTTGGAAACATACGAAGTATGGTACGGAAATGTTTAAATCGCCCAGATGATCTCCGTTACTTAAACCAAAGTGACTGCCAGAGGCTAAACCTTACTGAGGTTGCTCAAACGGTAAGTTATGCAATACTTCACTTCCACTTTGGTGTCTTAAAGGATAATCCATAAATATTGAGAGATATTCAACCAATTTATTCTAAAGCCTTCGCCTTGTGATTTCAACTGTTTTCTTTCCTCTGCTTTTTTTCTTAATTCTTCAGAGTTGTTGCACTTCATTTTATTGAGCATGTGTTTAATTTCTTTCCGGTCCTTTTCTTCCTTTCTTGTCAAGTATATCCCACTCTATTATTTTAACCACCCCCTTTACTTACCCCCGTTACTTCAATATTTGACACTTCCAGCTGATTTTTAACATTTCCGTGGAACCTGAATACTATTCTTTTCTATATTTCTAATTTGCCACATTTCGCTTTCATAATATGTGTGTGCATATTATTTTTTAACTCTACAATATTGGTTTAACTTGTACATTGAAAGAATTAGTAGATTTAAGAAAGATTATGCCTACTTCATTATCTCCTGGTTTACTTAACTCATAAGGTGCCTTGTTGGTATCACTTGTGAGGTTCAGACCTGTCTTCGGACAGTTGACTAAAAAACAATGTCTGAAACTGATAATATATATCTTACATTATATAGAAAAACCTGTTTTACAGTCTAGAGGAAAACCATTATGGCATGGTGTGAGAAGTTCCTGGTGACTGAAGTGTTAAAAAAACAATCTGGAGGTTTTCGTCGACGTGTATTTTATATTAGTTTTGGTTTGTCAGGCTATAGTTACTTTTGGTTTGTTACTGTTGAGTCCACTGTTGTTTATTTTATGTTTGATTTGCTTTTATCAGGCTAAAGTTACTTTTAATTTGTTACTTTTGGGTCCATTGATGTTCATTTTATGTTTGGTTTGCTTTTATCAGGCTATAATTACTTTTAGTTTGTTACTTACGGTCGACCTGGTTGGCAAGTTGGTATAGCGCTGGCCTTCTATGCCCAAGGTTGCGGGTTCGATCCCGGGTCAGGTCGATTGCATTTAAGTGTGCTTAAATGCGACAGGCTCATGTCGGTAGATTTACTGGCATGTAAAAGAACTCCTGCGGGACAAAATTCCGGCACATCCGGCGACGCTGATATAACCTCTGCAGTTGCGAGCGTCGTTAAATAAAATACGAAATTGAAAATTATTACTTACGGGTTCACTGTTGTTTATTTTATGTTTGTTTTGCTTTTATCAGGCTATACTTATTTTTAGTTAGTTACATTTGGATCCACTGATGTTTGTTTTATGTTTGGTTTGCTTTTATCAGGCTATAGTTACTTTTAGTTTATTACTTACGGTTTCACTGTTGTTCATTTTATTTTTGGTTTGCTTTTATCAGGCTATAGTTATTTTTAGTTAGTTACCTTTGGGTCCACTGATGTTTATTTTATGTTTGGTTTACTTTATCAGACTACAGTTACTTTTAATTTGTTACTTTTGGGTCCATCGATGTTTATTTTATATTTGGTTTACTTTTATCAGGCTATAGTTATTTTTAGTTAATTACTTTTGGGTCCACTGATGTTTATTTTATGTTTGGTTTGCTTTTATCGGACTACAGTTATTTTTAATTTGTTACTTTTCGGTCCACCAATGTTTATTTTATATATGGTTTGCATTTATCAGGCTACAGTTATTTTTAGTTAATTACCTTGGGTCCACTGATGTTTATTTTATGTTTGATTTGCTTTTATCAGACTACAGTTACTTTTAATTTATTACTTTTGGGTCCACTGATGTCTATTTTATATTTGGTTTGCTTTTATCAGGCTACAGTATCTTTTAATTTGTTACTTTTGCGTCCACCGATGTTTATTTTATGTATGGTTTGCTTTTATGAAGCTATAGTTATTTTGGTTTGTTACTTTTGAGTTCACTGTTGTTTATTTTATGTTTGATTTGCTTTTATCAGGCTAAAGTTACTTTTAATTTGTTACTTTTGGGTCCACTGATGTTTATTTTATGTTTGGTTTGCTTTTATCAGACTACAGTTACTTTTAATTTGTTACTTTCGGGTCCAACGATGTTTATTTTATGTTTGGTTTGCTTTTATCAGGCTATAGTTATTTTTGGTTTGTTACTTTTGAGTCCACTGTTGTTTATTTTATGTTTGATTTGCTTTTATCACGATAAAGTTGCTTTTAATTTGTTACTTTTGGGTCACCGATGTTTATTTTATGTTTGATTTGCTTTTATCAAGCTATAGTTATTTTTAGTTAGTTACTTTTGGGTCCACTGATGTTTATTTTATGTTTGGTTTGCTTTTATCAGGCTATAGTTACTTTTGGTTTGTTACTTTTGAGCCCACTGTTGTTTATTTTATGTTTGATTTGCTTTTATCAGGATAAAGTTGCTTTTAATTTGTTACTTTTGGGTCCACTGATGTTTATTTTATGTTTGGTTTGCTTTTATCAGGCTATAGTTACTTTTGGTTTGTTACTTTTGAGTCCGCTGTTGTTTATTTTATGTTTGATTTGCTTTTATCAGGATAAAGTTGCTTTTAATTTCTTACTTTTGGGTCCACTGATGTTTATTTCATGTTTGGTTTCCTTTTATCAGGCTATAGTTACTTTTGGTTTGTTACTTTTGAGTCCACTGTTGTTTATTTTATGTTTGATTTGCTTTTATCAGGATAAAGTTGTTTTTAATTTGTTACTTTTGGGTCCACTGATGTTTATTTTATGTTTGGTTTGCTTTTATCAGGCTATAGTTACTTTTGGTTTGTTACTTTTGAGTCCACTGTTGTTTATTTTATGTTTGATTTGCTTTTATGAGGATAAAGTTGCTTTTAATTTGTTACTTTTGGGTCCACTGATGTTTATTTTATGTTTGGTTTGCTTTTATCAGGGTATAGTTATTTTTAGTTAGTTACTTTTTGTCCACTGACCTTTATTTTATGTTCAGTTTGCTTTTATCAGCCTACAGTTACTTTTAATTTATTACTTTTGAGTCCACTGTTGTTTATTTTATGTTTGATTTGCTTTTAACAGGATAAAGTTGCTTTTAATTTGTTACTTTTGGGTCCACTGATGTTTATTTTATGTTTGGTTTGCTTTTATCAGGCTATAGTTATTTTTAATTTGTTACTTTTGGGTCCACCGATGTTTATTTTATGTTTGGTTTGCTTTTATCAGGCTACAGTTACTTTTAATTTGTTACTTTTGGGTCCACCGATGTTTATTTTATGTTTGGTTTGCTTTCATCAGGCTATAGTTATTTTTAGTTAGTTATTTTTGGGTCCATTGACCTTTTTTATGTTTGGTTTGCTTTTATCAGCCTACAGTTGCTTTTAATTTGTTACTTTTGGGTCCACCGATGTTTATTTTATGTTTGGTTTGCTTTTATCAGGCTATAGTTATTTTTAGTTAGTTACTTTTGGGTCCGCTGTCCTTTATTTTATGTTCCGTTTGCTTTTATCAGCCTACAGTTACTTTTAATTTGTTACTTTTGGGTCCACCGATGTTTATTTTATGTTCGGTTTGCTTTTATCAGCCTACAGTTACTTTTAAGTTGTTACTTTTGGGTCCACCGATGTTTATTTTATGTTTGGTTTGCTTTTATCAGGCTATAGTTATTTTCAGTTAGTTACTTTTGGGTCCACTGATGTTTGTTTTATGTTAGGTTTGAATTTATCAGGCTGCTTCTAATTTTTTACTTTTGGGTCCACTGACGTTCATTCGAGTGGAATATCAGAGAAGCCTCCATCACGTGCATTTCCTCCATATTCTCCCCGGTAATGTCTTTGCGCTGTAATGATTGATTTTGTCTCTGCATACCAGAATACAGATTGTGCGCACTGCTGCGGAGTCGCCATTTTGCTTCATGCAAGTGTGGTGCAACATAGTGAGTGAACAATCAACTTTAAATTCATTAAATAAAAATTCTCTGAATTTCTCTTTCTTTCTCTACCACTCGCATTCCTTAATTTGGTATGCATACCTTGCTAGTAATGATTAATTAACCCTTTCTGACCTGAATTTTTACATATCTTTTATGATTTTTCACAATTATGGGTCCAAAAGATCGTAGAGGCACCATGGAGAAACAAAAAAAGCAAAGCAATCCTCTTCCTAATAACAGCTGGCCAAGGAACTGGCGGGTGCTGCACTCTATAGATAAAGAAGGAAACTACTTTTGAAGATATCAAATGGAATCATCAGGCAAATCATATGAGTCAGAGATTACAGAAATGTTATTGATTCCAAATGGACTCATTCGAGCGTAAAGAGTTAAAATGTGGGAGGTTTGAACAGAACACCGTGTATGTCTTAACACATTCAGCTTTCACACAAAAACTCGTAAAATTTTGATTATTTGGGCCGTTTATTTCAGTAACAAATCCTTACTTCTGAGTAGTCACAGCATGAACTGCGTTTCCCACATAGCACTCAGCTTTATTTACCACTACTTCGAAAATACAGAGTGATTTATATAGAACTGACAAATTTCTTTCATTAATTGTTTCAAAGCGAATTGTGCTAGCGACAACTTATTATACCTAAAATATAGAGGAAATTTGGGAGATTATTTACCTCTGTAGCAAATGTTGAAAATGTCCTCCATCCTGCATAAGGCACAACTCAACACGTCGTTCCATGTTACTGGCCACTCGTTGGAGGACTCTGTTGTCAATAGCTTGAATCTCCTGTGTGATGTTGTGCTTCAGATCGTCAGTGTCTGGGGACGTGTAGCGTAAACCCTGTCTTTTAAGTAACCCCATAGAAAGAAGTCCGGCGTTGTCAAATCCGGAGATCTCGATGGCCACAGGTTCCTGGAAATTATTCGGTCGTCAAAGAAACTTGCAATTAGTTCCATGGATTCATTTTATGTATGGCATGTAGCGCCATCTTGCTGAAAATATCCTTGACTCAGCTCTACATCGTCCAGTTGCTCAACAAACTCCATGAAAATCAGTCGGTACTCAGCAGTGTTCACAGTCTGGTTAAAAAAATGGCCCCACTATTCTCTGTGCGGATATTGCGCACCAAACTCCGATTTTAACCGAGTGCATAGGTGCTTCATGGATGACATGTGGATTTTCGATGGCCCAATGGCGTGAGTTCTGTGAGTTCATATAAAGAGTCGTTGATTTAATGTGTACTGCATTTTCACGTTGACACAAAATGTCGAAAACAGCTGCCAACAATAGGAATAAAACATAAACATCTGCGCATCTAGTGACAAAGAATCCAAACTCCAGAACATTCTGCTTAATTTGGTGCTAAAATTGGGTCAGTGCTGCCAACAATAGGAATAAAACATAAACATCTGCGCATCTAGTGACAAAGAATCCAAACTCCAGAACATTCTGCTTAATTTGATGCTAAAATTGGGTCAGTGCTGCCAACAATAGGAATAAAACATAAACATCTGCGCATCTAGTGACAAGGAATCGAAACTCCAGAACATTCTGCTTAATTTGATGCTAAAATTGGGTCAGTGCTGCCAACAATAGGAATAAAACATAAACATCTGCGCATCTAGTGACAAGGAATCGAAACTCCAGAACATTCTGCTTAATTTGGTGCTAAAATTGGGTCAGTGCTGCCAACAATAGGAATAAAACATAAACATCTGCGCATCTAGTGACAAGGAATCGAAACTCCAGAACATTCTGTTTAATTTGGTGCTAAAATTGGGTCAGTGCTGCCAACAATAGGAATAAAACATAAACATCTGCGCATCTAGTGACAAGGAATCGAAACTCCAGAACATTCTGCTTAATTTGGTGCTAAAATTGGGTCAGTGCTGCCAACAATAGGAATAAAACATAAACATCTGCGCATCTAGTGACAAGGAATCGAAACTCCAGAACATTCTGCTTAATTTGGTGCTAAAATTGGGTCAGTGCTGCCAACAATAGGAATAAAACATAAACATCTGCGCATCTAGTGACAAGGAATCGAAACTCCAGAACATTCTGTTTAATTTGGTGCTAAAATTGGGTCAGTGCTGCCAACAATAGGAATAAAACATAAACATCTGCGCATCTAGTGACAAGGAATCGAAACTCCAGAACATTCTGCTTAATTTGGTGCTAAAATTGGGTCAGTGCTGCCAACAATAGGAATAAAACATAAACATCTGCGCATCTAGTGACAAGGAATCGAAACTCCAGAACATTCTGCTTAATTTGGTGCTAAAATTGGGTCAGTGCTGCCAACAATAGGAATAAAACATAAACATCTGCGCATCTAGTGACAAGGAATCGAAACTCCAGAACATTCTGTTTAATTTGGTGCTAAAATTGGGTCAGTGCTGCCAACAATAGGAATAAAACATAAACATCTGCGCATCTAGTGACAAGGAATCGAAACTCCAGAACATTCTGCTTAATTTGGTGCTAAAATTGGGTCAGTGCTGCCAACAATAGGAATAAAACATAAACATCTGCGCATCTAGTGACAAGGAATCGAAACTCCAGAACATTCTGCTTAATTTGGTGCTAAAATTGGGTCAGTGCTGCCAACAATAGGAATAAAACATAAACATCTGCGCATCTAGTGACAAGGAATCGAAACTCCAGAACATTCTGCTTAATTTGGTGCTAAAATTGGGTCAGTGCTGCCAACAATAGGAATAAAACATAAACATCTGCGCATCTAGTGACAAGGAATCGAAACTCCAGAACATTCTGTTTAATTTGGTGCTAAAATTGGGTCAGTGCTGCCAACAATAGGAATAAAACATAAACATCTGCGCATCTAGTGACAAGGAATCGAAACTCCAGAACATTCTGCTTAATTTGGTGCTAAAATTGGGTCAGTGCTGCCAACAATAGGAATAAAACATAAACATCTGCGCATCTAGTGACAAGGAATCGAAACTCCAGAACATTCTGCTTAATTTGGTGCTAAAATTGGGTCAGTGCTGCCAACAATAGGAATAAAACATAAACATCTGCGCATCTAGTGACAAGGAATCGAAACTCCAGAACATTCTGCTTAATTTGGTGCTAAAATTGGGTCATTGAATGAATTTCCAACGGAATAATTAAAGAAAGAAATGTGTCAGTTCTATATAAATCACTCTGTATATTGAACAGAATTAAAGTTATTTTGATTCCTTGGACTCATTTATTTTTTCAAAGAAAAAAAAAATACTGGGTTTTTCTATACAACGGGCAAGTGGAATGGTAATATTTCCCATTTCTATTTCCTTTCATAATACTTTAAAATTTCCATGCTCTTTACTCAGGTCTACTGAAATTTCTCTTTCGTAACATTTCACAGCTGCGAACTCCATGCAAGGATGTATTTCGCAAATGCCAATGGAATGGTTTAGAATTCGACTGCTGCAAACACTTCTTAAGTCTCAAAACTGAAATGGGTCCCTGTTACGCCATCAACAACATCCACGCTCGGTGAGTTACTTTATATATGAGTAGAACTACTTGTAAATATTATTTCATTTTAACATTACAGAGTTTCGCATTCTTCTTATTCTTCAACATCATCAGCAGTAGAATCACAATTATTAGCATCGTAATCATACCAGGGGTGGCCCATCCTTACGTGCTACAGTGCTACAGCACAATGATAATTTTTGCTCAAATAATGTATTTGTAACACCATAGTATTTGATCTGTTATTTGACAATTTCCTGTGGTTATGTTCATGACGCGTTACAAGGAAAAGAAATAAAATAGTCGCATCGTATACGTTAGGGGGTGAAACCATTCCGGAAGTTAACAAATGTAAATACCTCGGAATAACATTTAGCAGCGATCTCGGCTGGGGGGAACACGTTACAGACACAGCGGGAAAAGCATGGAGAGCGTTACACTTTGTGATGAGGGTACTAAGAAAAGGCCCTGATAAATCCAAAGAGATTGCATATAAATCACTAGTACGTCCAGTAATGGAATATGGTGCTGCATGTTGGGATCCTTACAGATTAGAACATATTAAGACACTGGAAAAGATTAAAAAACGGGCTCTTAAATGTTGTCGGAAAAATTCAACATTAAAATGGGACACACTCACGGACAGGAGAACGCGAATTCGATTATGCGCAATGTTCAAAACATACAGAGGTGAGCCTGCCTGGAGAGAAATAAAAAATAGGTTGCAGCCGCCAAATTACTCTTCAAGGAACGACCACTCATATAAATTGAGGGAAAGAAGACAGAGGACGGACACTGGAAAGTTTTCTTTTCTCAATCGTACTATCAGGGACTGGAATTCTTTACCTGCAGACTTACTAAAGGCTTTACCAACAACCAAAAATGTATTTAAAAATAGGCTTAAGGACCTTACTAATAGACGGTAATTATACACAATATTTAAAGGGTGTAAATGATATGTTGTTATTGAAGTGTTGTATCAGTGAAGTGTGTTGTATCAGTGAAGAAGTATGTCGTGTCAGTGAAGTGTGCTGTGTAAGTGAAACGTGTTCCTGTCAGTGAAGCTTTATAGTTTATAGTGGCAGTGCATAGTATTTGAACAATGAAATGTTTTTGAAGTGTTAGTGAAATCAGGATAGAATCAGTGAAATGTGTCGTAGTTCCAGTGCAGTGAGTGAGTTGACAGCGAAATGAGTGTAATTTGAAAGGTACTTGTGCAGATATGAACATATCATACTCGTGGGTTTTAGTTCGATCTTAGTTTTAAGATACAAATTAGATTTATTTCAAATGTTATTTTAAGTGATCGTTTAATTTAATTTAGTATATTCCCTGTTGTTGTTATTATTATTATTATTAATTATTGTTAGTATTAATTATTAGTATTATTATTAATTGTATTTTTAATTAATAAGTTTATTATTGTCATTATTGAGTGTAATTAGTTACCACTGCCACCGGGTATATACCCACTGCAGTGTGAATAAATACATACATACATACATACATACATACATACATACATACATACATACATACATACATACATACATACATACATACATACATACATACATACATACATACATACATACATACATACATACATAGAGTGTTTAGTCTTCGTTCTTCGGTGCCTCAGGGGGTTCGTTGTGCTACTCAGAACTTCACATGAGAATGTAGACAATTATGCGCATGTGCGAAGCTGAAATCACTGCTCTGATTGGCTATTTTTACGCGGGAAAGTGCTATAGTCAGCTTCAGCACGACACAACTTGGAGATTGCAAAAGTAAAGCGTAACGAAAGAATGTTTGTTTGTGGAAGAACTCGGAACTACAGTATTTACAATGTATTTGGTAATTCAAGTATCCGACTGCTGCTGCCATCTACCTGTTTGAGGTTCTCCTGAATCAGCCAGCAAGCGACGGAAAATGGAATCCCATAAAATTGAAGCCAATTAAATATGTGACCTTATAATTCAGGAAGCTACTCACCATTTCCAATCTTTAAACTATCTAGACGCAACAAAATTGTTAAACAGCAACATTTTTTTACAATTTTTCGCATAATTTTCCTGAACGCGAACTTAAAGTTACTGTCAACAGCCATATTATACTGAAGAAAAGATTGTTAAAGACACAACTTGGAGTTCTATACGGAAGCCCGACTTCCGAAATATAGATGGCTGTTCAATGGTTACAATACATAGTCTCCAAAAATTTACAGGATCCATTCTGTGAAGTAACGAAGTTGTTAAATATTTTGGTTACAACACCAATGACCACTGCTGAGCCAGAAAGATGTTTTTCTTGCTTAAAACGCATAAAAACGTTTTTAAGGAACACTATGTCCTAGGATCGTCTCACTCCTCTTGCAATACTGTCAATAGAAAAGAGTATAGTGTCCAAGGTGGAGGGGTTTAATACCAGGGTAATTTGACAAGTTCAGCAGTAAGAAGGAACGTCGTATGAACTTCATATTTCGTCACTAGGCGAGTCTTAAAATAAGATAAATACATACTGTACGTATAAGTGCATACAGTAGGTCGATATAGAAATTGTAGCACACTCATTATTTTGACCACCAGCCGCTACTGAATCATACTCTTCTTATTGATGGTGTAATATCACCGTTGTATATCTATAAAACGTACCAACGTTCATAAGTTGTTCATTATTTATTTCGTCATGTGTTGCTGTATTTTGGCTTCTTCTGGAAACTTCTTGTACCACTATTTAGGAAGAATACCTACGTTGAGTCCTAACAAGAAATACTAGTACAGTGGACTCTCCTAAGTTCGACAAAACAGAATTGAAAGTTCAGTCCAATAAGGGTAGTGGGTGTGGCAGGTGAAATGAATACAAATTCTTAATGGTTATCCATCAACGAATACAGTACTGTACTTGCATTTTCTGCCCGCCCCGAGACTTGTAAATGCGCTTCTAGTACCACAGTGGGTTTCGACCTAGATCATATATGGAACAGATAACTCCTCCCTACGTTAAATCGGCAGCACTTTGAAGAGAACAACCTCCAGGATCGCCACCCGTCCGCCGTAAACGAACACGAGATGGCAGCACAGTCGCTAATGCAATTCAAATGGGTTTTATGACGTAACAACTAGATGGCAGCGTAGTAAACCTGACGAAAGTTGTTAACCTCAAAGCCTATAACCCCGACATATCTGTTACATATATGATCTAGGGTTTCAACAGTCTCCCAAACGGCACATTTCTCAAATAGAAAAAGAAGAGTTCATTAATTTAAAATCAGTGATCAATATGGATGTCCCAATCAATAAAATATTCTGTTTTCCTTTGACGAAAGTATCACTACAAGACACAGAACCAATTCCCATTCAAATGGCAAACCCATTTCTTAGTGCCCGTATAGGGGCGTGTCTAATTCTCCTACGTAAGCAGTCGAACTATAGGATGTCGAACTTAAGAGCTTCCACTATATGTGCAATTTCTATTTCAATAGTTGTTAATGTAGTTATTACAATTAAACAGCCAAGTTAAACTTTATGGCTATGAAACTTGGACTTTCACTTTGAGAGAGGAACAGGGGTTTTTCCTCATTTGAGAATAAGGTTCGTAGGAAAATATTTGGGGCTGAGAGGGATGAAGTTACAGAAGAATGGAGAAAGTTACACAACGCAGAACTGTACGCATTGTATTCGTCATCTAATATAATTAGAAACATTAAATCCAGACGTTTGAAATGGGCAGGGCATGTAGCACGTATACGTAAAACCAAAAATGCATATAGAATGTTATTTGGAAGATCTGAGGGGGGAAAAAGTCTTTGGGGAGGCCGAGACGTAGATGGAAGGATAATATTGAGATAGATTTGAGAGAAGTGGAATATGATGGTAGAGACTGTATTAATCTTGCTCAGGATAGGGACCGATGGCGGGCTTATGTGAGAGCGGCAATGAACCTCCGGTTTCTCTGAAAGCCATTTGTAAGTAGCTAAGTACAGGGACATCAATTTATTTTTACGTCAACTTTTATTGTACCTGAGTTTTTGAATGTACTTCACTCCCACCCCTTCTACTAACGAAGGTCCAACCCAACTGTCGTCCATACAGAATAAGACCGCAGTACTGAGTTAGTGATTATAGTACGTTTCCAGTGATCAAAACTTCCAATATTGAATAATATTTTCGCACAGGTACTGTCGTCCGTTTGCCTACGTCGCATCCCGATTTCCCCCACATGCTTCTGCTCGCTCCACTGTAAAGGCTAGTGGCTGGGCTTTCTTAGCTCTTTTCTGAAAACATTGATTTCTGTTAGGAATTAATTGGACGTCTACGTAATATTATGCAACTGTTTAAAATAACTTAAATAAAAGGGCCTCGTTAAGTAATTAACTGTCACGTGATTTCCCCCCCCCTTTCTACGATCCTGCGACATAACCACTTGGACGGACAGTAGATAGCATGTCTGAGTAATTTTATCTGTGCGGATCGGGCAGAAGTGAAGATTGAATTTACAGTACATAAGGTACTCTTTTATAGAGTAGGTACAGAATTATTTCAACATGAGTTACTAATTATAAAGGACGAAACTGGTAATTGGAATTAGATGCAATAAACTATAGTGCGATAATAGGCACAAAAGGACTGAAGCCTGTATCGAAATGAACATTTTGAAAAATGTGTTTAAATATCCATATTATGATTATTTTTCATTTTAACTTCATTCTCTATATTGTACGCTATGGTGCTGTAGGCAGTATAATATACACTGCATAATGAATAGTTCGCATGGAAAGCTCAGTTCGTGAGTAAAAACACTTATTGTTAATACTGTACTGTATTTTGATTCAACAAAACCTAATGAAAATGATCACACTCAAAATCGCGATATTTCCTATTTTACGTAAATGGATAAACTACTTTTCTTCCCTCCTGTACCTAGTAAAGTGATTTGTTTGTATTTTACGCCAGTATCATCGAACTCCAGTCGTGGAAGGAGGTAGCAAACGGTGTTTCCGGGTCTCAAACATTAATCTAAAGGTATACCCAGGTTAATATTAAAAATGTTAGTAAAAATAAAATGATGTCTCTGTATAAAAATTGATGAAAAATACCAGTAGGCCTATCTAAAAGGATATTTTATTTTATTGTCTCATTTAGAGTTTCCGCCACAACAGATACATTGGATATGATATCCAACCAGAAGACAGGGCCTGGAAGACTAACTATGGAATTGAATCTGAAGTCAAATGTAAGTAATTTAATTATAAATTGGTTAAACACAAGAGACAACAGTTTTTGTTATTATTGACATTATGTGGTACTGAGCTAACAAAAATGTTTAAAATATATTTGGTATAGTTTTGAATTGGTTTATAGCATTTCTTTTGTCTTCATTCTCAATTCACAACTCTTTTTTAACACTTAAATGTGATAAAACGGTAAAAGTTGTTAAAATGAACTAACAATTTTTATACACTACAGTATGTTAAATATTAAAAAATCAAACAGAGATCCCAGAACAATGACGCGCAATACATTAATAGACAGCATATTTGAGAATTGCGTACACTACATCGAAACCGTGAAACGAGCGGTCCCGGATTCAAATCCTGATTATGACAAGTTACATGGTTGAGGTTTTTTCCGGGGCTTTCCCTCTGCCCATTAGGAGCAAATGCTGGGTAATTTTCGGTGCTGAACCCTGGACTCATTTCGCTGGAATTATCACCTTCAACTTACTCAGACGCTAGATAACCACAGCAGTTGATAAAGTAGTGTAAAATAGCCAATAAAACACAGTGCATGACAAATAGTAATATGCGTTACAAGAGCGGTATGTTGAAGTTTTCATGTTCGAGGAAAAGTTTGAAAAAGCGAAACGTAGTTGAGCTTTTTTAATTTCCGAGAATTGAAAGAAAACATACCGCTCGTGTATCGTACATTATTTTGTGCGAAGATAGTTTATTACATACCTGAAAGAGGAATTTCTAATTAGTTGCAATGAAATCTCCATCTTGGTTTCTGTTCAATGACGGCAAAGTTGCAAAACAAAAATGTCTATCTTCAACAATGTTGCTTTAAAATGTTTTCTGTGTTTACTATACTCCAGCAGGCCGTGATATACGTCTGTCTTTTTTTCCCCCCAGTCTATAAATGCGAATTTAAAACAAACGGCTTCCTTAATGTTACATGCATCACGAATGCAGTAACTTTAGTAGAGTTGTAGAGATTACTTAATTTTTGCAAATATTTAAAAACAATAATTAACAGTGCAATTTAGGTGAAATTGCAGTGGTAAGTTTCCAATTTATAATTATTACTATATTGAACGTCTCTAAAAATAATATGTTAAAAATCTAAAACAGTAAAATCAATATGTCACTTAAGCGGTAAGAAGAGGGAAATTGTTAGTGTGTTAGGTTGGGAATACTGAATGTGGAATTTTAGACTTACCGCGGATTGGTTTTGTGTTGAAACCAAGCAAATACGCACGATCTCGCACAAAAGTTGTTACAGTCCGCGTCATCGTTTTTGGCGTGTGAAATAAGTAATGGGAACGTTAAGTACGAGTGTTTTACTTTTGCAGCAGTCAGTCTGACAACTGTATTTGACAAATGGCTGATGTGACATGTATAGAAAGTAGTACCATTCTCAGCTGCACTGGCAACATGCTCACAAATTGGGCACACGCCAAAAACGCTGGCGTCAGCTGTAGTTAATTTCAACAAGTTTTAACGTTTTATCACATTAACTTTGGCACTAATACTTAAGAATTTGAGTAATTATTGAAGAAAGATATAGTTTCAACCATAAATGGATGAGGAATGTATATTTATCCCATTTACTAGGAGGATGTGTTTATTTTAAATTTCTCATTATGCAATGAAGCTGAAAAGAAATCGATTTAGAGACTATCGCGGAAATGTACGTCGTGACCCATTTTCCGAATCCATTTTCCGACAAGTCACTTTTCTGCACGAATTATTTTTGTGCGAGATCGTGCGTATTTGCTTGGTTTCCGCACAAAGCCAATCCGCGGTAAGTCTAAAATTCCACATTCAGTATTCCCAACCTAACACACATAACAATTTCCCTCTTCTTACCGCTTAAGTGACATATTGATTTTACTGTTTTAGGCTTTTAACATATTATTTTTAGAGACGTTCAATATAGTAATAATTATAAATTGGAAACTTACCACTGCAATTTCACCTAAATTGCACTGTTAATTATTGTTTTTAAATATTTGCAAAAATTAAGTAAACTCTACAACTCTACTAAAGTTACTGTATTCGTGATGCATGTAACATTAAGGAAGCCGTTTGTTTTAAATTCGCATTTATAGACTGGGGGAAAAAGACAGACGTATATCACGGCCTGCTGGAGTATAGTAAACACAGAAAACATTTTAAAGCAACAATGTTGAAGATAGATATTTTTGTTTTGCAAATTTGCCGTCATTGAACAGAAACCAAGATGGAGATTTCATTGCAACTAATTAGAAATTCCTCTTTCAGGTATGTAATAAACGATCTTCGCACAAAATAATGTACGATACACGAGCGGTATGTTTTCTTTCAATTCTCGGAAATTAAAAAAGCTCAACTACGTTTCGCTTTTTCAAACTTTTCCTCGAACATGAAACTTCAACATACCGCTCTTGTAACGCATATTACTATTTCGGAATAAATTTTTCCGCCAATATATTCTTTTTCGAAATACAGATTTCAGAATTCTCCTTTTTGGATCGCTGACAGAGCATAACCACAGTCTAGTATATACAATCACGAAGCTTGAGTTTATGATGGTATTTGGAACAATAGACTGTGCAGGTACTATTTCACATTGTCTGTAATGAGACGATAGTAGAGATCCTAGTGGTTAGCAACTATCTATGGATGTATATTTGCTACGTATTGAGCTTCGTGACTGTATATACTAGACTGTGGCATAACTATAAAAACAATAAATAAATAATTTCAACAATGCACTAATGGTTACCATGATACAAAACATGTCTGCACCTAAAACTCCAGTTTAGTTTCTGGAGATTATAATAGCTATGCGTACGTATCCGGTAATACTACGGGAAGAAGAAGGAAGAAAAATTCATACTATTACAAAAAATATAGCACAAATCTGTCATTGATTTGCAAAAGGGGGCACGTCCAAAATAACAAAGTGTTGGAAAATCGCAAAAACCCATAACAGACTTAAAAATTTAAATGTTTATGAATCCTGTATGTATGTTTCCACAGTGATCTAATTAGAAAAAAAATGAACAATTTAATTTGTTAACTTAGTTATAGTTTTTGCGATTGTCCAACACTTTTTGATTTTGTACATGTCCCCTTTTGCAAATCGACGACAGAAATAATGATAAAACACCTAACAGATTTTTAATAACTGATCAGTTGTTGATTTAATATTGCAAAATAAATAAACGGATTTTATGTAATAAATGAATTTTGCATATAAATAGCAGTAGAGATCAGATATTGAATTCTTGATTTTTTCTGAGTTCAATTAATCCATCTTACAATAGATTTGTGCAAATATTTCATTTTTTTCTTCGAAACAGTCGATTTGTCTATTGTCGCCTAACTCCATCCAATTACTGATTTAAAAAAAAAAAAACATGCCTGAATGTTAAATGAATTTCTATGTCGAGTAAGATAATAAAATGGCAAGAAATGTTATTCCATAGTATGTAATCTTGATTTACTTACAGTATTCTCTTTCAGAACATTAATTTGGGCAAAATTTTATCACCCCCTCAATACAACAATAACTCTGATATAACAGTACAATTTTCCTAGTCGCCAGAAAATTGTTGTGTCGCGATTCAACTGTATATCAATAATTTACGAACACGGTGTGCAATAATGTCTATAGTAAAATCAATTCAGTGGATGTATATTAGCGGTCTTACTAATAAAAACTCTATATACAGACGTTTAACTGTCTTATACTTATACAATGAGTAGCTCATTTATACGTCGTGTGTAAATTCCTTACTAACAATCACTACACACGTCGCGTGTAACAGTACAACTGTTACACAACTACGTCATAGTTTCGTCATTACTTCGTTACGAAAGATAATAGAATATCTGAGGTTCTCTATTGCATCCGGTAGAGCGCTCTAGTGTGGCGTGTTAAGTATCGATAGTACAACTGGCTCTAATCGATTACCATACTATATTTTGGTCAAAGAGTACAAGCTACAGTAATATTATTCTGTGCTCTTTGGTTTGTTCTTCTTTGGTTACTAGGCAACCATCATCATAGAATGACAGTCGATACGAACAGCTGTTAGAGGGGCGGCCATTTTTTCTCTATATACAACGCTTAAACAAGGGGTTTCGTGTATATAACTACTGCAAAGCAATTCCCATTGTATAGTTACAGGCTGTTTATACATCCATCACTTCTGCATGGTTTATTAGTAAAGTTATTAGAAACGTTTAGTTAGTTAGTGGGGTTTAAAAGGGCGCGTCAGCTGCTATGGCTATTTACGCCCTTATCTAAAATTCTTACAAAATAACAACATAAACAGTATACTAAGCTGAATGCTAAAATGAACTAAAAACCCTTGTCACGGTAAAAACGAGGTACACAAATGGAGTTTCAACAAGGTGATGCATAACAATCATAAAAGTGAGCAGTTCCCAGACACTAGGTAGTATTTAAAAAGAAACAATAAGATAGTAAAGCGAATGCCACCAGAAATAAATTATCTGGCGCATTTCAAAACAATAAAAATTGTAAAAAAAATATTCAGATGCAAAAGGTCCGATATGTCAAGTATGTTAAAAACATATACAGTAGCGTGCAAATTAATCCGAACAACGTAATTACTTATGCAAAACACTCAAACGGGATAAAGAAAAGGATCTAAGACATACCTCAGTAATCTATGTGGCCTCCCTTGTTCCTAATAACAGCTCTGAGACGATTTGGCATGGATTCCACTAATTTCCCACAAATATTCTTCATTTCTTCATCGCGAAACCATACACCAATGAGGGCAGAAATCATCTTCTCCTTTGTAGAACAATCCAATTTTTGCATTCTTCTTTTGCAAATTGACCACAAGTTCTCAATGGGGTTGGTGTCGGGTGAGTTGCCTGGCCAGGGGAGTACCTGAATATTCTTCTTGTTGAAGAATTCTGTAGTTTTTCGAGACGTGTGGCATGGTGCCAGGTCTTGTTGGAACACACCTCTGCCATCCGGAAATGATTTTTGCAGCTGGGGTACGATTCTGGTTTCCAATAAGTGAATATATTTGTCAGAATTCATCATTCCCTTGATAGGTGTTAATGCTCCAGGCCCTTCATGTGTAAAACAACCCCAAAACATTACTTTAGGGGGGTATTTGGGTGCTTGTTGGAGATGAGCTGCTGTTACTTTTTCGGATCCTTTCCGTACGTAAGAAACACGGTGGCCGTGGACCTCGAAATGAGACTCATCGGAAAAAAGTACATTCTTCCAGTCATTCACTGTCCAGTGTTGATGTAATTTTGCCCACATTAAGCGTTTTTTGTACATAACAGGGGTTAGCAGTTGCTTCTTAATAGGCTTACGAGCCCTTCGTCCAGCTTCCAAAAGCCTACGCCGCACCATTGTGACGTGAATATTCGCCCCAGTGGTAGCCATTAACTCGCGGGTTAAGTCGACAGCAGTTAGTCTAGGATTTAATTTACTTTTCCTGACAATTAAACGATCATCTGCAGGTGAAGTCTTCCTTTTCCGGCCACAGTTTCCTTTTTTCTGGGGTGTGATGGATACAGTCTCCCTGTATCGTTTTATGATCGAATTAACAGTAGCCAAACCGATGTGACATTCTGCAGCAATTTGCCTCTGTGTCATAGAAGAATGCTCTGCTAATGTTATAATTTTAGACCGTTTTCGTGGAGTTGTATCCATTTGTGAAGACGACAGAATGTACACAGGATTGCAGTATTAAGTCTTCAACACAACTGAAATGCTTATAAGTAGAAAAGGACAGGCAAAATGTCACATATTATAAAAAAAATAATGACAGACCTTCAACAATGGAATTACACGTACTACAGATGTCAATTAAAGCGGTATGAGCAGCTGTGAGGCCAACTATGACAGAAAATGTAAACATATGTCGTGTTCGGATTAATTTGCACGCTACTGTAGGGGATACTCGGCTAATTCCGCAATATTAAGAAGTAAATGTCATATTTTTATCAAAATGTTTATTGAAAAATATTATCAAGGTATGTAGACATGGACGAAACCTTTAATTACAAAATGAGATAAAGAGACCTATTAAAATACAAATATATTTAGTTGTACAGACATTACGGTTGAAAAATAACAACTCCGGTAATTCCGCAACAGTGCGGAAAAAACCGTAATAGGACTTGGATAATTTCGCAGTAGTAAATAATTATGAAATACATTATGAAAGTAACATAGAAGGAACAATTCTGCCGTGCCTGGAAAAAGTGACATAAGTCAGTTTCCACAAACCTTTTTTGATAATTTATTGACAACTTACACTGGTTTATGTCGATTTGATTTTCTTCTGTATGAATTATTGTAATGGGAGAAATACTTATGTCACTTTTTCCAGGCACGGCAGAATTTATATGTAACAATGCTAACTTTCTTCACAGCTGTGTAGCAAGACACGAAAAACAGCCAACTTTCGATGTTTCACTGTATTGCCGACAGAGGTGTCGACCAATATCCTTGATTTTTTTCTACAGCACTACAGAGGACATGCCTCCTGTTGACAGCCTCTCAAAACTTACGTTCACGCTATTGTAAAGCCGCTTATGCACTACTGCGGAATTACCCGTACTGCGGAATTAGCCGAGTTTCTCCTAAAACAATAAATGTAACCTCCGAATGTAAAGGGTCCGGAAGATAAGTAAAATAGGTCAATAAAAAATTAAATCACCCTGTAATGTCCTGTATTCGATAAAAATTTCAGAACTGCATTTGTACAATTGAAAGGTTGAGAACCATAGTCAGTCAAGCGCCATTTGTTAAAACCGTAGAAAACAAGGGTTAAAATGAAGTTATTACCATAATTAAATCGAAACATATAGCAAGTAATATAAAGTTATCCTGTATTCTGAGTGCCCCAAGGCAAATTCTTGGAGTCTTCAAAAGCAAATTTATCAATTTCAGAATACATTAATGCAATTAAAATGTCCAGCAATCTATCTGCGGTTAGATCTGTGCCCGGCAGAAGTTTCAACACAACCCGTTGTCGCCATCCCGGCTGCAACGAGACGGAAACTCTTGGTCATGTGTTGGGATTCTGTCGAGAAAACGGAGCTGCTGCGCAACAATCGACACCATAAGGACAGGACCGGTATTGCTGATGTCCTCAAGCGTCGTGGATGGGAGGTACACGAGGAGATCCACTGCGTTTCATCCTTAGATTCGAACAGAAGAGCAGATATTGTAGCCATCCACAGGACTCAATCTAAGGGAATAGTTCTTGATCCTACTATCAGGTTTGAGAGGGATGTTCTGCAGGCACAACACGTTAATGAGGAGAAGAAATCCATTTATGAGTCCTGCATCCCATACCTAAGTGAGAAATATAACCTTCCCACTAGTCAGTGGAGTGTTTCTGGTCTATTGTTTAGTGCGCGTGGCACACTTCCTAAATTCACATGCAATATTTTAAAAGCACTCGGTCTCCGATTTTTTTTTATTAAAAAAATGTTATTGAATATTCTTAAGGATTCAATCCAAATATGACATTACCATTTATATTTTGGCCATTGATTATTCTATTGGGTTTGCATTTCTCTGGATGTTTTACTAAACAATACCTATATTTAATCTTTTTGTCTTTCTAAATTATTCTGTAGTGCTTTTATTCTGGATCTTTATGGTCACCCTCATTGAGGGCAGATTATTTTGTTTGTGTGTGCATTAAAACTAAATGATATATATCAATCTTCATTAAACTATGGCATTCACTTAACTTTAACTATTGCTTTCTCCGTTTTTAATAAACGGCGCTTGGCCCACTATAGCTCTGAACCCTTCAATTAAAATAATTTCCAAGAACGTCACGTGGAGTCGGCCCAATTCCATATTGTCGACGGCCACGGTCATATTTCGTGCAATGCAATAAAATATGTTTGACCGTAATTGGTACATGGCATAACTCACACTTGGGCTCAGATTCGCCACGTAGGAGATGGCCCGGAACGTTTGTGATGATGAGTAACACCTGAATTTGTTGTGTTCCGTTAACAAAAACTGTGTTCCTAAGATTTGTAATTAATAAATGCAATGTAAGTTGTGTAAGTTAACTAAAGTATTCTATTAACATATTTTACAACTTTCATCTGAACGTGATTCTGCAGGTGTACTTAATATCACATGACGAAGTTCCAACGCTGAACACTCAGAGTCGAAATGTTATTTCGACGCAAGCAGGAACATACTTCAGGATTATGTTTCAAGTGACGGAAGTGATAAACGTACCAGGCATGGAGGAGATAAGTGTTTCTAAAAGGAATTGCAAGTTTCCTTTCGAAAACGATAACTCTTCTATTTCTGACCCATACTCGTATTCAACTTGTGTTGTTAAATGCCGCAGAAGAATTCAAATGGAGCTGTGTAGCTGTACCAGTCCGCTGATGCCTGAATCTGGTGAGTTTTCTTATTTCCAACTATTTTATAGTTATTTACGTAACTGGGACAGAAAGTGATACTTTTGTGTATGAGTGAGAGGCTTTAGTCGAATCCGGAATTTCGAAACAAGTGCGTGGAAGACACTTTCCTACTAGTTACGTACAATATTTTTTGGCACGACTACATGGAAATGAAATGTGAATTAACCTCTTCCCTTACTATATATTTTACCAGTTTTGTGAAAAAAAAAAAGTGTCAAATTTTTTTGTTTTTGTAAAGAGGTCATTTAATATTGCAGAATCACTGTACATCACTAATTTTCTTACATACCTAAAAAATCACTATGAAACAGACATATACAATCATACCTGAATTATAATCCCGAGTTATCTCGTGCACCTTGATTCCAGCTCTGGTAGTTGTCCCACTTTGATTTTCTCCTGAACTATTTACCAACTTGTGTTTTTTTATGGATTAATTTATGAGGTACAATACCAGTGCTGTTATCAAGGCGTTAAATGTTGCTTGTCGTGTGATAGACTCGAAAGCAGGGTATTACGCACAGTGGCACATTGCATTCCGGACAGTAGTATCTGCTCTCCTCTATGAGAGCGTTTTAGGAAGAATGGTGTAGCAGTCATTGAATATTTGTACCAGTACATCTGTTCTTCAGGTTTGTGAATAATGTTCTGCAGCATCACTATGCCCAAAAGTACACGTATTTCAGAGTCTGTAGTAGGCCGCCACGAATTATTTTCAGCATTCTGTGAACACTTATTAGCATGCCGAATCGTCTCCTCGAATATAATGTTGATGAGGTCGTTATCAAAGAATAATTTAAAAAATTGAGAATTATCGTTATCAGAAACAATGTTAAAATTTCAGGGAATGGGTACCTCGGAGGTGCGGGAGAAATTGTGCCAGATGTCTTCTATTCAAACCACTATCGAAAAGACGCGACATCAACTGATCTGAATTTGTTTGTTGGTCTATAACTTCGTCTTCTGATACCGATGTTTCATTTCCTAATCTTCTACAGGAATATATATTCCTGATCAAAAATTTCGGAATCACTAACTTGATCTATCTTTACACAAAACAGCACAAGAAACACCAAACACAAACAGAAACCGCCGAAACTAACTATCATCTACTCACTACTGTGTGAATGCTATATGAGCATAGAATTCCACTCGCAAGGAAGGAGTACAAAAAACACCACCAGATAAAGCAATATCACTAACTTCTGTAGCCATCTAGTGAGGAAAATGTGAATGAAAGAATGGAAACGTATATATTCGTGATATAATCCTTAGCAGCGAAAATGGGACTCAAACGAGTTAACTCGGATTAATAACTTTTGACACAAGTTAGCAACCCGAGTTAACTCGGGTTAATCAGGGAAGTGGTTAATTAACTTATTAAATAAATCACAGACCATTGAGATTTTAGTCACGGCCTACTATTACCACAGTCTAGTATATACAGTGATGAAGCTTGAGTTGTTGAGTATAGGAACAATAGACTGTGCCGGTACTGTTTCACATTGTATGTGATGGGGCGACAGTAGCGATCCTAGTGGTTAGCAACTATCTATGGATGCATATTTCCTACGTATTGAGCTATTACTACATTGTCTTTAAAGTAGGTCTAGATCACTGCCTGCTGGATCACATCCTATGGCTGCTTATACTGCCTGCTCAATCAAAGTTATTTTGCCGCTAGGTGGCAGGCAGTGCCCGCCGCTATTAACATTATCAGTATATGCAAATGTCATTACCTGCCACCTAGCGGCTGTTCGCGCATAATCGTTGATTGAGCAGGCAGTTTACTCAGCTATAGGATGCGATCCAGCAGGCAGTGGTCTAGATATAACGATGTAATTGTTGTGTAGCTATAGTATTGCTGTTGAGGAATTTTTCTTAGGGGTGCTTTCATTTATAGCTTTTGTTTTGTTTATGGTAGCGCTTAGTTATGTCGTCAATGGCGCTTAGGGTAGTCCTTATAAACAAGGCTTGGCACAAAAATAATCTACCGGTTTAGAACACGTAGGCCTACTAATAAATTATAGATGACACTTTTCCATTGCTGATAATGAAAAAGAAAATTGCAATATTTCGGAGATTACCTCTTTGTATTCACAATAATAACCAGGGAAAGGGATTTGGAGTATTATAAAGAATGGTGAAACGTAGTATAGATATTCGTAACTCAGTGACTGTCAAGCGAGCTGCGTCACAGAGCATGGACGAGTACAGTTCACCTCATACAAACTTACACGCATCGTTCTGTAAACGTATTTCAGAATAAAGAAATGAAATAGTTTAATGACATATAGTGACCTACGTACATAATCTGCATTTCTTTTTTAACTACACGTGCTTTTCTAGGCAACGCACAAGACACCAATAAAC
The DNA here is from genome assembly GCF_040183065.1 of Periplaneta americana. Lineage (NCBI taxonomy): Eukaryota > Metazoa > Arthropoda > Insecta > Blattodea > Blattidae > Periplaneta > Periplaneta americana. The sequence goes on along the minus strand of NC_091122.1, from coordinate 44,435,844 downwards.
AACATTACAAATATACATAGTTAAATATCAACCTCTGTATCTTCGCGTGTCAGTGGACATCTCGATGGTTGATAGACAGTTGTCTTCGTATGGAACTCGCCTCTTAATATGTATGTTATTCTGTCAAGAGCGTGTTAAATTAAAACCTTTATTTACGATATCATGAAATATGATAATATGTATACAACGTATATTACAGTATTTACAATATATGCAATATACTACAATATTTACAATATAGCCTAATACATTATCATTAAATGTTGAAAAAAAATGTAGAACCAAACAAAATGGCATTTTCAATTAATGCTGTTTTATTCATGCTGTGCCTTGTTATAATAAATTGTAAATATTATATTCAAATTTTCACAATACAACTTTGCTCTGTTGGAAGGAAGGAAATTTTTTAACATAGAAAAACTCCGCTCTACATCTGCAGAGACAATTGGAGAGTACTTAAAACAAGATACGTCAATTAAATTCACATGTTGAATGACGTCATTGTGACACGTCCTTGTTAGTACATCTGAAATCCGACTAAGAATACGTACCCATCATTTTTAATCTAAACTCTGTTCATTTTCCACCAACACTTTCTACTGCACTCAGTTTATTTACAGTAGTCCTCATAATATTTATTTGCTGAACTAGTTCTACTCCTGACTTGTCTAATTGAATAATGGCATCCGGTAAATATCCAAAATTTTACTTAACATCCATGACTTCTTTCTCGATTATTCTATCATTTAGCAGTTCCTGGCATATTTGAATCGCAACGGCATCATCGGGATCGAAAGACTGGACCACTTTCTTCACAGATTGGAGGTGATGTGCGTAATAATTGCAAGCTTCTAACCATGACCCCCAGCTCTTAAGAACTGAACATGGGGGAAGCGACAATTTAGGAAATTGTTTCCTGAATTTTGATACTCGATCTGGAGGTTTTACAAATATAGTTTTTCAATTCTGTATTGTTAGTTGGTTTCACTTTCGGCATTGTACCTGCACTTCACTACTCTGAACTGCAAACCTGCATGTTGAAGTTCTTATTCGACAACTGTCCCGTTCACCTGTTGTTGACGTGCAGATATCTGCGAGTATGTCATGGAGGGGAGGACTTGGTATAAATGGTTGTAAACAAATGGCTGTGTAGATGCCAATACTAGCTTTTACTACTCCAAATTCCGTTCCCTAATAATAACTGTTCGTTTGGGTCATTCATTACAAACAGCTAAACCTGCTTCACTGAGCAAAGAATTCAATTTTCTACCGCTGGATGGCAGCACTCGTCCTGATGACTTTGTTACACACTGAGACGGTCGAGTCGTGGCGGTAGGTAAAGATGATTCGATTTTCTGATCTTCTGTGCATTTTCTGATTAAATTCAGACTGCGAGTGAAGTGATCTTCCTAGTTTGTTTTAAGTGAGCTTATTATGTATACTATTTTAGCTGTATATTTATAAAATTCAACAGAAAACTATTTTTAATAATAATAATAATAATAATAATAATAATAATTATTATTATTATTATTATTATTATTATTATTATTATTATTATTATTTATTTATTTTTATTTATTTATTATTTATTTGTTATTAATATTTGTGTGCTGAACAACAGCCAGATGTCAATTATAGTTCAGCACAATACACAAACAGAAGATACAAAGGTGCAAAACAAAATAAATAATATCTTAAATAAACAAAAATATACATAAACAAAATTGAGAACAAGAACAGTAAAAACTAATAATCAGAACGAAACTAAACCTTAAAAGGATCTAAATTGTGCCCATGCAAATTGGCATATTTTATGCATCTACAGACTGGAGAAAGTGATTTTGAATTTCTGTTATAATTTTTTTTTTGAAATCTTAAATCTTTTGTGGGAATACGAAGACTGATATTGTTTATGATAGACTCACAATCAATATCACCCTTGATAACTTTGCAAAAAAAATGATAATCAAGATTTAGACGTCTAGCATAAAGGCTAGAATAGTTAAAATATTTACAGGTAATCTCATAGTTAAAATCAGAGGAATTGGGTATATATCGAAAAGCACATAAGGAAATAAATTTTCTCTGAATATTTTCCAATTTAACCGAATCGGTTGAAGTAAGGGAATTCCAGGCTACAAATGCATATTCAAGTTTAGATCGAACCAAAGTAAAGTATAGAATTAATAGTGACTCTGGAGTAGAAAAAGAATAAGTTATAGACCTTATTAAACCAAGCATTCTTATTGAATGATCATAAATATATTGAACATGATCGTGAAAGTATAATTTAGAATCGAGTAGTACACCAAGATCTTTAATAGAATTTTTCCTAATAATACAGACGTTATTAAGAGAATAATAAATTTCTAAATTATAGACATCAGCTCAAAGAATTTTGAGTGACCACAAGGGTCCCGAATACAATAAACATGTATAATAATGTGATGTGATACATTAAAGAAAAAAGAAAGTTAATTGTTGAAGGCAAATATTAGTTGATTAATTGAAATAGCGATGATGATGTAATATTTGAAGAGAATCCTTGATAATATTTATAAGAATAGACATTACGGAATCAAAAGGAATGTGAACGTGAATTTTGTGATTGAACCTCTACTGCCAAACAGCAAACCAATGACGGACCATTGTTTAAGAGGGACGTTGTACTTTTGAGAAAGATACGGCAGACAAGGTTCATATATGGACTTCTTCTCAATATCAACCTCGGTGGCCTGATTTAGGTTTCTTTCGAAACGGATAGTAGGGTCAAGAACAAGAGCCCGTTTTAAGCGTCCGTTGATAGCAATAATGTCTGCCCGTCTAAAAGAACCATCTGATGATACACAATGTACTTCCTCATGAATCTCCCAATTTAAAGTTTTTAACGATATCGCCAAAGCTTGTCGTACACGATGATGTCTAGCATTGATCAGCAGCTCGCCTTTGGGGCATTGTCCAAGCACGTGTCCAAGTGTTTCAAGCTCGCTACAGTCTGGATGACGGCAGCGGGTTGTGCTTAGAGTTCTGCCCGGTATTGTGCGAACCGCCGAAATATTGCTTGACATTTTTAAAGCATTGGTCCATTCTGAGGAAGATAGGCCCTTTCGATTGCTTACCCATGAGTTAGCCTTGGGGAGATCACTATAAACAATAACCCCTTTACCACGCAAGGTATGGTTTGTCCAAGTTTGGAATGCGTCATTTCTTAAGTGTTTACGAATTTTACGACCTGACCAGTTGATAGCATCAATAGCTGTGATATTCAATTTTGACAGAGCAGAAACTTTTTCACTTACAAGGTCCCTAACATTGTGGAGATGGGAGTCATCAACACGAAGAAGAGTATTACAGATATTTATGTGTTGCACATAAGCTTCCCAAGATGCTTTCATTAACGAAAGACCACGATATTTTTTAGGTGAGTAAAGCATTCCGTCTGGGCAGTCATGAGGAAGACCAATAAGCTCTTTGCATGCTCCTCTGGTAACTTTATCTAAATCATTAAGAAATTTGGTTTTGATTTGGTAGAGTGGAGCACACTGTAAGGGATAAGTAAGAGTGGGCCAGATATATTGATTCATAATCGTTACCTTCTGATCAGGTTTTAATAAAGGGGAGAGACAGAGTTTAGAGATATTTTTACTGAATGTGGTAAAAACTGCACGTTTATCAAAAACGATTTCATCATTAAAATTAATACCAAGGTATTTAATGCGGTCATTAGGATTAGAAATGGATTGAATGAACGAACCATTAGCGGACATGATATTAAACTGGGATAGGACACCACTTTTAATCGCTATTAGATTGCACTTGCTAGGGTTAATAGCCAAACCAAGGGTAGAAAGGTTACTTTCTGCTAGACTAATCAGAGATGTAATTCCATTTTCACTACTTGAAATCAAAGCAATGTCATCAGCAAAAGCAACGGCAGAGAGATTGTCTAGAGTAGGATATAATGAAAAACCATGGGCGAGCGAAACTTGATTATCAGTAAGGTCCTTAATGATACCGTCGATTGCTAAGTTGAATAGAGTAGGAGAAAGTGGACTGCCCTGAGGAACACCTTTTTTTACCTCAGTGGGCTTAGTTTTCCCGTTAGCAATTTCAATTTGAATCTAGTTCCTTATTAATAATTCAATTATTAAATTTCGTAAGTTACAGGGCATAGAATTCATAGCTAGTGATCTTTTAACATGCTCATGTCCTATGCAATCGAACGCTTTGCTTACATCAAGAAAAGCAACAAAACAATCAGACTTATTATTTTTCGCGTGCTTTAGACAATCATTAATTAATGAGGTGTTAACATGGGTCCCTGGTGTAGAAACGAAACCCCTTTGGTGAATGGAAGTGGAAATATGTTTTAACTTAAAATCTAGCACTTTCTCAATAAGGCGTCGCACTACCGAGAAGATCGTAATAGGCCGCCAGTTTTTCACATCACTATGGTCACCTCCTTTGTAGATCAGGATAGTTCTTGCCTTCCGAAGGGGAGCAGGTACAACTCCGAAGTGAAGCATGGCTGATCCTAGCAGTGACAGAAATTTCGCTGACTTGAGATGTTTAAGAACTCGGACAGTAATTCGATCAGGTCCTGGAGCTGTGTCAGTCTTCATTTTGGTGAGTGCGATATCCATTTCTTTTTCAGTAATCATTATAGAATCAGAAAATTCGGATGTATCACAAGAAGGGAGAAGGTTAATCGAAGTCATATTATTGGAATGGCCAAATATGTCAGTAAAATGATTTTCAACTATATCTTTAGAAAGGGAACAAAACCGTTGTTTTTCAGTGTTCATTATTTGTCGTACTACCTTCTTTCGGTTATTGTAGAAATTATATTGCGCTAAATCATAAGAGTATCTTTCTCTGTTTTTGTCTTTTATTCCGCTTTTGCGGGTTGGAAGTTTCAGTATAGGTGTATCGTTTGTTAAGTTTCCCATTACGGCGAAGATTAAAATATTTGACAGCTGGGTGTTGAGGTCCAGGAAGGGAAGAAATTGATTCAACAATGAATTGGAAAGCTTCAGAAGTAACTTGATCAAGATCTTGATATAAATTATTAGTTATAATGTGCTGTAATTTATCTTCCCATTTTTGCAAAGGAGATAAGGATGAGTTTGTAGGCGTAATATTATTATTACTAGTTGTGGTAGATTGATTTTGAGTCTTGTTCGAAGAACACACATCTGGATTTAGAATATCAATAGCAGATAAATTGGTAATACTGGAATCTTAATATTTGGCAGTTATAGATTGTCTGTGTTCAGAAGGGTGTGCCTTACTTATGTGAATTTTAACAGATTTGTAATATTTACCACATAAAGTACACTGTTGTTTAGACTCGTCTTGGAGCACCTGAGAATTAACAGAATCAGTCATCATCCAGGAAAAGAAATCCCTTGTATTCCTCTTAGTAACTATGCAGCGAAGTAAACAAACTCTTCTTCAGATCAGAACAAAATTATTCTGATTAAGATTATGCAAGTCACACATATAATCTTGCCTTACTAACATTTCTAAAGATGTATCAATCACCAATTCACATTAAAACACTATTATAAGTCTATAATAATGCAATAATACTATAAAAATGTCACATTGAAATCCAACATCAGGCATGGAAGTAGTTTTTCAAGAGTACGAAATGACAAAAGTTTTTGTTTCATTAATTTTCATTCCATTATTGTCAGACCAAAGTTCAATAGAGTTAATATCATTAATAATAATAATAATAATAATAATAATAATAATAATAATAATAATAATAGTAATAATGTATGCTTTGTGTGAAAATGTTTGAAGGATTTCTTTAGCATGGACACTTCAATAAACAATGAATGCATCAATTTGAACGCTGAAAACAACATTTTAAATAGGCAACCAATGAAACCTATTATTATATATGAAAATATGTAAATTTCTCAATAATCAATCTATATTAATAATAAATCTGTAGCCGAAATTTTTCTGGTAATTTTCGATTTTCCAAAAATAATTGATCCTAACATATATATAATTAACCACCCTGAACCCGAAAATCGCTTTTTTTTTTTTTTAATTTTTGTTTGTATGTCTGTCTGTATGTATGTATGTTTGTTACCTTTTCACGCGATAATGGCTGAACGGATTTCGATGAAAATTAGAATATAAATTAAGTTCGTTGTAATTTAGATTTTAGGCTATATGGCATTCAAAATACATTATTTAAAAGGGGAGTTATAAGGGGGCCTGAATTAAATAAATCGGAATATCTCGCTTATTATTGGTTTTTATGAAAAATGTTACATGACAAAAGTTTCTTTAAAAATAATTTTCGATAAGTTTTATTCCTTGCAAAATTTTGATAGGACTTATATTTAATGAGATAAATGAGTTTTAAAATTAAAATAACTGCCATCTTAGGCCGTGTAATGAATTAAAAAACAAATGACTTCATCTATAAGGGGCCTTGGACAGCAACAATCGAAAGCTATGAAAGATAGCCTACAGAGAATGTTTCTGTGTTTGTATGAAGTAATATCGGAAGCTAAATTAACCGATTTGTATAATTAATTATCATTTCACCATTGGAAAGTGTAGTTTCTCTAGATGGACATAATGCTATAATGTTATTACAGTAACTTCTGATATAATATAATATAATATAATATAATATAATATGTAATATTATATAATATAATTTAAGTTATTTGAAGGGTTCAGAACCATAGTGGGCCAAGCGCAATTTACTGAATACGTAGAAAACAAGGGTTAAAATGAAGTTATTACCATAATTAAATGGAAACATAATAACAAATAAAATAAAGTATACACATTAAATCTAAATGATGTCAATGTTCATTAAACTATGGTTGCATGTAATAAAAATTAGAAACATGTTAAAGGAATTGTCATTGCACCAAATGAGTGTCTCTGGACAAAAAAGATCGCATTTTAATTATTTGGATGCAATTTAAATTAAGTAACATATTAAACGATTTATCCTTCTATCAAACACGAATGTTCCCTGGATCAAATGTCCTATTTTAATTATGTAATTACTTTATATTTATTTCTAACGGGTGCAGCGGAGCGCACGGGTACGGCTAGTACAAAATATGTGAGCTGGACAAAAAATAATGGACCAAACAATTAGATAATTGAAGGTGCGCAAATAAACAAAAGAAGGCGAGTACAAACCACAAAGAAAAGCCATTGAAAACTTACAATGCTAGGCACCTAGCACAATCTAAACTAAACAACTCAATTGTAACTACAAGCAACAAATTTCAAATATTATCAAATGTGGCTTCCTAGTCAAATGTCGAATGTATTACTTTCAGGAACGGAGAAAAACTGTGGTCTTGCTGGATTGAACTGTCTGAATAAAAACAACCCCATCATTACGGTGTTAAGAAACCCTTGGGACAATACTGAGGGATTATTATGCCCATGTTTACAAGGATGTGAGGAGTTAGATTTCAGAAAAGTTTTCTCTGGTTTTGTGAAGAAGAAAACGTAAGTAGGCCTATTGGATTATTATTATTATTATTATTATTATTATTATTATTATTATTATTATTATTATTATGCACTGCACTAGCATCATTCGGGTGGTTCCGGGTTCGATTCTGGTGTCAACCAATCTAGTACGCATTAAACCATCAAGTAAAACACCCACACGTAAGCTGAAGCGTATACGTACCAGTGGCGTAGCATGACATTTTGAGCAGGGAAAGCTAATTCAAGTTGTCTTTCATGCAATATGAGAAAACGTATTACAAAAATATAGTCTTAAATAGTAGTCAATGTCAAGTCAGCAGTCGAAGATTGGTTGGAACCTCGTAAGTAACACCAATAAGGCAGGACCTCAAATGGTACGTAGTAAAATATGATTTCACGGTTTACACATATCTCTAATAGACACGTATACGTATAACATTAGCTCACTCCCTGTCATAGTTAGAGAGATCACAATATTAACGGTCAATAGATGCAATATTAGTATCATTACGTAAGTATGCGTCTGTCTTTTGGTTGTGTCCTTCATTGACAGCAAGGGAGTCGGTCATTTGTTTTTTAGATCAAACTTTTGTTCGTAAGTCATTCTTGATAATAGAATTACCCTAAAAATATTCAAGTAAATTGGTGTCAGGAACTATTATTTCACTCATTATTTATTATATCAGCCACAATGCACACTAACACTTCAACTGAACATAACTGACGAAAAGGGATAACTCGGAAACTACTTATTTTCAATGTAAAAGCTAGCTTCTTGCGAGCCTTGCTACCTGGATAGTTTAGTTAGAAAGGGATGGAAAATCTGCGGAGTGGGTTACACAGAAGAATGGAAGCTGATGTGTGCAGGCCTCTTGTTTACTGCTGCATCACAAATCATCCTGAGCTGCCGCATCACAATATTTAACGCGTAAATATAAATTCTATTATAATTAATAAATAATTTTCTCCTAGACTGCAGGTTTATTATGAAATTATTATTAACTGGGGAAGCTGAGCTGTTTAGCTTACATTGACGCTACGCCACTGATACATACCAAATTACCCATACGTAGTTCTTCTAAAACTACTACGCTAGTACACAGCAAACCATCCCGATCACTCTGTTTTCAGCATGCATTAAACCAAGTAGAACACCCGCAAGTAAGCTGAGGCGTACACATATCATATCACTCATTCTAAATCTACAAGCATATGTTTCTGTTAACACAATGATGTTCTTGCTACTATTTGGATGCAGTCACCTATATACGTAATCAATAAATTCAAGATTTATTAATGAAGAACAGCCAAATGTATTGCTAAACAACTACCAAGGATCAATTGTAACAGCATGACAATACGACACATAAGATTTTATTAATTTTATCATTATTATTATTAACCATCTATTATTGTTTTATAAATTTTATCAACAGTAATCTCACTATAGGTTTTGATTTATCTAGAGAAAATCAAAACTCGAGTGGGATTTAATTGACTATAACACGAATAGAAGAAAGTATATAAATATTAGAAGTAACGAAGTACTCCAAAATACAATAAAATATTAACTGACTTACGAAAATGTAATATTGTACCATCTCAACATTACAAATATTACGCTAGATGCATGCTAGATGGCAGTAGTGAGTTATGATTACTAGCAATGACTTCTCGTCGAGAAGTTATCGATCTATATCACGATGGCAGTGTTACTAGTCAAGAAGGCTTTGTTGATTCAGTTTCATTTTTATTAAAACAGTTGCATTCCACTTCAATTATCCGAATCCCAGTAATCAACGTCACTAGACAGATGATTTTCAATAAATCTTAATATTAAATAATCTCTGATACGTGACTATCCATAATATCCTATAGCAGAAGCTATAACATAACCTAAATAATATACACAAGTATTAGAAAAGTTTTAATTAACGACGATGACATAAAAAATAAACATGAATAATTAATTTTAAAAGTAATAATTATTGAATGTACAATTTTGAAATTTGAATGTGGTTGGTGGTTCAATTGATGTTATATTGGAAGTGTGCGTAATAGAAGTGGAACTCGTTGATGTAGACCTACATGGTGCATTCAACTTATTCAGGATTTCCTAATGGTACTCTTAATTTATTTGTAAATAGGATTTCAGGAGATGCATGGGCATGATCAGTGATCTTTATTAATTCTTGTTCTTGAATGCCAATGCGAGTCATATTTGAAACTGCTGTGCATCGACTGGAGTGCTTTGTAATTTTCTATTTTTTTTTAACGTCCAGACCAGCGCAGTGTGAAATGTTGGCAAAGAAACAAATGCTAGGGACGCGATAAAATTAAACAAATGCTAGGGACGCGATAAAATTAAACAAATAATAGGGACGCGATAAAATTAAACAAATGCTAGGGACGCGATAAAATTAAACAAATAATAGGGACGCGATAAAATTAAACAAATGCTAGGGACGCGATAAAATTAAACAAATGCTAGGGACGCGATAAAATTAAACAAATGCTAGAGACGCGATAAATTAAACAAATGCTAGGGATGCGATAAAATTAAACAAATGCTAGGGACGCGATAAAATTAAACAAATGCTAGGGACGCGATGAAATTAAACAAATGCTAGGGACGCGATAAAATTAAACAGATGCTAGGGACGCGATAAAATTAAACAGATGCTAGGGACGCGATAAAATTAAACAGATGCTAGGGACGCGATAAAATTAAACAAATACTAGGGACGCGATAAAATTAAGCAAATGCTAGGGACGCGATAAAATTAAGCAAATGCTAGGGACGCGATAAAATTAAACAAATGCTAGGGACGCGATAAAATTAAACAGATGCTAGGGACGCGATAAAATTAAACAAATACTAGGGACGCGATAAAATTAAGCAAATGCTAGGGACGCGATAAAATTAAGCAAATGCTAGGGACGCGATAAAATTAAACAAATGCTAGGGACGCGATAAAATTAAACAAATGCTAGGGACGCGATAAAATTAAACAAATAATATGGACGCGATAAAATTAAACAAATGCTAGGGACGCGATAAAATTAAACAAATAATAGGGACGCGATAAAATTAAACAAATGCTAGGGACGCGATAAAATTAAACAAATGCTAGGGACGCGATAAAATTAAACAAATGCTAGAGACGCGATAAATTAAACAAATGCTAGGGACGCGATAAAATTAAACAAATGCTAGGGACGCGATAAAATTAAACAAATGCTATGGACGCGATAAAATTAAACAGATGCTAGGGACGCGATAAAATTAAACAGATGCTAGGGACGCGATAAAATTAAACAGATGCTAGGGACGCGATAAAATTAAACAAATGCTAGGGACGCGATAAAATTAAACAAATGCTAGGGACGCGATAAAATTAAGCAAATGCTAGGGACGCGATAAAATTAAGCAAATGCTAGGGACGCGATAATATTAAACAAATGCTAGGGACGCGATAAAATTAAACAAATGCTAGGGACGCGATAAAATTAAACAAATGCTAGGGACGCGATAAAATTAAACAAATGCTAGGGACGCGATAAAATTAAACAAATGCTAGGGACGCGATAAAATTGTGCGATAAGCAGCCATGATTGGTTGAAAGACGTCTTTTCGTACCGTTTTATTGGTCGAAAGTAGTGTGACGTAGTAAAAGTGTAATAGTCTTTTAAATTTATTAGAGTAAGGGAGGGTATTGTCGGATACCATTTTGATGTTTCAAAATAAAGGCAATTTAAAAAAGTTAGAACTGGAATTACTTAGTATTATAATAACCTCTTGGGGTTCCTGCAGATTGTACATAAGTATTAGGTAATTTACATAATATGTATTTGCTGTATAACTTGCAAAGACAAAACAGAAATAATATTATCACTGACAGAATGGGAAGCTAATGTCGGATACATTAGACATTATTATGTAAGAGGTATGATAATGTATTTAAAATAATATATTGCATATCAGAAACTATTACAATGGTGTTCTGTTTAGCCAACTGATATGCAAGCATTTCTGGTTCATCCAAAATATTTTCTCTCCATCATTAACACATAGTCAACTAGCTTCTCTTCAAGTGAAGCTGGGAGTATTGGTTTTCGTCCAAGTTTCGATTTAACGGCTTTGGTGGGCTCAGAGTTGGACCGTACATAATCAAATAAAGTTGATCGAGGTACACTGAATCTTTTGGAAGCAGCAAGATAGCCCATTCTTTTCTCCCGTACTGCGACAATGGCATTTACCATATCTTCAGACTTCCATTTTCTTCAGACTGAATCTCTTTTTTCTTTTACTTTAGGCATCTAAAAATATCAGAAGAAGAGACAATTCGTTACTTCATAATATTCGATTAATTAGAAAATTAATTACTTACATTAATTAAAAATACCCATGAGTAAAAATGTAGTGGTTTGTTATAGAAAACATATAAATGGGTTTAAGGCAGCTTTTATGTAGCGAGCAGCATTGAAAGACAGCCGACAATGCCCTCGGCTAGTATCCGACATTGCCCTCGGCTAGTATCCGACATTGCCCTCAGCTAGTATCCGACATTGGCCGACTCTTCACAAACAGTAAAACAAGCCAGCTGCATGAAACATGTTGTCGATAGCATTTCTGCAATTAGAGAATTGAGAAGCCTTATCTATGGTATATCAAACAGTGCATACCATGTTGTGTAAATATAAGAATAACTTGTAACGAATAAATCACATTACTTACCCTCAAAAAGTTTTTTTCTTTTTTTTTTTTTTTTTTTTTTTTTTTGCAGAAACCTTGAAAACACGCTATTCACACACAGTGAAGAACTCAACAGTAATGGCTATTCATGCAGATGTTCGTCTACTTGTAGAGAACGTAATGCATTATTTTCACTTCAGATTGCACCATTCGATGGAAAAGAAATATGTTATCCGAGATTATCCGACATTACCAGACCTATCCGACAATCCCCTCCCTTACTCTACTATTACATCACCATTTCAATCATAATTAACAAATTCAATTTAAACCTTTTATATTGCTGACATTCATACTTGGCAATAATTTAATGCTTGTCATTTAATCATTCATATGTGTTTGTAACATGAGTTATATGTATATGCAATCAATTTGACATGTCCTGGAAATCATTTTCTACAAAAACCTTTTTACTTATAATAACATAATACATAAAACTCATGAAAATCTATCTGTCATGTATATTACAATGTATATTCGTTAATTCGTTCAACTTCTAGATTAAGTGTTTTTAACATATCTGATGATGCCGAAAAGGCGAAAACGTTAATATTCTATATATCTTGTAGCAAATAAACATTTGCAAATAGATAAATCTTATGGATTGAACTCAAAATATTTTCATTATATTTCATTATAGTCGAGGGTTGAAAATGGATTTCCTAATATTAATTTTAATGTATTCGTATTTATATTAGCTATGAAACAAATCTAAGATACTATATACTATAGAGCATTTTGATATTTGTTTCAGAAACACAGAACATTCTGTTTTTGAAGTGCAAATGATGCAGCTGCCAAGTGTACGTTTCAAACGTGACATTGTTAGAGATAAATTGGATATGGTTGGTAAGTGCATGCACAGTAGCGTGCAAATTAATCCGAACACGACATATTTTTACATTTTCTGTCATTGTTGGCCTCACAGCTGCTCATACCGCTTTAATTGACATCTGTAGTACGTGTAATTCCATTGTTGAAGGTCTGTCATTATTTTTTTTATAATATGTGACTTTTGCTTGTCGTTTTGTACTTATAAGCATTTCAGTTGTGTTGAAGACTTATTACTGCAATCCTGTGTACATTCTGTCGTCTTCACAAATGGATACAACTCCACGAAAACGGTCTAAAATTATAACATTAGCAGAGCATTCTTCTATGACACAGAGGCAAATTCCTGCAGAATGTCACATCGTTTGGCTACTGTTAATTCGATCATAAAACGATACAGGGAGACTGGATCCATCACACCCCAGAAAAAAGGAAACTGTGGCCGGAAAAGGAAGACTTCACCTGCAGATGATTGTTTAATTGTCAGGAAAAGTAAATTAAATCCTAGACTAACTGCTGTCGACTTAACCCGCGAGTTAATGGCTACCACTGGGGCGAATATTCACGTCACAATGGTGCGGCGTAGGCTTTTGGAAGCTGGACGAAGGGCTCGTAAGCCTATTAAGAAGCAACTGCTAACCCCTGTTATGTGCAAAAAACGCTTAATGTGGGCAAAATTACATCAACACTGGACACTGAATGGCTGGAAAAATGTACTTTTTTCCGATGAGTCTCATTTCGAGGTCCACGGCCACCGTGTTTCTTACGTACGGAAAGGATCCGAAAAAGTAACAGCAGCTCATCTCCAACAAGCACCCAAATACCCCGCTAAAGTAATGTTTTGGGGTTGTTTTACACATGAAGGGCCTGGAGCATTAACACATATCAAGGGAATGATGAATTCTGACAAATATATTATTCACTTATTGGAAACCAGAATCGTACCCCAGCTGCAAAAATCATTTCCGGATGGCAGAGGTGTGTTCCAACAAGACCTGGCACCATGCCATACGTCTCGAAAAACTACAGAATTCTTCAACAAGAAGAATATTCAGGTACTCCCCTGGCCAGGCAACTCACCCGACATCAACCCCATTCAGAACTTGTGGTCAATTTGCAAAAGAAGAATGCAAAAAATGGATTGTTCTACAAAGGAGAAGATAATTTCTGCCCTCATTGGTGTATGGTTTCGCGATGAAGAAATGAAGAATATTTGTGGGAAATTAGTGGAATCCATGCTAAATCGTTTCAGAGCTGTTATTAGGAACAAGGGAGGCCACATAGACTACTGAGGTATGTCTCAGATCTTTTTTTTTTATCCCGTTTGAGTGTTTTTGCATAAGTAATTACGTTGTTCGGATTAATTTGCACGCTACTGTATGTCTTTTAGAGGTCTAATACTGCATGGATAGTTAGACAGAGAAATATTGATGCTTGATTTCTAATTTGGAGTCGCATCTGGCAATGAAGCTATTAGCACAGTCTAGTATATACAGTCACGAAGCTTGAGTTTATGAGGGTACTAGACTAGACGGCAGTTCGGAAGGCGGTTGGCTGCTAGCGTTTGCGTCGAGAGAGACAGATAGTGAGAGAAAGGCAGCATTGCCACATCGTACTTCACGCGCGCGCGCAATATAAGTAGCTGAGGTGAGAATTTCAATTTTAAAAGGACAATAATGACCTTAGCCGTTGATTACTGCAAGCATGACAAACCTTTTATCAGAACATTATCAAATCTTACGTTCTGTTAATAATGCTTATACCAAGTTTTAAGATTTTTATGTGCGGTATTATTATTATTAGTCCGTTTGCTAGCTCGGGTCGTCTTCGCGATAAAATCAGTCAGGCTTTGTTTCTCCTGAGAATGACGAGTAAGTAAAATCTCCTCAGAATGGGTTACCAACCAATCGCTGAGAAAGTTCAGTGGTGGGAATGCCACCTTAAGGCCTCTGAACCTGCCTGTTTTCTGTTTGGGTATGCTCCCATAGCCAGGAGGATCGAGTTTGTGAGCGCTGGATACTCGCTCTCACCCTCTCCCGTTTGCTATAACCTTGAGGTTACATTGCCCAGGGATCACGACAATAACGTGGGAGTAGGATTTGCTGGTAGAGCTGTCTGATGGTTTAACATAGTGTTTATAGAGCACACCTACCGGCATCAGTAGCTCCCCTGTGGCCATGCCAGCTTTGACTGGGAAATTGATTTGGCCACACATTTTATGATCGATAACAAACCCCTTAACACTCTGTTCTACGCAGATGATGTAATTATATTAGCTAACACCGAAGACAACTTACAAATGACAATTCATAGGTTATATCAAAAAGCAAAAGAGTACAATTTAGAAATTTCTATACACAAAACAAAAACCATGGCCTTTATTGGTAAAAATTCTATAAGAACTAAAATAATTATCAATAACTCTGGAGTAGAGCAAGTAAATGCTTTTACTTACCTTGGCTGTAATCTCTCCTATATTCATTCCCGAGATATAGATAATAAATTAGCCAAATTTCAACAGCTGCTAAGAAAATTAGAAATACACTGTTTAAGAAGGTCCGGCAAGACACAATTTTGAAATTCTACAAAACATTCCAACTTTGCTATATGGATCAGAAACTTGGACTCTATCAACTAGCCAACTGAAAAGAATAGAAGCAGCTGAGATGAGATTACTAAGACCGCTAGCAGGCTACACTCTCTATGACCATAAATATAATGAAGACATCCGACAAGAACTAAATATCGCAGCCATTACAGAGGCAATCCACAAGTATCGGAGCAACTGGCATGGGCATGTTCTACGGATGCCAAATGATAGACTACCCAGGAGATTATTAAATTACAGACCCCTTGGATACAGAGATCGTGGACGCCCGAAGAAGCGATGGAGAGACCAGCTTTTCACCTGAGACGGAACAGGCCAAATGGCCTAAACCCTGATAGCTATTGATTATTATTATTATTATTATTATTATTATTATTATTATTATTATTATTATTATTATTATTATCACACAGTTTTAATACGAAATGTATACGGTGTATTATTAGAAAAATTGATACACTATTTAAGTAGAAATTGTATTTAGGTCTATTTCTAGGCGCAAATTATTTTAGCTAGTTAAATATCCTAAAACAATAATTACGAGTAGCATGTTATATTGTCATATTTCGGTCACATTTAATATAAATTAGGATTTAATAAATATTCAGTACCTGGTTTTAATCGAAGTCGCTGATTCCCTCATCAGTCCCGTCAGATTCTTCAGAGTCGGATTCTAGATTCTCTAATACTGTATGTCGCAGCACACTTCTATTAAAATCATTTAATTCAGAGACTGTTTTTTCACGACGAGGATGTTTTCCAGGAGAACGAAACGTGGCAGTTTCGCTCACATTAAAAGATTTGTTTCCTTTACTAACAATCATTCTTTGCACGGGTCGCAAACCCACACCACATGCTTCTGCAGTCATCTCCTGCGCATTGGCAACGTTGCGGCCAGCACCATGATGCCCGGCAGAGTTCTGCTCGTTAATGTTTTTAAAATAATTATACACTTTAAACACTATTTCCCGCGCCTGCCTGTGCAGTACTTGTCTTTTTATAGTATCTCCTTCCATTTATTTATCTTACACACACAAGTATATGTTAGTTTTACTTATTCGATGTTTTAAAACATTCACACGTGAACAAAGTAACTCGAGAAGCACTTGTTACTGACTAATTCTGATTGGTTCTCCTGTTCAAGCTTGTGACGTCACATGCCATACAGGCTGCGGCGCATCTATAATCTTTTCGCTGTAAGAAAAATCCTAATATAAACAATAGCACGTGAACTGAAGTGAGGCTTCATTGGCCGCTGTTTGGCGCCATAGATTCTGTCAGTGGCGTAGCGTCCATGTAAGCTGAAAAGCTTAGCTTCCCCAGTTAATAATAATTTCATAATAAACCTGCAGTTTATGAAGAAAATTATTTATTAATTTTAATAGAATTTATATTTACGCGTTAAATATTGTGATGCGGCAGCTCAGGATGATTTGTGATGCAGCAGTAAACAAGAAGCCTGCACACACCAGCTTCCAAGCAGACCGGTTTCTTCTGTTTAATCCACCCCGCAGATTTTCCATCCCTTCCTTAGCTACCCTAGTCGCAAGGCTCGCAAAGAAGCTAGCTTTAACATTTAAAATAAGTAGTTTCCGCGTTATCCCTTTTCGTCAGTTGTGTTCAGTTGAAGTGTTAGTGTGCACTGTGGCTGATATAATACATAATGAGCGAAATAACAGTTCCTGACACTAATTTATTTGAATTTTTTTAGGATAATTGTATTATCAAAACTGACTTACCAAAAAAAGCGTGATTTAAAAAACAAATGACCGACTCCCTTGCTGTGAATGAAGGACACAACCAAAAGACAGATGCATACTTACGTAATGATACTAATATTGTGATTTCTCTAAGTATGACAGGGAGTATGACGTATACGTGTCTATTGGTTAAGAGATATGTGTAAACCGTGAAATCATATTTTATTACGTATCATTTGAGGTCATGCCTTATTGGTGTTACTTACGATGTTCCAACCAATCTTCGACTGCTGACTTGAAATTGACTACTATTTATTTTAAGACTGTATTTTTGTAATACGTTTTTTCATATTGCATGAAAGACAACTTGAGTTAGCTTCCCCTACTCAAAATTTCATGCTACGCCACTGTTCTCAGTACATGTTCCCGCCTACCGTTGAACATTTCCCGTTACTCGTCAAGTAGGCCTAACCTCACTACTATGCATTCGTTTGCTTAGGAAACAATTACTTTTATAATTACTGTAATTAAAACTCACTTAACTTAATACATACAGTTAAAACTATTTTGTTTTTGTCCGCTTTTGAGAGGGTTTCCACTCTTATGATTAATAGCCACACAGACCGAGGATGCAGAAGCCATACTTCAGTTCCACGTGCTAACGTGAACAACTACGAGCTCAAGTGATGCCAGCTTGTTACAGGAACAGACTACCTCAGTATTACTGTTGGTATTCATCCGCGTTCATAGTACATAACAAAATATAAAAGTAGCTTTTCTTTTACATAGCGTTTTACATATGAGTGAAGTTAAATGTTTCATCGTATTTAACAACTAGAATTAAATTTTTTATTTTCGCATAATATAAGATTATGGTTTCCAAATACGAACTATATTTTCCTGCGTCATGTGAGTGTTTCGACTGGGAGCCAATCACGGATATGACAGCAACGTGCTTATGTTTACGCTAGCCGAACCCGTGCGCTCCGCTGCACCCGTTAGAAATAAATATAAAGTAATTACATAATTAAAATAGTACATTTGATCCAGGGAACATTCGTGTTCGATAGATGGATAAATCGTTTAATATGTTACTTAATTTAAATTGTATTTAAAATATTAAAATGCGATCATTTTGATCCAGAGACCACTCATTTGGTGCAATGACAATTCCTTTAACATGTTTCTTAATTGTTATTACCAATTATTTTTGGAAAAGCGAAAATTAACACAAAAATTTTGGCTACAGATTTATTATTATGTTTATATTATATTACGTAAAAAGTGTGTTGATAACGGATGTACTCGAATTAGAAAGTTTTTAATTTGTTGTGGGAGCTCTTGAATCTCAGGAGGAACAACTTTTACACAGCGCAACATAATCTGCTTGGCTCATTACCCAATTTTTTTGCATTGCATTTATTGCATATATATTTTATGTATTTTAACACGATTCAATTGAGCATAGTCAAAATTTGAATTATAAAATAATGGGTTGCTAAGCTAACGTACTATTACTGCATACTAAATCAATACACTCTCATTGTTCGTTAATTCTCTGAGATAAAAATGAATATGTTCATAAACATTATTATAAGAAATACAGGAAATGAATATACAGAATAACCTATCAAGTTTTCTGTGCATAAGAAGCTGTTTTAATCTTACCTGTCCTCAATTCACTCACAAGTTACTGTAATAACATTATAGCATTATGTCCATCCAGAGAAACTACACTTTCCAATGATGAAATAATAATTAATTATACAAATCGGTTAATTTAGCTTCATACAAACACAGAAACATTGTCTGTAGGCTATGTTTCATAGCTTTCGATTGTTGTGTCCAAGGCCCCTCATAGACGAAGTCATTTGTTTTTTATTTCAATACACCGCCTTAGATGGCAGTTATTTTAATTTTAAAACTCATTTATCTCATTAAATATCAGTCCTATCAAAATGTTGTAGAGAATAAAACTTATCGGAAATCATTTTTTAAAGAAACTTTTTTTATGTAACATTTTTCACAAAAATCAATAATAAGCGAGATATTTCGATTTATTTAATTCAGGCCCCCTTATAACCCCCCTTTTAAAAAAAGTATTTTGAATGCCATATAGCCTAAAATCTAAGTTACAACGAACTTAATGTATATTCCAATTTTCATATAAATCGGTTCATCCATTATCGCGTGAAAAGGTAACAAACATACAGACAGACAGACAGACAAACATACAAACAAAAATTTCAAAAAAGCTATTTTCGGTTTCAGGGTGGTTAATTATATATGTTAGGACCAATTATTTTTGGAAAATCGAAAATTACCAGAAAAATTTCGGCTACAGATTTATTATTAGTATAGATTAGGATTTTTCTTACAGCGAAAACCGTATAGTAGCCGTCCGCCTTCCGAATTGCCGTCTAGTCTAGGAACAATAGACTGTGCGGGTACTATTTCGCATTGTCTGTAATGAGGCGATAGTAGTGATCCTAGTGGTTAGCAACTATCTATGGATGCATATTTACTACGTATTGAGCTTCGTGACTGTATATACTAGACTGTGATATTAGTGAGAAATTTTGTATGCACTCGATGTGAGTTTCTGGTGTCAGTTATTCATGATACAGTCTAGCAAAATGACCGTTATTTCTAGCCGTCCACATAAATGGCAGCAATAGTCTTCTTCTACATGCACTGTCTTCATAATATTCTGTTTTGTTTCAGTGAATCTCGGTGGGACAGCAGGATTACTCGTTGGAGGAAGCCTTCTGTGTGTAGTTGAAATCTTTTATTATTTTCTAGTACGCCCACTCTCTGACGCGATATATTCAGCTGCAGGCTCAAAGTCTCGCATACCAACCGAGCCACATCTGGGATCGTCTTATGAAAAAAGTCTTTCAATAAGCGAACAACTTGACAGATCTTAAATACGTACTTTTCTCAACAAAATCTGTTATTACTAGACTTCGTGGAATTGCCACGAGAATCGCAAAGTTTACTGCGCACGCGGTATAGACTGTATGAGAAAGGGGCGTGCAACGGATGGAGTATGCCTCTGATGTAAACACTGAGCAGTATACTGCGGTTACAATAAAACCTGTATCCTGCATTCAAGAAATATAATGAATGATCATTGAAGTAGGAAATATCTAAACATGTAAATACACAATTATTTTATAGTGAGATGTATTAACTTTTAAAATGTAATGTAAGATACATCATTCTTGAATATGTGCATTGCAGTGAAGAGTTACGTACATTTTGAGCGACTGCAAAGTAATCTCCTCCGATGGTCACTTAAACGTTCTGTCGGACAATATCAAAATTCAAATTTAAATTAAAAAATCACATTCTAGTTCGTGGAATTGCTTGTTGAACACATGTCAGGTTGCGCAACTTCACCTTAACCCATGACATATAGTAAATATTGTAACTATGCTGTTGTAAAATTGAAAATTAATATGTAATGTATTTATTATTATTATTATTATTATTATTATTATTATTATTATTATTATTATTATTATTACTACTACTACTGCTACTACTACTACTACTACTACCACCACTACTACTACTACTACTACTACTACTACTACTACTACTACTATTATTATTATTATTATTATTATTATTATTATTATTATTATTATTATTGTCAGTTATCAATATCATCATTGCTATCTCTGTTTTCTTTCTTTTCGTTGTATTAGCTCGATGAGAGCTATATAATGTACTTTTGACTCTGTTGACCCTCTATAGGGCTTTAACTTAATTTGTATCATTTTCATCAGTGTTTGTATTTCTTTTTTTGTATTTATATGTGCTATCTGGTAGGATGGAAGAGAAGGCCTTATGGCCTTAATCCTGTCAGATTAAATAAACTATTATTATTATATTGGGAAATGTACGTTCAACATCACACGATGTAATACGTGCATATTTGAAGAACGAAAAGTCACTACTTTTTAGCACACCAACTTCACACGTCTTGTCGTGACCTGATAGGACATCATTTATAATACGAAGTTGTGAATAGGCAGAATTTTTAGCAATAATGTTTCTCAACTTACATTTCACTTTTTCTCAAATTAGTGAATGTTATTTTGGATAACGGTTTGTGATACTTTATCCACTATATTAAGGGCTTCTGAGAGTTGTAGTTTAGACGATTCTAACAGGATGATGCTTTTGAACACGATTTTAAAATTAGAGTCAATGAACACAATATCTTCCAATATTCAGAAAGCAATGATTTTACAGCTGCAACAGCGGAACTGTCTGTGCTATCCAATGCATCAATTACCTCCATTATTTTTCTGTAATGTTCTGCATAATAATTAACAGCATCCAACCACGTTCCCCAACGGGTCAAGACTGGCTGCGGGGGTAAGGGTATTCCAGGGGAAATTGTTTGGAACAGCAACACTCTCATTGTCGTATGTTTGATTGAATTCTTGTATTAGTATTAGTATTTATTTATTTAACCTGGTAGAGATAAGGCCGTCAGGCCTTCTCTGCCCCTCTACCAGGGGATTACAACTATAACATGAACAATAAGATTACAATTAATATTAAATTTACAATTACAATTACAATAAAAATTAAAGTACGACAAGAATACCTGATTAATGAAAGCTAGACATTTTATCATAGAAATTAAGAACAAAGAATATTTTTGAATTTACTAAATTACAAATTAAACCTACAATAACAAAATTCTATAGTGATGAAATTACCGGATATTGAAATATTTTGTGATAGATTAAGAGAACTATTTACAAGAAACCATGTCTGAACGAGTCTCAATTACTGACCAAGTGCCTAGTAAGTTTGCATTTGAATTCGATTTTACTTCGACAGTCCCTGATGCCAGCAGGTAACGAATTCCAGAGTCTTGGCAGGGCTATTGTGAAAGAGGATGAGTATGAGGAGGTTCGATGTGATGGTATTGTTAGTATTGTTTCATGGCGAGAGCGTGTGTTCAGATTGTGGTGGGAAGAAAGGTAAGTGAAGCGAGACGACAGGTACGAAGGAATAGAAGAGTTCAAGATTTCGAAGAGAAGGAGAAGTGAATGTAAATTTCTTTTCTTATCTAGTTTAAGCCAACCTATTGCTTTCAGGGATGGGGTAATGTGATCATATTTACGAACATTGCTTACAAAACGTACACACAAATTATGAGCACGTTGAAGTTTCGTTTTGTTGTCGCTGGAAAGGTCAGTCAGTAAAATGTCAGCATAGTCAAAATAGGGAAATACAAGTGTCTGCACAAGGGACTTTTTTAAGCAAGAGGGAAGATGAACATTTATCCTTTTTAGCACATGAATAATAGAATATACTTTTCTGCAGGTTTCTGTGATTTGCATGTCCCAGTTGAGATTATTATCCATGTGAATGCCAAGATTTTTTACTGAAGAACTGAAAGGGATATGCACTGTACTTACTTTAAGGGGGGAAATGTCGAGGTGCTTTACAGCGTCGGTTTGCCGTTTGTGTCCTAATATGATTGCTTGTGTCTTTCCAGGATTGATATTAAGATGGAATTTCTTTGTCCATGTCACAATCGAGTCAATGTCTTCGTTCAATTTATCTATAGCGTCATTTATTCGATCTAAGCGGGAAGAGATGTAGCATTGAAGGTCGTCAGCATACAAGTGATAGTTACAATGCCTTACATGAGATGTAATATCATTGATATAATTTGTGAACAACAATGGTCCGAGTACCGAACCCTGTGGTATACCTGATGTTATGTTAAGCCAGGAAGAGCTTCGATTCCCGGATACAACACATTGTTGTCTTTCCCGTAAGTAGGATTCGAACCAACTCACAGCAGTCTCTGACAAATGCAGATTTCTCAATTTATGGGTGAGCATGTCAAAATTTACAGAGTTGAAAGCTTTGCTAAGGTCAAGAAGTGTTAGTATTGTTACTTTATTAGATTCGATTGCTTCACGAATGTCTTCTGTCACTTTAAGTAGAGCAGTGCTTGTGTTGTGTCCAGCTCTGAAACCTGACTGATACTTGTCGAATAGTTTGTGTTCGTTCATGTAGTTAGTAATTTGTCTGTGTACGATTCTTTCCAGTGCTTTTGATATGGCTGGCAGGATACTGATTGGTCTATAGTCGTTCGGGTCGGTGGGAACTTTGACTTTTGGAAGAGGAAGAACGAAAGCTTGCTTCCATATTTTAGGGAAAGTTGAAGTGATTAAGGAACTATTGAATATGTGTGCAATTGTAGGTATTACTATGTCTTGTATTTTCTGTATGAGTAATATGCTAATGTTGTCTGGCCCTTGAGCTTTCGTGTTGATGCGTCGGATGGCTTTCATTACGTCAATAGGAGTGACGTCAGTAAAATAGAATTTGTCTCGAGTTGGGGGAGCTGAGTCAGGCAAAACTGTGTCTTGTTTCGTTGTGTTGTTTAAGGTCGGGTCCTTTACAAAGTGTTCGTTCAATCGGTCAAGTGGGATGGGTATGTCTGCTTGTTCACTAGACCTTCCAAGTCCAATAACCTTTAGATTTTTCCATAACTCGGAAGGGGTTGTGTTGGGCTCTATAAGTTTGTAGGAGCATTTGAGTTTAGCGTTTCTTATTAGTTGAGTCGTTCTGTTTCTTAGGTGTTTATATAAGTTAAAATATTCGTCGTTTTTATTGCGGGTGTATTTCCTATAGGCTAAGTCGCGTTCGGACATCAGGCTACGTATTTCAGTCGTCATCCAAGGGGCTGGGGTCTTTCTGGTACGTTTGGTCTTTAATGGTGCGTGTTTGTCATAAAGTTGAAATATTAACGTTTTGAATAAGTCTACTGCACTGAACAGATGTTAAGCTTTGACTATTACAACCACAGCAATGCAAAAACAAGTGCTTACATAGGTATACATTAGCTGTAGCTGCTCTATCTATTTGGACCGGTCATAACTCTTAACATGAACTGCTTATACTACGAGACCGGGCGGTCGCTCACCTCCTCTATACTACCGTACATCGGGAACCTGATAGCATGCTGCGTGTGGCAATTCAACGAAGTCTAGTTATTACTGATCAACACAGCGAACTTGCATATCGGCGACTGGCAGAATCATACGTCGTGACATATGACCACAGTCTAGTATATACAGCCGCGAAGCTTGGAGTGATTTTTTGCATTTCTCGCGATAGTTGCTAGCCACTTGGAGCGCTGTGTGCACTAGGAACAATAGACTGTGTCACTACCATCGTGAACTAATACAGGCCGTAAGGCAGACCATGTGACTCGCTTAACCCGACCACGAAGGGCGGCGTTTCAACCATATAAATTAATTGGAATCCATAAAAAGTAACATATATTTCTCTAGAATGTAGTATAATTGCATTAATAGAATTTAAAACAATGATTAGGAGACACTTCAGACATAATTCCTCGCGAGTTAAGATGTAATATCATTTTTGGTGTGAAAATTACGTTGTTCGTATGTGCCTTTATTTCGATAAAATATTGCAAAATCATTGTACATTAATTTATGCACGATTCAATAATTTTCAGTTGCACCGCACGAATATTTAGATAAATATGTTGAAATTATAGGTTATGTTTACTGTCCCAATTGCCCCCTTCTGTCTAATTTTAGTGGTCTCCAATGCCCTGCCATTCATATGGAAATATTATAGGTCATGTTTACTATATCTTATATTCCTAAATTCGCAATTATACATTATAATTAAGCATAATGTCATGTAAGATACTCCGCACATTCAATTTGTCTATATTTTAATACTACAATTGAGTATTGAATTATTGTATTTATCTACTACCTAAGAGACGAAGTAACAATCCTACGTACACTAATTTCATAAGAGTGGTATGATAAATTTTCTGCCTTTATTAAGGAAGGTAGATGTGCAATATTAAAATCACAATATAAATTCTGGTCAATTAGAGCATCCAACGCCCACTGAATGAATATTTCACTTTTATCACTGCCAATGTTGAGCTATAAACCAATTTTCGGCAATCTAATGTAAAAGACTGCCTATAAATTCTAAGAAAAAGAGGTCAGAGTTATCCTTCCGAAACAACCAGGAAGGTGAGTTTATAAAATATAATATATACTTTATGAAATAGTAATATACGTTACAAGAGCGGTATGTTGACGTTTTCATGGTCGAGGAAAAGATTGAAAAAGCGAAACGTAGTTCAGCTTTTTTAATTTCCGAGAACATGAAAACAAACATACCGCTCGTGTATCGTACATTATTTTGTGCGAAGATCGTTTATTACATACCTGAAAGACGAATTTCTAATTAGTTGCAATGAAATCTCCATCTTGGTTTCTGTTTAATGACGGCAACTTCGGAACACCAAAATATCTATCTTCAACATTGTTGCTATAAAATGTTTTCTGTGTTTACTATACTCCAGCAGGCCGTGATATACGTCTGTCTTTTTTTCCCCCAGTCTATAAATGCGAACTTAAAACAAACGGTAAGGTTTTGTAATGATTTATTTTTCATTTTAATATTTTAACAATATTATTTATATAGGTAACATATTGCAGTAATAACATCGGCATCTGGAATCTTGTTGATTTTTCACGGCTTCCTTAATGTTACTTGCATCTGGAATGCAATAAGTTTCGTGGAGTTGTAGACTTTACTTAATTTTTGCAAATATTTAAAAACAATAATTAACAGTGCAATTTAGGTGAAATTGCAGTGGTAAGTTTCCAATTTATAATTATTACTATGTTAAACGTCTCTAAAAATAATATGTTAAAAGCCTAAAGCAGTAAAATGAATGTCGCGCTTAAGCGGTAAGAAGAGGGAAATTGTTATGTGTGTTACGTTGGGAATACTGAATGTGGTATTTCACACTTACCGCGTATTGGTTCTGTGAGAAAAACAAGCAAATACGCACGATCTCGCACAAATAATATATAAACCTTATGTATTTCACATTTCAATAGTGGAAGGAAGGTGTTAATTTTTCAAAAGAACACGATATCAAAAGTACAATACATTTTATCGTCTGCTAGGGACAGAGTCTGTGATGAGGCGATAGTAGCGATCCTGGTGGCTAGCAACTATCTATGGATGCACATTCCAACTGTCTATGTTTGCATATTTAGTAAGTATTGAGCTTCGCAACTGTATATACTAAACTGTGATATGACTCTCTGCTACCCAAGGTTACCAACACTGGGGAAAGATCACTAAGTGTAACAGATTTATAAATCATGACAGTTGAGAATTTTTGAAACTAATATTTTAATTTTCTAAACACAATATCGTCGATTTACAAGTAAAACACATTAAGTAAAAAATATTACTTCTGAGAAAATAGTTATTTATGGTCCTTGTGAGGTAAGTGTATCTTTATTGCACGCAATAAAGATCACGCTCACAAGTACCATACGTAATTTTATCCATGACCATAACAAAAAATTATATTTTATAAAAGAAAATATATTGAAAATAAGTCCTCATATAATCAGATGTCATGGCATGGATTTTAGAATCGATACGTGTACTAGGTACGTTATGATGTAGGAGACCATGAACAGTGAAGAATGGTATCTAAGGCGTTGGATAAATAACAAATTAAAATTAATTATATAATTTGGATAAATCGCAATATAGCGAACGCCAGTAGGGGAAGTTATCCCCACCCACATGAAATGTGCATTCGACACAACACTCACCTATCACGTAGAGTGTCTGATGAGCTAGTAGGAGAAAAGTGGAAGGGGTCGTGGGCGGAGCTCCTACGTTCACTATATTGCGATTTGCCCTATAATTTTATTTATTTTTTTTTTCATTTTAAACGTGTATTTTCATCTTTTTGAAGTTTCAGGGATTATTTAGAAGCTTTCACGGGACCAATGTGATTAAAATAATTTCACATTTTACTTCTTAAACTTAAGAGGAATATTAAAACGTAATTAATATTATCGTGTCTGTCTAGCTCAGTTGACTAAGGCGTGTTGTCATTAAATCCTATAAACCCAACTTCGCAGATTCAAGTCTCCTCGCATAACAAAAGGTAAATTATTACAAAATTAAAAAAGTACGTATTAGATATGGATGCAATGCACAAATTACGACGTAGTAGTAGTAGTAGTAGTAGTAGTAGTAGTAGTAGCAGTAGATAGAGAAAGGAGTAGGAGATTGAGTGTATGGAGATTTAAGAAATGGTAATAAAGAAGTAGAGGTAGTGAAATCTAGTAACTAATATATTAACTTCTTGAGTAATAGTTGAATGGAAAAGTATACGTGGGTGCCCGGGTACTAGGAAAATACTAATGAACTGTGAGATAAAGTTCAAATTGTGAGGTAAAGTCTTTATCTCACTAGTGGAATAAAGTAATGTTGAATAAAAGCCTACTTTAGGAACGCAAAAGTATTTAGTAAAGGCATGTTTTTCGTTATGGTCATGGATAAAGACGTTTATAATGTGCAAAATGTACGTGTATGAACTTACAACTGGCAAATTAAATATACATAAAGAGAAACAAATGGCATTCAAATCATTCTAACATATCTGATGATACTATTATCCCTTTCTTAACTGCAAATGAGCACAAATGCTACTTAGGTGTAAATTTTTCTGACGTTTTGTATATTCGATTCCCTAACCGTTTCAAATGTAAATCATTTTGTGCGAAATCGTGCGTATTTGCTTGCTTTCCGCACAAAACCAATACGCGGTAAGTGTGAAATACCACATTCAGTATTCCCAACGTAACACACATAACAATTTCCCTCTTCTTACCGCTTAAGCGTCATATTCATTTTACTGCTTTAGGCTTTTAACATATTATTTTTAGAGACGTTTAACATAGTAATAATTATAAATTGGAAACTTACCACTGCAATTTCACCTAAATTGCACTGTTAATTATTCTTTTTAAATATTTGCAAAAATTAAGTAAAGTCTACTACTGCATAAAGTTATTGCATTCCTGATACAAGTAACATTAAGGAAGCCGTGAAGAAATCAACGAGATTCCAGATGCCGATGTTATTACTGCAATATGTTATATAAATAATATTGTTAAAATATTGAAATGAAAAATAAATCATTACATAACCTTACCGTTTGTTTTAAGTTCGCATTTATAGACTGGGGGAAAAAAAAAGACAGACGTATATCACGGCCTGCTGGAGTATAGTAAACACAGAAAACATTTTATAGCAACAATATTGAAGATAGATATTTTGGTATTCCAAAGTTGCCGTCATTAAACAGAAACCAAGATGGAGATTTCATTGCAACTAATTAGAAATTCCTCTTTCAGGTATGTAATAAACGATCTTCGCACAAAATAATGTACGATACACGAGCGGTATGTTTGTTTTCATGTTCTCGGAAATTAAAAAAGCTCAACTACGTTTCGCTTTTTCAATCTTTTCCTCGAACATGAAAACGTCAACATACCGCTCTTGTAACGCATATTACTATTACCTTTCAGGTATATTTCCAAATTATACCTATGTAATACGCTTTGTCAAATCTGGCAACCTTTTCATAAGGAAAGCTTAATTTAATTATTTATTATTATTATTATTATTATTATTATTATTATTATTATTATTATTATTATTATTATTATTATTAATATTTTGAGGATTCAGTTTTGTTAAGAACTTTCAAACGTCTTTTTCTCAGAAGTAATATTTTGACTTAATGTGTTTTCCTTGTAAACCGACGATATAATTTTGTGATTACCTGTTACAATAAACGGTTAGTGGCTTGGCTTAAAGGAATCGCTGTTTCACCTTTTGCTTCTTCCATGTCACAATATTTTATAACATCATAAGCAATATGAATAGCCTTGCTGTGTAAGACGAGGCGTTGGTTAGAAGACATTTCAGCTCTCCTTACACAGGAGTGACTAGTTGATAGCAGCATGTAAAGTTTAGCGATGTTCTTTGCATGGAGGTTGGTAGTGCAAATTCCACCTAACCGAGCAACAGCAGCACCTCTAATCCAATACGCATGTTCACTGTGTCGACAACTAATTTAGTAACTATCAAAGTTACATCTCACTAGATAAAACTTTCGGGTTAACCCTTAAATTGGCAAAACTTCATTTGTCACACTAGTTTATTAAACCGTGTCGGACTGTAAAGAAAACAACTATCACAATGTCCATATTTTATATGTTGTACAATATTATGGTATTGTGAAATTTTGGTTAAATTTAATTTTCCTACCAATTTATTTTCTATTGTTCTATTAAAATTATAGCAATACTAGTGGCTTGTGCAGCAAATGCTGCAAACTAAGTTCATTAGAAGTTCAAATTTATTTCCAACTAGCCGTACCCGTGCGCTCCGCTGCACCCGTTAGAAATAAATATAAAGTAATTACATAATTAAAATAGAACGTTTGATCCAGGGAACATTCGTGTTTGATAGAAGGATAAATCGTTTAATATGTTACTTAATTTAAATTGCATCCAAATAATTAAAATGCGGTCATTTTGGTCCAGAGACACTCATTTGGTGCAATGACAATTCCTTTAACATGTTTCCTATTTGTTATTACACGCAACCATAGTTTAATGAAGATTGACATATCATTTAGTTTTAATGTGTAAACTTTATATTACTTGCTATATGTTTCCATTGAATTATGATAATAACTTAATTTTAACCATTGTTTTCTACGTCTTCAGTAAATGGCGCTTGGCCCACTATGGTTCTGAACCCTTCAAATAACTTAAATAGTGATACAGCATATACAATGGTATTTAATTATATTTGTTTCTTTCGAAAATGTAAGAATTCACGATCTCCTATGTACCATTGCCATGGAATGAATAAATGTGTTTTTTTTTCCTACTCATAAATTTTATATTTTGCAGTATAGGAGTTACTGCAGGAACAACAACGCTATAATCTGAGGCGGCGGTGAAAATGTATTATATTGTTATTTTAAAAGTCTTGTATATCCTTAAATATCAGTCCTATCAAAATTTTGCATAGAATAAAACTTATCGGAAATCATTTTTAAAGAAACTTTTGTTATGTAACATTTTTCACAAAAATCAATAATAAGCGAGATATTTCGATTTATTTAATTCAGGCCCCCTTATAACCCCCCCTTTTAAATAACGTATTTTGAATACATATAGCCTAAAATCTAGGCTACAATGAATTTAATTTATATTCCAATTTTCATCGAAATCCGTTCAACCATTATCTCGTGAAAAGGTAACAAACATCTAGACAGACAGACATACAAACAAAAATTTCAAAACAGCGATTTTCGGTTTCAGGATGGTTAATTATACATGTTAACACCAATTATTTTTGGAAAATCGAAAATTACCAGAAAAATTTTGGCTACAGATTTATTATTAGTATAGATGAAGAATACCAGACATTTTGGAAGTTATTTGCTTCCATAATAGTGAAACATACTCCCTCTGAATGCTTTTTATGCCAAATACTTTTCTTTGAACCTATCCATCTTCAGTTCTTGAGTTTCAATGTGAAAACGCAAGTAACAATGTTAGGACGATCAGAGAATTTTTCATGTGGGAGTAATGTAGTAGCTATTTCAGGTCAATGCGGATTATAGGTGAAAGTTAAGAAAATTTCAGGTTCGATTAAACCAAAGAAATATGAAATTAATTTTGATTTAGTTTCAAGACGCAGCTAAAATAGGGAACATGAATCATTACTACCTAGGAAAATTAGAGAATCACACATATAAATATGTACATCACACTGCCATTAAATATATGAGAAAGACCCACATCACTTGACTAATAACTATAAAAATATTTCATTTTTAATAACAATATTGTTACCTTACGTAAATTTTATAGTTTTCAGTAACATTATATATAGCTGTTATTCAGTAAATTATAGAAATGAAGATCTAATTTAAAACATTCTTTCTCTGCGTCTACTTAGGCTTACATAAAACCTCAAAAGGTTTCACTTTCATATCATCAATATAGCATTAATGTGTGTAATTAGTGGCAAATAAGTATACTCACATAATCGTATTAACTATAATACGGTAATATTTCATTTCTAATGGTACTAATCTCATTAAACATTCTTAAGTTTTGTAGTTCTTAATATCCAATACACAGCTGTACTCGGAAAACTACAGACCAGAGAATCAGACCTGTAATAGTAATATGCGTTACAAGAGCGGTACGTTGACGTTTTCATGTTCGAGGAAAAGATTGAAAAAGCGAAACGTAGTTGAGCTTTTTTAATTTCCGAGAACATGAAAACAAACATACCGCTCGTGTATCGTACATTATTTTGTGCGAAGATCGTTTATTACATACTTGAAAGAGGAATTTCTAATTAGTTGCAATGAAATCTCCATCTTGGTTTCTGTTCAATGACGGCAACTTTGGAAAACAAATATATATATATATCTTCAACATTGTTCCTATAAAATGTTTTCTGTGTTTATTATACTGCAGCAGGCCGTGATATACGTCTGTCTTTTTTTTCCCCCAGTCTATGATGAGTCTGGAATCTTGTTGATTTTCTCACGGCTTCCTTAATGTTATTTGCATTACAAATGCAGTAACTTTTGTGGTGTTGTAGAGTTTACTTAATTTTTGCAAATATTTAAAAACAATAATTAACAGTGCAATTTAGGTGAAATTGCAGTGGTAAGTTTCCAATTTATAATTATTACTATATTGAACGTCTTTAAAATAATATGTTAAAAGCCTAAAGCAGTAAAATGAATATGACGCTTAAGGGGTAAGAATAGGGAAATTGTTATGTGTGTTTTACGTTGGGAATACTGAATGTGGTATTTCACACTTACCGCGTATTGGTTTTGTGCGGAAAGCAAGCAAATACGCACGATCGCGCACAAATTATTTTTATACGCCATCTGAACTCTAAATATGTCAGCAATCCTGCAGGTCATGGCCTTCGTGTAATATTGTTTATTGTAGTGTGTGTTTTGTTTTATTCTAAAAGCCATTATTTCTCAAAACTAACGACAGATGGATTTTGGAAAATAGGGAAATGACGTAGGAAAATTGACATTTCACTGAAAACTACTATTTTTCTGAAAAAACTTTGGGTTCCAAGCTTCAAAATGAGGAGTCATTTATTAAAATCCGTTCAGCCGTTTTCCCGTAATTTTCATTACCAGTTCAAATTATATAGTAATAAGTTAGATAGCCTATTAACCTATTGTATCCTATAGGATACTTTGTGAATTTAAGGGTTAACGTTCTCAGTTTCTAGAAATAGCCTTGAAATCCCTATTTAAATCAATGTTAAAAATTCACATTTAATTCGAATTTTCGAAGCTTACATTTGGATAGTTCAAACCCAGGATTTCATTGCTTCAACGAAAATAGTGTCCTATCTGAAATCATACAGAAAAGTCAAACGATTTGGTGCAATCTCAGTTATTAATTATTCCAAGAATTAAAATGAAGGGTCCTAGAAAGAACATACTAAGTCACTTTTCTTAAATTTTTCAGGGGAGCATTTTCAACTTTAATACACTGCTAAGATATTATTAATGTACATGTCATTTACTTTAAGTTACTATGTTACAATACAGGCTTTTTGCTAGAAAGGTAGTTCAATATACGAGCTAGCAGATGGCGCTAAAAAACAAACATTTCTTTATATACCGGTAATACTAGTGAAAGATTACACAGTCACTGATCTCGATTATCGACCTAATCGCGATCGGGGTTGTAGTGTGTCACCAGCGAATAGGGATTATAAAGAATGGACACTGAGCGAATTTTCCTGTGTTTTGTTTCTCTGTGCGCCAGCGTTAGTTCCACTTTCAAGCGCTAGAGGTTAGTGTAATCGAGCATACGCTAAGATAATAAATGAGAATACAGTTGAGACACAGGATCCAAACATCGCCTACCTTATTGCATAATCCAGTAAAGCTTTGCTTCAAATAAATTCAAGTTAACAGCTTTTCCTTATTTCTCAGTGACAAACTAGTTGTAATAATAATATTTTATATTTCAGATATAATAAA
Source organism: Periplaneta americana (assembly GCF_040183065.1). Taxonomy (NCBI): domain Eukaryota; kingdom Metazoa; phylum Arthropoda; class Insecta; order Blattodea; family Blattidae; genus Periplaneta; species Periplaneta americana. The sequence continues at coordinate 44,402,467 of NC_091122.1, read as the reverse complement.
TTATATTATAAAATAATATAATACATTATAAAATTAAGTATCGAATTCGTTTAATATTTGTATATAATATAATACAGGGATATGGTTTTACTTCTCGTAAGGGTTTTGTTTTTCCATTTTCAGCGCTATCAAATCATTACATATTTTAATTGTTGTTGGGTTCAACGTCTCAACTCTCATTATAAAGGAACTCTAGAATCTAGACATTACAGTTAATGACGGATTTATTATTTTATGGATCCAATTTATTTTATTTGAGTACATAATGTACCTAGATGTATTAATTATATGTTATATTTCCGCTGTGTCGACTGCTAGCTAGTGCGATGTCAGTGCCAACTCTAGGGAGAAAGCAGAATCTCACGCTTTAGCTGGCTTGAAGGTCATTGAAATCAGTCCGGCTACATCAAAGGTACCGACGCGAAGTGTCCATTCTTTATAATCCCTATTCGCTGGTGTCACCGTCCCGATCGCTATCAAGAGCTTAATCCTGTTTCCAGAACTAGATGCTGTGGAATTTTGTTACCCCTTCCATTGTATTATATGAAATAGAAACGAAAATTGCTAGAAAATTAATTTGGCTACTGTTAGAAGTAGTGGAGAAATTTAATGCAGATGTGAGAAAAGTAAAAATATATTAACAAATGGCAGACGAATTATTCGTATTTCATATACAGTATAGAGGGCAATAGAAGGCTGATGAAAGATATTTCATTTCAATAAATAATGGATTACAAACTGAATCTGGTTTCTTTTTCAGATTTTCAATTTCAGTCTCAATTATGACGATATCGTTGAGGTTAGGGTTCATTTAAAAAAAATATGTTTTATTATAAAATAATATAAATCTTGGGCATAATGATATAGGCCTAAATAATATAGGTTATAAAATCTCTTTCCAAAATAATATAAACACGTCGGAATATGTATGATAAGACTTTCTTGTGATAAATTTTAACGTACCTTGTTTACATGTTTCGACCTATTTATGAGTCATCTTCAGAACTGGTCGTTGTTGTTCTTGGCACCCCTTGTTGTTTCCTGTGAGGGTGCGTTCGTAGTGTAGAGTCTCCAAGACCAACAACGACCAGTTCTGAAGATGACCCATAAATAGGTCGAAACATGTAAACAAGGTACGTTAGAATTTAACACAAGAAAGCCTTATCATACATATTCCGAAGTGATACAGTGTTAAAAGTTGTGTAATCAAGATGGATAATATAAATAGTAAAGACATAAATTGTATCAGTTTACATTGTAAAACATATAACAATTTTAACAAATAAATTCCTATATCAAACTGCAAGAAACAACAAAAATAGGAAAAAACAATGAACAAACATTAAAAGAAAGTATGAACTTTAGGTGTTGTCCAGAAGGTAAACAAACATACTATGTACATGGAGAAAATTGTTTCCTCTATGGTAATTCAGCTGTTGATCAGACGGGACCAAGCGTGACCTAGTGTGTCACCACATTTTCGGTAATCGCGATCGGACATAATCGCGATTAGCGACTGTGGTCTGTCACTGGTATAACACTTCTTTTGAGATGGAGATAATTATTCACGTGGGTTTTTCAATGTTCTTGTAGGAGTTCTACCTTCACTTTCACTACTTTCACTAATTTCAAGTGGTGTGATAGTACTAAGTTCACAAAACAATAAATACAGAGCAGACGAATAGCATTGAAAGCAATCAAACCAACGTTATAAACATTTAAACATGAATTATAAGAATAGTTTTTGTTAATTTAAAATTTCACAGTAGCGCATTTATTTGAATTTCCTTACATCGATGGCAAATTTCAAGGGAGAGGGAATTCTTTCCTTCAACAAGGATATTTTGCCTAAAAAATCCCTTCTCCAGGATTTCTCTCTCTTGTTGGCGACACTGATCAAGCAGCACTACCATATTTTCCATAAATATTTCTCATATATATTCGATGGAATTTCCCCCGTATGTGTAATTAGAGCGTTACTCAGCAGATGGCCGTACAGTCATTCGAAGACTAAGCTGCCATCTTTAACACTTATTGTGAACTATAGCACAGTCTTTTAGCTGCGTATCATAAGGGTGCGTACACACTGGAGCAATGATAAACGATAAAAGAAATGACCTAACGACGCTTTGGGATTATCAAAGAATCAAGTATTCATATCAAAGGACGCGGGAAGCGAACATTTTGATTTATCAGTAGAATATCTTCTATATATCCACTTAATGAAAGAAGATATATAAGAAATAACAGCTGCTAGGTTCAAATATAACTTAAATACGTACAAAATTGAACCCGTTTCTCATCCCAAAGCTATTATAGATGCATTGTGATGTGATTGGTTCTTGTGATGACGAATAAATACACAACTGATCAATTTGTCAATATCCATGATAATTAATTTAATATGCCGGAATAATAATAAATCGATTAATATTCGGATATATTGGTAACCACCGGTCATTATACAGATTAATATTATCTTAATCAGAGATCATACGAACGACAAGAGCGAAGAAAATGGAATTTTTCTTTTTCGTCGCTTTTATCGTGTATCTTCGCTTTTATCGTTACTCCAATATGCACACCTCAATAACAATGCGTGCTTCAATTCTCTCTGATATAGCAGCGCTGCTTCTTTTATCGTTTATCGTCGCTCCAACGTTTACGTACTCTTAGATTCCTCTGTCTCTGATGGAGTTCTTGTCTTAATTTGTTCATTTTTGTTACAACTTTGTATCATTTTTCTGTTATTTTTAACCGTAAAAATGCAATGATTCTTGTGACCTAGAACTTACAATAAATGTCACCGTAAACGCTTAAAAAAATTACTAGACCTGAGTGTAGTCCCAAACCCATCAAAACTTCCCATCTCTTCATTTCATTATATGACCTGGTACCGAGATAATAGTTTCATGACTTTTCGCCTATGTAAACACTGAATAGTGTCGCCATGGTTCTTCTTGAGGGTTTCTTGACTTCGTAAAAATAGAAAAATGGAGGTACTTAGATATACATGGAAAGTTATCTATATATATAATTTGAACTGGTAATGGAAATTACGGGAAAACGGCTGAACGGATTTTAATAAATGGCCCCTCATTTTGAAGCTTGGAACCCAAAGTTTTTCGGAAAAGTAGTAGTTTTCAGTGAAATGTCAATTTTCCTACATGATTTTCCTATTTTCCAAAATCCATCTGTTGTCAGTTTTGAGAACTAATTTTATGGAATCACGGCCGACTTTATTGAATTTGAGAATAAAACACACACTACAATAAACAATAGGCTATTACACGAAGGCCATGACCTGCAGGGTTGCCGACATATTTAGAGCTAAATTCAATTTTTTATTAAAAACTGATTCTGTAGTGTATCATAATTTTCTGAGTACAGCTGTGTATTGGATATTCAAATCTACGAAACTTGAGGCGGTTTGATGGCATTATTATCATTAGGAATTAAATATTATTATAGTTAATACCATGATGCATCTATTTTTCATTAATTGTACATAATATTGATGCTATATTGATGACATGAAAGTGAAACGTTTTGAGGTTATGTAAGTAAATGTAGAGAATATCTTAATTTAGATCTTCATTTCTATAATTTACTGAGTGGCTGCTATATATAACTACAAAACTTAGGATAATAATATTGTTATTAAAAATCAAATATTTTTATACTTATTAACCCAGTCCGGTTTCATATACTTAATGGCGGTGTAGTGTAGATATTGATATGTGTCATTGTCTTCAGTATTGGCTCGAGAGAGCGCAAAAATTACAGTTCCTAAGGAAAATATATAAAAAGGTATTACTTACTGATAAAATAAGAGGCCTAGAAAATTTTGTAGTCTCCAGATCATTTCAGCAAGATCTCTTAGTAGGATAAAATGATTTTACGCTGTACATTTCAAGTTCTACATGCAGCAGCTATACGAAAATGCTATTGTTCGAAAGCTTAGCAAACCTGGCATTTTTTTTAACTTTTGCCTACAATCCACAATGACCTGAAATAGCTACTGCTATCGTCCTGACATTGATATTTGCGTTTTCGCGTTGAAACTCAAAAACTGATGTTGGATAGGTTCAAGAGAAAGTATTTGGCCTAAAAAAATCCATTCAGAGGGAGTATGTTTCATCATTATGGAAGCAAATAACTATTAAAAAGACAAGTATTCTTCATTGAAAATAAATCTGAACAATTTTTATTTGAACGTCTAACGAACTTAGTTTGCAGCAGCATTTGCTGCACAAGCCACTAGTTATATATATTGTTTTCCTAATGTGTATTAGTTTTAGGACTATTTCTAGTTTTTTTTTTGACGTGTCCAACATCATCCTGTATGATCCTTAGGACGAAATAAAATATACAATACAATACAAATACAAGTTGCAGTTGAAACATAGGCCTAATTATTTGTAAAATTAAATGTCTGAAGCACGGCGTTGTATTAGAACGTTAGGTCTCCACAGGCCGGGGATCCTCTTCATGTGTGGTGGAAGAACACACTTCATTTAATCGCTCACTAATGTAGAAGTGAAATTGTTTCTGTGGGTGCAAGAGCTCAAATGGTGAGAAATGAAGTGAAGATAAAGAATGACGAGCTTATAACAGAAAATGGTGAAGTGGATGTTTCTGGTCCAGAGACGGCTAAGGAAGAGACGGCTAAGGACTTACTAAGTGAACTGAAATATGAAATAGAGGAGTGTAATAGGGAGTTAGATAAGACGTTAGAGGTATTGAAAATAGGTAAGGAGTATGGTGGAGGAGGCTAGCTAGGATAGTGGAGTATAATATGTAGAAAATTAGTGAGATCTGAAAATGGAATGTACACAAGAAACAGACATAATAACGAACATATTGGACAATGGTGTAATATGTTTTAGTAACAAGTATTATTAGAAACAGTGTGTGTTCGATATAAGTGAACTCAAAATCAGGAACAGAGTCGTAAAAGTGTCAATTTTGAATGATCTAAATTAAGTTTCTAGGTTGATGGGGACAGAATCCTAGGTAGAGAATACCATACTCGTACATAAAATTATTTTTATCCTCATTCGATACGGCTCAACGCTTGGTCGCACTGAGTTGCTTGTCTTGCATCTTGATTATACTGACTATTACACTCTTACTACGTCACACTACTTTTGACCGATAAAATGGTACGAAAGGACGTATTTCAACCAATCATGGCTGCTTATCGCACAATTTTATCGCGTCCCTAGCATTTGTTTAATTTTATCTCGTCCCTAGCATTTGTTTAATTTTATCGCGTCCCTAGCATTTGTTTCTTTGTTTGCCAACATTTGAAACTGCGCTGGTCTGGACGTCAATATATATATATATATATATATATATATATATATATATATATATATATATATATATTTATATTTATATTTATATAATTACAAACCACTCCAGTCGATGCACAGCAGTTTCAAATATGACTCGCATTGGCATTCAAGAACAAGAATTAATAAAAATCACTGATCATACCTATACATCTTCTGAAATCCGATTTACAAATAAATGAAGAGCACCATTCGGAAATCCTGAATAAGTTGAATACATATATATATATATATATATATATATATATATATTTATATTTATATTTATATAATTACAAACCACTCCAGTCGATGCACAGCAGTTTCAAATATGACTCGCATTGGCATTCAAGAACAAGAATTAATAAAAATCACTGATCATACCTATACATCTTCTGAAATCCGATTTACAAATAAATGAAGAGCACCATTCGGAAATCCTGAATAAGTTGAATACACCATGTAGGCCTAAATCAACGAATTCCACTTCTATTACGCACACGTCCAATAGGCCTATAACATCAATTGAACTACCAACCACATTCAAATTTGAAAATTGTACATTCAATAATTATTCCTTTTAAAATTATTCATTCGAAAATTCTGAATAAGTTGAATACACCATGTAGGCCTAAATCACAGAGTTCCACTTCTATTACGCACACGTCCAATATAACATCAATTGAACCACCAACCACATTCAAATTTGAAAATTGTACATTCAATAATTATTCCTTTTAAAATTATTCATGTTTATTTTTTATGTCATCGTCGTTAATTAAAACTTTTCTAACACTTGTGTATATTATTTAGGTTATGTTATAGCTTCTGCTATATGATATTATGGAGAGTCACGTATCAGAGATTGTTTAATATTAAGATTTATTGAAAATCATGGTAATTGTGAATTACAGGCACGCCACTTCTTACCTTTTTTAAAATCGCTGAAATAAACTATAAAACGAAAGTATTCAAACAAAAAAATCGTGTTAGAAGATTGAATTTGTGTATTTTTGGTCCAGGGAGCATCCACTTTTTGGTGCAAAGATAATTCGTTTGGCGTGTTTCTTAATTGAAATTATGAAATGGCGTTCCTGCGCTTCATATTTAATAAAATCATCTGTCAAGTGACGTTGATTACTGGGATTCGGATAATTGAAGTGGAATGTTGCATTTTAATAAAAATGAAACTGAATGAACAAAGCCTTCTTGACTAGTAACATTTCCATCGTGTATAATAGATCGAGAACTTCTCGACGAGAAGGCATTGCTCACTACTGCCATCTAGCATGCATCTAGCGTAATATTTGTAATGTTGAGATGGTACAATAATACATTTGAAGGCAGTTGTATTTTCGTAAGTCAATTAATATTTTATTGTATTGGAGTACTTCGTTACTTCTAATCTTTATATACTTTTTTCTAATCGTGTAATAGTCCATTAAATCCCACTAGAGTTTTGATTTTCTCTAGATAAATCAAAACGTCTAGTGAGATTATTATTGATAATTATATCCATTAGCAGCTTAAAATAAGACGTGTAATTCCTAAGTTATTGACTGTTGCCAGCTTACCGGTGATGATAATACATCAATATTATTTTCTTTGCTTACTTTATACTGTACTTTATAAAGTATATTCGTATTAAAACAATTAACTTATATTTTGAGAGGGGGATATAAGTTATCCCTGGCAGGGATGTTAATATGAGAGGGGAATAACTTTCCAACAGGGGAGGGGAAATCCCCACCATCCCCCCGTTAATTCCCACCCTGATATGATATGATAATATATAATATGATATGATATGATATGATATGATATGATATGATATGATATGATATGATATGATATGATATGATATGATATGATATGATATGATATGATATGAAATCGAAATTATTTTTCTACTGGGAAGAGGAAGAGAAATGGATCGCGGCAATGAAAATTCCAATACGACATTTAGGCCTACCTAAGTAACTATGGAAATTCACAGAAAAATGACAGTCAGGTTGGTCGGTTCGGGCATTCGAACCGCGGACCTCCCGAATGCGAGTCTCCCGTGCATGAGCCACCTCGCTCGATTAAATATATACAAAACTATTAATCTCTAAAAAAAACTTATTTTGTAAATAATGATGCAAACCTCCTCTAAATGGTTTAGGAACAAACATAAGTTACTACTAGGCCTACTATTACTACTTATGGCTTTTAAGGAACCCGAGGTTCATTGCCGCCCTCACATAAGCCCGCCATCGATCCCTATCCTGAGCAAGATTAATCCAGTCTCTACAATCATATCCCACTTCCCTCAAATCTATTTTATATTATCCTCCCATCTACGTCTCGGCCTCCCTAAAGGTCTTTTTCCCTCCGGCCTCCCAACTAACACTCTAACAAAGATAAGGTAGCATAAAATATTTCATATTTTACCAAAATATATTTCATATTGTTTTGGGGCTAAGAGGGATGAAGTTACAGGAGAATGGAGAAAGTTACACAACACAGAACTGCATGCATTGTATTCTTCACCTGACATAATTAGAAACATTAAATACAGACGTTTGAGATAGGCAGGGCATGTACCACGTATGGGCGAATCCGGAAATGCACATAGAGTGTTAGTTGGGAGGCCGGAGGAAAAAAGAGACGTAGATGGGAGGATAATATTAAAATGGATTTGAGGGAGGTGGGATATGATGGGAGAGACTGGTTTAATCTTGCTCAGGATAGGGCTTATGTGAGAGCGGCAATGAACCTCCAGGTTCCTTAAAAGCCCGTAAGTAAGTAAGTATTTCGTATTGTGCCGGTCTCTTAATAAGCCTAATGACGGATAACATAACATGTTCATTATGGTCGTCTGAGAGAAACATTAAATACAGTCCTGCCAACAGTTTCCGACATCCATATCATCAACGAAGAAACAACTGCTGTAATTGAGGACTGTGTATGAAACCGACAGAAAGAAAATCCTCCAATAATGGAGGATGATCCGCATTGAGTAAGGTCAGCGATATCTAGTTTCCGGTTCCTCCCACAAATCAACCAACCAGAAAGTTCCGCGCCATTAAGAACACCCTGTCGTCATTTCCTGTGAGACATCTAGCGACTGCAGCTGAAATCTAATTAGTACATAATTAGCAGTTAATTAACAGGAACAGGGCTCCAGTTGTCGCACATGTGTTAGAGGAGGCCTTGCCTCGCAGGCGCGAATTTAGAGGGAGGTGAAGTATGGCCTGTCAACAAGCGAATTCATCAACCCAAGACAGAGAAGTTTCTTCTACTGCGACATGTGACAAATCTCGATGCCGCGCTCTGACGTTTACCAGCTCCAGGAATTAACATCACAGTATAACGCATTGTATGGAATAGTTCGTGGATTCATTGTCTATTACACCTAGGCTTGCCAACTTTCGTAAGTAAAAATTAGGGACACAAACGTTACTGAGAATTTTGTTGCACTGATTTTTTCCACTTATCAATCCACATATGCAACAGTAGTATTCTTATAACAGTATATTATGTATATTTTAACAGAACCACCTCATTTCATATGTAAAAGAATTACGAAAACTTGCCAAAATGACCACGAAACAAGTTGAAAACTGCATAAATTCCTTATAAAAGAAATGTTAACTCGTTCCAAACTAGGAACTCATATTATTGATGTAATTACTAACCTATTGTAAACTATATTAGAAATATTTATTTTTCAGCCACTGACTTTACCGCAATATTTGTAAGGTACAAAACCTTTACATTACATGTTTTAAAAATCGTATGAACGTTTTCGTTGGACTACGCCAACATCATCAGATACGACGTCCACTCTAGCAATGTCATTAGTCTCTACAAATACAATACATATTAAATAGCTTACAGAGTAATAAAAACATACTAAAACCAACATTAGGATACAGATGTTATTCTTGTGTGACTGCCCTTATTATCAAATAGTTAAAAGTACACATGTAAATTACAATATATGTATATGTGTTTGCAAGTCTTCACGAGTCTTCCTTGCACGACTTGCAAACACATATACATATATTGTAATTTACATGTGTACTTTTAACTATTTGATAATAAGGGCAGTTACACAAGAATAACATCTGTATCCTAATGTTGGTTTTTAGTATGTTTTTATTACTCTGTATGCTATTTAATATGTATTGTATTTGTAGAGACTAATGATATTGCTAGAATGAATGTCGTATCTGATGATATTGGCATAGTCCAACGAAAACGTTCATACGATTTTTAAAACATGCAATGTAAAGGTTTTGTACCTTACAAATGTTGCAGTAAAGTCAGTGACTGAAAAACAAATATTTCTAATATATATTACAGACTTTTCTGAAAATCAATCAAAAATTAATTGCAAAATAATGTAAACTAACCTAACTTAACGTAATCTCAACTAACCCGAACTAACCTAACCTATCTACCTATCGGAAAACAGAGTTGAAATATGAAGTGCAGCAGAAAGGAATACGATGGTTACAAGAATAATGCAAGGAGAACAAGGGTAACAAAAGGAGAACAAGGGGAATAGAAGGAGAAAAAGGGAATACAAAGGAAGATAAGGAGAACAAGGGGAAGACATGAAAAAGAATGGGAAAATAAAGAAAACAAGGGGAGTGCAAGAAAAAATGAAAGACAGGGAGGGTAAGGAAAGAGGGTTGTATTTTTATGTGACGGTCCATTTTTCAAGTTATTTCCCCTTCACACCTGGTCAGGAGGAAGATGTAGAGGATTGTTCTTCGTCAAAAGTTGAGATATGAAGTGTAGCAGCAGGAAGGGATATAATAGTTACAAGAAGAATATAAGGAGAACAAGGGTAACAATAGGAGAACAAGGGGAATAGAAGGAGAAAAAGGGACTACAAGGGAAGATAAGGAGAACAAGGGGAAGACAAGGAAAAGAATGGGAAGATAAAGAAAACAAGGAGAATGCAAGGAAAACTGAAAGACAGGGAGGATAAGGAAAGAGGGTTGTATTTTTATGTGACGGTCCATTTTTCAAGTTATTTCCCCTTCACAAATGAAGGCCTCAGAGCCAAAGGCGACTAACCCACAATTACAAAATGAGTAAATAAGAGTTGATATTAAGAGGATCCTGACAAAAATGATTGGTTTCACAATTTATTTTAATTGGTCTACATTGAATAAATATAAAAATATATCATGAATCTATAACAACAATGCATAGTTTTGAAAAAAAAATGCTTAATAAGGAACAATACAAAATTGTGGGTTGGTCGCCTTTGGCTCTGAGCCCTTCAACTAGGGAAAATTGTTCTTCGTCAAAAGTTGAGATATGAAGTGTAGCAACAGGGAGGAATACAATGGTTACAAGTAGAATACAAGGAGAACAAGAGGAATAGAAGGAGAAAAAGAGAATACAACAAAGGGAAGCTAAGGAGAACAAGGATAAGATAAGAAAGACAAGGAGAGCAAGGGGAATACAAGAAAAAGAATGGAAAGATAAAGAAAACAAGGAGAACAAGGGGAATAGAAGGAGAAAAAGAGAATACAACAAAGGGAAGATAAGGAGAACAAGGATAAGATAAGAAAGACAAGGAGAACAAGGGGAATAGAAGGAGAAAAAGAGAATACAACAAAGGGAAGATAAGGAGAACAAGGATAAGATAAGAAAGACAAGGAGAACAAGGGCAAAACAAGAAAAAGAATGGGAAGATAAAGAAAACAAGGAGAACAAGGATAAGATAAGAAAAACAAGGAGAACAAGGGCAAAACAAGAAAAAGAATGGGAAGATAAAGAAAACAAGGAGAACAAGGGGAATAGAAGGAGAAAAAGAGAATACAACAAAGAGAAGATAAGGAGAACAAGGATAAGATAAGAAAGACAAGGAGAACAAGGGCAAAACAAGAAAAAGAATGGGAAGATAAAGAAAACAAGGAGAACAAGGGGAATAGAAGGAGAAAAAGAGAATACAACAAAGGGAAGGTAAGGAGAAGAAGGATAAGATAAGAAAGACAAGGGGAACAAGGGCAAAACAAGAAAAAGAATGGGAAGATAAAGAAAACAAGGAGAACAAGGGGAATAGAAGGAGAAAAAGAGAATACAACAAAGGGAAGATAAGGAGAACAAGGATAAGATAAGAAAGACAAGGAGAACAAGGGGAATAGAAGGAGAAAAAGAGAATACAACAAAGGGAAGATAAGGAGAACAAGGATAAGATAAGAAAGACAAGGAGAACAAGGGCAAAACAAGAAAAAGAATGGGAAGATAAAGAAAACAAGGAGAACAAGGGGAATAGAAGGAGAAAAAGAGAATACAACAAAGGGAAGGTAAGGAGAACAAGGATAAGATAAGAAAAACAAGGAGAACAAGGGCAAAACAAGAAAAAGAATGGGAAGATAAAGAAAACAAGGAGAACAAGGGGAATAGAAGGAGAAAAAGAGAATACAACAAAGAGAAGATAAGGAGAACAAGGATAAGATAAGAAAGACAAGGAGAACAAGGGCAAAACAAGAAAAAGAATGGGAAGATAAAGAAAACAAGGAGAACAAGGGGAATAGAAGGAGAAAAAGAGAATACAACAAAGGGAAGGTAAGGAGAAGAAGGATAAGATAAGAAAGACAAGGGGAACAAGGGCAAAACAAGAAAAAGAATGGGAAGATAAAGAAAACAAGGAGAACAAGGGGAATAGAAGGAGAAAAAGAGAATACAACAAAGGGAAGGTAAGGAGAAGAAGGATAAGATAAGAAAGACAAGGAGAACAAGGGCAAAACAAGAAAAAGAATGGGAAGATAAAGAAAACAAGGAGAACAAGGGGAATAGAAGGAGAAAAAGAGAATACAACAAAGGGAAGGTAAGGAGAACAAGGATAAGATAAGAAAGACAAGGAGAAAAAGGGGAAAACAAGAAAAAGAATGGGAAGATAAAGAAAACAAGGAGAACAAGGGGAATAGAAGGAGAAAAAGAGAATACAACAAATGGAAGATAAGGAGAACAAGGGGAAAACAAGAAAAAGAATGGGAAGATAAAGAAAACAAGGAGAACAAGGGGAATAGAAGGAGAAAAAGAGAATACAACAAAGGGAAGATAAGGAGAACAAGGATAAGATAAGAAAGACAAGGAGAGCAAGGGGAAAACAAGAAAAAGAATGGGAAGATAAAGAAAACAAGGAGAACAAGGGGAATAGAAGGAGAAAAAGAGCATACAACAAAGGGAAGATAAGGAGAACAAGGATAATATAAGAAAGACAAGGAGAACAAGGGGAAAACAAGAAAAAGAATGGGAAGATAAAGAAAACAAGGAGAACAAGGGGAATAGAAGGAGAAAAAGAGAATACTACAAAGGGAAGTTAAGGAGAACAAGGATAATATAAGAAAGACAAGGAGAACAAGGGGAAAACAGAAGATAGAAGGAGAAAAAGGGAATACAACAAATGGAAGATAAGGAGAACAAGGATAAGATAAGAAAGACGAGGAGAACAAGGGGAAAAAAGAACAAGAATGGGAAGATAAAGAAAACATGGAGAACAAGGGGAATAGGAGAAAAAGATAATACAACAAATGGAAGATAAGGAGAACAAGGGGTAAACAAGAAAAAGAATGGGAAGATAAAGAAAACAAGGAGAACATGGGAATAGGAGGAGAAAAAGAGAATACAACAAAGGGAAGATAAGGAGAACAAGGATAAGATAAGAAAGACAAGGAGAACAAGGGCAAAACAAGAAAAAGAATGGGAAGATAAAGAAAACAAGGAGAACAAGGGGAATAGAAGGAGAAAAAGAGAATACAACAAAGGGAAGCTAAGGAGAACAAGGATAAGATAAGAAAGACAATGAGAACAAGGGCAAAACAAGAAAAAGAATGGGAAGATAAAGAAAACAAGGAGAACATGGGAATAGGAGGAGAAAAAGAGAATACAACAAAGAGAAGGTAAGGAGAACAGGGATAAGATAAGAAAGACAAGGAAGAGAAGGGGAAAATAAGAAAAAGAATGGGAAGATAAAGAAAAGAAGAAGATTGCAAGGAAAACTGAAAGGCAAGGAGGATAAGGGAAATACAAGGAGAATAAGGAGAGATAGTTGTATTTTTATGTGACGGTCCATTTTTCAAGTTACCCTCCCTGATACCTAGTGAGGGGGAAGACGTAGGAAATCGTTCTTCGTCAAAAGCTGCGATATGAAGTGTAGCGGCAGGGCAGACTGCTCTCCTTCATACACTGTCACCGTGGGGTTGGCATATTCTGGCGCAGCGAGCCCGCTGTAATGCTAATTAATAGCCCAGTAAGGTTCCAGGGAGGAGTTCTGCTGGTGCAACTGAGCAATCAAAGTAACATCCCTCTGGCTTGTTAACGACCTGCACCCTGACACTCCATCTTGTCACACATGTGGCACGCACAAGGTGTTCAAACTCACTCCACGACTACACACTGCCCCACAACTTAGGTTGTGTCTCAAAGCTGCATTTTCCGATGAAGTGAACTGTAGTCCCGTCGCTCTAATTTCCGGCAGCCAATCGCGTTGCAGGTCGGCTACATTTAAACGAGTGCGTCTTGTGATTCGCTGATGAAGACGTCATGCATTTCCTAAGGCTGGATAAATACTTAATATAATCGCCCGCCATTTTGGCTCTTTCGTTGGCGTTCGCAGAAAGCACATGAGGACGTTATTCGCCGCTCAATTATTTGCTGAATTACAGTGCGTTTGATTTATTATAATAGGAGTTACCACAAGATAATGTTTAACGGTGTGGCAAATAGATCCCTTGTCTGGTAGCTCGGCAACGAAAGAACAAAATTGGCGAACGATACTACCTACCTAGACTTCATAGAGCCTTGACTTCCTAAGACGTAAGCAAAGAGGAGGAGTCACGCCGGGAATAACAGCGTCGCGAATATAGATATTAGTCTAAAAAGCCGGATGTGACGTCAGAAGTTACGATCCAAATCTACACAGTGCATAGCAATAAAGTCCGTAGTAGCTAGTAAACGAAAATGTTGTACTTGCTTGATTGATGACTTTTGAACTAAACAATCATGGATGCCTCATATCAGTAATTGGGGTTATGAAATCTGAAGATGCTTTGAAAGTGTAATGTAGTATAATACGTTAACTTCCAACATTGACATTGTTAATAGGCCTACCCGTACACAGCAATATTTCAGGCAATTATTATCCTTTCCACATGACGAAACTGCATTAGGACACTCCCTTCTTAATTCAGTGCTGCACCGTGATATCATGTTTTTTTTTTTTAAATAGTCTATGAAGAAGGCCGTGTTTCAAGCATACGACTTATTTCTGAATATTGTGTAGGCTCTCATCTTTCAAGAAGCATCAACATCGAGCGGATTACAGTTAAGGCAGACGTAATATAATAATAATAATAATAATAATAATAATAATAATAATAATAATAATAATAATAATAATAATAATTTTACAATTAACTACATACGAAAGTCAAGGGAACTATAATTTATTAAAGAGGACAGAAAATATATATTAAGATTTAGGATTAGGCCTATATTATACTTAAAATTATGTCAATATCTATTTATTACAGCACACTTATGATAAAACTTAATAATATAAAATGATTTCATAGTTAACTACATATGAAAGCCAAGGGAACTATAATTATTATCAAAATACATCAAAAGACCGCACAAAATGTCAATTTAATATTACTTTGTAAGCAAAGAGAGTTATGATCGTTGGCAAAGAGTAGATATTTCATCGATGCTGCTGCCACCTACAGGAAAATTACTTAAAAAAAGGTGTCAAATCAGATAATTTCCTAATATCAGGCATACAAGTTACGAAAAGAGGACATTTCTTGATTTTTTAAAAATCCGCCCGAACCCCGGACAAAGGCCTAAAAAGGAGGACATGGCCGGACAAAAGAGGACTTCTGGTCACCCTATCTTTGATTGCAAAGTACAAGACAATATCGATTTCTTGATCTGTTTAATTCTGGTGCCTCTTTTTACCAACAAGCCTGCTGATTTTATTATTATTATTATTATTATTATTATTATTATTATTATTATTATTATTATTATTATTATTATTATTATTATTATTAGATTGGATTCAGATGAATCGTCAGATTCCGAAAATAATAATAAAGGAAACAATTTGTATATTTGAACTGCATATAATTAGGCATATAACTTATTTAAAATAGAGTGGCTAGTAAGGGCGTTAAGAATAATGGTCAGGGTTGCCAATTTGATAAGTTAGTATCTATAGAGAGTTTGGTTTTTGTAGTTAGGTAATTCTGATTGAGTACTTCACTGGCATATTCAGATGTGCTGAGAAATGTAACGAAGACGGCTTGCAGGAGAGTAATACTGGTGACAGACTACAGTACTAATCGCGATTCGCTCCGATCACGATTATCGAAAATGTGGTGTCACACTAGGTCACGCTTGGTCCCGTCTGGTCAACAGCTGAATTACCACAGAGGAAACAATTTTCTCTATGTACATACGTATATGTTTGTTTCCCTCCTGGACAACACCTAAAGTTCATACTTTCTTTTGATGTTTGTTCATTGTTTTTTTTTTTCTTTTTTTTTTTTGTTGTTTCTTGCAGCTTTATGGGAATTTATTTGAAAAAATTATTGTTATATGCTTTACAATGTAAACTGATACGATTTATATCATTACTATTTATATTATTTTGGAAAGAGATTTTATAACCTATAAAATTTATATCATGCCAAAATTTATATTATTTTGTAATAAAACATATTTTTTAAAATCAACCCTAACCTCAACGATAGCGTCGTAATGGAGACTGAAATTGAAAATCTGAAAAAGAAACCAGTTCCAGTTTGTAAAGTCTTCTATTGCTCTCATTCTCTCTCTCTCTCTCTCTCTCTCTATATATATATATATATATATATATATATATATAGGCCCATATGAATAATTCTTCTGTCATTTGTTAATATATTTCTTTTTACTTTCCTCACATCTGCATTAAATTTCTCCACTACTTCTAATAGGAGCCAAATTAATTTTCTAGTGTTGATCTAAATGAGGGGTTGGAAAGCAATGGTGGATCATTAATGTTTAGGTGAGGGGTTTGGACTTTTTCCATTGCTGCTTGTCACAATCAAAAAATTAAGACACAACGTTTCGAAGGGTGGTTCTCCCTTCGTCTTCAGGTGGAAGGAAGGAGAGAAAGGAAAAAACCTACTGTTGGGATCGTTACGTATAGCTATTCCGTATTTTTTTATTGTGACAACCAGCAATGGAAAAAGTCCAAACCTTTCACCTAAACATTAATTTTCTAGCCATTCATTTTCGTTTCTATTTCATATAATCCTAGATCATATATGTAACAGATATGTCGGGCTTATAGGCTTTGAGGTTAACAACTTTTGTCAGGTTTACTACGCTGCCATCTAGTTGTTACATAAGGAGTCACGTCATAATTCCCATTTGAATTGCATTAGCGACTGTGCTGCCGTCTCGTGTTCGTTTACGGCGGACGGGTGGCGATCCTGGCGGTTGTTTTCCTCAAACTGCTGCCGATTTTAACGTAGCGAAAAGTTATCTGTTACATATATGATCTAGAATATAATACAATCGAAGGGGTAACAAAATTCTACAGCAGAAGCTACCACGACTTCCTAAATAATATAAATCGAGGTGATTCGAAACCAAAGATTACTAAAATGTTACTTTCGTTCACTGGGCCGTGCCTCAGGGCGATTATCTTGTTCTGGAAACAGGATTTAGCTCCTGATCGCGATTGGGACGGTGACACACTACAAACCCGATCGCGATTAGGTCGATAATCGCGATTAGTGACTGTAGTCTGTCACCAGTATAACGCCACAACAGCAAAGAATAAGTTATAAGGTACTGTTGATTCCTACAAGATAAATTCGATGGTGTTTGGGTAAAAGGAGATACGCCGTAAGTCATATAAATGAATTTCGAGATAATAAAAACCCTACATAATAATATTCTCATGTTTGCTTAACAACTTCTACACTGATTGTTTAAGGCCCAATTGTATAAAACTCCCTGACTAAAGATCAACTTTGATCGAAGATCGAAAAGTGAACCGAGTTCAGACACTTCTTCTATTGTATAAAACTTTTCTGCGATCAAATTACCTTGATTCAAATGCAATCTAAGTTCACGTGAATAGGATTTGGCAACATCGCATAAACAGGTGAAATACGTGACGCGCGGACAATGTTATATAGGTTTGTTCAGTGTTGCCAATCTAGCGACTTTAACTCTTTTTCAACAACAATTTCTTTTAACTTTTATATTGCTTAAATAGGGATTTAGTGACCTTTTTAGTACCCCATAGTAACAAAATTTAATCTTTCTTTGTTGATAATGAGAAATCTAGCGACTTTACAACTACTTTTTGGCGACTTTCCGTACACTGTGTTGGAGACACTGTTTTTTTTTTTTTTTGCAATGTAAATAATGGCGGACAATAAGAAGGTTGACTGTTCTCCAAGTTGTTATCATGTTATGGTGTTTGATACTGCTAAACATAATAAAGCTTTATAAAACGACAATTTTCGTTTAGTAATACAGTTAATTGAAAATTTATGAATGTACCTATCATATCCATTAATAATTAATGGTTGTTATAAACATAATATAATTATAGGTTATGTTATTTGATACTGCTGAACACGCTAGAGCCTTATAAAATATAAGATTGTTTGTGTATTAAGGCAAGAAATTGAAAGAAATATATGTAAATGTACCTACTATATCTATTAATATTAATAATAATGGATATTTTATTTGCACAATCTGCCACTCATATATTTCAAACAGAAAATAAATAACTGAACTTGGATCATCTAACTTAATCGGAGAAATTTCTTCAGTCAAAGTTGACTTTAGTTTGAGACAAATTAATCTCAGATTAGACTTCATACAACACAAAATTCCAAGTTCAGCTAAAACAAGGATCAATTTAACCTCTGATCTAAGATTAAGGCCCGATTGTATAAACCATTTAATCTTAGATCAGAGGTTAAATTGATCCTTGTTTCAGCTGAACTTGGAATTTTGTGTTGTATAAAGTCTAATCTGAGATTAATTTGTCTCAAACTAAAGTCAACTTTGACTGAAGAAATTTCTCCGATTAAGTTAGATGATCCAAGTTCAGTTATATCTTTTCTGTTTGAAATATACGAGTGGCAGATTGTGCAAATAAAATATCCATTATTATTAATATTAATAGATATAGTAGGTACATTTATATATATTTCTTTCAATTTCTTGCCTTAATACACAAACATTCTTATATTTTATAAGGCTCTATCGTGTTCAGCAGTATCAGATAACATAACGTATAATTATATTTTGTTTATAACAATCATTAATTATTAATGGATATGATAGGCACATTCATAAATTTTCAATTAACTGTATTAGTAAACGAAAATTGTCGTTTTATAAAGCTTTATTATGTTTAGCAGTATCAAACACCATAACATGATAACAGTCAACCTTCTTCTTATTGTCCGCCATTATTTACATTGCAAAAAAAAAAAAACAGTGTCTCCAACAGAGTGTAATACGGAAAGTCGCGAAAAAGTAGTTGTAAAGTCGCTAGATTTCTCATTATCAACAAAGAAAGATTAAATTTTGTCACTATGGGGTGCTAAAAAGGTCACTAAATCCCTATTTAAGCAATATAAAAGTTAAAAGAAACTGTTGTTGAAAAAGAGTTAAAATCGCTAGATTGGCAACACTGAACAAACCTGTATAACATGGTCCGCGCATCACGTATTTCAACTGTTTATGCGATGTTGCCAAATCCTTTTCACGTGAACTTAGAATTGCATTTGAACCAAGGTAATTTGATCGCAGAAAAGTTTTATACAATAGAAGAAGTGTCTGAACTCGGTTTACTTTTCGATTTTCGATCAAAGTTCATCTTAGTCAGGGAGTTTTATACAATTGGGCCTAAATGGTTTATACAATCGGACCTAAGTCAGTTACACTAAAATACGAGTTCAGTTTACAAATGACGCTATTAGCCTCAAAAGAAATTACGACGCAGTGTCATATCAGAGACATATGGAGTCAACAACGTCCTCAGAGATTTGACAAGGGTTTGAAGAATAATGGTTTACACACATACAAACATGGGTCCCTACAAAGCGAACAGAAAGCAAGCAGAAAAGGAAGCTTAAAACGAAAGAAAAGCGTAGCATCAATGGAATACGCCCGCTTCACAAGCGGCTTTTTGTTTTGTACAAATTAGGCGCGGCGATGATGTGGTATGCGACACCAGTGACCTCTGTTTTGGTCGACCCTTCTCTGTTTCGGAGAAAAGTTATGTTTTCTATTTTTTTTTTTTTTGGTGGCAATTAATCAGTTGGTCTGATGGCCCCTCTGACTGCATCTCGGATTACCCGACATGCACTGCGGACACTAACCTAACCTAATGTACCAGTAACCAGTGTTGCCAACAAACCGGAAATTGTCAGAATCCAGAAACATTTACTGGGTCGGAAATAACACGGTGGCATATAACAGAGCGCTGGCAGCCTATCTGTCTCAATGCTTCCATGGGCACAAAACTAGAGAATGTATGACGCAGATGCATTCCATAGTTGACGGAGTGAATTAAGCTTGAAAGATGATCTACAATGGAACAACAAAGAATAACTCAAGTTGTAAAGACACGTGCTTTAGAAAACAAATGTAAATCAACAAAAACAATATTTCTGACTGCACTGTCCAAAAAAATACATAAGTAAACGTTAAGTGTAAGTTACTGCTAATTCATGATAAATATGATGATGAGGAAAACGATGATCAGGGGCAGATATTAATAGAGATTAATTTTATGATTTGTGTTTTTTAATGTTGGTGTCGGCGGAATTGTTGCAGATTGATTTGTACTCTTGGCGGAGATTAATGGAAATTTTGGAAAATACAATTATTTTGGAATTAGAGTATTAACTCTGTATGAATATTACTTTCCAAATAATTAACATTAAAGGTTCGTTGGATTCTGGTAAAGGTGCGGTATGGCCAATAGGCAATATTTGTTGGATTGAGACTGTATTTAACACACATTCAATAAAAACGAAAAAACTTGCAGCCCTCAAATTAACACTTTCAAATTATTAGTGAAATGTTGGATTCTCCGTGTTTTGAGTTCACTAATGTAATCAGAACACCTGGAATACCATGTAATGTAGCCTACTTTATAACAAATTCAAGTGAAAAAAATTCCGAAAAAAAAAACTCAGAATATGAAATTCGCTATAAAAACGACGCAATAGTAATAATTCGCGAATGTGTTCTTATTTCGCTATTAGAACTCTATTTCGCGATTTGTCGCGATTGTTTTATCCGCATATTATTTATCAGAATCACTTAATTCGTGAAGATTTGTAAAAATCTATTGCATATCTATTATGTCGTAATTTTTGCGATCTCCATAAATATAATGATAATGATAATGATAATAATAATAATAATAATAATAATAATAATAATAATAATAATAATAATAATAATAATAATAATAATATTCAAATATCTTGGAGCAACAGTAACAAATATAAATGATACTCGGGAGGAAATTAAACCAGAATAAATATGGGAAATGCCTGTTATTGTTCGGTTGAGAAGCTTTTGTCATCCAGTCTGCTCTCAAAAAAGCTGAAAGTTATAATTTACAAAACAGTTACATGATATCAGGTGATAGACGATATTAAGATTATATGCGGAGATAAAGAGGAAAGCAGAAAATAGGAAAAACTGGAGAATGATGGATTTGCAGTGAAAGACCTGCCCTTGGGCAAAACATTATGAATGAATGAATTGTAGGTTATTCTTTATGGTTGTGAAACTTGACTCTCACTTTGAAAGAGGAACAGAGATTAAGGTGTTTGAGTATAAGGTGCTTAGGAAAATATTTGGGGCTAAGAGGGATGAAGTTACAGAAGAATGGAGAAAGTTACACAACACAGAACTGCACGCATTGTATTCTTCACCTGACATAATTAGGAACATTAAATCCAGACGTTTGAGATGGGCAGGACATTTAGAACGTATGGGCGGATCCAGAAATGCATATAGAGTGTTAGTTGTGAAAAAGATCTTAGGGGAGGCCGAGACGTAGATGGGAGGATAATATTAAAATGGATTTGGGGGAGGTGGGATATGATGGTAGGAAATGGATTAATCTTGCACAGGATACTGACCGATGGCGGGCTTATGTGAGGGCGGCAATGAACCTGCGGGTTCCTTAAAAGCCATAAGTAAAGTAAGTAATAATAGTTATCATATTATATTGGGTTATTTTACGACGCTGTATCAACATCAAGGTTATTTAGCGTCTGAATGAACTGAAGGTGATAATGCCGGTGAAATGAGTCCGGGGTCCAGCACCGAAAGTTACCCAGCATTTGCTCGTATTGGGTTGAGGGAAAACCCTGGAAAAAACCTCAACCAGGTAACTTTCCCCGACCGGGATTCGAACCCGGGCCACCTGGTTTCGCGGCCAGACGCGCTGACCGTTAGTCCACAGGTGTGGACCTAATAATAATAATAATAATAATAATAATAATAATAATAATACGCCAATGATAACGACTTAGTACACTAGATCTGAGTTCTCTATTTATTTGGAATTGTAGGGGAGACCCGGGCAAAACGAATAACCCGGGCAAAGAGAATAATGCGTATTTCTTAGAAACGCCAAAAGGTAGCGCTTTCTGCTATGTTGGGGAAGAATCCCTACCAGATTTTGCTGCTGTAACTGACTTGTCGTCATTCTAGCTAGTGAGAGAAGAAGTCAGCGTGTGTTTGAAGAAAATTGACTGTTTTCTTAAAATATTTCAAGGTAAGAGAAACAAATGTACAACACACAATACTGTAGAAACTTTTTGTTATGTGATAGTAATATATAGGTGTTACGATTACTTCTGAAGTGCCGTACTTACGAAGAAGATTATTGACGTTCATGTTTGTATAACCTTAAATGAAAAGCGAAATGGCGTCTGCGGGCAAAGTGAATAGGGCAAAGTGGATAACTTATCCGCTTTGCCCTGCCACCTTTATTTGACTATATAAGTGTTAGCTGTATTTTTGTATGTATTTGTCTATTGCAATAAAACGTGTTAGATCATTTTACATAATGGAGACATTAAGTCACACTAATTAAATTATAAATAAGTAACACTGATCTTAATTTTTACTTAAAAAGGTCGTAATGTGTTTTCAGATGGTTTAAGTTTTCAAGAGGAAGACGGAACAAGCCAAATGGTCTGAAGAAGCCATGAAGAAAGCACTTGAGGAAATAAAATCTTCCAATCAGTGGTTCTGCTATCTGGCCATACAACCATAATGTGTTTGTTGATGAAGAGTTTGCTCCAGCTCAACTTACAGATCGCCCACTTGAGACAGAAATCAGCGAAATGACAGCTGGCTCAGATTTAACAAATTCTGCGGTGCCAGCTTCTTCAGCGGCTCAAGAAACAGTTAATGCTCACTTAGAATCAACCACCTCTGTGATGTCGTTATCTTCAGAGATTGAAGGAATATTCAATACATCAATTACACTCAGATTTTCAGTTCCGGTTACACCAAAACCCTCAACATCGTCAGCAAGAGAATCCAAGTCAGTTCTTTTGATTTAGACCAGTGCCAGAAGTGGATGCTCGAAAGATACGAGTTCAACGAAGAAAATGTCAGCGCTCTGAATTTCTTACATCTATACCGATTAAAAACGTTGAAAGAGAAGTAACTTACGGGAAGGAGCAAAAGCAGAAGAAATCCAAGTCTTCAGTGCCAGTGAAACGTCGACTTGTTCAAATTTGTATTTTGTACTAATCTAACGTGCTGTAATGGGCTGTAAATAACATATCCTACGTCTAATATAACTCATTAACATCGTGTTTATGTGTTGATTTAATTTTATTATCAGTGAATAGAAATTAAATAGAAAGGTGAAAATGTTATAGGGATATTCACTTTGCCCGGGTTAATTATTCGCTTTGTCCGTGTACCCGGGCAAAGCGAATAGTTAACTATATTTTCTTTCTCAAATCATATCACAGTCCGTAGGTACGAGAAACGAATTTCTGTTTTTTATATATGTGGACAACATGTGTCACAACCAATGTCATGAAGATTTTATTTCGGGAGCACCAAAATATAGCCTGTGGCATTGTTTGTTCTTAGCTTATCCGCTTTGCCCGGGTTTCCCCTATAATTTAGGTGCAAGGTATCGCAAAAATATAATTATTTGTAAAGAAAGGCTACATAGGAAGTCATATAGCAAAGGTTAATAGGTACATACTTACTTTTCCATTATTCTTCAGAAAAAATGCATTTACATTAGGGTTGTCAGATTGTACGTTTTTCCCGTATTCTTAAGTTTTCTGAATGCTAATATGGCCTTACGTTTTTTATTCCCCTATCCAACACTTTCTTCCTTCATTTCGAATTTGGCGTCGGGTACTAGTAAAATGCTGTATAACAATTTTACTGACTGTATTGCTGAAGATGGTGATGTTGTGTCTAAGTGGGTCAAATTCTTCACATTGATGCCTCAGCAGAAAATGCCAAATATTTCCCGAGTCATACGATTGTTTCATACTGACCACACCTGGATCGAATGAGAACGAGTGTTTTCAAATATGAAGAATAAATAACTGATGTGAGGAACAGATGATCACGAGACCTGATAAATTCAGAGCTTCAAATTACTATACATTTTGACATGCCGTGCAAAGCGTTTTTTAATGTATTAAAAATGACAGTAAATTGCTAAATGAAGCTAAATCAGTTTTAAAATATGAAAGTGTCGTTAAAAAGAAGAGACTAAGACACAAAAATATGGTTGTATGTGTAATCCTTCAATATCACTAAAAAGTCGATAAAATCTTCCTATTTTTTTATTTTGAAAAGTTGGTAACCCTACATTACAATGATAACTGATGTACAAATTTGGGTAACGTAGAATATATACATAGATTATTAAAAATACAGGGCCTAAGTCAAGCAAACTTGGACTTATAAACGGCGAAAGAAGCACACCTCGTGTGGGTATAAATCCATTCATAACAGATAAAGCATTACAGGCTATATAACGACATATCAATATATACTGCCAAACTACTCCAACAAAGAAACCGGAAATTATCTTCACAACCTGTCAAAAAGAACTGCCTTATCATCGGTACTCAACCAACAGATCAAACCATAAAATTAACAAAGCAGAATCTGAAATACATCCAAGTACATTGCTCTCACGATTGAATACCAACTCTGAGTGTTTAAAAGATATCCGAAGAAAATGGAATTAATATAACTCAAACTTGATAGTGTATAAAGAGAAATTAAATCACGATTCCAACGAAATGATTTCCATAGCACAATCAATATATTTTATTTTTTTAATTATTTGCATTGTGTTGAAATATCAAGAAGCTTGAAATGAAATATACCAACTGAACTCTCAGGTAAGGATGATGATGTTAATAACAGTAATTATTTTTTATTTGTTAAATTTATTAATGCAATGGAAGGAATGGTGAACGGGAGAAGAGTTCGTGGCCGCAGAAACTATCAGATGATTGACAAAATTAAGATACATTGTTCGTTAGCGGAGACTGAGAGGAAGACAGGAAGTAGGAAAGATTGGAGAACCCTAGGTTCGTAGTGAAAGATCTATCTTTCGGCAGAAAACTATGAATGAATGAATGAAATGTTGATGTGCGAGTAGCCATTAGTACAAAGTTTACCATAAATAACATTTATGATGAAATATGATGATGATGATTATTATTATTATTATTATTATTATTATTATTATTATTATTATTATTATACTTCAGTACAGACAAG
Source organism: Periplaneta americana (assembly GCF_040183065.1). Lineage (NCBI taxonomy): Eukaryota > Metazoa > Arthropoda > Insecta > Blattodea > Blattidae > Periplaneta > Periplaneta americana. The sequence goes on along the minus strand of NC_091122.1, from coordinate 44,377,280 downwards.
GGTGACGTAAAATTGATATCCACCGGTGAGACAATCCGATATTTAGGTGTAAATTATGAAAATGAGATTGCGTTTAATCCTCTGACAGATATGCAAACATTACGTCAAAATTTGGAATTACTCGCATCTTCACGGTTTCTCCAAGCCGATCAGAAATTTTCTATCGATTTGCCCTACACTCATCTGTCCTTTTCAAATTATTCCTCTTCGTCAGACTCCTCAAAAATTTCTAGAAGACTCTGACAGAATGATAAAATGCACTTTAAAGGGTAAATTTTACAACTCCCTGTTGATATTCCTGACAAATTTAAAGACTTGGGACTTTTCAGATCTCAATGGGAATCAGTTCTGCAGCAAATTAATGCTTTAAAAACGCTATACTAATCAAATAATCCCTAAATTCTAAATACCAGAAGCCCAATAGATGAAAGTAAACACTGCTTAATCAGGGTAAATTTAACATACGATGACAGTCTCACTAACTCCCGAGACGGATTTCTTGATTCAAGGAAAGTGAGGGCTACGCTAAGAGATCTAGAATTTTAGAAATGGAGCGCGCTTTCTGAAAAAGGGAAAGGAGTTTCCCTTTTCGCGGAACATCCTGCCACAAACGGTGGATCACACATCATGAAGGACTGAGCTGCAGTGAATGGAGGGATGCTGTAAAATGGTCGGTAATGTTGCGGCTGTACGCGCTATTCCGCGCAGATCCATGGATAGTAACCGTTGTCGCCACTGCTTCAACGAGATAGAAACTCTCGCCCACGTTCTTGGGTCTTGCCAGCATGGTGAGACATTACGCAATGCTATACGAATAGTAAGAGGCACTCCTTACGGTGCATATTGTATACTTTCATTCATCAGAGAAAAAATTGTAACTATGGTAAATCTATGCATATTAAACTGTTTATAAAGTTTTAAGAAAAGCCCAACAATATTATATTAATACATCTGAACTTCACGTTACAGCAAGAGATAGGCCTATTGCGAATTGTAAATTCTAAACAATTCCATTATTATGATTATTATTATTATTATTATTATTATTATTATTATTATTATTATTATTATTATGCAAAAATTCTAGCACTCCCCTATAAGAGTGTAGATAAATTAGAATAAATAACATCTGAAAAAATAATATTTACTAATAGCAAAGTGGTTTCTTACATTAAAGTAATTACACAATTATGAATCAATATGTCGGACTGAGCAAATCGAAGAATTGTTTTGGTGGTCGCAGTTGCTATATTCAATAAATTGCCACAATTCGACAATATTGGAACTGCTTTTAAGTTCATTGGTATGGTGTTTTCTATCACAGACAAAAAGAGCATTCATTCCTAACGATTGTCACAATGGTTTGAATTTTTATTTATTTTTTTTATTACAGTAAAGTGACTTTGAAGTTCTTTCACCTCATTAGAATAAAAAATAACTTGAAATTTTGGTGACAACGAAGGGTAAGATCTAAACTATACTACATATATCTCTACTATTTTATGAGAGTAAAAACTATATTATTTACCCTTCTGAATTTTCAAGAAGTAAATGTACCCCCTTAGCCACCCATTCTTGGACTCTCACTTTGAGAGAGGAACAGAAATTAAGGGTGTTTGAGAATAAGATCTTAGGAAAATATTTGGAGCTAAGAGGGATGAAGTTACAGGAGAATGGAGAAAGTTATACAACGTAGAACTGCACGCATTGTATTCTTCACCTGACATAATTAGGAACATTAAATCCAGACGCTTGATGGGCAGGGCATGTAGCACGTATGGGCAAATCCAGAAATGCTTATAGAGTGTTAGTTGGGAGACTGGAGGGAAAAAGACCTTTGGGTAGGCCGAGACGTAGATGGGAAGATAATATTAAATGGATTTGAGTTAGGTGGGATATGATGACAGAGACTGGATTAATCTTGCACAGGGTAGGGACCGACGGCGGGCTTATGTGAGGGCGGCAATGAACCTCCGGGTTCCTTAAAAGCCAGTAAGTAAGTAAGTAAGTAGGCCCCCATTGTTTGGGCTGTTCAAAGAAGAGTTGGACTAAAAATTTAACAATGAGACAGTAATAAGCGATTGAAACTTTCACTTGAATGGAAGATTATTATTATTATTATTATTATTATTATTATTATTATTATTATTATTATTATTATTATTATTATTATTACATTCTATTGTTGCTCTCTCCACTCCCAGAAGTCTGTTCCATTAAAAGAGTTAATAATTTCTTGTAGAATATAAATCGAAATATTTCAGTCATATATTTTTTCTCTCCAAGACATGGTATCCCAACCCATCTTTGCCAAGTTCGGACATCGTTCATATTTTATTTTCGACTCTCTTTTGTTTTTTTGTTGTTTCGTTACTGTTTGCTGCTGTATTGTTGTTTCCTCTGTTCTCGCCTATCTTGCGTGAGCCATGGACGTCCCGTCTCGGACTGCCGAATCCCAACACAAGGCACAGATTCGACCCCATTCCTGCTTCATCGCACTGCCATTTGAAAAATGATTTCATAGCTTTAGCTGGCTCGTTGGCTTTTCCGAGGGCCGCACTTAGACTCACATTGGCCCTTAGTGCGCCACATACTTATGCGGTGATTATTTCAGTGTCGACAGGTGGTCTGGTGACTTTAATGAATCAGCCGATACGGTAGACGGGCGATCCTACTTCAGCCATGACAGGACAGTTGTGTCATATTTTTCGCACCTAATACATGTTAGCTTGTTAATATGCATGAAAATGATTTTTATATTGTATTTAAGTAGGCCTATGACTATTAATATTAATACTAGTATTTTTGTCATTGTTTCATTATATATTTCACTTCTGGTAGTGTGGAAGAGAAGGCCTTATGGCCTTAACTCTACCAGAATAAATAAATAAATAAATAAATAAATAAATAAATAAATAAATAAATAAATAAATAAATAAATAAATAAATAAACATATAAATAAGTAACTAAGTAAGTAAGTGAGTACGTGAGTAAGCAAGTACGTAAGTAATAAATAAATAAATGAATAAATAAATGAATAAATGAATGAATGAATAAATGAATGAATAATTAATGAGTAAATGAATAAATGAATGAATAAATAAATACACAAATAAATATATATATATAAATATAAATAAATAAATAAGTAAATAAGTAACCAAGTAAGTAAGTAAATAAATACATTAATTAATTAATTAATGAATAAATGAATGAATTAATAAATGAATGAATGAATGAATGAATGAATGAATAAATGAATAAATAAATATTTTTGCCACGTATTTCAAGACATAATTTTAGGAATATGTATTATATGTCTTTCTCGTGTTAAATTCTATCGTACCTGGTTAACATGTTTCCACCTGTTATCGGTCTTCTTCAGAACTGGTTGTTGCTGGTCTTTGTGCCTTTTGTTTTGTTTCCTGTGGGGGTGTGTTTGTGTAGTGTAATGTGGAGTCAAAGAGTGTGTGTGTTCTGAAATTGAGTTGTGTGTTGAGAATTTCATTTGGGTGTGTTTTTGTGTGTCCTGTATATTTCATATTGTTCATGTCTGTTTAGTTTATGGCTTTTTTGGTTGGATGTGTAGAATTTCCATGTCTGTGTTGATGTCTCTGTAGGTGTGGTTAGCATTTGTGATGTGTTCTGCATATGTGGAAGTGTTTTGTAATTTTGTTATGGTTGTGATGTGTTCTTTGTAACGTATTTGAAATGATCTGTCTGTCTGTCCTATGTAGAAGTTATTGCAGGTTTTATATTCCGAAGTGATATAGTGTTAAAAGTTGTGTAATCAAGATACGTAATTTTAAGAGAGTTGAACAATAGTATGGGTCAGAAAGAGGCTGATCTGTCATTCATTTAGTGTTCTGCCCAAGGGCAGGTCTTTCACTGTAAACTCAGCTTTCTCCAACCTTTCCTATTTTCTGCCTTCCTCTTTGTCTCCTTATATGATCCATATATCTTAATGTCGTCTATCATCTGATATCTTCTTCTGCCGTTCACCATTTCTTCCAGTGCATCCTTCAGTAGACAGTTTCTTCTCAGCCAGTGACCCAGCCAATTCCTTTTCCTGTTCCTGACCTAGAGTAGGGGTATGCCTCTTATAAATCGGGATATGCCAGGAGAAAATCTTGGGGTAGCATACGGTCTCTGGTTTTCTTCCACTTCCCTCACTGGGTGTGTGTCCTACGTCCGGCCAGGCATCGTACAAAATCGTACATCGTCCTGCTTTATAATGCTACTGGACATAAAATACAAATCTCTGCACGATGTACGTTATAACGTAAGTGATACTTGCATTTTACCACAGTTCGCGGTCGAATCTACACTATGACCAAAGAACATCGAATAACAACCGTTATCTTGCGGATGATGGTGCTTCGATCTTGGAAAAATATCGATTACAGGATGCGGAAGCAGCTTTCGATTATCGATTAGTGTATTTCCGGACCTTCCGTTTCCTCTGAGCATGTGAGTTTGAATTCATGTGGCGAATCTCTGTAGTGTATCAATCTTACTAATAAACCGTGTATAGTTTTTATACGAGACTTATGCACAGTTGAGACAAAAAATTTTACTAATAAATCATGCATAAGCAATGGATGTATACACAGGCTGTAACTGTACAATGGGAATTGCTTTGCAGTAGTTATATACAGGAAACCCCTTGTTTAAGCGTTGTATATAGAGAAAAAATGGTCACCCCTCTAACAGCTGTTCGTATCGACTGTCATTTTATGATTATGGCTGCCTTGTAACCACAGAAGAACAAACCAAAGAGCATAGAATAATAAGAATAATATTGCTGTAGCTTGTACTCTTTGACCAAAATATAGTGTGGTAATCGATTAGAGCCAGTTGTACTATCGATACTTAACACGCCACACTAGAGCGCTCTATCGGATGCAATGGAGAACCTCAGATATTCTATTATCTTCATAATGAAGTAATGACGAAACTATGACGTAGCTGTGTAACAGTCATACTGTTATACACGACGTATGTAGTGATTATTAGTAAGGAATTTACACACGACTTATAAACGAGCTACTCATTGTATAAGTATAAGCCTAGATCATATATGTAACCAATAACTCCTCGCTACGTTAAAATCGGCTGCACTTTGAAGAGAACAACCGCCAGGATCGCCACCCGTCCGCCGTAAACTAACACGAGATGGCAGCACAGTCGCTAATGCAATTCAAATGGGAATAATTATGACGTGATTCCTTATGTAACAACTAGATGGCAGAGTAGTAAACCTGACAAAAGTTGTTAACCTCAAAGCCTATAAGCCCGGCATATCTGTTACATATATGATCTAGGGTATAAGACAGTTAAACGTCTGTATATAGAGTTTTATTAGTAAGACCGTATGTGTTTAAGTTACCCTTGTAATATTGTGCCAACTTCAGTTCTTTTAAGATGTCGAAGGTTGGTGGAACTAGTGAAAGAAACTGCAAATATTCCGAAAATTTGAAAACTAAATTTCCTTATTTTTTCGAGGTGAGGGGTGAAATTATTCAAAATTAGTGTCACAATTTTAAGTATGTACTGCTTTTTTGTGGAAAATCCTGATTTTTTCAGGAAAAAGTCCTGCTTTTTATTTTTCACATCTGGTAACCCTGTTCGTCATCATCTGTGAAAGCTGAACTAAATCTGTAGCTCAAACGACTGCACGGCTGTGGCTTAAACGATGCGACCTTGCTGACCAGGAAGCGGAGCTGGACAGAGACAACTGATTCACGAACCCGAGGCCTGAGCTTAGGCCGGTTGGTGGCGCGCCGCTCTGCTGCTGCAGCTTTGGGTTTTTGTAATTAAAGCCTGACCTCTGAGGTCGAGGGGAATTATAGGTGTTTGGATTTATGGGGGCCGCTCCCCCACCCCTCGTTTTTGATTCACGACTTCACGAACCCGCCCGCCCCCATCCCCCCCATCTCGACACACAAGGGCCCAAGAGCCGACTCCATGGTAACGGGCAATGGAAACGACGACAGTGATAAGTGTAGCGCCGGGGACAAAGCGTCGTGCTCTTACCCAGGTGCTCCTCCTTCATCCTAATACCTTGATCGTGTGTAACCTAATACTATGTATGTATTTATTCACACTGCAATGGGTATATACCCGGTGGCAGTGGTAACTAATTACACTCAATAATGACAATAATAAACTTAATTAAAATACAATTAATAATAATACTAATAATTAATACTAACAATAATTGATAATAATAATAATAATAATAATAATAATAATAATAATAATAATAATAATAATAATAGTAACAACAGGGAATATCCTAAATTAAATGAAACGATCACTTAAAATAACATTTGAAATAAATCTAATTTGTATCTTAAACCTAGGATCGAACTAAAACCCACGAGTATGATATGTTCATATCTGCACAAGTACCTTTCAACATTACACTCATTTCGGTGTCAACTCACTCAATGCACTGGAACTACGACACATTTCACTGATTCTATCCTGATTTCACTAACACTTCAAAAACATTTCACTGTTCAAATACTTTGCACTGCCACTACAAACTATAAAGCTTCACTGACAGGAACGCGTTTCACTTACACTACACACTTCACTGACACAACATAATTCTTCACTGATACAACACTTCAATAACAAAATATCATTTACACCCTTTACATACTGTGTATAATTACCGTCTATTAGTAAGGTCCTTAAGCCTATTTTTAAATACATTTTTGGTTGTTGGTAAAGCCTTTAGTAAGTCTGCAGGTAAAGCATTCCAGTCCCTGATAGTACGATTGAGAAAAGAAAACTTTCCAGTGTCCGTCCTCTGTCTTCTTTCCCTCAATTTATATGAGTGTCGTTCCTAGAATAGTATTCGGAATGTCCTGAGTTCGATACGTAAGTCTGACCCCACTGGCTGATTTACTTCCTACAACTTATAGTTCCTTAGAACTGATATCTATGAGCAAAGGAGTAATAAGTTTCCTAAAGGTGGTACTACCACCACTTACAAGGAAGATTCACCAAGTAATAATAGATTTTGACAACGACTTTTCCCTCATATGAACCGATTATTTTTTAAAGGTCACATGTCCACTTTTGTCAATATTACAGGAGGAGCAAAAAACTGTTTATTTTGCTGTTGATACTTTGTAGTGTAATCAGATATTTTATATTCAAAGACAAAGGTGTTAAGTTACATTTACATGCATAAATTAATGGTAACATCACTAAAACTTAACTGTAAAAAATAATATTTATGATGGACTTGTGCCCTTTCAATAATAAAGAATAAGTAAAACGTAATAAAATGAATTTTTATGTTCTTAAATGTGTTTTAACTATTATTGACTAACAAATATTTAAGAATATAACCTTTAAAAACATTATTTTTCTACGGAAATATATATTATTTCTGAAATAAAGCAATTTAAAAGCTTTTAAGTTTCTTCGTTGAACACTTCCTCTGAAGTTTTCAGTCATCTTCATTGTTGTTTTCTTTTATCGGCTACTGGGGAATTTCTTAATAAAATTGAAGATATTCAGGAAGTACATACTGCATAACTTGGCTGACATCTTGCACTTTCTTCTTATATATTGGAACTTTTCCGTAATATGATTTACTTTAAAGTATTTCAAGTCAGTTAGTTCTATGCAATAACTTGAATGTGAATGTCATTACCCCATAAATACGATATGCAACCACTGCAGGGCTACCCGGGGACTCAGCATCAAAAACCATCACTGAATACTGTAAAGTTTAAAAGTTTATTTTCTGATCTTTTGGCACTCCTTTTCCTAATGATTCAACTACTCGCCATTTTGTAACTGTTGTAAACAAAGAATGGAATCACGAGATTTTATATTGTACATCATGCAAAGAATGGTGGGAAAAGAAGAAAGTTTGTTACTGATAGGTCACATGTCCTGGACACGTGCCCTTTCAATACTAAACGGAAACTTCTTTACACTGTAACATTTGGTACAGTGCATATACTTGTGACTTTTGTTCAGCAAACGGTGTGCCACACTAAGAAGGATATGATGGTCATAACTCAGTTTGTCAAAAAAGTGGACATGTGACCTTTCAATAATAATCGATTCATATGTTTCATACATCGCCACACTAATCAGACTGAAAATGACCTTTAATTAATTTCATACACAACATAACCTACAAACACCCGAACCTATACAATCACATAATCACCAATCACCTAAACGTTCAATGTAATTATACGGATTCTAAGCATCCCTTACCATTTTTATTAACTATAGACGCGAAAAGTGATTTCAAAGATCCACGAAGAAGTAAACCTACGTAGTGTTTGCGGATTTAATCTAGAATGTAAGTGATTTTTGACAAATTTTTCGCGAATTTTCGCGGAATTTGGCTGTCTCTACGAATAAATCTTCATTTTTACGACAAACACGAAAAATAGTGATTTCTTTTAAGTTGTGCTTACTTTATAAATATATTATTTATGACTAGAACTTGGATTTTAGACTGAATGCCTTTTTTTTTACAGGGATAAATTAAAACTAGTTGAATATCTTCACACTTTATATAAAATATGAGCGTTTGTAAGGGGTTTAATGTTGCCTAAAATGCCTATTTTGCCCATTGTGACCTATTTTAAGGTCTTAGAAGTAAAAATATCTATTTCTGTAGTGTTAATATGTGTTTTCCAAGGAGGTATATTTAATATAATTAAATATGTACCAAACCTATATGCACATAGAATTATTCCACTTCAGAAACAACTAAGCAAACTACGTAAAAGAACTCCAAAAGGAAATAACATTTCAATGGATACCTAGTCATTGTGGTATACCTGGAAACGAGAAAGTCGATAATATTGCAAAACAGGCAACATATTTGCAACCAAGACCTCTTCAGGTGATATCTCTATCCAGTGCTTTTGCTTCAGTAAAGTCTCATTTTACAAACCTATGGATTAACAATTGGCTCTCTTCTGACAACGGAAAAATTTTACAGTCTGTACAAAAGAAACCAAATGACCTGGAAATGTACAAAAACTTGCCCAGACATATTCAAACATTTTAACAAGAGCCAGAACAGGTCACATTGTCACTCAATTGTACCTACACTGATTTCATATTTCTGATAATCCTACTTGTCTGTGGTGTAATAATCATGATGAAGATCTGGAACACATTCTTCTATACGTCCATCCATAAACCACAAAAGAAGTACATTAAAATCATCAGTACCAGTTGCAGAAGACACAGCCCTGCAGTATATATTGACTACACCCCAACTCTGGCTACTAGCAACAGGCATCTATAATGAACACCGGTCAAAATACCCCTCATTTCTCGTGAAAAACAACAACTGAATAGACTACAGTGGATTATATGTTGTCAGCAAACAGCTGGATACATTAAGAAGATTGATTGATTGATTAATATGTGTTTTGAATATTTTTCGTGTAACAATGAAAGAGAAAGCTTTGAATATTATGGGGTGGGTAGGTGGACTTGGTAATGGTTTGGTTGTAGGAATGAAGAAATTCCTGGAAAGTAACTAGTCTTATTGAGGACATGAGCAGACAGTACGAATGTGATAAATGGGGAAGCTGTTCTTCTCACTAAAGTCTAAAGAAATCCACATACAAAATGCTGCTAGATTTTAATAGTAGTAGGCCTATTATTTATTTACGTTACAAGATAACAGCAAACGAAATGTTCTTTATATAAATAAAACTAATATTAATTATAACTGTAATTAAACCTGAAAATCATACAACTTTATTAAATTATAACTACCTACCAAAAATACCAAAGATAATATGCACCCATTACTAAACTTAGGATTAAATGGTAAGATCTTTTTCTGCTCATAAAAAGGTTACCTAAGAAAAGGCAAAGTTTCACAACAGAAAATTTAAAGTAAACCCTCGTTATGTATTGCAATGCCAATTATGATTAATGTGTTACTGTAAATTCATTGATAAATTAATTAATTTAATTGTAATATTAACACTTCTGTATCAGCAGACAGATAGCAATGAAGCCGGTGAATTCATTAATAATTAATAAAATTTAAGACATAACAAAAAATAAAGTTTTTAACCACAATATATTTTACCTTTTTTTTTTTCAGTGTATACCGTAATACTTAATACTTGCTGATTAATTCCATTTTTATAGTTACTGTAGTCTGAGTGGCTGGAAACATATTTTATGTGCATAAAATCGTACTTTTTAGCTGCCTGAAATTTTACTTTTATGTGCCTAAAACTCTATTTTAGTGCCTATTTTGATAATTTTAGAACCCATTTTAGGCGCCTAAACGTTGATTTTTAAGAGCCTAAAATCCTTGGTCTAATTATGAGTTATGACTAAAGATAGGAATTTATCTTTAGTCATAACTCATAATTAGACCCACAGAGATTACAAGGTTAGGTATGCATAGAGTGTTTGTTGTTGAAAGAGAGAGTGAGCGTAGCTAGCAATGCAGGTGCATGGGTACCTGTTAGGGAACTCTGCCGTGGTATAAGCAGGGTGAGGTTGCAGCTTTATGTGGTTAACCATTCAACGAATCGCAATTCAATGTAACAAACCAATTGTAGAAACACAACGCTGAACCCTACGCACGAGAAACGTATCCCCATTTAATTGCTGCGATACAAAACACATTTCAGTTGTAATCTGGCCATATTAAGTAACCTCAATGCAAATTTGAGCAGCAGGCTACAACGTGTGCATAATGCGTGCGTCCGTTATATTTGTAATATTCGTAAGTATGATCATGTTTCCCCGCCTTTCCAAACTCTGTCTTGGCTAAGGCTAAGCGATCGACGAGCCCTGCATTCTCTTGTTCTCTTATTTCAAATTCTGCGCACCGCTACCCCAATCTATTTGGCTTCTCGTTTTCAAAATTTATCCGCATATCATCAGCTAAGTACAAGATCTCATCATAACAATTTACTCATTATACCCTACCACAAGACATCTTTATATTCTTCATCTTATACAGTTTCAGTTGCTAGAAATTGGAACTCGCTTCCGAGTGATGTAAAGGGTTGTTGGACAATAACTTCATTTAGGTCAAAATTACATAAATTCTTACTTAACAGATTAATTGCTGATTAATATTTGTTACTTATAATGAAACTAACATCTGTCCATTCTTATTATTATCATTAATTTCTCTAAATAGATTTACAAACCTCTAATGGCAATTACATTAATATTTTCATTATAAAAATATATTTTAGATTTATATATATATTTTTTTTTCTCCCTGTAACATAGTTCTAGTAAGCTTATATTACATTAATTTTCATCATTTTACTAGCTATCTCAAATATTAAATTAATTATAATTGATTGAATTAAATTAGCTCATATATTAAGTTACTACTTTACCTTATAGGTTTATCTAAATTTAAATAAATACATATGTAGTCTACTAGTCGTTAAAATTGAAGAATATTGCTGGAGAACCTTTTAATGTGTAGTGTAAGTATTTGTAATTTAAATATGTATTGTATTGATTAAGGCTGGTTGAGTGGAAGAGAAGTTCTTATGGCCTTAACTCTGCCAGCTAAAATAAAACATTATTATTATTATTATTATTATTATTATTATTATTATTATTATTATTATTATACCTCAGGCTTCACGTCACTCATGACGTAACGACAGTCTAAGCACAACTAACCTAATATCGTCATGTTGTGGTGTAAATTCCTACCTTTAGTTATGAATTATGGGCAGAAAATTTGGACCTGTAGGTAAACAAATTATTTAGGAAGATAGGCTGATATTCTATTATTCTCTTTGGTAAGTAATAAATAAATAGTTCTATTTTGCAACTAATGTTTTAAATTCAGTACAGGATTATTGCTAATTCAAGCTTGTGTAGAGCCCGGACGAGAAGTTATGGCACCGGCGCGAGGGACGCATTTTAGTTCGTTTGCTTGGACTCGCCCTCACATTCAACTGGAGGGGTGTTGGGTTAGTTGGTTACTAGCATTCCGAGTGTTCAGATTGTTCTGCTACTACCGCTATTGCTAATACTGAAAACATTGTCCTTCTGAGCGCCTCATTATGCCATTGTCTAAGGTGTGAAATCATAGAGTAGTTCATAGTCAAGGACATGAAATAGCATACAATGTATGGAAATTCATGTCAGAAGAGGCTGTAAATGGAATATCAATTCCATTGAAAAGCGTGTGTGCAAGAGTACTGGCTGCCACTGGTATTTCAAAGCGAACCTTGGCAAGAATCAGGAACAAAGGGAAAAATATTGAGGCAGGAACAGCAGATTCTTTCTCCAGTCCGGAAAAGTCACAGCAGAAGAAGAAGATTGTTGCAGCTGTAGACAATTTTGATGAGGAAGTCATAAGAAGACTCATCTATAATTTCTACGCTACGCATAAGCAGAGGCCGACTCTGCAATCGCTTCGTCCAAAAATGGATATCAGTGTATGATTATGTGAAGAAAGTAGAGAAAATTACATTGAAAGTGGGCACGTGATGGACAGTATTTTGGAGAACATATCCATAAATTTAGGGACATCTGATTCCAGCACAGAGCAGTCGTCTGATTCGGACGGAGAATAAGAATATAAAGATGGAATAGCGGGCGTAATTCCATTAGGTACCTCCGGACTGTTGAGTAGGAAAGTGGTAATACTAAGATAAGACGAATGTGTTTAGAAAGAGATGAAACGGATATGCCTGCCGCTCTGAGCTTGAGAACCGTAACTCAAACAACCCCCACTCCTCTACCCTGCTGGCCGGCAATTTAAAACTTCGCGCAGGTTGGTGCCATAACATCTCGTCTCAGCTCTACATAATGTTATGTTAGTTTGGAAAAAAAAATTAACGATTTTTTTTACGAAATTACTGATGTATTTTAAAACTAGAAACTACTTATATAAAAATTTGTATATTTTTCATGATAAATTTGAAGAAGGACACTGCAGTGAAAAATATTTTAGGGAAAGAGAGAGAAAGAGATAATCATCTATATTGCTACATTCCAAACTACTATTTCTGTTAACTTTCAGCTTACGCCCAACCTATCCAAGTCCAGCCCTTTCATTCAAAGATGCTTGGGATTCCTGCGTCCATCAAATCCTCCAGAGCGTGTGATATGGCTTCCTTTTTCTAGAAGGGCAATGAACTGTTCCAGCCCCATTTGGAAAGCTCGTGTTTTTGTTCAGGAAAAGAGGGAACTGAACTGTCCCACTGACATGTCATCTCGCTTGATTATTATCATTAAGAAGTAGCTGTATCCCACCAGCAGCATTTCGTTAATAACACATCTGAGCGCGGCAATTATTCGGGACAGAACCCGTCATTAGGGGCTACCAATTCGCACGGGAAGAAGCAAGAAAATCTATTTGCTGAATCCAGCGTTCCCTTCAGGCTGTCCTCCGTCACGTAATTTCACCTCTCACACCATTGCGCGGCGGGTCAGGACGCGGTGACAGGAAAGTGGTTTGTAAACATCTAATATGACTAATTCCATGTTCTCTTATATTACTTAACGGTTTTATTTTTCAGTATTCACACTTATAAGACTCTGGAAAGATGCGTTGCGTTCGTGATTATGATTTACAAGTTACAGAGGTCTTATGTTCCATATTTTGGTGTAGACCTATGTTGGAACAAACAGGATAGTGAAAGAAGAAATATTGTAGTGATAACGTGTTCATTGTAAACAAAACTATAAAAAAATACAGAGAATATAAAAGCACATAGGGTAGAGTAGCATAAATCGCACCGCTTCCTAAATGGCAGCACTGCTAGTTTAAAACAGGTTACTGTAGTAATGTAGCATCTAGTGGTATTGTTACAATGTACCATATGAACGTCCACCATGTCACTTGATTTCTGCCACTTCTTTGTGCTAGCAACGTGGTGATAGAGTATTTAACCCATCCTAGCCCAAACTCATTGCAGATGTGAAAATTGTTTATAAATTTCTAAATAATGTTAATTATAACCTATAGAAGTCTTGTTTATTAAGAATTCATGGAAAATCATATTTACAAACGGACTGTAGGGATGTCACCTGTAGGTGACATTGGGCAATAAATCTTATTGTCACAATTAATGACTGTAATATCATATTTTATTCAGTGGAGAATATTTAAAATAGCATATATGTAATAATACTACTGGATGAGATTGAATCGCTGGAGAGATGTCCTCAATATAAGAACTGGACATTGTTATCTGGTCAATTGTTGATAGTCTCGGGTTATTTCCTTCATAATTATCTATTAGTACGTCATTGGCAGAAGTAAGATTGACTTCAAATGTAGATCTGAGTATTCTTCCTGCAAGATGGTTGAAGTCACTGGTTGTTTCGTCACCACTTCCTCATCGATAACTGGTCCATCAGCTGGTGGAAATATGGTAATATCACTTACAGATGCTGCTACAACTGCATCTTCGTCCGTCATCTCCAGTATTTCTTACACAGACTATAGAAGAAAAATAAGTAACATAACTGTACTAATATAATGAGATCGGACGTTAAATGTATCTGACCAATGTCACCTGGAGGTGACATGACACTTTGTAGTCCCTATATACACTATATGCACCTTTTTAAATTGTTAATGAAAATTGCATATAAAATATCAATAGTTTAGTAATGTATAGTAGTAGGAGTAGGGTTTAACAAGGGCGCGTCAGCTACTATGGCTATTTGCGCCCTTATCTAAAATTCTTAATGTAACAAATACATAAATAATATAATAATCAGAGTGCTAAAAGAACTAAAAAGCGTTGTCACGATAAAACGAGGCACACAAATGCAGTATACATAAGGTGATTTCTACAGAATCATAAAAGTGAGCAATTCCACCACACTAGGTGGTATTCAAGACGAACAAATAAAACAATAAAACTAAGGCCACCGAGGATAACTTGTCAATCATATTTTAAAACCATAAAATTTTATAAAATATTCGGATGTATAAAGTCCGAAGTGTCAACAATGTAAAATCAAATATAAAATAACAAATGTAACCTCCGGATGTAAAGGGTCCGGAGGATGAGTAAAAACGGATCAATAAAAAACTAAATCACCTTATCCAAACCTGTATTTGATAAAAATCTCAGAACTGCATTTGCACAATTAAAATCATTTCCAAGAGCGTCACGTAAAGTCGGCCGAATTCCATATTGCCTCCGTGCATGGTCATATTTCCTGCAACGCAATAAAAAGTGTTCCACCGTAAGTGGAACATGGCACATATCGCACTCCGGCTGAGGTTCGCCACGTAGGAGATGGCCGTGTGTCAGATGACAATGGCCAATCCTCAACCGGGTGAGTAAAACCTCCTCGTGTCGCGACGCTCTTGTAGACGAATCCCAAACTCTAACAGTATTCTTTATATTTCGTAATCTGTTTCCCTCTTGTGCAGACCATTCTCCTTCCCATTGCCACCAAATTTTAGATTTCAAGTAGTTTCGAATGTCCTGCCACCTCTCAGGTAATGTATATATGGAAACAAAAATAAAACTACTTAACTCTTAGATCTATTTTCACAAGCCATTATGTGAAGTGCGCACAAAGTTGAGATTCTTCTGCATCCACGCTGATGTTTTCTTCTCTACTGCTGCAGATTTACGAGCTAGTCGCCAAAAATGGTTGAAATTCAGTTACCAGATGTCTATTAAGGCATTTTCGACGGCGTTTTTTGTTTAAATATATTTACTAGTAATTTTGGACAGCTTGTTAGGAAGCGGCACCTGTAGGTGACATTTGGGACATCAAGTGTTAATATAATCGCTCAGGTGGATGTATATTTAGCTAAAATTTTGTAACTAAATAACGGATTTGTATGCAAAGGAATCCATAATCTTAAGATGTAATTGGTTAAAAGAAATATTAATGAACATTTAACTTAGTACGATTTTCGAACATATGGTGATTATAGGCTAGAATGAAGGAAATAATAACTTATGACGTAGTTTCTTAATTCGCACCACTTTGTAGGTGCCTAATTCGCACCGGTGCGATATGAGCAACTATAGCAATTCTAACCGTACAAAAGAAGGCCCCAAAAATTTTAACTGAACTAGGAATGCATCAGGTGGGTCCAATATCAAGTGGTGAAAAGGGCGTTAATACAACAAGTGTGTGTTGTACAAGCGCACCAGATATTTTGTGCCACCTATGAAAATTTTTAAAGTTCAAACAGTGCATCCTACATGATCAGCTCGTGTTCTTCCAGGATCGTTATTTGTTTGCTCTGATTCAGGTTACATCAACAGTGAACTATTTGTCGAATAGCTCAAACACTTTATTTGCCACTCAAACCTGACATAGGAAAAAGTGCTGCTTCTGTATGTCCACCTACACGAACCATTCCAAAAATTCAGAAGCTAGATTATCTCGGGAAAATGATGTGCTCCTATTTCAGCTTCCTCGTCATAATACTCAGAGGCCCAGCCTTTAGATGTTTCTATCTTCAAATCATTTCAGACAGCTATATCATGAAGCAGTTCTTAGGTGGCTTCGAGATAATCGTGGAGAAAAGGTGACGCAGTTTACAGTCTGAACTGCCTGGTGAAGCACATGGCAAATGTGTGACAATAAAAAACGCATTCAGAAAGTTTAAATGTTAGGTAATTTATGCTCTATTTTTTCAATTTCATTTGAAGATGCGTTACTCCTTTTCATTAATTTCAGTAAACTTGTAATTTGCATTTATTACATTATTCATATTAAATACTGTTCAATATGTTCAATATTAAAAGCTTTCCTTCATCCTGTTCCCTGCAGTTAAAGAGGTGCGATTTAAGAAACCTCAGGTGCTATTTAGGAAACTAGTTGCCTAAATGGCACAATTGACAAGTGTTTCGAAACTGTCACTCTACTTCGAAAATATTAAATCAAATTTAAGGATTCTTTTTTAAATGAAAGGTAAATGATCTGGGAATGTATTTCTGTACAGGAATGCAGAAAATAAAAATTGTATTGTTCAATAAAAATTATAAATGCTAAAGTGGTGCGATATACGCAACCTTACCCTATATTATTTGTAGATTACATTAAAGCATTTAATAATGTTCGACTTGATTTGTTATGGTATATTAAAAAGAAAAGGGCATTCCCCTACATTTAATCACTGAAACCCATGTGTAAAGACTAAAATATAACAATACAAATTGGTCTAAGGGATAAACTCCCTCTCATCAATGCTCCTTAGGGTTGCCAACTTTTTTTTAACGGTCTTAGTAATAAAAACTCTATACACAGACGTGTAACTGTCTTATACTTATACAATGAGTAGCTTGTTTATACGTCTTGTGTAAATTCCTTACTAATAATCACTACATACGTCATGTATAACAGTACAACTGTTACACAGCTATGTCATAGTTTCGTCATTACTTCGTTACGAAAGATAATAGAATATCTGAGGTTGTCTATTGCATCCGGTAGAGCGCTCTAGTGTGGCGTGTTAAGTATCGATAGTACAACTGGCTCTAATCGATTACCACACTATATTTTAGTCAAAGAGTACAAGCTACAGCAATATTATTCTAATTATTCTGTGCTCTTTGGTTTGTTCTTCTGTGGTTACAAGGCAACCAACGAGTTAGATACTAGTTGAAGACAATTGAATATTAGTCCGCCATGTTTTGCTTAGTCAAAACAAAGGGGCGTGGCTCGGATGTTGTAGGAAATGACTGTGATGAAGTTAGTATTATTGTGAATTGAGTTACATACAGTATTAAGCCTATGTTAATAAGTAAAAAGTAAAATACACACAAAACTTCACGTTTTATAATAGCTGTAGCCATATGTTTTATTAGTTTCACTAAACGACAAGCTACACTCAATGCAACCAAAGTAAAGCACCTAAAGACAGATGAATGTAGGCTATTCGGCAAAAGAAAAATAAAAATAATTTTCTGGCTTCGTCACAAATTTAATTACCTTACAGTTAATCTATCCTAATATGAAATCATGTAATTCATTGCTCACCAGGTGATTTCAAGAGAGACGAGATATGTAACTATTAGGAGTAAAATATAGGAAAGGTAGTGGCGAAAATTAAAAAAAAAAAACAATAATTATTTAGAAAAATTTATTTGAAATTGGAACTAACACAGAGAACTTTTGAAAACTACAATTATTAAAACTACAAATAACCTCTTAGCATACAACATAATAATGAAAGAATGTCATTCGTGTATATATAACCACAGTCTACTATATACAGTCGCGAAGCTCAATATGTAGTAAAAATGCAAACATGGATAGTTGCCCACCACTAGGATCGCTACTATCGCCTCATCATCGCAGATCTCTCTCCTAGCAGCCGATAAAATATGTTACACTTTCGTTGTGTTCTTTTGGAAAAATTAACACCTTCTTTCCATTATTGAAATATTAAATGCATAAAGTCAATTATTAGTTTAATGAAGTATATTAAATTCCACCATAAACTCGAAGGTACCTGCAAGAAATAGGTTAATATTATTTTTGTTTGTGCAAAACGAACTGAAATTTACTATAATCGCTTCACTCATTCAAGATTATAGCGAAATTAACTATGAAACCAATAAATATTAATTTGCATTTCCTTTTACAACAATAATAATGGAAATATGAATTAATGGATTAACTTATGTGTACCGGTACTTGTAGTGTAGGCTTACGTAGTTAACAAAGTGGGATGAGGTTAAGCAATAATAATCACACCAGAATTGGAAATAAAACGTGATTAATAAATTTTATTGTAACAGATTTTTTCTACGTCTCTAGTAAAGTAACAAATAAAAATAACAACAAAATTAACAGCTATAATTAAAAACATATCCTTTGAAAAAAAGTAGGCCTAAGCAATAATAATCCCACCAGAATTGAAAATAAAACGTGATCAATAAATTTCATTAAAACGAACTTAATTTTTCTATGTCTCTAGTAAAATATTATTCCAATTATTGTATTTTAGCCATTAACATTTTCATTACAACCAATAACGAACATTTCACAAGCATCAATGTGAAATACGCAACGAGCTAGCACTCGATGGAAATACGATTCAGTCCAAAGTCGACCGTGGACAGTCTATTGTTTCTAGTTGCTAACCGCTTGGAGCGCTTTATCACGAGATTTGCGAAAAATCACCTCAAGCTTCGCGACTGTATATAGTAGACTGTGATATAACTACTGCAAAGCAATTCCCATTGTACAGTTACAGCCTGTTTATACATCCATCGCTTATTCACGGTTTATTAGTAACGTTTTCTGTCTCAACTCTGCATAAGTCTCGTATAAAAACTTTACACGGTTTGTTAGTAAGACTGTAAGAAAATACGGAAGACTAAGAAATCGACCAAATTTCACATAGAAAATTGACAAATTTTTCGGTTCAGTTACTAAAAAACTTTATTCTACACTTCGGCAGCTAGGCTTAAATTAAAAGTATTTTGAGTAATTTAAGCGTTGTATATAGAGAAAAAATGGCCACCCCTCTAACAGCTGACAAGGGATTTATTTCCAAACCTATCTCTTTACTTGCTTCAAGTAAAATTCTCGTGAAAGATGGATTAACGCCAGTGGCGGCTCCTGCATATTTCTTAAGAGGAGGAAAGAAGTTAACAGCACGAAATGACACCTTCTTGAATGAAACATGCTACAATACATGTGAGACCTGGTTGTGTTGGGGTTGGCCTTCCCTTCTGTAGAGCAATAATCTGTACATGTAAACTGAGTTTCCTAAATTGTGCAAAATATATTATGATTTCACTTCCATTCATTGTTGAATAATTGCAGAAATTAACAATTACAAGGAAATTCACAACCTCGTAGCATTTTTCGAGCACACTACAGCATCACACGTGTTGGAAGAGATTAGCTACTAACTCGTAACCGGAACCGTTTTACGGAAATGGAAATGGGAATGGGAAATAATCTGAGGAAAGCGAGAACACTGCACCCACCCACGTGGTCTGTGTTGCCACATGTACATTTTACAAGTTCAGTATCACATACTTTTGAAGAATGTCAGTTCTTGTAAAGTCATACTATCATTATTGTTCAAAGCTGCCGGTGGCCGATTAATTTTTTATGTTAAAAATGATGTAGTTTGGAGTACCTACTTTCAGTTTCAAATATATTTGTACAAAACTAACAACTTGGCTGTTGCCCTGTCTAGTAAACAATAAATAGAATTGAATTTCAGGGGTCAACTACGTAAAACTACTTCCTCTTTATTTTACATAAACCCGACTTTAACTTTCAAATATCCACGAAAGTTTCAAACCATGAATAGTAGCCTATATAAAGTGCAATGAATAATATTTTTGATTTATAATTTAAAAAAGTTTACATGGTGTCTTTCATAGCGTTGCGTTAAAACTGTTTTTGTTGTGTCTCCTCCTAGATGTGTTATATATGGTTGAATGCAACATCGTTAGGTGGCAGCAGTAGCGAGCTTGCTGCACGACCAGTCGGTTTCTATTTCCCGCCCATGCGCTGATTCAGAGGAGGATCTCCTCACTCTCCGTTCATTTACTTGCTTTAAAACTCTGGTTCTTTCTCTGGCCGCTAGTGCGCTGTTGTCTATGTGTGTTAACTGCAGTAGAGGAGGAATGGAGTGCCTTTCCTCCACACAGACAATCTCGCATCTTTCTCACAGTTTTCTACAGCACATGAGCGCGCGTCGTTTAAAACTCGATCAACCGAGTTTTTCTTATAGCTGTGAACTTAAAAATTATCCAATCTTCCTCGAATTTCAAGGCACATATTTTATTTGGTATTTACTTTCAAAAGAAGAAAATGTGAGGAGGACGTTCCTCCCTTCCCTCCCCCGAGGAACCGCCACTGATTAACGCTTTAGTAAAAAAGTTTCATGTGCATAATTCCGGAATTACTCGTGGATACTGAATATGAATCAAATACGTCTAATACAGCGGTCGTATTTCTTGACTCGTCAGTCTAGCCTTTAATACACAGGCAGAGCGAAGGGTTAAAGCATGATTTCCCTACACTTGTTTGAGTGTCCTCACTCTACTACCTTCCCCTTTGCTCTGTATTGCGGACTGCATTTTGTATCACATGATCTTTGCCGACTAATGGTATACTCCATTTTATTTCAAGGAGTGCAGTTCGGTGGCTCCTTTGAACACCCACTTACAGATTTATGACTTTCTACACAAACAACTCTGACAATTCCATCCTGTCCCATCGTCCCAACATTGCACAGTTGCCACAATCCTGGTGACCCTCGAAATGAGACTGACGGGATTCTTGGAATTCGGAAAAGATGCAGCAACTCTGCCTCCACGTGGATTTGACGGGAGCCTGTCAATACTTCTGAACAAGGATTGTGATTGGTTACTGACAGGAGAAGACAAGATTTCCGTCACAGTGAGGAAGACATTTATTTATGACAACCAATTATTAGGGGGCAGTAGAAGGTCTGTCGGCAAAGTCCTTCCTATGAAACTGCACTCCATGAAAAAAAAAAAAAAAAAATAGAGTATATACAGACATACAGACAGACCGTATGCTCAAAACCGCTTTTCATGTGCAAGGATGCTAAAAGCTTACATTTCGGCGAAAAAATAAAAAATAATTTTGTGTCATGATATCTGTCCATTGTACTTCGTGACAAGTTCGGGTCGGCCTATACCTGATAACAGAGACTGCAGTAGCAAATCCTGAACCACGTGGGGAAATTCGTGACAGGTGGCAACCTTGCAGCGGCACGGAGGTCACATGCAGCCTAAGCTGCAGCTGGACAGTAGGCCTATACAGACGGAACTGTGAAGAGATGCCATAAGCCGCTTGCATGACGTCACATGCACCTGCCGCTGATCCTGGAGATTAGAGCCATGTCAACATGACGCAGAGCGCGACCCCTGATGATCCGTGACACAGATAAATGAGGAGGGGCGGAGATTCCGCTGAAATGCATGGCGGGCTGCAGCTTGGACCCTTCTCTTCCGCCTTGGTTGTCAATAGATTGCCGAATTTCCGCTCCTCAAAATTATTATATTACTAATGGCTTGTGCAGCAAATGCTGCAATCTAAGTTCATTAAACGTTCAAATAAACATTTTTCAGATTTATTTTCAATGAAAAATATTTAGTATTTATTTATTTATTTAGTATTTATTTATTTAACCTGGTAGAGATAAGGCTTATGTGAGGGCGGCAATGAACCTTCGGGTTCCTTAAAAGCCATTTGTAAGTAAGTAAGAGATAAGGCCGTCAGGCCTTCTCTGCCCCTATACCAGGAGATTACAACTATAACATGAACAATAAGATAACAATTAATATTAAATTTACAATTACAATTACAATAAAAATTAAAGTACGACAAGAATACCTGATTAATGAAAGCTAGACCTTTTATCATAGAAGTTAAGAACAAAGAATATTTTTGTATTTACTAAATTACAAATTAAACCTACAATAACAAAATTCTATAGTGATGAGATTACCGGATATTGAAATATTTTGTGATAGATTAAGAGAACTATTTACAAGAAACCATGTCTGAACGAGTCTCAATTACTCGCCAAGTGCCTAGTAAGTTTGCGTTTGAATTGAATTTTATTTCGACAGTCCCTGATGCTAGCAGGTAACGAATTCCAGAGTCTTGGCAGGGCTATTGTGAAAGAGGATGAGTATGAGGAGGTGCGATGGGATGGTATTGTTAGTATTGTTTCATGGCGAGAGCGTGTGTTCAGATTGTGATGGGAAGAAAGGTAAGTGAAGCGAGACGACAGGTACGAAGGAATAGAAGAGTTCAAGACATTCTGAAAGTTATTTGCTTCCATAATAATGAAACATACTCCCTCTGAATGGTTTTTTATGCCAAATACTTTTTCTTGAACCTATATACCTTCAGTTTTTTAGTTTGAACGCGAAAACGCAAGTAACAATGTCAGGACGCTCAGTCGGTTTTTCATGTGGGAGTAAAGCAGTAGCTATTTCAGATCATTGCGGATTGTAGGTGAAAGTTAAAAAAATGTCAGGTTTGCTATGCTTTCGAACAATAGACATAGCATCTTGGTATAGCTGCTGTATGTTTCGTAAACTACCTTGAAATGTAGAGGGTAATATCATTTTATCCTGTTAAGAGAGCTTGCTGAAATGATCAGGAGACTACAAAATCTTGTAGGCCTCATATTTTATCAGTAAGTAATACCTTTTGGTCTTTCCTTAGAAACTCTAATTTTTGCGCTCTCTCGAGCCAATACGGAAGAGAATCACGCATATAAATTGACACCACTTCGCCATTAAATATATGAAAAAGACCCAACCCCACTTGATTAATAACTACAAAAATATTTGATTTTTAATAACAGCATTGTTATCTTACGTAAGTTTTATAGTGTTCAATAACATATACTAAATAGCCGCCAGTCAGTAAATTATATAAATCAAGATCTAATTTAAGATATTCTCTACATCTACTTATATAACCCCAAAACGTTTTACTTTCATGTCATCAATACAGCATTAATAGTATAATTAATGAAAAATAGTCACAGCATGGCACTAACTATAATAATATTTCATTTCTAATGATAATAATGTCATCAAACCACCTCCAATACACAGCTGTACTCAGAAAATTACACACCACAGAATTAGACCTGTAAATTAATTTTAGTAAGTCTTAAAGTTTTTAATAACCAATTTAATTTGAGCTCTAAATATGTCAGCATTCTTGCAGATCACGGCCTTCGTGTAATATTGTTTACTGTAGTGTGTGTTTTGTTTTATTCTGAAATGCAATTAGGTAGTGACGACAGATGGATTTTAGAAAATAGGAAAATTACGTTGAAAAATTGACATTTCACTCGAAACTACTATTTTTCTGAAAAACATTGGGTTCCAAGCTTCAGACTGAGGGGTCATTTATTAAAATCCGTTCAGCCGTTTCCCAGTACTTTCCATTATCAGTTGAAATAATATATAATATAGATCATGAAAACGAAGTTTATTTTGTTTTCTCTAGGTCAGTGGTTCCCAAACGTTTTCAAAGTGCGACCCACTATTGGGCAAGACATTTGTTTACAGACCCCCCACCCACTGCCGTACCGGTGTTTAATTCCATTCAAAAAAACACAAATCCCTGTAAAATCGAAAACGACAATTTACTTAAAACCAGCGGATACCACCCAACTTCTAATGTACCGATAATTGCAAAACGAGAAATCGGAATATGCAAACCTATTTTCCAGTTCTCTTTGGCTTCTTAAGGCCCATTCGCAATTAAGATTAGGGGAGAGTCGGGTAGTATCGGACAGTGCGTTTTTTTCATCTACCACCATATGGTAGTACCTGAATGACATGGTTACGTTTCCCTATGCGTCATCACAGAAACGTAACCATGTCAATCAGGTACAATCTTCGTGTGGTAGATGAAAGAAACTCATTGTCCGATATTACCCGATGTCCGATACTACCCGACTCTCCCCTAAACATAACGTAAGCGATGTAAACGTTACGGTAAAATCACATCATTCATGATGGGGACATAAACATAACCGCAAAGATAATTGGTAACCATGGAAATATAACAACGACGCCATTTCACGATGGCTATGGAGATATGGGACATATGAGTGTCAAGCGATTATTTTTAAAAATAATATCTCGAAGACTAGCCTTCTCCGGATGTAGAAATTCATAGGGAGATTTTTTATTTGAAATGGAATGTGAAAATGTTAGATTTTCAAGCTTCTCCGGATGTAGAAATTCATACGGAGATTTTTTATTTGAAATGGAACGTGAAAATGTTAGGTTTTCAAGCTTCTCCGGATGCAGAAATTTATAGGGAGACTTTTTATTTCAAATAGAACGTGAAAATGTTAGGTTTTCAAGCTTCTCCGGATGTAGAAATTCATAGGGAGATTTTTTATTTCAAATGGAACGTGAAAATGTTAGGTTTTCAAGCTTCTCCGGATGTAGAAATTCATAGGGAGATATTTTATTTCAAATGGAACGTGAAAATATTAGGTTTTCAAGCTTCTCCGGATGTAGAAATTTATAGGGAGATTTTTTATTTGAAATGGAACGTGAAAATGTTAGGTTTTCAGGCTTCTCCGGATGTAGAAATTCATAGGGAGATTTTTTATTTGAAATGGAACGTGAAAATGTTAGGTTTTCAAGCTTCTCCGGATGTAGAAATTCATCTGGAGATTTTTTTTATTTGAAATGGAACATGAAAATGATAGGTTTTCATGCTTCTCCGGATGTAGAAATTCATAGGGACATTTTTTATTTGAAATGGAACGTGAAAATATTAGGTTTTCAAGCTTCTCCGGATGTAGAAATTTATAGGGAGATTTTTTATTTGAAATGGAACGTGAAAATGTTAGGTTTTCAGGCTTCTCCGGATGTAGAAATTCATAGGGACATTTTTTATTTGAAATGGAACGTGAAAATATTAGGTTTTCAAGCTTCTCCGGATGTAGAAATTTATAGGGAGATTTTTTATTTGAAATGGAACGTGAAAATGTTAGGTTTTCAGGCTTCTCCGGATGTAGAAATTCATAGGGAGATTTTTTATTTGAAATGGAACGTGAAAATGTTAGGTTTTCAAGCTTCTCCGGATGTAGAAATTCATCTGGAGATTTTTTTTATTTGAAATGGAACATGAAAATGATAGGTTTTCATGCTTCTCCGGATGTAGAAATTCATAGGGACATTTTTTATTTGAAATGGAACGTGAAACTGATAGGTTTTCAAGCTTCTCCGGATGTAGAAATTTATAGGGAGATTTTTTATTTGAAATGGAACGTGAAAATGTTAGGTTTTCAAGCTTCTCAGGATGTAGAAATTCATAGGGAGATTTTTTATTTGAAATGGAACGTGAAAATGTTAGGTTTACAAGCTTCTCCGGATGTAGAAATTCATAGGGAGATTTTTTATTTCAAATGGAACGTATGGGGAGAAATAGTTTTGAAAATCCATTGTCAATTAGAGAACCTTCCTTGTAAGTGAAACCTGTTTTCAGGTGTACACCCGTTACTAGTGTTGCTAATTTTCACACAATTGTAGGTTGAAAAAATAACATCAATCGAGAATGACCTAAGTTCTTGAAGCTGCAATTGCGAAAGCATGGTGGTATAGAAAGATGTGAACAGTGTCTAAAAAACTGTTGTTTCGTGCGATGTATTCCAGTGTGAACTTCCAGGAATTGTGTGTAGATGTTCAGTGAACTTTTTTGCAACATTTCCCAAAGCACCAGTAATAATCTGTAAGATGTTAGCCTGTTGGTTCCACATGCGTTGTATTTCTATTTTGAGATCCATATATTCTTATTTCAGCAGTTTTTTAAGCTTCCTTCTTCATTACATTCTGTCATCTGAGACAGCACCATCAATAATGTGGCAAGTCTTGGCGTTATTGTCTCTGATTAAGATGCCTGGTTTGTTACTCCTATTTATTTTTTCTGTCAGTTCGTACTGCAGTGTAGTCCCACATGATAGTTTCATTACTTCTTGTCAAGATATTTGTTCTCTTTTTGGAACATGCGCATTCCAGTGTTCTGCTACTGTTACAATCATTTCTTTCTACAGGCCTACTTCATGCCGTATTAATTTACAAGCATTAATGTCTATCAACTTATTCACGTGGTGACAATCTAGGAGGCATCCTGAATCCATATCGTCTGTTGTTTCTTCTAATTCTTGGTATAATCCAAGATCATACATGTAGGTCTAACAGATTGCTCATCCCTATGCTAAAATCGCCAGCACTTTAAAGAGGACAACCGCCAGGATCGCCACCCGTCCGCCGTAAACGAACACGAGACGGCAGTACAATTGCTCATGCAATTCAAATGGGAGTTAGACATGACTCCTTATGTAACAACTAGATGGCAGCATAGTAAACATGACAAAAGTTGTTACCGTCAGAGCCTATAAGGCCGAGCAATCTGGGTATATATGATCCAGCGTACAATCTACACGGACTGTCTATATTTTTTTTAAGAATATGTTTGTCATAACTATAAGGTCTACTGCTATAATGAGCATTAATTTCAGTCTTTTACATAGAATAATAATAATAATAATAATAATAATAATAATAATAATAATAATAATAATAATAATAATAATGTAGACTATATGTGTAGCCTATGCTTAATCAGCAGTCCAAAGACTGTTTGGAACCTCATAAATGACATCAATACGGATCATTCATGAGGCAACTAAACCAGAAGATAATGGATTAGGATGGGCATTTCTTTCCCCCTCCATTGCATACATCGTCCACTAGCTACATATTACACTAGTCAGACTTCAGATGCATACAAACAATTGTTCTTCCTCTGACACATATCAAGTGAGATGTATTGCCTGACAGTAGATGTACTGTACATATCAGCCAGAACCTCAATCAGAGGAAGACGATATGAAGTAGATTATTATTATTATTATTATTATTATTATTATTATTATTTATTAATCTTATTGTTATTATAATTGCTATTATTATTACTGCTGTTATATTATTATTGTTATTACTGTTATTACTGTTATTATGATTATTATTGTCATTGTTATTATTGTGTTAGTATTATTGTTGTTATTACAGTTATTATGGTTATGATTGTTACTGTTATTATTGCTGTTAGTATTATTGTTGTTTTTACTGTTATTATGGTTATGATTGTTACTGTTATTATTGCTGTTAGTATTATTGTTGTTTTTACTGTTATTATGGTTATGATTGTTACTGTTATTATTGCTGTTAGTATTACTGTTGTTTTTACTGTTATTATGGTTATGATTGTTACTGTTATTATTGCTGTTAGCATTACTGTTGTTTTTACTGTTATTATGGTTATGATTGTTACTGTTATTATTGCTGTTAGTATTACTGTTGTTTTTACTGTTATTATGGTTATGATTGTTACTGTTATTATTGCTGTTAGTATTATTGTTGTTTTTACTGTTATTATGGTTATGATTGTTACTGTTATTATTGCTGTTAGTATTACTGTTGTTTTTACTGTTATTATGGTTATGATTGTTACTGTTATTATTGCTGTTAGTATTATTGTTGTTTTTACTGTTATTATGGTTATGATTGTTACTGTTATTATTGCTGTTAGTATTATTGTTGTTATTACAGTTATTATGGTTATGATTGTTACTGTTATTATTGCTGTTAGTATTACTGTTGTTTTTACTGTTATTATGGTTATGATTGTTACTGTTATTATTGCTGTTAGTATTATTGTTGTTTTTACTGTTATTATGGTTATGATTGTTACTGTTATTATTGCTGTTAGTATTACTGTTGTTTTTACTGTTATTATGGTTATTATTGTTACTGTTATTATTGCTGTTAGTATTATTGTTGTTTTTACTGTTATTATGGTTATGATTGTTACTGTTATTATTGCTGTTAGTATTATTGTTGTTTTTACTGTTATTATGGTTATGATTGTTACTGTTATTATTGCTGTTAGTATTATTGTTGTTTTTACTATTATGGTTATGATTGTTACTGTTATTATTGCTGTTAGTATTATTGTTGTTTTTACTGTTATTATGGTTATGATTGTTACTGTTATTATTGCTGTTAGTATTATTGTTGTTTTTACTGTTATTATGGTTATGATTGTTACTGTTATTATTGCTGTTAGCATTACTGTTGTTTTTACTGTTATTATGGTTATGATTGTTACTGTTATTATTGCTGTTAGTATTACTGTTGTTTTTACTGTTATTATGGTTATGATTGTTACTGTTATTATTACTGTTAGTATTATTGTTGTTATCACTGTTATTATGATTATGATTGTTACTGTTATTATTGCTGTTACTATTATTGTTGTTTTTACTGTTATTATGGTTATGATTGTTACTGTTATTATTACTGTTAGTATTATTGTTGTTATTATTATTATTGTTATTATTTCTGTTAGTATTACTGTTGTAATTACTGTTATTATTATTGTTATTATGATTATGTTTGTTATTGTTATTATTGCTGTTAGTGTTATTGTTGATACAGTATTACTGCTATTATTATTATTATTATTATTATTATTATTATTGCTGTTATTACTGTTATTATTATTGTTATTATGATTATTATTGTGATTGTTACTGTTATTATTGTTATTGTTATTATTGCTATTATTATTGTTGTTATTATTGCTGTTAGTATTATTGTTGTTATTGCTGTTAGTATTATTGTTGTTATTACTGTTATTATTATGATTATGATTGTTATTGTTATTATTGCTGTTAGTATTATTGTTGTTATTACTGTCATTATTATTGTTATTATGATTATGATTGTTATTGTCATTATTGCTGTTAGTATTATTGTTGTTATTACTGCTATTATTATTATTATTATTATTATATTATTATTATTATTATTTCTGTTAGTATTACTGTTATTACTCTTATTATTATTGTTATTATGTTTGTTATTGCTATTATTGCTATTATTATTATTACTGTTGTCATTAAGTTATTGTTTTTATTACTGCTATTGTCATTATTATTAGGATTATTATTATTATTATTATTATTATTATTATTATTATTATTATTGTTGTTATTATCATTATTACATATTATAATAATTATTATTATTATTATTATTATCAGGCTATGATTACTATTATTATTATTATTATTATTATTACTACTACTACTATTATTATTATCATTATCAGGCTTTGATTATTATTATTATTATTATTATTATTATTATTATTGTTACATATTATAATTATTATTATCAGGGTATGATTATTATTATTATTATGATTATTATTATTATTAATCTATTATTATTATTATTATTATTAATAATAATATCATTATTATTAATAATAATATCATTATTATTAATAATAATATTATTATTAATCTATTATTATTATTATTAATCTATTATTATTAATATTATTATTATTATTATTATTAATCTATTATTATTAATATTATTATTATTATTATTATTATTATTATTATTATTATTATTATTATTATTATTATTCAAGTGGAATCTGCTCCCGACCTCTGCGCTGTGACCCGCAGGCTAAAACGCGGAGCGGCTGATCAACAGCGCGGCAGCAGCGGGGATGGAAGCAACAGGTCGCCGTGCTCATTACTCTCTCTGCATTTATATTATTGATTGCACGAGGCGGTCCAGTGACGCGGCGCCTTCAGAAACCCGCCCGACTGCCGGAGGGTAGCATTGTTCCAGCCTGCAACGCTCAGCAACTCAAATGTTTACAAATTCACAGCTGAATTTCTTCTCTATCTCGATCTGCATTTGGCTTAGACCTAGCTATTTGGACAGGTACCGACCGCCGTGTACGCAGATTTGAGGCTATTTAGGTGTAAATATTTGTGGTAATCGGTGTTGTCTGAGGCTCCAGTTCCGGTAGTTCACCATTGGCTTCTATCACCAATAAAGGAAAGTTGCAATTTGTAAACGCGATAGGCCTAGACCTATTTGGGTGAAATACACCAACTTGTAAGATCTGAAGAGTGGTCACTCAAAAATGAGGAAGGCGATGGTTGCCATTCAAAGTGTCACTTTGCTTTAAGAGGAGAAGATGGTGAAATTTATAATATATTTGTTTAATACTTTCAATTTTCTGCTCCGTGACAGTTAAGTAAGTGAAACCTTAAATCCACAGCCAAAAGTGTTTGCAAATTAAAGGGGGATCCAAATTAAAAAAAAGCATGCATGCGTATCTACTTTCCTGCATAATGCGTGAACCATTTACATTTTGTATAGACGGAATTTTAAGACTTTATGCAGCATTCGAGAGAAACAAGAACGCGATGACTCAAGAAAAACAGAGTGATATCGAGGAGAACTTTCAGGGCTTCCCTAGAATGCACTTCTTACAGCAGCGATGTTCGCTTAAGACACCTCTCATTCTTTCTGTATGCTTCTTCTTTAGAGCAGAACCCGTATCTTTCAAATTTTCACCCACGTTTTGATAGAGTCCGCGGATGTCACTGGATGCTGCCGAAACAAGCGCTGTGCAGTCACGAAACTATAGCTTTACTTTTTCAATAAGCATTGTTGTTGTTTATTGACTTTACTGGCTTTGAGCCAGAGGCCGTTTTAGGGTCTTATACGCGCAGGACGCCCTCTCCAGCCATTGTACATAAATAACAATAAATATATATTTACATACTTATACACTATTTCTGGCTTAAGTGCCAGTAGGTGTGTGAGTGCGGTGATTGGCTTTTTATTTATTTTATTTTATTTTTTACTTTATTTTTTTTTTGTTTTAATTATTTTGGTGTAGGTCTAATTTGTTAATTTGGGATGCTTAAGGAATGGTGAACGGGACAAGAGTTCGGGGCAAAAGATATCAGTTGATAGACAACATTAAAGTATTATATGGGGAGATTAAGAGGAAAGCCAGAAAGGGAAATGCTGGGTTTGCAGTTAAAGACCTGCTCTTGGGCAGAACACTGTGAATACATACATACTTTCTTTTTTAAGTTTCCCCTTCCGGTGGCAGAAGCGTCTGAATCGTTATGGAGACTTTCATGGTGTGGTGTTATTTTATTCATCTGCCTCTCTGTTGCTGTCGTGTGTCCTCTCAGACAGTATTCAAATTTCCAACAGTGATTGCGGTTTTGTTTGTGTGTTTTAGTTTGGTGGTGGAGGCTGGTGGTAGTTGTAGAGGAGTTTCTCCAGTGTTGTTCTGTTGTTTGTGTTCGGGGGATTTGCGAAGATGTGTTGTGTATATACGCGATTTACTGCCGAATGTGTGTATTTCCGGTTTATGTTGTTTAGGTGTGTGAAGAGTGGCTTTGTTTTTGTCGTAGTGTAAACTGTGTTATTTCTGGTGCGTCTGTGCAGGTGGAAGATTTGGCGGAGAATTCTTCTTTCGCGTGCTTCAAATTTCAATTGGGTCGTTGGAGGGGCTTTTGCGAGGAAAATGGAGGGATGTATGCATAGGGATCTAACCAATGCTTTGTATAGGTGGAGGAGTGTTTCGGTTATACAACCGGGTCGATTGATGCCACTTAGGTAGCTTATTGCTCTGGTGGCTGCGTTAAATTTCCTCCAGGTTTCTTTAGCTACTTCGGTCCAGGAGAGTTTGGAGGTGAGGGGTATTCCTAGATATGTGAGATTTCGCTGGAGTGGAAGTTGAGTGTTGGCTATTGTGATTGGGTTGTTCTGGAGGACCCGAGTCCGGAGTTTTGGGCGGAAGAGGCATATCTGTGTTTTGTCTGTGTTGACTGTGATCCGCCACGTGTTGGTCCAATTTAGATACTGCCTGAGTGTTGCGTTTAGTAACTTCCTAGCGGAGGGGAGTCGGGGGTGTGTTGCCCAATATGCGACGTCGTCTGCATATTGTGCCAGTCCTACTAGCGGGTTATTAGGGAGGGGAATATCTGCCACATAGATGTTATACAGAGTGGGAGATATGACACTGCCTTGGGGGACTCCAGCTTCTATTCGGAAGGTCCGAGAAAGTTCGTTCCTTCCGAGTCTCACCTGTCCTGTTCGGTTCGATATGAAGCTGGAGAGCCAACGTGTGATTTCATGTGGCAGGTTTAAGGATGCATTGATGACAAACACACGTTGTGCACAACTCCAATTAGGGTTGCCAACCTTCCCGTATTTCCCGGGATCTCCCGTGTTTGCCCCTAAATTTAACAGTCTCCCAGCTCTCGTATTTTTCTTCTCTTCAAGAATTTTTTCCCTTATTTTTTTGCATAACGTAAAAATTATTTCGGAATCTGTATTATATATTTTTCTCGTGTTAGATTTTACCGTACCTGGTTAACATGTTTCCGCCTGTTATTGGCCTTCTTCAGAACTGGTAGTTGCTGTTCTTGGCGCCTTTTGTTTTATTTCCCTTGGGGGTGTGTTTGTGTAGTGTAGTGTGGAGTCAAAGAGTGTGTGTGTTCTGAAATTGAGTTGTGTGTTGAGAATTTCATTTGGATGTGTTTTTGTGTGTTTGTATATTTCGTATTGTTCTAGTGTGTTTAGTTTCTGGCTTTTTGGTTCGATGTGTAGAATTTCCATGTCTGCGGTGATGTCTCTGTATGTATGGTTAGCATTTGTGATGTGTTCTGCATATCGATGGCTGAGAACCAGACTGTTCTAAGGCCGACTTTTTATAAATCTGTGTTTCATTGTGTTTCAGTTCTTGTCTGCATATATGAATCGAACAAAATTGTAAATATTCCTCTCGTAAGGTTGCTTTGAAGCTATTCCAAATTGTTTCATGACGCTTTGAATGTCAGGAGCTTAAAAAGCTGTCTTGAAAAAAAAAAATAATTAAAATGGACTTGGAACAGTCTGGTTCTGGGCCATCGATATGTGGAAGTGTTTTGTAATTTTGTTATGGCTGTGATTGTTCTTTGTAACGTGTTTGAAATGATCTGCCTGTCTGTCCAGAAACTAAACACACTATAACAATACGAAATATACAGACACAGAAAAATATATCTAAATGAAATCTCAACACACAACTCAATTTCAGACCACACACTCTTTGACTCCACATTACACTACACAAACACACCCCCAAGGGAAATAAAACAAAAGGCGCCAAGACCAGCAACAAACAGTTCTAAAGAAGGCCAATTACAGGCCGAAACATGTTAACCAGGTACGGTGAAATCTAACACGAGAAAGACATATAATACATATTCTGAAGTGATATAGTTTTAAAAGTTGTGTAATCAAGATGTATAAAAATTATATTATTTTAAACATTT
Source organism: Periplaneta americana (assembly GCF_040183065.1). Taxonomy (NCBI): domain Eukaryota; kingdom Metazoa; phylum Arthropoda; class Insecta; order Blattodea; family Blattidae; genus Periplaneta; species Periplaneta americana. The sequence continues at coordinate 44,343,567 of NC_091122.1, read as the reverse complement.
GTTTTGGTGTGAATAATGATTGTTTTTACGATGAGTTTAGTTGTTCAAGAAATGCATTAAAATATGCAGCCTTTTTTTTAATGTAATGCTTGCCAGAAATGGGTTTTAGTGCTCACCTGTTCAAAATCAAACCATATTAAAGTTATAAACAAATAAAAACCGACTAGGTTTGTTCTAAGCATACCAAATAGTAATGCTCATACAAAGAGGATGTTTTATCTCTTGAACAATAATTGGACAGATGTTAGAAACAGGAGCACGACCATCTAATCAAATCAGAGCTGAAAACTGCAGTTATTACGTGAGACAAAATCTGTCTCAAAATACTCTTAATTTAAGCCTAGCTGGTAAAATGTAGAATAAAGTTGTTTTTCAGTAACTGATCGAAATAATTTGCCAATTTTCTGTGTGAAATTTTGTAGACTCCTTAATCTCTTGTATTTTCTTCAAAAAAGTTGTCAACCCTAACTCCAAATCTCCATCCTAACTAAATGGTACACACTCCTAAACACAACTGAAATGTTCGCAGCCGAATGCAACCGAACTTAGCCGGAAAAGAACCGAGATTTAAAATCGCCCTTTTTCTGGTCCACCTTGTACCTAATAAACCCCATTATTTCCTTAACAAAACTGTAGGCCTAAGTTATTTTTCTATAAACTTTCTTCTTTAATAGAAGTCTTTCTTGACTAGAATAATCTTAAGTTATATCAAACCTAAAACAAAACAAGACACCTGTTATAAAGGTCATTTTATTGTGCTCGCTTCAGGGTCCAAGGAACGCAGGTTCGATTCTGGCCAACGATGCTGAATAGGCCCTATAAATAGGCCTCTAGAAAAAAAAATATATCCAGGTCCACCTGTACCTGCTCTCAACTTTTAACCCTTAGATTGACAATGTGTCCTATAGGATACAACAGGTTAATAGGCTATATGCTATAATTTTAATACACTCAGGGACAAAAAAAACCGGACACTTTAATATTTGCTGGTATTTTGCAAAACATTATCTTCTCATACAATATTATGGTAGCCATCTGTTGTTATGGAGACGTGTATACATTGTTGATTGTTTTTTGTTTTATAAACAAGCCATTACAACCAAATATTCCAATTTTGCTTTCGGAGTCTCATCTATAACAATTTTGTCTCAACCATTTTATGCTTCATTATCGTTATCATTCGTTATTTCTTTATTTTTACATTTTCTGAGTTTAAATGGGGTTGTAACATTTGTCTTAAAACAAGATGTGACCTGAAGATGTGGCTCGAGCTGTAGCCCTTTACGATGATGGACGCAGTGTACGTTACATTGCAAATGTTATGAATATGGCTAGAAGCACAACCCATGATGCCATAAAACGGTATAGAGAGACCCTAGAATATAGCAGAAGACTAGGTTCGGGTCGTCCAAGAGCTACAAATCCAAATGAAGACAGGTATATGGTGTTGAGAGTTCTTAGGGAGCGCAACCTGCCAGCTACTAGTGTAGCCCAGCAATTTGTTAACATGCATGGACGCCCAATTTCGGCCAAAACAGTTAGAAGGAGGTTGAAAGCAAGTGGACTGATATCAAGTAGACCTGCAACTGGTCCCAGACTTCTCAGAATGCATCGAGTTGAACGACTGCGTTTTGCAAATGATCACAGGGATTGGAGAAATGGACAGTGGAGCTGTGTTCTGTTCATCGATGAGTCCCGTTTCAATCTGTGCTCACCTGATGGACGTGAAAGAGTTTGGAGAAGGAGGGGAGAACTATTTTCACAGTGTTGCATTTCCGAAAATGTGCCGTATGGAGGTGGTGGAGTGATGGTTTGGGCAGGAGTGTGTACGGATGCTCGTACAGAGTTGGTTTTTATTGAAAATGGAAGACTAACAGCTGATATGTATATAAATGAATGTTTGGCTGATCATGTTGCGCCATTTGGCCAATTTGTAGGTGATAATTTTGTTTTAATGCATGATAATGCACGGCCGCATATTGCCCATGCGGTCGGAGATTATCTCCAAGAAGTGGGAATCCATGTTCTCCCATGGCCAGCAAGGAGTCCAGACATGAACCCAATTGAAGACGTGTGGGACATGCTGGGACGGCGTGTTAAGAATAGACGACCGAGACCAGAATCGTTACAAGAGTTGAGGCGAGCACTTGGCGAAGAATGGGAACTTATTCCTCAAGAAGACATTGCTAACCAAATTGAGATCATGCCAAGACGTATGGATGCAGTTATTCAAGCCAGAGGCGGTAATACCCGTTACTAAAAAGAGTTTTTAATGTTTAAGGCACCATAAAATGAAAAAAAAAACCAGTTAGAACAAACGATGCCATAGTTATACGCCCTTTTTAATTTTTTGTAAATTTTCTCATCAGAGATTTTTTTTTCAAATGTTGTCGTATAAGGTGCTAAATGAAACATTATTTTGTTTAAATGGGTTTTGTTTCATTTTGAAATAATTGCCAACAAAATACAAGCAAATATAGAAGTGTCCGGTTTTTTTTTGTCCCTGAGTGTATAATAGAAAAAAAATTGGTAGGAAAATTAAAATTTCACAAGAAAATAATATAATAACATATAATAATATAGACATTGCAATAGTTGTTTTCTTTACGGTCCGACAAGGTTTAATAAACTAGTGTGAGAAATGAAGCTTTGCCAAGTTAAGGGTTAATAAAGATATCATTGGGTGAACGACTGGAAAGAGTTCTGGTGGAGAATAATGGGAACATGTAGATTCATAATCTCACTGGTCCAGAATCATGTGTAATGCGTACTGTTGCAGTTGCAGAAGTTTAAAACAGGTAAATATCACACATTTCCACATGAACAATAAATATATGATGATAATTTGCAGATTAAAGGGGAAAATGTGAACATGTATGAAATAGACTAATATGTATAGTCTATCAATATTGTTATCGCGAATTTTTCCGAAGTAAATGTGAAATTCTGTGGTCTCTAAATATGAATACGGATAGGCTATCAATTGAACCGAGACTAGTTGTGGAGAGCCAATAACTTAGTTGCCAAGGAAGTCCTCGGTATTAGAATGCAACAACAAACCAATTTAAGACAAACGTTGAGAAGAAGAATGCCATCACTAAGAACATCCTTAAAAAGAAATTCTATAAAAATATAGCTATACTTGAATTAAATTGAATTCAACACTCCATATGTCTTAAGTTTTATAATATGCAGGGTGATTCATGAGCATTTACAGTCCCTTAAGGAGCTTATTTCCGAAGACATTCTGAGATAAAAATGTCATATAAACATTTATCCTAATCTCCATATTTTCAGAACTACACTAATTTGAAGTTGTTTGTAAAATAGGCCTACCATTATTCTAGAGTTTTAAGAGTAAAAGAATATTACAGATAAAGAATGAACTATTCAGGAGTATCATTTCTTTAATTAGCTAAGATTCTGAAGCTAAAAATGTGTTGTGAATTTCATAGTTGCTTCGTACAGAATTTTTTTCTATTTTTAACTACAAAATTACATTTTCTTACGCATTTTTCACAACAATTGTTACAAATCACGCCGCTCTTGTAAATTCTTCAAGACTGTACATTAGGATGCATAATTAAACTGTAAAGAATGAAGTTCCTAAAGTTGTATGATGTGTAACAAGAAGAATTTTAAGAATTTTAAGAATTTTATAATTTTCAGTTAAAAATTGAAAAACAAAATCTGTGCAAAGCAACTAACACAGATTTTTAGCTTCAGAACACTAGCCAATTAAAGAAATGATACTTCCGAATAGTTCATTCTCTATTTGTAATATTCTTTTATCCTTAAACTGAAAAAAACATTTCAAACATGTTACAAAGAACACATCACAGCCGTAACAAAATTACAAAACACCTTCACATATGCAGAACACATCACAAATGCTAACCACACCCACAGAGACATCAACATAGACATGGAAATACTACACATCCAACCAAAATGCCAGAAACTAAACACACTAGAACAATATGAAATATACAGACACATAAAAACACACCCCAACGAAATTCTCAACACACAACTCAATTTCAGAACACACACAATCTTTGACTCTACATTACACCACACGAACACACTCTCACAGGAAACAAAACAAGAGGCGCCAAGACCAACAAAGATCAGTTCTGAAGATGATCCATAAAAGGTCGAAACATGTAAACAAGGTACGTTAGAATTTAACACAAGAAAGTCTTATCATACATATTCCTAAAGAAAAAATATATTTTACAAACAACTTCAAATTAGTGTAACTCTGAAAATATCGAGATTAGGACAAATGTTTATAACTTATGACATTTTTTGCTCAGAATGTCTTCGGAAATGAGCTCCGTAAGTGAAGGTAAATCCTCTTGAATCACCCTGCATAACTTCCAACATGCAGATTTGTTTCGGGATTTTTCCAAACTTAACTATGTTATACAAGTTTCTCGCTTACACTGTTAAAGTAACAGCTTCATCAAATGGGCAACCCTATCATTAGTGACGAACTGAGCTTCTCTGGACACACAAGGTGTATAAAATGCAGCCTAGACTATATGTTGCTCGGTTGTCAACCGACGAGCTTGTTTTTGCTACCTGCTTTCCTCTTCTATTACATGATGCTGATCGCTTATAAAAATCCAGTCGCCATTGCAGTAATTAGATGTAAGCTGGCAGATACCATGGCGAGAGAATCGCCCGCCTGTTTACTGTAGACTACGTTCAAATCAGGGGTTCTGAAAATGTCGGTTCCTGTTCTGCTTGATGGAAATGAATGTTGATGCTATAGACAAAATTTATATGATAGGAATTTATTATTATACTTACTTACTTACTGGCTTTTAAGGAACCCGGAGGTTCATTGCCGCCCTCACATAAGCCCGCCATTGGTCCCTATCCTGAGCAAGATTAATCCAGTCTCTATCATCATATCCCACCTCCCTCAAATCCATTTTAATATTATCTTCCCATCTACGTCTCGGCCTCCCTAAAGGTCTTTTTCCCTCCGGCCTCCCAACTAACACCCTATATGCATTTCTGGATTCGCCCATACGTGCTACATGCCCTGCCCATCTCAAACATCTGGATAATGTTCCTAATTATGTCAGGTGAAGAATACAATGCGTGCAGTTCTGTGTTGTGTAACTTTCTCCATTCTCCTGTATCTTCATCCCTCTTAGCCCCAAATATTTTCCGAAGCAACTTATTCTCAAACATCCTTAACCTATGATGAGAGAGAGATGGAACGGAGAAAAATTCTCTCCGGCGCCGGGATTTGAACCCGGGTTTTCAGCTCTCCGTGCTGATGCTTTAACCACTAAGCCACGCCGGATACAATCCCGACACCGTTGAGAATCGTCTCAGATTAAGCTCCATCTCTTGGGTTCCCTCTGGTGGCCGCCCTCTGCACTACGTCATAGATGTCTATGCACGCAGGACCGAAGTCCATACATGTGTAGAGGTGCACTCAGATGAGTGACTGGTTGGCCGGGGTCCGACGGTATGGGCTCCGTCTTTAAATCACAAAGTGATTTATTACGCATATCATATTTATTTTGATGTACCGAAGTACATATGATATTTCCATGCAGATATTCTGCTTTCTCAGATGATGAGAGAGAGATGGAACGGAGAAAAATTCTCTCCGGCGCCGGGATTTGAACCCGGGTTTTCAGCTCTCCGTGCTGATGCTTTAACCACTAAGCCACGCCGGATACAATCCCGACACCATCTCATCATCTGAGAAAGCAGAATATCTGCATGGAAATATCATATGTACTTCGGTACATCAAAATAAATAAATATCCTTAACCTATGTTCCTCTCTCAAAGTGAGAGTCCAAGTTTCACAACCATACAGAACAACCGGTAATATAATTGCTTTATAAATTGTAACTTTCAGATTTTTTTACAGCAGTCTGGATGATAAAAGCTTCTCAACCGAATAATAACAGGCATTTCCCATATTTATTCTGTGTTTAATTCCCTCCCGAGTATCATTTATATTTGTTACTGTTGCTCCCAGGTATTTGAACTTCTCCACCTCTTCAAAAGATAAATTTCCAATTTTTATATTTCCATTTCGTACAATATTCTCGTCCCCGAGACATAATCATATACTTTGTCTTTTCGGGATTTACTTCCAAACCTACCTCTTTACTTGCTTCCAGTAAAATCTCCGTGTTTTCCCTAATCGTTTGTGGATTTTCTCCTAACATATTCACGTCATCCGCATAGACAAGCAGCTGATGTAACCCGTTCAATTCCAAACCCTCTCTGTTATCCTGGACTTTCCTAATGGCATACTCTAATCATCATAGTCTATGTTGAGAATTAGTGCTATGATGAAAATCGAAACAAATCATTCAAAATTATGTTAACAAAACAGTTTAAAAGTACTGGTAGGCCTTCTCATTTTTTTTTAAATATCGAACAATAGATTCCTCTTATATCCCTTTACAATAGTTATCTGCAAATCGGGAGCAGAATAGGAGCCCATTAATTGGAAACAAGTTCACACAAAAAATAGTTAATCAAGCGAATTTCGTTTACACGACTTCTTTTTACTCGACGCAGTGAATATTGAACGCATTCGACCAAAAATATTTCTGATGACTTTAAGTAAACGTACAGCCTTGATTTTTGATAATTACACGTATAAAATTTCATAGCTCTAGATTAGCTTGTTGCAGGAGATAATTGGGGGGTAAATAGAGGGCACAGGCACTTGCGCGGGCGATCTTGAGGCCGTGGAATCGCTGAAAAGAAAATGATCCACTTAGGAGGGAGGGATATTTTTTGTTATACTGCAACAGCTACCAGTGCAAAGGCGCATTTCTCTTAGCATGGAGATCTGAGAAATTGAGTTGTAGCCACAAAGGATGTACAGTAAATGTTGTATGCACAATTAAATAGTAGGCCTAGCATTTAATTATGTTAGCCTAAGTTTTTTTCAATGTGAAATAAGTATATTCATTTCATCTTACTTCCCTCAAAGCAGCAAGGTGTAAAAAATTGTCAACCCGCCCCTCTTGCATTTAGTTGCAGAATATTATTTAGCATTCTTGCTACATTTTGCGTTGATTCTTTCGAATATCGAAATATTCGCCTAAATTATCGTTGTTATATAGCCTAGTTACAAAGGATTATTCCTGTCTTTCACCACTCTAATCCGGGGATTTAATACCGTAGAGAAAAATTTTCCTTTGACTATTACACTTTTACTACGTCACACTACTTTTGACCAATAAATCGGTACGAAAGGACGTCTTTTAACCAATCATGGCTGCTTATTGCACAATTTTATCGCGTCCCTAGCATTTTTTTAATTTTATCGCGTCCCTAGCATTTGTTTAATTTTATCGCGTCCCTAGCATTTGTTTATTTTTATCACTACCCTAGTATTTGTTTCTTTGTTTGCCAACATTTCAAACTGTACTGGTCTGGACGTCAAAAAACAGAAAATTACAAACCACTCCAGTCGATGCACAGCACTTTCAAATATGACTCTCATTGGCATTCAAGAACAATAATTAATAAAGATCAGTGGTCATATATGAAGAGCACCATTCGGAAATCCTGAATAAGTTGAGGGATACACCATGTACATCAACGAGTTCACTTCTTTTACGCACACGTCCAATATAACATCAACTGAACCACCAACCACTAAAACATTCAAATTTGAAAATTGTACTTTCAATAATTGTTTCTTTTAAAATTATTCATGTTTATTTTTTATTTCATCATCGTTAATTAAAACGTTTCTTGTTTATTTCATCATCCCTAATTAAAACTTTTCTAACACTTGTTTACATTATTTAGGTTATGTTTGTTATAGCTTTTGCTATATGATATTATGGATAGTCACGTATCAGAGATTGTTTAATACTAAGAATTATTGAAAATCATTTGTCAAGTGACGTTGATTACTGGAATCCGGATGATTGAAGTGGAATGCAAATGTTTTAATAAAAATGAAACTGAATCAACAAAGCCTTCTTGACTAATAACCGTCCACAGAGTTCAATGAAAATTCCATAGTTGGCACAACTGATAACAAGAAAACATAATCATAAAACACTATTGCCATCTAGCGTAATGTTGAGATGGTACAATAATACATTTAAAGACAGTTGTATTTTCGTAAGCTAATTAATATTTTATTGTATTGGAGTACTTTGTTACTTCTAATCTTTACATATTTTCTTCTAATCGTTTAATAGTCAATTAAATCCCACTCGAGTTTTGATTTTCTCTAGATAAATCAAAACCTCTAGTGAGACTAGCCTACTGTTGATAATTATCCAGCTGATCTACTATCTCCATCTTGTATACAGGTTTTAAACCTACTACAGTCGTAGTCTCTGCTTCAGACCAGGTTTCGAGCCATGGCTCAGAAAAATGAAAAAGACCTCGTTTTATAAATCAAAACGTGATTTAAAGCCATGGCCGTGATCTAGACCTCGTTTTAGAAATCGAACCTTAGTGTTCTGCCCAAGGCCAGAAACCCAGTTTTCTCCAGTCTTTCCTATTTTCTGCCTTCCTCTTTGTTTCCTCATATGATCCATTGAAAGGTATTAGAACAAGAAGATTGAAGGAAGAAAGAAATAGCTGAAAGAAAGGGAAAAAGGAATGAGAAGGGTAATATAACTGGAAAAAAGGAAACATGAACATATTGGAAGAAAAAGGCGTAAGAGAACTAAAGAAAAAGAAAATGAAAAATGAAAGAAAGGAAGGCATTGAAATAAATGGAGAAATAAATTGATTTATTGTTTTGTCATACTCATATCATCACGTATAGGCATAGGTCTAACTATAGACAGAGCCATAAAAGATAATGCAGGCTGAAAGCAAACATACACAAATTCATTTAGCCTATGTTATAAGAGGGATTGATTTATAGACAATGCTTTAAAATGCGTTTTATGCTGTTAGACGTATCGATGAAATTTTAGTTAGTAATGTTTGTAGTTCTGGGCGCAGAATTGCAGAATATCATTTGCTTAATACTGCTGTCGCGATTATTCAGATCTCAAGAAAATTTGTTAAAATAGGTTTTAAGTTTTCAGTCGAATACTTAAACAACATTTAGTTTAACTGACAAAATTCAGGAGGCAGTTAATAAAAAATTACAAGTTGGAGGGATTTTCTGAGATTTATCCAAAGCATTCGACTGTATAAATCATAAAATCCTGCTAGATAAATTAGATTATTATGGAATTAAAGGTGTTGCACACCAATGGTTTCACTCATATCTCATAGATAGGAAACAGAAAGTTGAAATCAATACAACTATGAAATCTGCATCGACATGGAGAACTATTAATAATGGAATTCCTCAAGGATCAATATTAGGTATCCTACTTTTTCTAGTGTTTATAAATGATCTTGCCCCCCTAAAAAAAGATGTAGGTCATCCCATATTATTTCCAGATGACACAAGTATAGTAATTACAGCCAATAACTCCAACACATTCCAATCTTCAACAGAGGAAATTCTCTTCAAAATATGTGACTGGTTCTCAGTCAATAAATTAGTATCAAATTATAACAAAACTAACATAATTCAATTTAAATACTGTCTAAATTCAATGTCGCAAATTTCTAGCGCAATAATTATAATAGATCCCTATTAGAAACAACAACAACTAAATTTCTTGGCTTAAAAATCGATAATGTGTTAAATTGGAAAAATCATATTAATGAAATTACCCCCAAACTAAATTCAGCTTGTTTTGCTATTAGTTCTATGCAAAAGATAGTAAATATCAATACCTTAAAAACAATATACTTTGCATACTTCCACTCGGTAATGAGTTTTGGAATAATATTCTGGGGAAATTCCACAGATAGTAACAATGTATTTCTATTACAAAAAAGAGTAGGCCTAATTAGAATAATAGTAGGTGCCAAATCTAGGGAATCGTGTAGGACTATTTTCAAAAAAACTACAAATTTTGCCCATGGCTTGTCAGTATATCTTTTCATTAATAATCTTCCTCGTATGTAATCATGAAAACATTTTAACTAATTCAACAGTTCATAACATAAATACGCGTCAAAAAAATGACTTTCATACTCCATCGGCAAGTCTATCGTGCTATCAAAAAGGAGTTCGTTATATGGCAGTAAAAATTTTTAATAGCCTCCCTATCGATATAAAAAATGAAACTCAAAACATGAAATTATTTAGGACCAAATTAAAGAAGTACCTAATTTCTCACGCCTTCTATTCTGTAGGTGAATTCATGACATTCAATAACACTTCATGAAATTGATACTAAAATTTTGTGTTGTACTAGTAGACTATATTGTAAATCTCGTCTGTATATATTTCAACTAGACTGTGACTATAAATTAAGATTTTATAATAGTATTAAGTTTTTTGACTTGTTCCATATTCTAGCTTAAGCACGTATGAATACCATGGAATGTTAATAAATACAATACAATACAATACAACACTGTAGGCCTATTAACTGCTAGGTTATATAGCGTCGATAGAATTAATGAGAGGAAGATTATATTTGGCGATATGAGGTTGAAGTTTCAGCATGGGATTACCTTACAGTTGTAACAAATGTACAAAAAATTAAATGTCAACAGTTTATTTTCAATTACGTCATTTCAGTTGCTTTTGACACCGTTTATTTCAACGAATTGAAGGGGTGATTCTTTAGAGAGGAGGAATTCCATCCTTTCCGGAGATTTGAGATGCATCTATTTCATTTCAATTCTGAACTATTTCTCACAAATTTAATTGATAAAGAATCTGCATTAAGAGTTAACAAAACCTTGCCTTCTGCCACAAACGCTCGCGGGGAGACTGACACACATGTAAACTCATCAGTTCAAACAATTTTGGCTCTCTCCCACATGCTATACCGATCTATCCACTTTAAGAACTCCATATTAACATAAGTTATGTATCCTATTATTTTAGTTTTGCCTTTAAAATGATTATTGAAAGGATGTAACGCTAACATCTACATGTTACGTCAATCAAGTGCATACACTTTCACTGTTTATTTAACTTATCTTACATATTTATTTATTCAATTATTTACTTCTTTATTTATTTGTCTATAACAGAGGAAAGCCCCAATTACAATAGACAGTACCAATAGTTGCTTAGAAAATATAAAAAATGAAGAAAATAGCCTAATATGAAAGAAGAGATAAAAACAGATAGGCCTATAAATACTACTTACTGGCTTTTAAGGAACCCGTAGGGTCATTGGCGCCCTCACATAAGCCCGCCATTGGTCCCTATCCTGAGCAAGATTAATCTAGTCTCTACCATCATATCCTACCTCCCTCAAATCCATTTTAATATTGTCTTCCCATCTACGTCTCGGCCTCCCTAAAAGTCTTTTTCCCTCCGGCCTCCCAACTAACACTCTATATGCATTTCTGGATTCGCCCATACGTGCTATATGTCCTGCCCATCTCAAACGTATGGATTTTATGTCCCTAATTATGTCAGGTGAAGTATACAATGCGTGCCTTGTGCAACTTTCTCCAGTCTCCTGTAACTTCATCCCTCTTAGCCCCAAATATTTTCCTAAGAACCTATAAATGCAAGATACAATATAATAGGCTATATTAGACTAATAAAGTGTTAAGCAACAATAGCCTATGATACCAAAATGGGTTATCACATGTTGTTAACTGTCCGAAGAAGGTCTGAACCTCACAAGTGATAGGTACCAACATAGCAACACTTATGAGCCAATTAGGCCAGGAGACAATGGGTTAAGATGGCCAGTTCCTTTCCCCCTCCGTTACAAACATCGCCAGTTAGCTACATATTAGGGCTACACTAATCAGACTTCAGATGCATACAAACAATTATTGTTCTTCCTCTGACACATATCGTTAAGTGAGATGTAATGCCTGACAGTAGATGTAGTCTACATATCAGGCAGAACCTCAATCAGAGATGATGATGACGATAATAATAATAATAATAATAATAATAATAATACTTACAAATGGCTTTTAAGGAACCCGGAGGTTCATTGCCGCCCTCATATAAGCCCGCCATCGCATCGGTCCCTATCCTGTGCAAGATTAATCCAGTCTCTATCATCATATCCCACCTCCCTCAAATCGATTTTAATAGTATCCTCCCATTTACGTCTCAGCGTCCCCAAAGGTCTTTTTCCCTGCGATTTCCCAACTAACACTCTAGGCCTATATGCATTTCTTGATTCGCCCATACGTACTACATTCCCTGCCCATCTCAAACGTCTGGATTTAATGTTCCTAATTATTTCAAGTGAAGAAAGAATAATAATAATAATAATAATAATAATAATAATAATAATAATAATAATACTTACAAATGGCTTTTAAGGAACCCGCAGATTTATTGCCGCCCTCACATAAGCCCGCCATCGCATCGGTCCCTATCCTGTGTAAGATTAATCCAGTCTCTATCATCATATTCTACCTCCCTCAAATCCATTTTAATAGTATCCTCCCATTTACGTGTCGGCCTCCTAAAAGGTCTTTCTCCCTGCGGTTTCCCAACTAACATTCTATATGCATTTCTTGATTCGCCCATACGTGCTACATGCCCTGCCCATCTCAAACGTCTGGATTTAATGTTCCTAATTATTTCAGGTGAAGAAATAATAATAATAATAATAGGCCTAATAATAATAATAATAATAATAATAATAATAATAATAATAATAATAATACTTACAAATGGCTTTTAAGGAACCTGGAGGTTCATTGCCGCCCTCACATAAGCCCGCCATCGTATCGGTCCCTATCCTGTGCAAGATTAATCCAGTCTCTATCATCATATTCTACCTCCCTCAAATCGATTTTAATAGTATCCTCCTATTTACGTGTCGGCCTCCTAAAAGGTCTTTTACCCTGCGGTTTCCCAACTAACACTCTAGGCCTATATGCATTTCTTGATTCACCCATACGTGCTACATGCCCTGCCCATCTCAAACGTCTGGATTTAATGTTCCTAATTATTTCAAGTGAAGAAATAATAATAATAATAAGTTAATAATAATAATAATAATAATAATAATCCGGTTGTTCTGTATGGTTGCGAAACTTGGACCCTCATTTTGAGAGGAAGGAGGTGCAGTCGAGAATAAGTAGGAAAATATTTGTGGCTAAGAGGGATGAAGTTACAGAAGAATGGAGAAAGTTACACAAAGCAGAACTGCACGCATTGTATTCTTCAGCTGACATAATTAGGAACATAAAATCCAGACGTTTGAGATGGGCAGGGCATGTAGCACGTATGGGTGAATTCAGAAATGCGTATAGAGTGTTAGTTGGAAGACCTGAGGAGAAAAGACCTTTGCGAAGGCAGAGACGTAGATGGGAGGATAGTGCTGAAATGGATTTGAAGGAGGTGGGATATGATGGTAGGAACTGCATTAATAGACTATTGCTCAGGATAGGGACCAATGGTGGACTTAGGTGAGGGCGGCAATGAACGTCCGGGTTCCTTAAAAGCCATTTGTAAGTAAATAAGTAATTAATAATAATAATAATAATAATAATAATAATAATAATAATAATAATAATAATAGGGCCTACATCGTGTAGCCTATCAGAAATGATGTTACATAGGCTAGACCGGGAGCGAGTTCGGAGGTCCAAAACGATGGATGATATTTGTTTAAAAAAAGCTGTAGGCCTACTTATTGTCGGAAATGCGCGAGGTTTTGCAGCGATGCTCCCTGGCCGCCTAAGAAGATGGTAAAAACGTGGAGAGAGATGAGAGTCGCAATTCGTAGTCTATTAGTCAAGGAACATTTAAAATTGTATTTTAATCATTTTTATGTAAACAGGCTCTATTCTTTTGTGACTAAAATGGTGTTTTAATTTTTATATTAACCTTATTTAAACAAAGTAAGGCCTTCCTGCGATTTTAAAAATACTCTGCTACTTATAACAAAAATATAATTTTAACTCATAAATACAAAGGCTGTAATAATACAATGGGTCTCCAAAGCTACTCTGTTTATTGTTCTTAAATATCCGACCATTAAAGAAATATCAAGCCTTGTTAACTAGGGTAGTAGCAGACATCCTGTGGCACAGAAAGACATCACATCTGAGTAGCTAATCTGGTGTTAATGGCGAGTAAGACAAAAAAACTAGTCATGCCAAAGAACTTGTTTGATAAAGATGAAATGAAGTCTTCTATAAATGTAGTCAACATAGGTATTTATCATTCCTTTTTCCTTCAGCGCATATTCTTGTTCTTGTACGGATTAGCTTGTAGCCTGATCTTACTGAAGGCCTAGTCTATATCTTTTGATCCCACTCATTTAATGTAGCCTAAGTCTACTCGGACCCTCTCCCCGATTTCTGTTCATATCTCAACATTAGGCCTAAGCTTATAAATGAGGACCGCTTTTGCAAAACTTGCTAACTGCAAAATGTTCAAAATTGAGATTTTGGTGGATTAGTTAACATAAGACAGGCCTCTACATGAATGCTAAAGGCTTCTTAGGAAAATATTATTATTTCCTTCACAGTAGTGTGTCAAAGTGTGATCGTGTTTTCAAAACTTGCTTTCTGCTATATGAGAGCTATAGCAAAACTTGCAGTTATTTCAGTTTTTTGTGTTTCCTATAAAATTTAGTTTTTACATTTAATAAGTTTTGCAAAAACGGTCCTCAAATTAATTTTTGTCTGTCTGGTGCCTGTACACACGGTGCAAAAAATTATATTCCTAATTTAAGACTTAAGTTATCGTACAATGATAGATTTATTTAGCTCTGTGGTTGAATTAGCTATATTAAATTGAAAACAAATTGGAAAACTCAACATAAAAAGGCTGTAAGTGCCAATACCTTGAAAATGGATTTTTCCAAGAAAGAGAGAGAGAGAGAGAGAGAGAGTCTATGTCCCTGGCTCAATCCACTGAGAAAAATGTAATTAAGTCCCACTGTAATTTTATTTGATGACGTGAATATGTTAGGAGAAAATCCACAAATGATTACGGAAAACAAGGAAATTTTACTTGAAGCAAGTAAAGCGATAAGTTTCGAAGTAAATCCCGAAAAGACAAAGTATATGATTATGTCTCGTGACCAGAATATTGTACGAAATAGAAATATAAAAACTGGAGTTTTATCCTTTGAAGAGGTGGTAACATTCAAATATCTTGGAGCAACAGTAACAAATATAAATGACACTCGGGAGGAAATGAAGCGCAGAATAAATATGTGGTAAATGCCTGTTATTATTCGGTTGAGAAGCTTTTGTCATCTAGTCTGCAGTCAAAAAATCTGAAAGTTAGAATTTATAAAACAGTTATATTACCGGTTATTCTGTGTGGTTCTGAAACTTGGACTCTCACTTTGAGAAAGGAACAGAGATTAAGGGTGTTTGAGAATAAGTTTCTTAGGAAAATATTTGGGGCTAAGAGGGATGAAGTTACAGGGGATGGAGAAAGTTACACAACGCAGAACTGCACGCATTGTACTCTTCACCTGTCATAATTAGGAACATTAAATTCAAGCGTTTGAGATGGGGAGGACATGTAGCACGTATGGGGAATTCAGTAATGCGTATAGAGTGTTAGTCGGAAGACCTGAGGGGAAAATACCTTTGGGAAGGGCGAGACGTAGATGGGAGGATAATATTAAAATGGATTTGAGGAAAGTGGGATATGATGATAGAGACTGGATTGATCTTGCATAGGATAGGGACCGATGGCGGGCTTATGTGAGGGCGGCAATGAACCTTCGGGTTCCTTAAAAGTCATTTGTAAGTAGGCTAAGTAAGGATCTAGGAAAACGTAAACATTGTCACTTCGTCCTCAATAGTCATTGTTGTTTAGTCAACTGTCCGAAGACAGGTCTGAAACTCATAAGTGATAGTCTATTTACCAACAAGGTACCACTTATGAAGCAACTAGGCCAAGAGATAGGTTAACGTGGCCAGTTCCTTTCCTCTCCACTGCATACATCGCTGATTAGCTATATATTACATTAATCAGACTTCAGATGCATACAAACAATTATTCTTCCTCTGACACATAACGTTAAGTGAAATGTACTGCCTGATAATAGATGTATGTAAGTTACATGTCAGCCAGAACCTCAGTCAGAGAGAGAACAGTAATTATTATTATTATTATTATTATTATTATTATTATTATTATTATTATTATTATTATTATTATTATATTATTATTATTAGCCTACATAGTTTCTACCAATAGACTATTAATACATCTAATTTGTAGTTTATTTCAAGTATTTAGGCCTATTCAACGTTTTAGGCTTTTCGACTATTTAATACATTTTTAGTAATTTTTTTTAATAAAAGTCAACATTACCAGGTAAAAATTGTTGCATTCTATATGACGCTACCCTCGTATTCCATATTGCCCGAAAAATGTACCTACATTTTTTTTTATATTGGTTGTTATACAGCGCTTTCATTTCAAAACTTCCCAGTCTAAATAACTAATTATTTAAATTGAATTCAATTTAAACAAAAAACACATCAATTTAGATATTGAGGGGGAAGTCTGAAACCAGGCTTAATTGAACTTTAGATTTCAATCCCAACCCCCAGCCTCCCCACTTTGAAATTTCAAATGGCACCGCTATATTTTTATACTTAAATATGAAAAAGCATTCAATTGTTTATAGGGTAAACTAGGGTCTGTTGGACAGTCGGGCATGTTGGACACTCTGTACTTTAACGTGTTACCTCGCCACTTGTGGGCACCACATTCTGCTAGTGGCTACTTCCGTCATTGACTTCTAGCAGAATGTGGTGGCGAGGTAACACGTTAAAGTACAGAGTGTCCAACATGCCCGACTGTCCAACAGACCCTAGTTTACCCTACATCTCATTCGTTTTCGCATTTTTTGTTTTCTATTGTTGCCAGCAACCTGGGTTGTTGTTATTGTTGATTAGAACTGAAGAGAATAAAGCTACAAAAACTTATTGAGCATTTCATGTAATAGTTGTGTTGTATATTAAATTATTTTAAAATAGTGTATACCCTTCAAGAGAGAATATAAATCATACTTGTTGATTAAATTTATGAAGTTGCACAAAATAAGCTGTGTTTTCATCCTACAATCAACTGATAACAAAAATACAGGTTGCCAGGAGACGATAGAAAACAAAAGATGCGAAAACAAATGAATGAGGTGTATAAACAATTGAATCCTCTTTCATCTATACTAATAATAAATCTGTAGCCGAAATTTTTCTGGTAATTTTCGATTTTCCAAAAATAATTGGTTCTAACATATATAATTAACCACCCTGAAATCGAAAATCGCTTTTTTTGAAATTTTTGTTTGTATGTCTGTCTGTCTGTATGTTTGTTACCTTTTCACGCGATAATGGCTGAACAGATTTCGATGAAAATTGGAATAGAAATTAAGTTCGTTGTAACTTAGATTTTAGGCTATATGACATTCAAAATACATTATTTAAAAGGGGGGTTATAAGGGACCTGAATTAAATAAATCGAAATATCTCGCTTATTATTGATTTTTGTGAAAAATGTTACATAACAAAAGTTTCTTTAAAAATTATTTCTGATAAGTTTTATTCTTTGAAAAATTTTTATAGGACTGATAGGCCTATTTAATGAGATAAATGAGTTTTAAAATTAAATAACTGCCATCTAAGGCGGTGTATTAAAATAAAAAACAAATGACTTCGTCTATAAGGGGCCTTGGACACAACAATAGAAAGCTATTAAAGATAGCCTACAGACAATGTTTCTGTGTTTTATGAAGTAATATCGGAAGCTAAATTAACCGATTTGTATAATTAATTATTATTTCATCATTGGAAAGTGTAGTTTCTCTGGATGGACATAATGCTATAATGTTATTACAGTAACTTGTGAGTGAATTGAGGACAGGTAAGATTAAAGTAGCTTCTTACGCACAGAAAACTTGATAGGTTATTCTGTATATTCATTTCCTGTATTTCTGAAAATAATGTTTATGAACATAGTACGTTAGCTTAGCAATCCATTATTTTATAATTCAAATTTTAACTATGCTCAATTGAATCGTGTTAAGATACATAAAATATATATTCAATGCAAAAAAAATTGGGTAATGAGCCAAGCAGATTATGTTGCGCTGTTGTAAAAGCTGTTCCTCATGAGATTCAAGAGCTCCCACAACAAATTAAAAACTTTCTAATTCGAGTACATCCGTTATCAACACACTTCTTACATAATATAATATAATATAATATAATATAATATAATATAATATAATATAATATAATATAATATAATATAATATAAACATAATAATAAATCTGTAGCCAAAATTTTTCTGTTAATTTTCACTTTTCCAAAAATAATTGGTAATAACAATTAAGAAACATGTTAAAGGAATTGTCATTGCACCAAATGAGTGGTCTCTGGATCAAAATGATCGCATTTTAATATTTTAAATACAATTTAAATTAAGTAACATATTAAACGATTTATTCTTATGTCAAGCACGAATGTTCCCTGGATCAAATGTCCTATTTTAATTATGTAATTACTTTATATTTATTTCTAACGGGTGCAGCGGAGCGCACGGGTACGGCTAGTATTTAAATATAAACATATAGGGGTGTCATTTGAAATTTAAATAATTAGTTATTTAGACTGGAAAGTTTTGAAATGAAGACTCTGTATAGGCCATACGTCATTTAAATTAAGTACTGTAATTTTATTCAGTTGATGCTATGAAATACAATTAAAGAGAAGTCAAGCAAATCTTATAGGCCTATTCACTATTCATTAACTTTGTGCCAATAATGTTTAAATGCTTAACGAAGACAAAAAATGGTATTCCATAATGCTCGAAGTTCCTCTATTATTTTAGTCTCCTCTGTACCTTATACATCAGTAGGACTACGATAGATAGGCCTAGTTTATTCAGTCCTTGACGTTATATACTAATATTGTTGATTTCAACAATTAGGCCCTACGGTCTGACAAGGGTAGACAATGTTTTCGATTCAGTCACAAATCGATTGTCGATAGCGCGCCGAAGTCAAACACGTTCATTGTTATCGCAGATGTGAGTCTGATTGGTTTAATTCATTACGTACAGTAGTGCCAAATTTACACATTTCGGCGGAAACGCACATATTCTGAGATCGTTCGAAACTCTGCTGGCAAGCGGTTTCAAATTTCAGAAAGGAAGATTTGCCAAGCTCAGAGCCGTTGCTACAGTGTGGCATAGCTATGTTAAACCAGGAATATTTGAAATTGCTAGATGGGGCGACGTTAGCGGTGGTGGTGGCAGCATTTTATTGACGAAAACATGCGATTCGCGCAATGGGAGGCTGCTGAAAAAAAAAAAGAAAAGCAAAACAAGACGAGAAAGGAGGGAAAAAAAATCTTCTCTCCGGCAGTAGCACCCTTATACGTTTTTCTTGTGAAGTTCTCTTCGCTTGTGTTTACGCTCATTTTCTTCGTAGTTCCCCCACCCTCCTCCTTCTTCCGTTTTCTTCATCTCGTCTCTTGTATGTACGGATCAGAATCGAGTCGCCGCCTTTGGGCCAATGGGCAGAGAGGAGGGTGGTTGCTATGGTGACGTTGAAGGCGGCGCTTGCGCAAGGCGTTCTTCCAACCTGTTACGTCTGACGGTGGGCGGGACGTCTCCCAGTCCTCCCAGTACGCAGACATACGAAGCGACCAATGCGCAGATCTGTCACGTGACGACATTGGTGGCGCGACGCGGCGGCAGAGCGCAGAAGCAGAAGCTCTACAGGCCATTCAGTGGTCGCGCAGTTTCAAGTGCGAAAGGTTTCACAGCCCGACATCTCTCGCGCACGCCGCAAATACAAAACCACCCCCCTATCGGGATAAAAAAAAAGAGTAAAGGAGAGAAAACAAGCGTAAAAAAAAAAGCAAGAAGGAAATTTTTCTTTACAGAACTGATATTTTCCGAGCTTGTATATTTCTGTAAACTCCCTGACAACGTTGGTGTGAAGTGTATAGCGACGACAATTCCAGTGCTTTTGGTTTTATCACGAGTGTAGTGTGGTAACAGCTGTTCCCCGGGACTTCCGACGAACTTGTAGCAGTCTGCCAGCGGGATACGTCGACCAGCAAACATATCGGTATCGCAAACGGAAATAGGTAACTAACATTAGAAATATCTTTACTTATATCGAGGCAACGCAGAGCACGTGGCGGCATTTGTTTACAGAATTAGGCCTATCGAATCCGTGCAGTGCGAACCCAACGCATTTGTCTTTTCACAGCTGTGTAACTTACCGCGGTTTTGACAGTCTTCTTGTAACTCTCAAACAGTGCTGGACAACCGTTTCATGGAAGTGTCATTCTTGTGATAGCAATATTGTGTGAGAAAAAAAGACTTTCATCGTGGAATGAAATATCACTGTCAAAAGAACACTTCTTGTAACGTAGGTAATCTACATTTCTTGTGTTTAAAGGGTGTATATAGGCCTACGATTCAGAGAAAAATAGAACTATGACCGCTATGCAATGGCTTCTTAGGGCATCAATAATTTAGCTCTAATGGTCGAGTTCTTTGTTGTAGGAATATTCAGAAATCTGCTACAATTCTCGACTCCGGAATAAAATATTTTTTCTCTGAGATTAATACATTTATTTATACGCTAGCGGTCATTAAGGCTAAGAAGAAGCTTACAGAAATATCCATCTGAAGAAATTGACTTTATCAAAAACTCAGAAAATTAAACAAGACACTGGTAGAGGTTAGGTCTAGGGGGGTTCGTTGCAACCCCCTCAATAAATTGTATACTAACGAAAGTTGATTTACCCGGCTTCAAGGAAAATATATTCAAGCAAAATTAACCTCCTCTGGCATTTCGACGTCGAGATAGCAGTGGCAGAAACTGAAGATTATTCAAATATAGAATTCTTTCTAACGGCAGAAATTTAACATTGAGATTCTGAAGAGAGAAACTCTTGTTGGAGCAACCCTTAGACTCTGATCATCATTTCACCCCCGGCACCAACACGACGCCAATACAGGAGCACCCCCCTGGACAGTTACACCCCCGACGCCGCGGGGGAGGTGGAGGCGGTGGTGGCCTAACTGCTGTGGCATATTCTTCAGCTAGTGACGGTGAATTGGTACACCTCAACCAGCAACAACAACAACAGCTGTTACAAGAGACGCCCGGCGTCCTGGCGACTACAGCCGGCGCCCCCACCTACCTTCCCGCAGCGGCCCTCGGGCTCGGCCTTCACCAGCACCCCTTGGTGGCCCATGGTGGCCCTCCAGGGGGCTGTTGCGCAGTTACAACCTCCCACAACATAGGTGAGTCACAGTTTTCTATAATACATTAGGCTATTACAAAGCACATGTAAGTGTGGTGACAATCAACGGATCACGGAAATTTATTCTACAGCGTTTTAAAATAAAATTAAATTATACGCTACAGATAATTCTGTTAATAACTCAGCGTTGCCAGATTGATTTTACCTAAAGTCGCCGAATGTTGGTGCTATTGTAGCCCAATGTCGCCAATTTTTCTACTTTAAAAATTATTAATCTCAGTGTACGGTAAACTGGGGTTACTCTGAACACAGAGGATACTTTGAACATTTTTTTCAGAAAATCCTATTTAGGTTTCTACATGCTGGACTTGTTATAGATGTAGGTAAATTTGGTATGTGGATGATTTTATGATAATTTACCTCCATGTATAATAAGTGCAGCATGTAGAAACCTACATATGATTTTCTGAAAAAAATGTTCAAAGTTTCCTATCTGTTCAAAGTAACCCCAGTTTACGGTAATGCGTTTTTATGATGTTATACTAATACCGTTATTTTATGTCATACCTATTTATGTATTAAATTCTGTAAATTTAGTAGGCCTATTTATTGCATCCGCTTTGAATTGCTTTTTGTACCGATCTTCTCAAATTTTCCCCAATTCTTCAATTTCGCATAACACAAGTCCTGCTAAAACCCACTACAAATTAAACCAATCTCACTTAACACCTTTGAATAAATTAGACGTATTGGGAGTAAAATTGGAGTAGGAACTATTGTTAGGTTGCTAATTTTTACATTGCTAGGAAATTTTCTACAGTGCTTGGTCTATTAGGTCCATTATTGGTCCTGAGATTAAGAATAAAAAGCACAATAGGCCTACTTCCTGGGGCGAGGAAGAAACGATACGTTGGTTAAACAAGTGTCAAAGGTCGGTGACAATTTCCAGCGTGTCAACTATGATAATATCTAGTAGGTACCGCATTTCATGTCGGTCATTGGATTGGATTAGCGATGTATCGGCAATGAACTACTCAATAGAATAAAGTAAATAAAATAAAATAAATTTGGTATTTATTGCATTCGTTTGCATTGCTTTTTGTACCGATCTTACCAAATTTTCCCCACTTCTTCAATTTCGCATAACACAAGTCCTCCTACAACCCACTACAAATTAAACCAATTCCACTTAACAACACCTTTGAATAAATTAAAGATAGGCAGTAAAGTTGAAGTAGGAACTACTGTTAGGTTGCTAATTTTTACATTGCTAGGAAATTTTCTAGAGGGCTTGGTCTATAAGGTCCATTATTGGTCCTGAGATTAAGAAAAAAAAGCACAATAGGCCTACTTCCTGGAGCGAGGAAGAAACGATACGTTGGTTAAACAAGTGTCAAGGGTCGGTGACAATTTCCAGCGTGTCAACTATGATAATATCTAGTAGGTACCGCATTTCATGTCGGTCATTGGATTGGATTAGCGATATATCGGCAATGAACTACTCAATAGAATAAAGTAAATAAAATAAAATAAATTTAGTATTTATTGCATTCCCTTTGCATTGCTTTTTGTACCGATCTTCCCAAATTTTCCCCACTTCTTCAATTTCGCGTAACACACGTCCTGCTACAACCCACTACAAATTAAACCAATTCCACTTAACAACACCTTTGAACAAATTAAACGTATTGGGAGTCAAGTTGGTGTAGGAACTACTGTTAGATTGCTAAATTTTACATTGGTAGGAAATTCTCTACAGTGCTTGGTCTATAAGGTCCATTGTTGGTAAGTTTATTGGTTCTCAGATTAAGAAAAAAAAGCGCAGTATGCCTACTTCCTGGGGCAAGGAAGAAACGATACGTTTGTTTAAACAAGTGTCAAAGGTCGGTGACAATTTCCAGCGTGTCAACTATGATAATATCTAGTAGGTACCGCATTTCATGTCGGTCATTGGATTGGATTAGCGATGTATCGGCAATGAACTACTCAATAGAATAAAGTAAATAAGCCTAAAACAAAATAAATTTAGTATTTATTGCATTCGCTTTGAATTGCTTTTTGTACCGATCTTCTCAAATTTTCCCCACTTCTTCAGTTTCGCATAACACAAGTCCTGCAACAACCCACTACAAATTAAACCAAACTCACTTAACAACACCTTTGAATAAATTAAACAAAGGGAGTAAAGTTGAAGTAGGAACTACTGTTAGATTGCTAATTTTTACATTGGTAGGAAATTCTCTGAAGTGCTTGGTGTATAAGGCCCATTGTTGGTAAGTTTATTGGTACTCAGATTAAAAAAAAAAAAGATTAGTAGAACTACTTCCTGGGGTGAGGAAGAAACGATACGTTGGTTAAACAAGTGTCAAAGATCGGTGACAAGTTCCATCGTATCGGTCATTGGATTGAATTAGCGATGTATCAGCAATGAACTACTCAATAGAAATAAAGTACTAAATAAAATAAATAAACTATTACGTGAGGTTTTTCTATATCGCCCAAATTTCGCAAAATTCCAGGCGAAAGTCGTTCAAATGGCGATAGTCGCCATTCTTTAAAAAAAATCTCTATTTATGTAGCCCAAAACGGCGAAATATCGCCCAATCTGGCAACCCTGGCGTTGCTTAAGAAAATAATTGCAGTCGGTTGGCATTTGCATAGACACGAAGTAGGTCTATAGACTTAGAAAATAACAATAGCCGTTGTTAATTAATTAAAGCTGTTTATATGTTGCGGAACGGACTAATCCCGCGGACCATTGTTGGGCGGAGGTTCAGGTTTTCTCGATTACAACCACTTTATTGTTTATCCGAATTCGTTATCGTGGAATGCAATAATATTACCTCTACGATACCTCAGACTAGCTTATAGGCCCTAACATCGTGAAATATAGATTAGTATAGTATTTTATAAGCTAGAAAATAACTTTTTAATAAAACCGTATTATAAGATTTGAAATATCTACGTCTGCTACTAAGTTACTCTTTATAGTTTTCGTTTCTGAACGTGACGTATTATGTCATGAGAAGTTCGAAGTCAAATAACATATTAATAATTAAAATTATCTTTACAGTTAATTGGTATTTTGATGTGGTATTTAATACATTCTTCGCAAAATATACTTATATTTATTTGTTTACTTATGGGAACGAATGAACCTACAGATAAGTTAGATATTTTGTGATTTTTATTCCTGTAGAATTGCTTAGTATATTTAAACTCTACCTATGTATGAAATATCTAACAAAAATGAAGGGGGTGTTTTAAGATAAATGTCGCCATGGTCTGGAAATTCATAGTGAGCTAAGAAATTATTGCTTCAGCATTTTATATTACAACTTACTCGTGAAGAAAGATTGTCTAATGCAGATGAACTACCAAGTTATAAATCAAACCATTGAAATTGTAGAAATTTACAAAAATAACTTTAACATTAGTCTATAATGGAAATAATTTTGGAAGCTAAATCCTCGAAACAAATTCGGAGTTGTGCAACCAATTTAAATTATGTAGTCTACGATAATAGATATGATAGCCCCAGAAAAAGGGTATTGTAGCTACATGAACAACAGATCTAGCAAAAAATGAAGGTTGTGCTTTAAGATAAATGTCACCATGGTCTGGAAATTCACAGTGCACTAAGAAATTGTTTCAGCATTTTTTATAACTTTTAAATAAATAAATCAATTAACCAACCAATCACTCAATCATGTTTATTTGTCAGAATTATAATTACGCAATTATAGACAATAATCAATAGAAACACAATCAGATTAAAATGTTAAAATTCCAAGTTTATAAAAAAATTATGGTTTATTTAACGACGCTCGCAACTGCAGAGGTTATATCAGCGTCGCCGGTGTGCCGGAATTTTGTCCTGCAGGAGTTCTTTTACATGCCAGTAAATCTCCAAGTTTATATGGCTGTCAAAAAATTCATTAATATGATAAAAAGGATTATCTATAAGTCATTTTTTAAAACAACTTTGAATGTAAATAAGCCAACTCAGTGGGCATTCTTAGGCGATCTGTTAAACGTATCTAAAGAAATAACATTGAACCATTTCTTGGTCTTGTCAACTTGACCGTAGGTGTTAGCCTACAATATAATGATTATTTCTAGTAAAATAGGCCTACTAGTGAAGCTGGGATTGAGAAGCATGACTATTTAAGTTAATCTTGGTATAGACTAAACAGTCATAAATAGGCTATATTGATTAATTACAGTAAGAATATTAGCATTACGAAATAAAGGTAGACAATGAGGATTAAAAGATGAATTAGTAATAATTCGTAATGCTTTTTCCTGCAAAATTAGAACACCGGTACCCCACAAATTAATACCATAATGAAATAGGCCTACACTTCATGGAAAAACGCATAATAGGCTTGCTTGTCTAACGCAGATGGACTACCAAGTTATAAATCAAACCATATTGTAGAAATTTACGAAAAAAAAATTGACATTATAATGGAAATAAATTTGGAAGCTAAATCTTTGAAACTAAGTAATATGAAGTTGTGGAACCAATCTTAAATTATAGTGGGCTACGATAACGAATAAGATAGCCCCTCAAAAGGCGTAACTTACTGTAGCTACATGAAAATAGAGTAGGCCTACGAAATCTTTTATATAAAACTAGTGTTTGTGACATTCTTAAATGAATACCAATGCAGGCTAGCTTGAAATGTAATGCAAAACAATGACGTCCAAGTCTGAATAGGCCCTAATCCGACAGCCACATCCAGGCGTAAATAAATGATAGTAATTGCATTTTAAAATGGTTCATTATCAGCATTTTATAGTATTTATCAATAATAATAAAATAAGCAAAATATACAAGAAAGCAGTTAGAAGAAACAGAACGGAAAGTTAGCATATGTTACCGAGACAAGTCACAAAGGGCGATGAAATTGAAGATACACAGCATACTGCTCTGTTTACATGATTAAATTACGAAATTATAAACTAAAATAAAATTTATACCGCTGTAGTATTTTGCCTACGTATTTTTTGGTATATTTAAATGCATTTTCGTCGATTTTTTGACGTCTTAACGGACTTGATCTCTTCAGATCAATAGGCCTACTGTTAATATTAACCGAACTCTTGACAATTTTATTTACTTCTTAGGACTGTTAGTGTTATTATGAAAATATTATTTAGCATTTAGCTCATAGGCTTCTCAGTGACAGATACATAGACTATGGACACAAAATCGCAAACATCGATATGATAATATGTCAAGATAATTATCAGAATTGATAAATTTAATGTTGTACAGTAATTACTGATGGAAGTAAAGACATGATAGAATTGTCAGTTTTATTGTAAGATGCCTGGAAGAAAGTTGGATCGCATTTGTTGTTACCAGATTGCATTGCGCTCGTTAACACTGCTGTTAGCCCTACTATTTCATAATTATCAAACGAGTTATTACCTCATATTCTACAGAACTGAATGTTTGTTACTCAGGCTAAATGTTATTCTTTATTCTTATTAGTGTAGGCCTATCACTTAAAGTTCAAGTATCCAACTGATAATTAAGATAGAGAAGAAGTTTTAAAATATTATTTTATAATCTAGGCAATGACATCAGCTATCAACATTTTTATATTTTATATTTCTGCATTTCTAGACTAAAAAGCCGTTAAAATCGTTTTCATATTTTACATTTTACTTGGCTCAAAAATGGATGTGACATTCTATTTTACAAAGTTAATATTTGGGGAAAACTTAATATATGTTGCTTCTGCTGCTTTTATGGACTATGGATTAATTTGTCGGATTTAAAAATGATTAATCAAAGTATCACACTCCGTATTAGACTGAAAAGTAACTATTCTGATTAGTGATCCTCGATCATCGATGCAAATAAATGTTTATATTTTATCCCTTGTAGGCGGCCGGGTAGCTCAGGTGGTAGAGCAGCTGGCTACGGACTGGAAGGTCCGGGGTTCGATCCAAGGTGGTAACAGGATTTTTTCTCGTTACCAAACTTTCAGAACGGCCCCGAGGTTCACTCAGCCTCCTATAAAATTGAGTACCGGGTCTTTCCCGGGGGTAAAAGGCGGTCAGAGCGTGGTGCCGACCACACCACCTCATTCTAGTGCCGAGGTCATGGAAAGCATGGGGCTCTACCTCCATGCCCCCAAGTGCCTTCATGGCATGTTACGGGGATACCTTTACCTTTACCTTTTTATCCCTTGTAACTTTAAAAAGTGGATGCGGTTTAATCTGTAGTCTAACTTATCTAATGTATTTTCCCTTTATTAGACTTGAAATGTTTTATAATAATGTAACTGAATTCTGGATGCTGTTATTGTTCTCAAACTAATAATAATAATAATAATAATAATAATAATAATAATAATAATAATAATAATAATAATAATAATAATCCGTGGCACTACAGGCCTTTAAGAGCTCAGACCGATCAGTCGGCTGCTGGCCTCAAATCCACATACCGAAGCAGAGGTGGACGATCATCCAACCAGAATGGAAATATCGTGTAATTCTGGCTTTCGTAACCGGATTTTGCTACCTATCGTAGCTCCCCAAGTGCATCACGATGCTGGGTGGGCACCGGTCTCATACACTGACCGAAAGTTCATGATAAAATTTCTTTCCCCTTGAAGACTGAAACCAGCGCGCATTCCGTAATGCGAATCATAGGCATGATTGAAAATGTATTATTATTATTATTATTATTATTATTATTATTATTAGGCCTACTACTTAACATCATCATCATCATCATCATCATCATCATTTATTGCAAACTGAATCATTTAAGTCGGAGAAATATGAATAACAACTTAACCTACATGTTAGATATTGCCTCTTTCTAAGCGCACAAGTTTAGAAACAGTAACATACACACACGCACAAACACCAGATTTATTTCACTTATTTACTTACTTATTTTCATAGACGTGAGTCAAGAGACCGAAGAAACCCAAAAAAATCCGTAAAACATTTAGTATTTTATTGTGTTACTTGTTAACTTATCATTACCAATGATAATAAAATATAGGCCTACTAAAAGAAGTTCGCATATACACGCCTTCGAGATAACTGGAGACAAGAGGTAGAAACTCTTTTTTCTTACTCTCGGCATTAGAAGAAGTTGATATTCTACACTCTACATCGAGCATCACAAAGCAAAATGGAAATAATTATATTAATCTAATTAATGTTAAGCGTTTTACTGATTTTTTGGTTGGGTTTTTTACTTGTGACTCATCTGTACCTAAGTATGTATATTGTTCTATTAAAGTCCACATTTAGGTCTTAATTTGAAACGTAAAATCTACTATTAGAATAATGGTTTTAATAAAAATTCAAAATTGACTTTGAGCCTTTACTTACAAATGGCAATTGGAGTGTTAGTACTGTCGGTTAAATTTTGTATATACGATAATAGTCTATCTGTTCCATAAAATTAGATTTATCATTAGCGACGTTTTAAATGCCGTTTTTCAATTTCTGAACTTTTTCTCGACTGAGTTTACAGTCTCTGTAACAGAAGTGCTATATTATTACTATCTGGAAATCTTGTATATTATAGTTTAAAACAAAGATTTTACATAGGCCAGATATTTACAATAGTCTGTAACGAATTTGTAAAGTTTTTAAAACTTGTAAGTTACGAAAATATGAAATTCGTTCGTTATTGTAACACCTCACAACATGTGAAGTGACACAAAGCCGAAAATTAATATTTTCACTTTGTCCATTTAGGCTACTTACAAATAGGGTTGCCAACCCTACGGTATTTCCCGTGATCTCCCGTATTTGCCCCTAATTTTTAAAAGTATCCCGGCTCCCGTATTTTCCTTCTCTTCGTGCATTTTTCTCCCTTATTTTTGCATAATGTAAAAATCTTTATTCTAAACGTTTGATTTTGCCGTGAATGGTGATATGATGAGTTTTGTTGTTCAAGAGATGCATTGAAATGTGTCATGCTTTTTAGAAGGCAATGCTTGCCAGAAATGGGTTTTATACTCACCTATTTAAAATCAAACAATAGAGTCTATTAATATTATAAATTGTAAAAAAAAAAAAACTGGCGAGTTTTGTTCTAAGCATACCAAGTAGTCATGCTCATTCAAAGAGGATGTTTTATCTCATGAGCAATAATTGAACAGATGTTAGAAACAGGAGCACGACACATCTAATCAAATCAGAGCTGCAAACTGTAGTCTAATTCAACTATTACGTGAAACAAAATCTGCCTCAAGATACTCTTATTTAAGCCTAGCTGGCGAAGTGTGGAGTAAAGTTGTTTTTTTTTTAGTAACTGAACGGAATAATTTTACAATTTTCCATATTAAATTTTGTCGATTCCTTAATCTCCCGCATCCTCTTCAAAAAAAGTTGGCAACCCTACTTACAAATGATAATTAGATAAATAAGATACATGTTAATCGGTTAAATTTTATGTAGGCTATAGATCTATGTTTAAACATGTTCCATAAAATTGGATTATCATTAGCGGCGATTTAAATGCTGTTTGTTTTCAATTTATGAACTTTTTGTCGACTTGAGTTTGCAGTCTCTGCAACAAAACTGTTACATTATTTCTGTCTGGAAGTCTTGTATAGGCCTATATAATTCAGGTATAATTTTAAAACAAAGACTTTTACATGAGCCAGATATTTACAATAGTCTGTAACGGATTTGTAAAGTTTCAAAAATTGTTATACGCAAATATGAAAACTGTTCGTTATTGTAACACAAAGCCGTAAAATAATATTATATTCATAAATTTTTTATAAAACTGTCTGACACTCCGCTATGAGTAGGTTAATAGTCACAATATATGGATAGAAGGTTTTTCAAAAGTAAGAGACAAATTCATTTGCTCATATTTTCGTAAATTAGGGCCATTGTATGTTTAGTCAGTAGTTCGAAGACTTGAAAATATAGAAACTGTTTCTTTACAGAAGGAATGGTATTTTTCATGTTAGCATTGCGTTATAGTGAGGAAGTTGTTTAAAAACAATTGCTTGATTTTTGTGTGAATTTAATTTACATGAAATTGATGGTGTAGCGCACACATTCTTTGAATCTTGGTAAATCTAATTTTCATCTTTATTGTCTAAGGGGAGAGGATGGTATTTTTTGGTGAAAAAATAAGTAAATTTTCAAAAAAAATTCTTTAAAATACTCTGATATGTGTGGAATGCATAGCATAACATTTTGTGGGTATTTGTGCCCTTATCGAATGTTAAGTCGCCATTTTAAAATTTCCTGGGTTATGGATTTTTAAATCACTCGCTCACTTTTATCGTTGTTTTCGGTAAATTAAATTTTCAAACATTTTTTTTTTCTTTCAAATACCCTTTGATATGTGTGGAATACATTGCATAACATTTTGTGGGTATTTGTGCCCTTATCGGATGTTGAGACGTCATTTTTAAACTTCCTGCGCTTTGGATTTTTAAATCACACGCCCGCTTTTATCGGTTTCCAGTAACTTCATTCTTTTTGCTACATTGCCAGACAAAAATGGATATAATTTTTGAACTATTAAAGATACATGCATGAAATTTAGAACACACTTTCTTTAGAATATTGGGAAACTTTTCTCTGTAACATAATTTTGTTAATTGATTTCATTTTAAAAATAGTCCGTTTGTTTGCAAGAAAGGAAATCAGAAAATTGTTATTAAATTTTAATTGTTTATTTTACAAACGTAGGGACTAATATCAAAATTCTGTTACAGACAGTTTGTAGAAAATGCTTTTGCAAATACATTGCAAAAAACTGTTTGAATCTAACTTTAAATACGGTTTAGATATATCGGTTTTAGTACAATCCTGCATTGGGTATATTTTTTTTCAAATTTGGGTCCCCAAATAATATTTTTTTTAAATACTTTTATTTGGTTGAGTTGCCACAGCTATGAGCTCTCTACATACAAAAAATTAATATTTTGCACCAAATAAGAAAAAAGTTTAAAAACTACCATCCTCTCCCCTTAAACAGCAATTTATTAACTATTCCCAGTAAGTAAACATAATATTGAAATGGTAAACTGATTGTTGTCAAAAATCAATTTAAAAATAGCCCCTCTAACAATATCTAATAAGTAATAAAGCACTTAAAAGCTTTTACCCAAAAATTGTACTGAAGAGTGTGCGCTAAACTATCGAAATTATATTTTATCATTTTCCGATTGTGAAAAGAATAATTTCCGTCTTCCAAAACTCGTACCGAACTTAAAATCACTCTTTCTTTTAAATAACCCCACAAAATGAAACCCCTCAGGATTAATATCTGGCCATCTTGGAGGCGGCAAAATTACCTGCTAATAAAAGGTACGTAGACACTAAAAGTATACTACTTTAAAAACTGATTCACGGGTTTGAAGATCTGGGAAGGTGTACCATCCTGCATGAATACGGTGTTTCTAGTTTTTGAGCTTGTGATAATGACATCACACAATCGCGAATATTAAAATAACGTTGGCAAATGCTGTAACTTCTTCGGTCTAAAATAGATTACAGGCTACTGTGATTTCATTGTAATTTAAACAATTGCTCGCAGAAAAAAATAATTCTGTAGATTATTCATTTCCTTCAGTTAGAAAATTAAGATTTTAATAGCCGATGTTAAGTATAGGCCTAAGAGCAATACAAGTTAATAGCGACAAAACCATTTAACTTCGCAAATAAAAACTGTTAAAATACTGCTCCAACGAGACGTCGGATTTAAATTGGGATTAAATTAAAACAACTGTTTTTGAACTAACTTCTTAATACGCATAAGATCTAGGTAACTGCTTAGGTAGAGTTGCCAGATTGGGCGATATTTCGCCGTTTGAGCTACATAAACAGAGATTTTGCGACCTATTTTTAAAGATTTGTGACTAACACAATTGGGCGACTTTTGGCCGGAATTTTGGACAAGATAGCGCCACCTGAATGCAAGAAATAGGTAACTCGAAATTTGTGTTTTTTAGTTATCTCTGTTATAGCATAGCAAAAATCGCACAAAATGTAATGCAAGAACTTGGTAACTGATCAAACGATGCCAGCGACATCTATTTTCCAATGTAACAAATAGTTAAAAGAAAACGAGACATATTCCTCAGTGCAATAAATAGGTAAAGAGGCAATATCTCAAAATAGGAATAATTGAGTTACCTAGTTCTTGCATTCAAGTGACGATATGAAAATCACTTAATCGTTAATTTATTTTATTTTATTGAGTAGTCCATTGCTGATACATCGCTAATCCAATTCAATGACTGACATGGAAATATTAGACTACTTTTAGGCGTGTTATTAATGTTCTAAAATAAAATTCAATTCAATTCATCTGGCCATTAGACATAGTACAGTTTTAGGCTTCGTCAGAATACATTGAAAAACATATAAATACATTTAAAAAACACCAATAAAAGAAACAGTAAAATTTAAATAATACAATGAAAACATGAAATAATTTGAAACTTTTAAATTAAAGAAAACTAACTAAATTGCAATTAAACTTATTTATTAAAATACAATTTCATACAAATTTGTGTTGAAAAACTCAGCAACAGAATAAAAAGGATTATTTAATAACCAATTGTAAAATCTAGTTTTGAAGCTATTGATTGGTAATTTATAATATTGACTTGGGAGCTTATTATATAATTTCATCCCCATAATTAAAAAGTTTGTATTGCTGTTGTGTACTCTACAATATGGAATATTAATTTGTTCACTATTTCTAATTTCATGATCATGTATAAAAGTAGGGCTATATGAATAATTTAAAATAAATTAATATTAAATAATAATGTGAACATGTTTAAAAAATATAATCTCAGGAAAATAGCTTTCCACCTCGCCATGTTTGCTGAAGTCGTCGGAAAACGATATAATTTCATATTTGCATTTCTTTTGCAGCCAAGTGTACGTTTCTAAAACATCTCGGGTCTGAAAATATACTTCGATGAATGTAACTAATTAAACTACTAATCTTAAATTATTTAAAAAATCAGAATTCTTAGTAAATTTACCATTAAAGCGATTTAAAATTCTTTATTCTAGACTTCTAGAGAACAATCCAATAATAAAGTAATCGATAGTAGTGGCAGTGATCAATTTATCGCATCGAAAAATAAATTCGTTGTTGACAGCTGTTATAGAAGCTGGAGAGACAAAATAATAAACAATTTTCATGTGGATTTAAAGTATACACTAAACGTGATTTATGGCAGAGTGATAAACCAGAAGCAATTCCGTATGTTTGTAAACAAATATCTAAATTATTCTTTGTTACGTCACGGAAACGATGTAAGCTTATGGGAATGTTTTAATGAGATTAATTTTTGCATTACAAAATGCCTATAACATAGGAGTCGAGTTTTTTTTTGTCTGAGAAACTTGGATGGCAAACTACTAACATTTCGATTGTTTTCCTAATAAGAAACATACGATTGCCCATCTGCGGTTATATTTTTATTGCAGAGATGGTTACGAGATTTTCAGCGGGGTTGAAATCTGATTTATTAGATATTTTGTAACTGGTTATAAGTTAAAACCTCAGGGATCTATTCCTCCAAACACATACAGTACGTTTTTATAATGCGAAGAACTAAAGTCGATGTTTTCACGAAGCTGGTAAGAGACAGGGTTAATTATGTTATGAAGTTAGAGCTTTAATCATGAATCGTAAATAAAGTCATTAATTTCAAAGTGTTATTCTTTGAGATGTTTCTAACAAAAAAAGTTTAATACATTTTTGCTCGTTTTTACTTCCTTTTCGAGATAAAAATTGTTTTATATTAAAAATTTCATAGCGTGTTTTGAGAACACCAATGATTTAATTCCCAATATGCTCAGTCAATTTAAGAGAGCAGAGTGTATTATGATAATAAATGATTAAAATAATTTTAGTTTTTGTGCGCTAAATTTGATCGGAACAAATGTAACTTTTCGTTGTGCAAAGGAATTTTTCAGTGTTACATTTGTTCGGAACATATTTCTGCATCTCATACAAAACAGTGACAAAGTTCAAAGTGATGATAATGATAATTCTTCACGATTGTAAACCAGTTGGTCTATTTCGACACACAAAATGAAATCGTCATTCAGACGTTTAAAGGTCTTCCTACTCATCTTTTTCTTCTAGGCTGGAAACTTGAAATTTGTTGAGTTATTCTGTTATTATCCATTCTAATAATTGTATCCAGGTTCGCTTGTAATTTCTGACTCTTTCTGAAAAGAGTTAAATATAATTTCTAATTATTTTATAGTGTAACGAAGTGTGTCCAGCTGGTTTCCTAAAAGAATTTAAAATTTAAGCTTGTTAAATCTTGTTTTCGACAACATAGCAGCTGCTAAGGTCTTGTAGACCTATAATATTTGTTCATTTTTAAATCTGATTAGGTTTCAAAATTTTATTCAGTCTGTTCTATAATTGTTAGTGTATTTTAATTTAGTTTTGTTTGAATTTTTTTTCACCTGAATACCAGAAGTACAGTAGCATCCTAGCTTAAGCTAGATAGTTAAATCCATTTACTTGTTCTAGTATTGTATTCTGTAGCCTATCACTATTTCACTTCTTACAGTTTAGCGACCTAAAAGGCTTTGGTTTTCAGTTTTCGAGGCTAAATCTGTCATTTAGTCTGAAACCGAAAACTTAGTTCAACCCACAAATGAATAGTCATACAGATCGCGGTACAAAGTGTGGATGAAATCAAGAATTGTTCATAAAGAAATATCGCACTTATTAAACATTATTCGCGAGAGATATAGGTCCTATCAATGAAAATGTTAGATGTTTTATAAGGAATGCCCTGCTTTTGCACTAGATTGTTGATTAGAAATAAAATTAAGTAAAAATTTCCATCAATGTCTAATAATAATAATAATAATAATAATAATAATAATAATAATAATATATCATCATCATCATTATCATCATCGTATCAACTTAATATTTACGTCCAATAGTCTGTCACGGTTCAATAGTTCATAAATAGTTTGATTTGATAGTTTTCCTGGATCTTTGTATCTTTTCATATTGTGTAGTGCAATGTTGATTTAGGATGTCAGGCACTTACCATATGAAGAGTCCAATGCAAGAATGATGGATGTCACTTTCTTGTCAAAAATGAACCCAGACTGTCAATGCATAGCTTAAGACATATAGAATGTACATACAAAGTTATATGGCATTAACACTGATAGTCATTGTCCAGTAATGATCGGAAAATCTCAGTTAAGCTTTGAGCGCTAAACATTTCAAACTTTCAATTGCTTCGCCTGCAAAATGTATTCCAAATTACATCCATCATTCTTGCAGTGGACTCTTAATTTGTTTGTGTATTTTAATTTAGTTTTGTTTGAATTTTTTTTCACCTAAATACGAGAAGTACACAGCATCCTAGGTTAAGTTAGATAGTTAAATCCATTTACTTGTTCTGATATTGTATTCTGTAGCATATCACTATTTCACTTCTTACAGTTTAGCGGCCTAAAAGGCTTTGGTTTTCAGTTTTCGAGGCTAAATCTGTCATTTAGTCTAAAACCGAAAATTTATTTCAACCCACAAATGAATAGTCATACAGATCGCGGTATAAAGTGTGGATGAGATCAAGAATTATTCATAAAGAAATACTGCACTTACTAAACATTATTCCTATCAATGAAAATTGTTTGGTGTTTTATAAGGAATGCCCTGCTTTTGCACTAGATTGTTGATTAGAAATAAAATTCAGAAAAAAATTCCATCAACGTCTATTAGTCATAATAATGATAGGTTAACTATTATTATTATTATTATTATTATTATTATTATTATCATTATCATTATCATCATCATCATAGTATTAACTTAATGTTTATGTTGAATAACCTTTCATGGTTCAATAGTTCATAAATTGTTTGATAATTGTC
The DNA here is from genome assembly GCF_040183065.1 of Periplaneta americana. Classification (NCBI taxonomy): domain Eukaryota; kingdom Metazoa; phylum Arthropoda; class Insecta; order Blattodea; family Blattidae; genus Periplaneta; species Periplaneta americana. Next base: position 44,307,417 of record NC_091122.1, on the reverse strand, counting down.
CTGAATCTTTGTATCTTTTCATTTGTAGTGCAATGTTGATTTAGGATGTCGGCCACTTATCATATATTATTGTAAAAATGTAGAAAACGCCTTTCATTTATATTAATTTATTTACATTAGCCTATAAGTTTAATCGTACTTGTTTTAAGGGGAATCTATACACCGAATTTTGACAAAAAAAATGAAATTTTGGTTTTTATCATTTTTCGGTAGTTTAATATGTGTAAAATGATAATATGATTTTTATTTCTTCTAATTGTCAGCTTGTAGTCCTATCTTCAACAAAAATATTGTAGTAATTCTTAATGCAAAAAATGTTATCAGTGAAAAATTTTTTCTTGCCAACCGTTCAATGGAATTTTAAATTTATTTAGACAGTTGTATACATAAAAGTATGTTACATATGCCCTATTTTTTCTGCATTTGTATCTTTTATCACTTATGAGAAAAGTACACCCAAAAATTGAGGAATTTAACTTTAAACTTTGACACCATTTTTCTGCACTTTCTTATTTTGTGTGACATTGGTGCACTTTTCTCAAAACGTATTGTACCCAGAAGGCTGAAATTAATATACAATATCAATGTGATGGCATTTTATACAGTAGGTTAAAAAAATTAAGTCTATTTCTATCTTCAGCAAAAATAAAAAATAATTTACAGTAATTCTTTTAATGCAAAACATGTTATCAATGATTATTTTTTGCCAACTGCTGAGTGGAATTTTAAATTTATGTAAGCTATGTTACATATGCCCTATTTTTTCTACATTTGTATCTTTGGTAACTTCTGAGAAAAGTGCACCCAAAATTGAGGAAATTTAACATTGTAAGATATGGAATTACAGACTATCCTTAAATTTATTTGTCTCCGTTTTTACACTATATTTATGCGTGCGAAATGTGGTAGTAATTAAATTATTAAGACATAAACCAATATTTAAGCTTATTTTGTATCTACCTACTTCAGTGAAGTCACTATTAATTTGTTTAAACTTGGTTCAGTTGATTCAACGGTATAAAATGTACACGGAAAAATAATCATTACGAACGCTTGACAATTTTGCAGCAGTCTATCTTGTGTTCATATAGTCCTATAGTATCTTATGATCGATTTAAAAATGCGGAAACTTAAACAAAGATTTTACAGAAATATTTTGTCTCTGAATGAGCTCGTGTATTAGCATATGAAGAGTTTGCGGGAAAAACGATGAATGTCACATTTCTGTTAAGGATTAGATAGTGATCTAATTGAGTCTATAACTGCAAGATGTAGTGCTGTTTCTATAGAAAATAAAGGAAAGGATTACTGTATTTGTGGTGATAATTCTCCTTTTTACCATTTTTCATAAGAACAACATTAAATTTCGCAGTGATCCATTGAATTAGATAATGACATCACCTTAAGAAAACTGTAACATTCATAGTTTTTCCCGCGAATTCTTCATAGACTATTTTCAGAACTTTTTATAATAAATATTTCTACTTCTGCAGTTCTACGGAATCTGAAATTCAACCAAATTAAATTGAGGTATTTATATTGACTTGTAACAAAAATAATGTTACACTCAGATATGTAAAGCTAATTTTGTGATGAGTGATCTTGATAAAGCGTGTGAAAGAATCTTTTCATCCACGTCAATGCATTTAACTTGATAATATGTTTAATGACAGAAGCATATCAATATAAAGTTTTTTATTCTGGTTTTTAAATAGGAACGTTACGAATAATCGCAATATACTACGTTAATCTTATTATAATTCATTTGAATAAAAGAATATTTCTTTTGTCTCCAATACAATGAATAAATTTATCATTTTAGCACTTGAAATTATTGCTGGAGAATTTGCTATCAGACAGTGTTGAATTTAAGACGTTACTAAAAAAGTTCAGACGATTCGAAATACTAGGGGAGAGTCGGGTAGTATCGGACAGTGCGCTTTTTCTCACCTACCACCATATGATAGTACCTGAATGACATGGTTACGTTTCTCTATGCGACATCACAGAAACGTAACCATGTCAATCAGGTACTATCATCGTGTGGTAGATGAAAGAAACTCGCTGTCCGATATTACCCGACGTCCGATACTACCCGACTCTCCCCTAGTAAAATGTAAGATATTTTTCTTTTGAAGATAAAATATATTCGCTTTCTAATTGAAGTTTCGAAAATAATGGCTGTTCGTATTTAATAAGGCCAGATTTGGGCAAAAATATTAAACCATGATTAATTGAACACTATACATGAAAAGGCTGTAAGTGCCAACATCTTTGAAAAATAGTTTTTCCAAAAAAAAAAAGCGTATGTCCCCGGCTCAATCTACCGACAAAAGAGGATAAGTCCATTGATTATTAATTGCACAAGAAAGCCCCGTTTTCTAGTGGGTTTCTCTTTGGCACTTGCAGTTTTTTTTGTCTAATCTTCAACTGTAGGCCTATTAAATATTTTAAATGTAGGAATGTAATACAGTATATAGCCCATATTTCACAGAATGAATGCAATGATGTACATTCATCGGAGAGAATATTTTCAACTATCTGAATCTGTTTGTAATGTAGTAACTTAAAAATGTCCATGTACGAATCAAGTTTTTGACACTTAACTGAAATAAAAACTAAGATAAGGTACGAATTGTCAGGTATATTGCAATTTACACCTTCAGATCATCTGTTAATGTAGATGTACTGTACTTAGATTTTTTTATTTTATTTATTTTCATTCATTATTGTCATTATGGTATAATATTTTGGTTTTGGGGGAAAACTAGTCATTGTTCCAGAATTCTTCAATACAAAAGAAAACTATTTATGTTAAAACTCCCAAGCAGCAGAAGGTACAGACCTATTTCAAACTTTCGATTATTCTTACTTTATTACGTATTTACAAATAGATCTATGAGATTTTGATTCATATCCATAAACAACTCCACAATTTTATCAGAAAATGATTTCGGTTAAGTAATCTTCTTCCATATACCCCCTTTACATTTTTAATTACTATTTTAACATTCTACAGTGTTTCAGCAAACCTGTAGGCATAATTTTATACAATTTTGAAACAACAATAAACTAAATTATTACTGAAGAACTCTTTCGTATTTTTTAATAAATAAATACCACCTTTTCTGTTTGATATTTCATGTGTGAAGTACATTAGTTAAGTTACTGTACTCTTACATGAAAGTAATTTGGCGTAATTAGATTAGGGAGAAATTAGGTAGGCCTACATCAACACAAAGTAAATGTAGGGTATCGGTAGTTAGAAATTATAAAAGTAGACTACAGTATATACTAGGCTAATATAAAAACTGACGTATGATTAAAATGTTTTAGCGTATGTGAGTTCTGTGCAAGCTAAATTTGAATAATTCGTTTGATTAAATCTTTCAACTCGGGAAGTTACTAATGAATCATTTTTCTCAGGCTAATACCACAGTCTATACAGTTACGAAGCTTGAGTTGTGAGGGTACTAGGAACAATAGACTCTGCCGGTATTTTTTCGCATTGTCTGTGATGAGGCGATAGTAGCGATTCTAGTGGTAAGCAACTATCTATGGATGCATATTCCCTACGTATTGAGCTTCGTGACTGTATATACTAAACTGTGCTAATACTTTAAATTTTTTGATAATTATGAAATCTTTATAGTTAGGTGTTCTCTTTTATTTTTTTTTTTTTTTTAGTTTCTTTCTTTGTTTTTCTCTAAAATTTATAATGTAATCTGATCAAAACCGTTTCATCAGATCCTGAGGTTTAGCGTGTAGATCGACAAACAAATTTATGTGATTCGTATGATATCTGTTGGATATCTTGCTTGCTTAAGAATATAAAATCAGTAGATATAACAGAAAATATCTTACAGTTGAATTGATATAGCCTATTCTTCAGCGTTAATTTAATCGGATGATTTGCGAACCGTGGCATATCGCGGTACTCACGAAAGAAAATGATTGTGTCTAACCAAGTGTAAAGCAATATTATTATTTTTGTAACATTTTAAAAGTTAAGTAGGAACTTCCTCTCTTGCACTCAGAATTTGGCGGCTGCAGTTGCCTGTTTTTGTACAACATTTCTTTCAATGCTGCAATATAATAAACTTGTTGAAAGCTCTTAGAGGCGTTTAAATTCGTTTCGCCTGTCCACAGCCATTAGCTCAAATTATTTGAGATTGTCGTTTATAAATTTTTATGGAAAATTGTGAAGTCGATGTTACTTTCGTTTAAACCAGACAATTTTAAGAGCTACAGCGTACTAACCTTAACTGGACGTACTTTATATCTTGCGTATTTCATTTAGGCGTACGTCTTTCGGAAATTACTCCCGTGACTAAGTTTTAAAAGCAAAATTAAAGCAGTTATAAGCTATGCATTCCGATACGGTTAAACCTCTTTAACAGAAGACATAATCTTCAAAACACATTAATCAAAATGTAGGGCGATAACCGATGCTATTATGCACTCCTATCTACGGCTTAATAGAAACATTTATTCACCCAATTTGATAATCGGATGAGTATTACATACATTAATAAACAATTTAGGCTAGTTAAACAAGGATGTAATTTTGTAAGGACTACATTTCCGGCACCTTGCTAAATAAGCCTACATCCGTGTTCACTTTTTAAAAGCGTAATGAAATATTGTTTCTCCTACAGCAAAACTAAAATTGTAACTCTTTCTTCAAATAAATATGCAACATCTAATCTCAAAAACTAATAAATTATCGATCCTTTCCGTTTGTGAGTAAATTACGTCTGTAACTTATTTTATGGTCGATTATGTGTGATGTTTGAGTGGAAAAACTTGCGGAATTTTCAACTGATCCTTTCACATTACGCATTTTACGCTATCTAGCCTCTTCATTATCTGTAGAACATGCGTTATTATGAATACATTATCGATAATTAGCCACGTGTGTCCTAAGGATCATACAAGATGATATTGGACACGTCAAAAGGAAATTAAAACTATAATTAATTCTGAAACTAATACATATTAACAAAAAAAAATATATATATATAAAGTTAGTACATATTCATCAATACAATAATATATGGGCAAATGATATTGGACACAACTAATACAATAACAAAATACACTTACTAAATTATAGCTATAATTACAGTTGCAAAGAAAATGGCACGAGTATAAATTCAGGCAAAACCGCTTATCAAATCTTTACACTAGCCCACAATAAACCTCAGACTAATAAGTAGTTAATGTAGATCATGTAGGTTAATCACACGTAGCATATCTATCTCAAAACATTATTACTTACTAACAATGAAGATATTCATATAGGATTACTAATACTTTATTAATTAAATATATATTTGCGTGTAATGACTTACCTAAGTTTTACAAAACAAAATAATATATATTTCTGTAATTTATTTATTTTATGTCGCTTTAACAGGAAGCCATATTGCGACAATACATAAACAATTTTTACAGTTTACATTGAGTTTACTGTATTACCACAATCTAGTATATACAGTCACGAAGCTTGAGTTGTAAGGATGCTAGAAACAATAGACTGTGCCGGTACTATTTCGGATTGTCTATAATGAGGCGATATTAGCGATCCTAGTGGTTAGCAACTATCTATGGATGCGTATTTACTACGTATTGAGCTTCGTTACTGTATATACTAGGCTGTGGTATTACAATAATCATTTTAGATATATTCGTAAGTTGATAGCTTTCTGAAATTTAATTAAGTTTGAACTGAATGATGGGTTGTTTAGAACTGTTGATAAGTCTGTTGGTATATGGAATAATATAACATATAATTTGTTATTGTATTCTATATCAAATGCAAACGTTTTAGCCAACTGGCATCTTCAGGCATAATTTGCGGTAGCTACTATCTAAATGTTTGTACATAATGGTTACAATAATGTTTAACAAATACATATGAATAATAATTAACAATGAAATTAAAGAATAATTTGAAATAGAACATATTAAAACAATGATTACATTTGGTTATTGTACTACCCTTGAATATTAAAACAATAAAATAATATATATATATGAGTTAGTTATAAGTTAAAATTATTAGCTACAATAAAATTGTACATAATGTAAACTTTGTTATACGAAATAACTTGTCTCATTAATATGTGTGTAGTGAGCTTATTTAAGATCTTTGAAAGCTTCAGGAAGATTTTTGAACTGCCACAGACACTTACTGCTTACATCGTAACTTCAGTTTTGAAACGCTCTTGCCAAATTCTGAGTCATCATATTCACTCTGTTTAATTTCTTTTTCTTCACTTTATAATTCATATATGTTTATTTTAATTTTCTGTCAACAAAATTTATGTAAACATTTAATATTGTAAAATTAATTTAAGAGAGTATACTGAGTCCTTCTGGGCTACCTCCAATGGGAGGCAGTTAATTTAATTAAAATTGTTTTGTAAAACTTACATAAGTAATTAGACGGAAATATACATAGTATATTTAATTACTCAAGTATTATAGCTAAATAGTAGACTTATCGGAAACCGCTAGGCCTATAATGAATTTTAAGATAAAAACAACTATGTCTTAGAAATGTCTTAACTCTTTCTTGAATTCGACAATTAGAGTTTAATAGTGTAACGCAATTTATTAAAAATAAGTCTACCATTAGCTATAAAAAACCTTTGTTTTTTTTTTTTCAAAGAGAAAATTTTTCTATCCAATAATCACATGCAAACTTGATTTATTCCTTGCATCATGATAGCGTATGTGTTCATTTCTGATAAAATTATAGAGTTATTTATGGATATGAATCATAATCTCATAGATCTATATGTAAATACATAATGAAGTAAGAACAATCAAAAGTTTGAAATAGATCTATAACTTCTATTGCTTGGGAGCTTTAACATAAATAGTTTTCTTAGTATTGAAAAATTCTGGAACAATGACTAGTTTTCCCTCAAAATATTATAGAGTAAAGTTGGCTATTTCCGTGATACCCCTAATCCCGTGATACTTTTTTAAAATTGAATGTCAGTCAAAGCTTTCCCGTTCGACCATAGCGCCAGACATCTTTCTCGAAAGAGTGCATATTTCGCCTACTTTTGAGACATCGGTGAACTTCCTAGCAACATATCCAGTCCCGTGACATTCAGTGGAAAAAAAAAGTATCAGGGAATGGAATTAGGCAACTTTACCCTACCATATAACAATAATTAATGAAAATAAGCAAAATAAAAATCGAAGTACAGTATATCTACATTTACAGATGATCTGAAGGTAAAAATTGCCATAGGACCTAACAATTATTTTTCTATCCAAAATAATATAGACCCTGTTACTTAATAAGTGAATGGAAATACAAAATTGGCCTATTGAAAATATACAGTAATTAATTATGAAGTAATTGTTATGTAGGCTAAGTTACGGAAAATACAGTTTCTTGAGATAGAATTTTAAGCGTTACTAGTATAACAGGCCTGGATCTTTATTCACGTTTAATGTATTTTAACATTTCATTCCTATTAAGGATTTTTCTGCCCTTGTATTCAATTACAACCTAAAAGGCTAAGTTTACTCTAGATTTAGATGCTATTCGAATCCATTATTACACCATCTATTCAGCATCAAGGCTACAACTTAAACGTTACGTCACTTTTACAATCTAAATTTTTTACCGGATTTCAGTGCATCAGAGGTTTAAAGAATATTATTCCTTCATTAAGTAAAATAGATTGGCTACGCGTTTCTAAACTGTATCCTACCGAAGACAATTCGCAGTTGGAAGAGTTACTAAGAAAACTATGAAATCAGATTAAGAATGGTAATGCTACTAAATTGGGATTTATGTACCGTAACATCACAAACGCGTAATAGAACCCGACATTTAAAAGTGTTATCAAGATTCCTCAATTATATGTGACGAGGTGCATTACTGACTTAAGCGTAGAATTTGAAGTGGTCTTCTGTACCAGTGCTGGCAACGCTATTTTTAAAAACCCGCTAAAAACGACAGTGCGAAAGCCGCTAACTTGCTATTTTATCAACAGTAATCTCACTAGGGGTTTTGATTTATCTAGAGAAAATCAAAACTCGAGTGGGATTTAATTGACTATTACACGATTAGAAGAAAGTATATGAAGATTAGAAGTAACGAAGTACTCCAATACAATAAAATATTAATTGACTTACGAAAATGCAACTGTCTTCAAATGTAATATTGTACCATCTCAGCATTACAAATATTACGCTAGATGCATGCTAGATGACGGTAGTGATTTATGATTACTAACAATGCCTTCTCGTCGAGAAGTTCTCGATCTATATCACGATGGCAGTGTTACTAGTCAAGAAGGCTTTGTCGATTCAGTTTGATTTTTATTAAAACAGTTGCATTCCACTTCAATTATCAGAATCCCAGTAATCAACGTCACATGACATGATTTTCAATAAATCTTAATATTAAACAATCTCTGATACGTGACTATCCATAATATCATATAGCAGAAGCTATAACATAACCTAAATAATATACAGAAGTGTTAGAAAAGTTTTAATTAACGACGATGACATAAAAATAAACATGAATAATTTTAAAAGGAATAATTATTGAATGTGCAATTTTCAAATTTGAATGTGGTTGGTGGTTCAATTGATGTTATATTGGACGTGTGCGTAATAGAAGTGGAACTCGTTGATTTAGGCCTACATGGTGTATTCAACTTATTCAGAATTTCCGAATGGTGCTCTTCATTTATTTGTAAATAGGATTTCAGAAGATCCATAGGTATGATCAATGATTTTTATTAATTCTTGTTCTTGAATGCCAATGCGACTCATATTTGAAACTGCTGTGCATGGACTGGAGTGGTTTGTAATTTTCTATTTTTTTTTTTTTTTGACGTCCAGACCAGCGCAGTTTCAAATTTTGGCAAACAAAGAAACAAATGCTAGGGACGCGATAAAATTAAACAAATGCTAGGGACGCGATAAAATTGTGCGATAAGCAGCCATGATTGGTTGAAATACGTCCTTTCGTACCGTTTTATTGGTCAAAAGTAGTATGACGTAGTAAAAGTGTAATAGTCAATGTCAAATGATTATTTTGCCATTGTGAGTGTTAAAAATCCGCCAAATTCCTATATCAACAAATCTTATTTCATAAAGTTTACCCGTTAATCATTTTTAATCGGTGTGCCGCGAGAAAATGAAAATTGTAAAGGTTATCGTAGCAAAAATTGGAAAAGTAAAAGTGAAAAGAGTAGTAAACACAGTGTAGGTGTGCGAATAGCAGAGAAAAGTTAGAACAGCACATGAGCTTTAAAAAGATTATCTTATTTTATTTGTCTTTATGGAAAAAATCGTACATTAAATACCTTGGCAACATGTAATAATATTGAATGTTTTCGTAATTCCTAAGTAGCAAATTAAGAGAACATGCATAATACCATTATTATCACACTAATATTGCATTGTAATAATTTTCTATCATTAAATTTTACATTTATATCATTAAGTTCAAATAAAAATACGGTCAATCTAGAGCCTCCACCAGGCACTGAACGAATATTGCACACTTTTATCACTGCCAATTTGGCGCTAAAATCAATTTTCAATACTTTATCACAACCACAACATATTTCATATCTTATTGTACCATATAAGTTATAGAATTATTACTACATTAACACATTTAGTATATCACGAAACATGTAAAATGTAATTATTATAAAAGTCGCCATTGCTTCTCCGAATTAGTAGTATTAAGTACGATCTTTTGAAGAGGTGGAGAAGTTCAAATATCTTGCAGCAACAGTAACAAATATAAATGATACTCGGGAGGAAATTAAACATGGAATAAATATGGGAAATGCCTGTTATTATTCGGTTGAGAAGCTTTTATCATCCAGTCTGCTGTCAAAAAATGTGAAAGTTAGAATTTATAAAACAGTTATATTACCGGTTGTTCTTTATGGTTGTGAAACTTGGACTCTCACTTTGAGAGAGGAACATAAGTTAAGGGTGTTTGAGAATAAGGTGCTTAGAAAATATTTGGGGCTAAGAGGGATGAAGTTACAGGAGAATGGAGAAAGTTACACAACACAGAACTGCACGCATTGTACTCTTCACCTGACATAATTAGGAACATTAAATACAGACGTTTGAGATGGGCAGGGCATGTAGCACGTATGGGCGAATCCAGAAATGCCTATAGAGTGTTAGTTGGGAGGCCGGAGGGAAAAATACCTAAAGGGAGGCCGAGACGTAGATGGGAAGATAATATTAAAATGGATTTGAGGGAGGTGGGATATGATAGAGAATGGATTAATCTTGCTCAGGATAGGGACCAATGGCGGGCTTATGTGAGGGAGGCAATGAACCTCCGGGTTCCTTAAAAGCCAGTAAGTAAGTAGGCCTAAGTAAGTAAGTAAGTACGATCCAGTAGATGGAAACCGACACGATTGGCAGAGCCGGCAATACATGAACACGAAATGATATTAAATGTGAGGTATGTTACTACAGGTGTGTAGTATTATGTGACAGGTTAGGTTAGGTTTGATTAGGTGTGTAGTATTATGAGAAAGGTTAGGTTTGGTTTGATTAGGTATGTAGTATTATTACTATGTTGGCAACACTGAAACCCACTGTTACATTAAAGAAATATGGCGGTATGCTTCTTTCACGCACGACGATTTTTGTATATAAGTAAGGTACGTATTTAGGACGGGTTGGACGGGCTTACAGCTCTCCCAGTGACATCATCAATTTCTAGTAATTAGTACTATAAATACAAGGCATTTTCAAGGTATTTTTTTTATCTATTTATTAGTGGCTGTGACAGAAGGAAGATTCACCAAAAATACAAAAAAGTGCGTTAGTTCTATTTACGAATAATAGGCTATGTATTTTGTTTCTCTTCTCAACCTTTTTTTGCCCCATGCGCCTTTTCGTCATTCATTTTAAATGAATAATAATGCATATAAAATAGAAAATGCACATAAAACTGAAAATATTTTATTTTATGTATCAATGCATAGGCTATACGTTTATCTCGTGTTCGTATTTTATAGTCCTCATTCCCTTCTAAAACCCTCAAAATGTCCCCTTGATTGGGAACCACGGCTTCGGATTATGAGGGTGCCGCGAGATTTTAAATTACACCTTTAATGTGCCACATATTGAAAACTCGCCAGATCTAGCGGGAAAACCGCTGAATTGGCAACACTGTCCTGTACATGAATTGGTGAATAATAAAATTGAGAGAAAACTGAGCAGTGAGTTTGAATAATTGGTGGGTGGGTGGAAGAAGTGCGTTAACTCCATAAAAGTTGTTTTCGTGAAAAATTATTTTTAAAGTTTAAATAAATTCAAATTCAAATTCATTCACAATTTACATTTGAAATGAATACATATGAATAGATACCCGAAATGAACATATGCTCGTGCTCGGGTACAGTCCAATAGTCTACAGTAAATAAATTTTACAGAGGTCAATAATAATGTTGATGATAAAAATAACAACAATAGTAATAAAAATAATAATAATAATAATATACTAATAATAATAATAATAATAGACTAATAATAATAATAATAATAATAATAATAATAATAATAATAGTAATAAAACAAAAATATTTACAATAATACAATAAATACTAAGACGGATAAAATAAAATATAAAACCACTTAGCGAGAGTTAACACAACTTAAATAAGCATATAATAACCATGAAAAAAATACGAGTAGTTCCCCAAAATCCTTCATTTGTGTATTTTTACTTCGTGGTCCTCTTAAAGTGTTTGCTAGAGTTTATTAATCTTTACTAAAATATCTGAAAGTAAATTTTAATTTAAGAGTTTAAAATGTAAGAGGATGCTGTGAAAAATTGAAGTTCACGCACTTTTCCCACCCACCTGTTAATTTTTCTACGGAGTGAAGTGGTCCTATTCTGTTAGCCTACATGGCAAACGCCAACACGAACGGACATCGATACATAACAATGCGATATTTTTTGTGTTGGAGCAGCTGTTTTCTTAAAATATTTCGTTCATATCACTTTTTGAATAACTTCCGCATTTAAAAATAAAATTATCTTAAATGAATCTTCATTTGTGTACAAATTAGAACAGCTACAACACTATATAGCCTATATTCTTAACAAAACCTATTTAGGAAGATTGAACAATAATTCTGTATATTTTATAAGCAACACGCCTAGATCCATCTTTCGTATCAGGAGCTACGCATTCTTGACGGCATTCTGACATAGGTGGATGTTTGTTGTAGCCTGCTGAGTAATAACTATTTTCTGATCGTTTTATAATTAATAGAGTTCAATATCATAAGCCTTTTAGTTTTTCAGTTATCAAAAGTTTAAGTAGTCCTAACTTCCCGTCCCTGATCTCGTTACCCGGATTTTTTTAGTAACCGTTGGATATAGACTCATTTACTGTAAGTCAAAAATATCATTTGGTGCTATTGAGCAAAGCAAAGACATTCGGAAGACACTGAAAAGCACACATCTGAAACTAAGCTCATATAAAGTAATGGCGATTCCTATATTGATGTATTGTTATGAAAATTGGACACAAAATAGGTGAGATTTCTCCTACCACTTGCAAAATAAGACTATTATTAGAGCCCGGATGTTTAGGCATTTACAACAGTTAAAATAGGCAAGCAAAAAAAGCAATAAATACGTAAAAAAAAGGCACGATAAATTTTCAAAAAGGCATTATAAATATTAAAAAGGCGTAATGAATTTTAGCGATAAATTTAAATTATATCAACATAACTCACATTTTTACTTCGTAGGTGACACATGTTGACTTATAGAATACTTTTTTTCGTGATTAACTGTCTTTTCACAAACCTTATATAACAAAACTGTTTCATCGGTTGAAAACACATGGGCACCGAATTCATTAACGCAAGCATGAAGTTTACTCTTCGATGGTTTACTGCATTTAGGCATTCTAGCTAACCGATCTTATACCTTCTGTCACCCAACAATAACTGACTGTTCCTCACTCAAATTTCTTTCTCCTACAATAATAAACACGTGTAGCACAAAATTGTAGCAGTAAGATTTGAAAATATGAAAGCAAACAATTGAAAATGCTACGTGGCAACTTATATGAGAACGGGCTTAATATTTAAAATTATAAAGCTGATTGTTGGTATCGTGAAGATAATTATGCAATATTATATTTGTAACTGTGGATTGTCGATCATTATTCATATTACACCAATAGCATTAAAGCACGATTATTAGCAGATTAAGCACCGAAATAAGTTACTTTTATTTACTATTGTTAGTAAAGTTAGGCATTGTTTCATATATTCAAATTTCATACACATTACATTACAATTAATTAGGAAATTGCAAATAAACAGGAAATATTGCTTTAAAATGACAAAAAGGACATTTATTATTGAATTAGTAAAAAACAACTTAAAAAGACAAAGTAGGAATCGGGCCTATCACTTTGATTTACTCCAAATCACATTTATATCTATGCAAATAATGATTTACTTCCACCCAGTAAAAAAGGCATTTTGCCAAATATCCGAGCTCTAATTATCACGAACAATAAGAAAATACAAAAAACGTTACGAATATGCTACAAATATTTAGCCTAAATGATAAAATAAGAACAATAACAAGGAAATGGTTCCGTTATTTAAAACGCATTGCAGGAAATAAGTTTCAAAATGTAATTAAAATATTTTGATCCCAAAATGCGTTCAGTCCATTTTTATGAAAGAAATGGGGTAGTTTTTTTTATCTACCGGCCTACGGACTGACATGCACAATAACACAAACTTTTAGACAAGGACTGACGTTGTTTTGGAAGAAAAGAAGCTTAAAATATAACGATAGAGGTCTAAAAAAATATAAGAATGGCCAAATGCACTCAGCGAGCTTCGGGATCACACTATTCAATTTTAAACCGGGTCTAGGGTATTTCGTAACCTGAAATTTCGTCACCGTTATAGTTTTTCACCTATTTTTCGTCATTAGTTTTTGGTCATAAAATACATTTTGTCATATTTTTTGTCACTGAGGAGATTTTGTCATCGAACATATTTCGTCATCATAAACTGAGGGGCTTTCGTCACCAAAATAATACAGACAATTACATTTAGGCTGTTTTTATTCTGAGTCCAAAACTATCACCGTATAATTATTATTTTAATGCTCTGTATTAACATGCTTTGAATTGCATACATTCATTCTGTTTTTCTGGAATTTCAACCAAAATTCCCACTGAAGTTGTGCTCTGTAGGTTCTTTTATAATGGTTTTCTTATCTGAGGAAATAGTCATCCGTGAATTACAAATGTCACGCTGATCACATCTCCATACAGTCCCGGTCTTTGTAACTTTGTGCTTTGTATAACTTACATAGGCCTATTTTTTATTTATTTATTTTTTATTGCTAGTAAGTTTGAAATAGTACAAGTTAATAAATACAATGAAAGATAAACTAGCCCACTCCTGAATGAGTAAGACTCGTGCTCAGGAGGGGATTCCAATCAGACAAAAATAAAATTAAAATTGAGAGTGAATACACATTAAATAGTGTTTAATATATTTAAACCCAAACTATAAATCCAATACAATTTTTTTTATTAATTTGGAGAGGATTCGTGGTTAAAATAATATTAGAATAAAATTTGTTTAATATCTGGGACCTTGACTCATACTATGATAAAAAGCTGCATTGGTTTTACATTTTGGTTTACACAAACGCAGAGAATTCATATTTTTAGTTCTATATTTATGTATATACCTTTCAAAGTTATTAAAATTTCTATGAAAATATTTTAATAAAATAAAATAATACATTTGTTTAATATTGAAAACTTTGAAATGTTTAAACAACAGTACGAGTCGTATTCAGTTGGGTAATCTTTCTGCTTTTTAAACACATTTTTAATACTTTTTTCTGTAGTAAAATTAACGGATATAGGTTGGATTTATAAGTTCCACTCCAACTTATAATACCATACATAAATATACATTGCAATAATGCTAAATAAATTATACGTAAACAGTTAAATGACAAAATATTTCTTAGAACAACGAAGTAACATAATGTTTTACGTAAAATGTCAATTAACTTATCTCTTGCTATATTACTTTTTACGAATCGAAATAATTTCGCCATACCTTAACTTGAAACCAGTGAATCCTGTAACTTGAAGATTTGGAATCCAAAAAATCAATGTATCCAAACGAAATGAACAACATGAACACAATGAATCTTGTAACTTGAAGATTTCGAAACCAAAAAATGAACGTATCCTTGGAAACGAAATGAACAATGAAATAGGAAGTTTTATATTACGTATCATTTCATATAGGCATCATCAAGGGAAGCGATACGGAGGAGGAAAATTGTGGTGGCGAATAGTGATGAGGGAATTAAATTGGTGAGAAAATATGGTGGTGACAAAAGTGATTTGGTGACAAAATATGGTGGTGACAAAATGTTGTGACAAACTGTAATATGTGACGAAATCAACGGATGACGAAAAATCGGTGACGAAAATTCCGGATCCCTTTTAAACCATAAACCAATAGTAGTCACATAGCCGTCTCAAGATGGTTAGGTTAAATTAAAAACTTTTAAGTCAAACCAAATTAAATAGTCCATTCCATGAAGCCCTTTCGTGCTAACGATAAAGTTATTTTAACTTAGGCCTATCATTTAAATAAAACAATAAGGTGAGAGTAAAGATATATGTATAATTAAATGAAACAATCTGGTGAGAAAGAAACAATGTGTTTACTAGGCCTATTTAAAGAATTAAGGAAGAGCCTATCGCTCATACAAGCCTAGGCCTCTTATCTGTTTCATGTCACAACGAGTTGAATCAAATTTCTCTAAATATAGCCAGCATTCCTAAAATCCTCTTCTTCTTTCTCTTGTCATTCAATACATGGATTAAGAAATAAATATTTTTTTTATTTTCATAATTTTCCAGCCATCATTTAAGTTTAAATGTTGGTCAGCACTCAGGCGATAACGATAAATTTTGCGTATTTCCTTAAAAAAATAAGTATCATGCACGTATCGGTTACTTTCCACAACGAATTAAACAAAATTTCGTTCTTCACAGCCAGTTTTCCTAATGTCTTCTTTTTATTCTTCTTGACGGCATGATTTGGGGAATATACGCGTTCTTCAATTCTGTAAAATTGAAGAGTACATGAAAAGAACAGTCAAAGTCACAATTCTCATAAGGGTGATGTCAACATTTAATTCAGTACATTATTGCAAATTTTTTAGCGTTTTTCTTATCAGAAACTGGTGAAGAGAATTATCACCATGGATACAGGCATCCTTTGCTATTTTTTCATTAAGGACATCAATAATTTTTTAGTATTGAACTGAATTATAAGACGGCATCACCCTTAAGGCGTTAGGTACAGCTTACAACAGTAGAAGTTTTGGAAATATTCAATATTTTTTTCCTCCATTACTGTATCTTGTACAATAGGCCTAGTGAAAATTGGTATGTGTAAAATACAAAAAAAAAAAAAAATATTTTTACGATTTAAAGACATCAGTTATTCATAGATTTCAAAAAGGCGTATGACTCGGTTAAGAGAGAAGTTTTATATAATATTCTTATTGAATTTGGTATTCCCAAGAAACTAGTTCGATTAATTAAAATGTGTCTTAGTGAAACTTACAGCAGAGTCCGTATAGGCCAGTTTCTATCTGATGCTTTTCCAATTCACTGCGGGCTAAAGCAGGGAGATGCACTATCACCTTTACTTTTTAACTTCGCTCTAGAATATGCCATTAGAAAAGTTCAGGATAACACAGAGGGTTTGAAATTGAACGGGTTACATCAGCTTCTTGTCTATGCGGATGACGTGAATATGTTAGGAGAAAATCTACAAACGATTAGGGGAAAATACGAGAATTTTACTTGAAGCAAGTAGAGGTAGGTTTGGAAGTAAATCCCGAAAAGACAAAGTATATGATTATGTCTCGTGACCAAAATATTGTACGAAATGAATATATAAAAATTAGAAATTTATCCTTTGAAAAGGTGGAAAAATTCAAATATCTTGAAGCAACAGTAACAAATATAAATTACACTCGGGAGGAAATTAAACGCCGAATAAATATGGGAAATGCCTGTTATTATTCGGTTCAGAAGCTTTTGTCATCTAGTCTACTGTCAAAAAATCTGAAAGTTAGGATTTATAAAACAGTTATATATTACCGGTTGTCCTCTATGGTTGTGAAACTTGGACTCTCACTTTGAGAGAGGAACAAATATTAAGGGTATTTGAGAATAAGGTTCTTAGGAAAATATTTGGGGCTAAAAGGGATGAAGTTACAGGAGAATGGAGGAAGTTACACAACGCAGAGCTGCACGCATTGTATACTTCACCTGACATAATTAGGAACATAAAATCCAGACGTTTGAGATGGGCAGGACATGTAGCAAGTATGGGCGAATCCAGAAATGCATATAGAGTGTTAGTTGGGAGGCCGGAGGGAAAAAGACCTTTGGGGAGGCCGAGACGTAGGTGGGAAGATAATATTAAAATGGATTTGAGGGATGTGGGATATGATGGTAGAGACTGGATTAATCTTGCTCAGGATGGGAACCAATGGCGGGCTTATGTGAGGGCGGCAATTAACCTCCGGGTTCCTTAAAAGCCAGTAAGTAAAAAAATTATTTATATTTCTTTTTTTTCAAAATGGCAGCAGTTTACTGTGCAGTGATGAAGCGTTTCCATCATAACTCATAAACTTGTTAACTTTTTCATGTTCTCTCCCTTTTATTTTATTGCCGAAACTCATGTTTAAATATCTTGCTCTTTCAATCACGTTTCTTAATAAATAATATATGTAGGCTATATATATATATCTGTGATGTCCCATAGAGAAACGTAACCATGTCATTCAGGTACTACCATATGGTGGTAGATGAAATAAACGCACTGTCCGATACTACCCGATGTCCAATACTACCCGACTCTCCCCTATATATATATATATATATATATATATATATATATATATATATATATATATATATATATAAATTATGTGTTAGAAGAAAATACTGATATTTGACCATTTTTTAAAGAATTTATTTTTTATAAGACAATCTATCAAAGGAAGAGAAGTGATCTTGCATCATATTGTAGATATAACTTGCATAAATACGCAAAAAAAAAATTCATCACAGAATGTTGGATAGTTTTTGAGTTATGTGGGAAATTCTTCATCACTGCACAGTGAATTGAAAGAAAAATGTAAATAGCCTAATTTTTTTTTTTAATCGTAAAAATATATAGGCCTATATTTTTTTCACATAACGGAAGGACAGTGTTTTACACATATTAATTTTCATTATTATACAAGATACAGTTATGGAGGATAAAAATGTTGAATATTTACCAAATTTTACTGCTGTAAGCTGTATCTAACCCCTTAAGAGAATAAATTGTGACTTTAATTGTTTTCCTCTGTACTCTTCAAATAGATCTATTGATTTCTTGCGTTCATTTGTAGTCGATTATTCTATTTATTAGGTATATCTTTATTTCTTATCATGATTCAATCTTGTGCATAGGCTATTATTACCTGTATCTATGTGAAGTCTGTATTCCTTTTCTTTTGTAATTGTCCATACTTTTTAACTTCCATACAGCATGGTTACCTTAAAGGACTTCACCTGCGATCCCTGAAACTCATCCAAATATTTTATCTTTTTCCTTTTTTCTTTTTTTTTTTCAGTTTCCCCAATAAACCTCTCCCCTCTTCCCCGGCCTAACAAAAAAAATTGAAACGCGATTCCGAGTAATAGCAGAATATCACATTTCCGCAAGGGATAGGAAAATGTAACTCCAGCCAATAAAGTTGTTACCTTTATGGTTTTTTTAATTCTAACTCACATTTTGTTATCCTACGAAATTACTTGACTGTCCATACTTTACGACTGATTTACCACGCATTAGTACAAGCTATATTACAATATGGTATTACAGTAGTGCCTATAGTACCTCCCTCATGCCAATAACACTGTTACAGAAAAATATGTCTTAATAACCCTATCCTTCAGAACTGTTGCATTCAGAATTTAAAGTATTTGATATCCATCAAATTTATAACAATGTTTTATCGAATTTCGTACATAAAAACCGAAATAGGCCTATACATTTAATTTGTATTCACATGAATATAAAACCAAAAGATCAGACAAAATATGCTTGACAGAACCTAAACATACCACAAATGTAGTACGTAAAGAAAGCCTACAGATAACGCAAGATGTCAAAACATAGAATATAATATGCGTTACAAGAGCGGTATGTTGAAGTTTTCATGTTCGAGGAAAAGTCTGAAAAAGCGAAACGTAGTTGAGCTTTTTTAATTTCCGAGAACATGAAAACAAACATACCGCTCGTGTATCGTACATTATTTTGTGCGAAGATCGTTTATTACATACCTGAAAGACGAATTTCTAATTAGTTGCAATGAAATCTCCATGTTGGTTTCTGTTTAATGACGGCAACTTCGGAAAACCAAAATATCTTTCTTCAACATTATTGCTATAAAATGTTTTCTGTGTTTACTATACTCCAGCAGGTCGTGATATACGTCTGTCTTTTTTTTTTCCCCCAGTCTATAAATGCGAACTTAAAACAAACGGTAAGGTTATGTAATGATTTATTTTTCATTTTAATATTTTAACAATATTATTTATATAACATATTGCAGTAATAACATCCGCATCTGGAATCTTGCTGATTTTTTCACGGCTTCCTTAATGTTACTTGTATCAGGAATGCAATAAGTTTCTTGGAGTAGTAGACTTTACTTAATTTTTGCAAATATTTAAAAACAATAATTAACATTGCAATTTAGGTGAAATTGCAGTGGTAAGTTTCCAATTTAAAATTATTACTACGTTAAACGTCTCTAAAAATAATATGTTAAAAGCCTAAAGCAGTAAAATGAATGTCGCGCTTAAGCGGTAAGAAGAGGGAAATTGTTATGTGTGTTAGAATGGGAATACTGAATGTGGTATTTCACACTTACCGCGTATTGGTTCTGTGCGGAAAACAAGCAAATACGCACGATCTCGCACAAATAATATTACCGTTATAACATCAGTTTAAAAACCATGCACTCTCCTGCATATGTTATTTCCTGTATGAAGAGATTAAAAGACCAGGACATTAAGTGTGATCTAATTTTGTCACTAGGGTAGTATCAATGTTATGGTTTGTGTTGTGAGAGCTAGCCAATATAGATAAGAGTATCCACGTGTGTGACCTTATGACATCTTATGATATCAACAATCATTCACAGCATTACCCCGCTTCGTCTCATCCGGCAGAGACTTTCTCGTGGTTGGAGCACGGTACCACAACTGTAGTATGTAAAGAAAGCCTACAGATAGCGCAAGATGTCAAACATAGAAATATAGTTTTTACACCGCAAATTCGTTATTTTGTTCTCCTGTAAAATTTTCTTTGACGACTTTTGGTCCCTTTCCGCTCAATTGGTCACATATAGTGATGGTGATTTTATAGTAATACAATTTTAAGTAATAGATAAAATCTATATATATATATATATATATATATATATATATATATATATAATTTGAACTGGTAATGGAAATTACGGGAAAACGGCTGGACGGATTTTAATAAATGACCCCTCATTTTTAAGCTTGGAACTCAAAGTTTTTCGAAAAAATAGTAGTTTTCAGTGAAATGTCAATTTTTAAACATAATTTTTCTATTTTCCAAAATCCATCTGTCTTCAGTTTTGAGAACTAGCCAATAGCATTCACGGCCGACTTGATATACCCTTCGCTTTTTTGTAAAGGAGAAGCGAAGCGAGCATCAAGTCGGCCGTGTTGCATTTCAGAATAAAACAAAACACATAATACAGTAAACAATATTACACAAAGGCCATGATGTGCAAGAATGCTGACATATTTAGAGCTCAAATTAAATTGATTATTAAAAACTTAACTTACTAAAAATAATTTACAGGTTCGATTCTTTGGTGTGTAATTTTCTGGGTACAGTTGTGTATTGGATATTAAAAACTACAAAACTTGAGGTGGTTTGATGACATTATTACCATTAGAAATGAAATATTATTGTAGTTAATGCCATGATGTGACTATTTTTCATTAATTATACATATTAATGCTATATTGATGATATGAAAGTGAAACGTTTTGGAGTTATATAAGTAGATGTAGAGAATAACTTAAATTAGATTTTGATTTCTATATTTTACAGACTGGCGGCTATATAGTATTATATATATATATATATATATATATATATATATATATATATATGTGTGTGTGTGTGTGTGTGTGTGTGTGTGTGTGTGTATGTGTGTGTTACTGAAACCTATAAAACTTACGTAAGATAATATTATTAAAAATAAAATATTTTTACAATTATTAATCAAGTAGGGTTGGGTATTTTTCATATATTTAATGGCGGTGTGGTGTAGATATTTATATGCGTGGTTCTCTTCAGTATTGGCTCGAGATAGTATCTTTCATTGTTATGGAAGCAAATAACTTTCCGGATGTCTGGTATTCTTCGTTGAAAATAAATCTGAAAAATGTTTATTTGAACGTCTAATGAACTTAGTTTGCAGCATATGCTCCACAAGCCACTAGTTTTCTTATAAAACAGAATACACAATTTAAAATAACGATTGTATAAGTAGTGACACATGTAGGCCTATTAAATTTTCAATACGCACTATCTGTAATCGCTATTTGATCCGTATTTCTACTACCACATTTCGCATTAGCTTAAAAGTCTGTTTGCCAAAACTGTGATTAACACTTGAAACAGTTTTTATTAGATGACTCTTCTGTATTCTAATGTTTAAACCTTTGGTGTCACAAGACTCAGCATCGGGTTTTTTAAACTGTCAGTTAACTAGTAGTTTCACTGTTATGCTACTTAAAAAAAAATCCTTTGTGTGTCCAGCTCAAAGCTGAAAACAATTTTGCACTTTTATGTCCCAAGAAAAAAGATATGACCAAGCGGAAATTAATGCCACGGTGAAACGATTGGGGTCTTACACACTGCAGTGATAAAAGTTTAAACATATATTATGAAAGCTAAAAAGATTAAGGTACCATGGAGGTGTAAGTAAAGCAGGGAGGGAGAGTCCCCATGTTTTTGTAACTTTCCATTAGGGAAAAAGAGTCTTTTATACCATGCTTCAGTCGCTTTAGACAAAAAAAATATATATATAGATACTGACTTGATGAGATACAAAGAGCCCAGAATCATGATGATAGTTATGACGGGAGAAAAATTTATCCATCTAGAATCCGCAATGTTCTCTAGTTCGCATCCAGTCGCTTATTTATTTGTTTATTTATTTATTTATTTATTATATTTATTATTTTGCTAATAATTGTAACATAAAATATAATATATACAGAAAAACTTTAGCTCGCCCCTGAAAGAGCAGAACTCGTGCTCAGGGGCGGATTCCTGAATTGAAATTAATAATTATACAATACAATTTGTCTTATGTCTACTGTGCAATTATAGTATTTAAATTTAAATTTACAATTTTTCAATTTTTATGAAATCCATACATAACTTTTTTAATTGAATACTAGAACTATTAGAATTGACAGGATTAGGATATTTAAATATAAATTTGTTATATATTCTTGGGCATAAATTACTACTATGATTAAATACTGTAACAGTGTTGCATTTTGGTTCAAACAATCTTAAAGAATTCATACCTTATGTTTCATAACTATGAGAATACAATTCAAAATTATTTCGATTTTTATGAATGTATTTTATTAATACAATATAATAAATTTGTCTTACGTTAAGTACATTAAAGTCTATAAACAAATTTTGAGATGGAAAAGCAATAGGTTTATGAAGACATACTTTAATTATTTTCTTCTGTAATAAATAAAGTGGATTAAAATTGGATTTAAATGAGCTACCTCATCCTATAATTCCATACATAATTACCGATTGAAATAAAGTTAAATATATTGTACGTAATAAACTTATTGACAAGTAATTCCTCAATAAAACAAAATAATATACTATTTTACGTAATTTATTACAAAGGTAATTAATGTGTTGGTTCCATTTTAAATGATTATCGAAAATTATGCCTAAATACTTCAACTTCAGAGGACTCTTTAATAATCGGACATTTGCACTGTATAAGACAACAATCAGAATTATGTATTTTAATACTTAATATAGATGTAGGAGAACAAAAGAACTTCGCTCCAAAATACTATTACAAAAGGTGTATTACAATTTAGCATTGAGTTCAGATACAATATTGGTGGAAATAAATTATATCATTATTTGCATTATATTTTATGCGAAAATATAGGGGAAGTAAAGAAAATGCTTTATATGTGGGAAAGTAATCTTTTACGTCATTTTAAAATGATAATTAATTTTTAATCAGCTTACCTTCATCATAACTTACGAAAAATTCAGGGTTTCCTCAGAGGACTAATTATTTTTTCTTTAAAAGTGGCTTTTAAGGAAGTTTTCATGATGTGAGGAAGG
Organism: Periplaneta americana; assembly: GCF_040183065.1. NCBI lineage: Eukaryota > Metazoa > Arthropoda > Insecta > Blattodea > Blattidae > Periplaneta > Periplaneta americana. The sequence continues at coordinate 44,283,837 of NC_091122.1, read as the reverse complement.
GCTGAGAGTATAAACACAGTCTAGTATATATAGTCACGAAGTTTGAGTTGTGAGGTTGCTAGGAACAATAGACTGTGCAGGTACTATTTCGCGTTGTCTGTAATGAGACGATGTTAGCGATCCTACTGGTTAGCAACTATCTAAGGATGCATATTTACTACGTACTGAGCTTCGTGATTGTATATACTAGTCTGTGGTATAAATTTAAACAACTTTAGACCATTTATCTACATTACATTTAAATAATCTTAATAAACATTAAATTTAGCCTACTGTTAACAATACATGTTAACAAAAACTATCTCAAACACAAAGTAGGGTGAAGGTTGGTAATATTGTGATAGTTCTTTTGAGAATTTATTACAATTTTACTGAGCGAGAGGAATATCTGTTTTTTGCGTCAACGTATTAAGGGAATGTTCATAGACAAGTTTTTGCACAAAACAGGGGCCACGAACATTCTCTTAACACGTTGACGCAAAAAATTGATCTTCCTTTCGCTCAGTAAAATTGTAATAAATTCGCGAAAAGAACTATCACAATATTGCTCGTATCACAGTATTGCCAAACTTTACCCTATAAATTATTTCCTAATGCTGCTCTATTAATTTTTCTATAATATATTGATTAAAAATGAATTTAATGTCTTTTTAAAATCATTTTCCGGTCAATAAAACAGGCGATTTTCTAACTAAACTATCTAAAAATAGGCCTAATCACCACACTATTTTGTTTATTTGCTTCTATGTTTAGAGTCCATTAAATCACATGCACTTCTTAAATATATACTAGTGGCTTGTGCAGCAAATACTGCAAACTAAGTTCATTAGACGTTCAAATAAACATTTTTCAGATTTATTTTCAATGAAGAATACCAGACATTCTGAAAGTTATTTGCTTCCATAATAACGAAAGATACTCTCTCTCGAACCAATACTGAAGAGAACCACGCATAGGCTGTAAATATCTACACGACACCGCCATTAAATATATGAAAAAGACCCAACTCCACTTGATTAATAACTATACAAATATTTGATTTTTAATAATATTATTATCTTACGTAAGTTTTATAGCTTTCAGTAACATATACTATATATACTATATAGCCGCCACTCAGCGAAATATAGAAATCAAAATCTAATTTAAGTTATTCTCTACATCTACTTATATAACCCCAAAACGTTTCACTTTCATATCATCAATATAGCATTAATATGTATAATTAATGAAAAATAGTCACATCACGGTATTAACTACAATAATATTTCATTTCTAATGGTAATAATGTCATCAAACCGCCTCAAGTTTTGTAGTTTTTAATATCCAATACACAGCTGTACCCAGAAAATTACACACCACAGAATCGAACCTGTAAATTATTTTTAGTAAGTTATGTTTTTAATAACCAATTTAATTTGAGCTCTAAATATGTCAGCATTCTTGTAGATCATGGCCTTCGCGTAATATTGTTTACTGTAGTGTGTGTTTTGTTTCATTCTGAAATGCAACACGGCCGACTTGATGCTCGCTTCGCTTCTCCAGAATGCAATTAGCTAGTTCTCAAAACTGACGAGAGATGGATTTTGGAAAATAGGAAAATTATGTAGGAAAATTGACATTTCACTGAAAACTACTATTTTTCCGAAAAACTTTGGGTTCCAAGCTTCAAAATGAGGGACCATTTATTAAAATCCGTTCAGCCGTTTTCCCGTAATTTCCATTACCAGTTCAAATTATATATATAGATAGATTTCGATTGTTTTTCATTGTATAGCCCTAATAGAAATATAATTCATATTCATTATCATGATACGGCTTTCAGGTAGGGTTTTCCGTTACATTTCTGCATACGGTCCATCACTACACTTGATTACATTCAATCCTATCGTCCATATCTTTCAAATACATAAAGTTAAACCCTAATTCAGTCTATTTTCTTCAGGAAGGACTCTATCCTCTCTGATGTACAGTATTTTCAACTCTTCATCTCCTTTATCTTCCCTCAATCCCATTCCCGAATACTATGCAATTCTGTCTACCTTACTCCTGTTTACAAACATTGTCGGCTACAATTTACTCATCCATCTCTACTATCATTGTCATTTTTCATTACTGTTATCCCTAATATTCTGTTTATCGTAAAGCCTTTTTATCTCTGACTAGTATTCAATAATTGAGACAAGGAAATCAAAAACTTCCTAACTCCAATAAACCAAATTTTACAAGAGAGAGAAAAAAACTTATTATTTCTCTTACTAACTTTAAATATTATACATTTATCTATTAATATTTTGTAAAATTACATTCTTTATCAATTAAATACTTTAAAACCTAAATTTTTACATTATAGTCCGACCATCGGATCTGTGCCTCCGTAAGATATGCGAACTGAACCTTAATTCCTTTTCAGCCTCGGCAATTCATTTCTCCCCCTGTATTCCTATTTCTCTCTTTTCTACCCCTCTCTCTTTCTCTCCCCCACTACTCACAATTTTGACCCTTCTTGCGGGACAGTTTATTGGCACTTGCAGTCCAGTGTTGTCAACTCAACATGAATACTGTAGCACGGAGTGGTGAAAGAAATATTATTAAGCAAGTAATAGCATTTTGCATAAGTCATTCAGCGTCATTAGACCTACTTAAATTAAATTATGACTAAGTAATAATTAACCTTACAGTATTATAAGCAATATTCAAGATACATGACACTGTTTGACGGAAGTTTGGCAGCATCCCTATTCGGCAAGGTTCGTGGCCTGCTGTTTGATGTAGTGGGAGAGAAACGGGTGGAATGGGGTGAGTAGAGGCGTTAACTTTTCCAAGAACGACGACAGCGCTGAAGGGGCATAGATCCGATAGTCCTACAATATCTTACGCTACAATTTAAAATAAACACTTAGTGGTTTTCTGACTTCCACAGTGTATGAATTAAGAAAAGTGGATAAATATGAACCATGTGAAGGAAAAAAAAAATAAGTATATCATAATTCCCTTATGAAACATTGGAATATAATAATAAAATTAATAATAATAATAATAATAATAATAATAATAATAATAATAATAATAATAATAATAATAATTAAGGCCGTAAGGCCTTCTCTTCCACTCAATCAGCAAAAAGTATACATACATATGTATCAACTTACAAAGAATTCAACAATTTGATTTAGATAAGAGCTACTTGTATACAAGAGTTATTTACGAATTAAACAACAAAATACTATGAACTATTAATTAAACACTGAAATACTGAATGTAGCAGAATTAAGCTAAAATATATAGAATGTTAATATATTTCAAATAATGTTAGATAATAGAAAGAGATTATTATGAGACAATTTTGAAAATACAGCACTATCAGGATGCATGTCTAAAGGAAGGAGTAACAATGTAGACAGTGATAGTTTAAGTCAGTATGATTGGAGTGAAATGCTAAGAAGGTTATTTTTTAAGCTGTTTTTAAAAGTGTTTATTGTCTTGCAGCCCCTAATACTTTGTGACAGCGAATTCCATTGTCGCGAGGTAAAAGATGATGAATAACGAGATGTTCTATGAAGAGGTATACTTAACGCGCCACAGATAAGTGATCTGGTATTTACGTCGTGGTTAGAGTATAGATAAGAGAAACGAGAAGAAAGATAATTTGGTGAGGAAGTGTGCAGGATTCGAAAGAGCAATGACAAGGAGTGTAAAGTTCTACGTTCTTTAAAAATATACGAGAAAAGGGAAGTTTATTATTAAGATTAACATTGCTACATTTTTTTAAATTTCAAATCCTATATGAGACAGAAAATCACAAATTACCACAAAGAACATCAAAATACACAAATAAAACCACAAACAATATTAAGATGTTAACACATTCTCATTCATGTTACAGATTCTGTTTTTTTTTCTCTCTCTCATGTTCTTCCTGTGCATCTAGATTCTAGATTATTACTGTCCGCAAACAGAGTTTGGTAATTCATCCTACTTTCCTCAGAAATAAACTGCATTAAATTTTGCAAGTCCTTTTGCTTTCTTCTTTCAATGACAATGCTGGATTGTACTTTAGTTGACTGGGGAATGATGCGTCTGTATTGGGTTTATGGAAGTTAATCGATTCGATATTGTGCCTTTAATAGTCTTACATGGATTTCATAGATTTTTGTGACATTCTGAATACCGTATCGTATCACTTCACTCAGCTGGTTGAGCGATAGTGTTGCCACCTACCGGGAAATTAAGCTTGGAATGCAAAAACTCTCTTATTCCACGGAGTAAGTGGAGTTCTGACTTCCACGAGTTTTAAAACAGTCCCCAGAATGCAGATGAATGTCGATATTAGTGTATTCTTGCCTTCCACGCATACGGGACAAACTAAAAAGCATCATCCAGCCCAGGGGCGGCTTTTGGGGTAGTGCCAGCGTGCCATGGCACCACCAATGAAAGAAACAAACAATAATATCCTAGAAAGCAGTTGTAATAGTTTATTTCTACACATTTTATTCGTATTTCATTTGAACGAGCGCGTGCACAGATTCGGACGCACTCTTGCAGCGTTTTTCCGAACGTTGGAGCCACTTCGGTGTGGCACTGCCTACGTCCATATAACACTGTACAATAGGCTACTGATTCTAGTTTATATGCGTTTCTTATGGCAGACTTTGAGCCGAATTCAATTTGACTCAGTAGTTAATATTCCGCCCGCTAGAGCACAGTAATGCAGAGATTTCGCTAGATGGCAGGATTGTTGGAGACGTTAGGAAGGGAACCATTAACCGCAGACTTGCACAATAACGCAAGTTAAAGTTCCGCGCCAAATGTTAATGTAATGTTGTCAATTCAAAACTAATGCACATAACTTGGATTTGAATGTGTAAATTATTATCCATTTAACTATATTGAACGCAGAGATAGTCATGGTTCTTTTTAGAAAGATAAATATTTTTTCATATTATGTAACACTGTTTGTTGTTGTTGTGTAATATTTGTTTTATTTTGCGGTAACTAAATATCGCTACACTGTTGCTATAGTATTGATGCTTCTGTTAACGATACATGAGATCTGTGCAGGACATGAACATGTGTTATTCAGGCCGCTGCCTTGGATTCATCGGCCTGTTAAATAAAGTGCAAACGTGGTCGTTTATTATCTATATCATTGTTTATCTCGTGTGTTTTTTCCAGCAAATTTTAGTTATAAAAGTTATTTGTATTTGACTAACAATACTGTGAAAGTTTTGATTATCTGTATCTGTAAATTTCGTTATTAGTTTTGGAAATTTTATTGTAACTGTTACTAGATGCATTATTAACTGTACACCTGGTAAAATAGCTGGTTTAATTAATGTGTTTTATTTAACATAATGCAAACTTGAACTGCGATTATCAGTTTCACTAGGATAATTTGCGTACAACCTTTTTTCATTTTTGGCCTCACCGGCCGCCACTGATCCAGCCCATAACTCAATTTTGTCAAAAATTGGAGTTAGTGGGTTTTTGATTTCCCTGTCTCAATTGTTATACTTTCTCATCTACATTACCGTATTATATTTGTCTCATTTATTGTTCCATGTTCTAATAACAGAGATATAAGTCTATAATAAATTTTATTTACCTGCATAGGTTCTGCAGACCTTGTTAGTGAACATGGCCTTCCAAATAATGTTCCCAATTAAATTCCGCAATTCCTAAGGCCGACCCTGCACAAAGATTTATTATTAAAAACTATTAAATAACACGACTAACATTACAATTTCATATAAGTCCTAAGTTAACGACAAAATTTGTAGGTGAGGTGTAGAACAAAGGGTTCACTGGCACAGCTTTGTTTTGGAGCGCTGTACATTTTGGCATCAACCGTCGAAATAGTCTTCCCATCTATCACAGCGTAATTTACGCACAGCTTTGCTGTTGTTAAGCGTACAAAGGGAAAAATAAATAGCTAGGAGTTTGTCTCACTGTAGACTACTAAAACACTCTCAACAGTATTTAGTAACAGTGGAAATGCAACGTAATCTAGTCATTGGCTTCCAAAAAGTATTTACTTACAAATGGCTTTCAAGAAACCCGGAGCCTCATTGCCGCCCTCAAATAAGCCCGCCATCGGTCCCTATACTGTGCAAGATTAATCCAGTCTCTATCATCATATCCCTCCTCCCTCAAATCCATTTTAATATTATCCTCCCATCTACGTCTCGGCCTCCCCAACGGTCTTTTTCCCTCCGGCCTCCCAACTAACACACTATATGCATTTCTGGATTCGCCCATACGTGTTACATGCCCTGTCCATCTCAAACGTCTGGATTTAATGTTTCTAATTTGGTCAGGTGAAGAATAGAATGCGTGCAGTTCTACGTTGTGTAACTTTCTCCCTCTTAGCCCCAAATATTTTCCTAAGAACCTTATTCTCAAAGAATCTTAATATATGTTCCTCTCTCAAAGTGTGTGTCCAAGTTTCATAACCACAGAGAACAACCGGTTATATAAGTTAACTGTTTTATAAATTCTAACTTTCAGGGTTTTTGACAGCAGACTAGATGACAAAAGCTTCTCAACCGAATAATAATAGGCATTTGCCATATTTATTCGGCGTTTAATTTCCTCCCGAGTGTCATTTATATTTGTTACTGCTGCTCCAAGATATTTGAATTTTTCCACCTCTTCAAAAGATAAATTTCCAATTTTTATATTTCCATTTCGTACAACATTCTCGTCACGAGACATAATCATATACTTTGTCTTTTCGGGATTTACTTCCAAACCTATCGCTTTACTTGCTTCAAGTAAAATTCCCGTGTTTTCCCTAATCGTTTGTGGCGTTTCTTCTAACATATTCACGTCATCCGCATAGACAAGCAGCCGTTCAATTCCAAACCCTCTCTCTTATCCTAAACTTTCCTAATGGCATATTCTAAGCGAAGTTAAAAAGTAAAAGTGATAGTGCATCTTCTTGCTCCACAGTGAATTGGAAAAGCATCTGACCAAATTTAATTAAAAAAGGATCGGGCGGTGAAAAAGAATAAGTCAAATTACTAATCGTATTACATCAAACATTCTAGTTGCATTAATAATAATAGTAATAATAATAATAATAATAATAATAATAATAATAATAATAATAATAATAGGCTATAGCACTTAATTCATCTCTTCCTCTTATAAACCACTCTATGACTGGAACTTCAAATAATGGAATGGTAACAGCTGTAGTGGATAATATTATTATTGGGCCCATATTTCTGCATGAACTTTAATCATTTTCAAAAACCCTCTCCATTCTTATCTATTTGCAGGTGGTCATCCCCAATTTCACTCCGCAGTAATTTCAAGTTTCTAATTCACGCAATCTTTTGATCTCAGTTCTGATCTTTCCGTTTGACTTCTGGTCTAACAATGAACACGCTTCTAGTTTGTTAGATGATCATGTATTTTAAAGCACAATCCAGTGTTAAAACGTTCAATACAGCATTTACAGTTTTGTTATCAAACTGATATTAATAGTGACACAATCTTTCTCTAGAACATGAACATTTACATAATCAGATGTACTTAGACATAGTGATATGTCTTATTACTAGACATCGGATTTTTAGGCACTAAAAATTGCAGTTTTAGGCGCCTAAAATAAGCTCAAAATTTGTAAAATTAGGCTCTATTTTAATGAAGATAGGCATTTTAGGCACATCAAGGTATCATACTTATTTCTTTCACTGAAATTTTTAGTTATACACTAAAATACGCACAAAAAAGTATGTTTAAACATTAAAAAAGAATACTATATTATATTTATAAACAGAGCTGCACAAATTTAATATATTGAAACTAATGAAATAATGATTATTGATATCAAGATTACTCATTTTAAGTTATTGAAATTCAGTTCCATGCTCAGACTTTATTATAATTATCTGCACAGTACACCACCAGAATTTTTTCTAAATTCTCCACAGTTAACCTTTGCCTTTTGTCACTGAGAATCATTTTGAAAGCAGGCGCAAAAATACAAAGTTCCACTTATTGTTGCATTTCCTGGTAGTGTTAACACTAGGAGGGCCATTCTTTTAAATATTTTGTAACGGTTTACCCTACTAATTCGCAGTTTTACGACTTTTCATAAATATTTCAAAAACACTCTTTCTCCAAAAATTGTGATTTTATGACACTCTGAAGGGCAGTATAGCTAATCGGTTTGAGACCGAAAACAGTCATTTTTATAATATAGTATATCTCTGAATCGGTAGCAGCACATGTTGTGATTGTTGCCTGCTTCAAAACTAAGGTTGGTTCTTTGTCGGCATTTATGCCTCCAAACATGTTAAATTTGGTGAAATCTATTGCGAGTGTCGTGAGATTCAAAACATTTTGTTTCCTTTATCAATGGTTTCATGGCCGGTGTAAAGCAAACTTTCCACTTTTTAAATGCCTTAAATTTCGCAGTGAATGCATGTATAAATTATAAAAAGTAAGAGTAAAATGCGAAACTTTACAGTGAGTTAGGCATTTTTAGGCGAATATTAACAAATTAGGCTCTAATAACCGTTTTAGGGCATTTTAGGGCACTATAAAACTCTTTGAATACCTTTCAATTTCCATGAAACACAAATATTAATAATTATTTTTACTTTTCTCCTAAAGAAACAAAATAGGCATTTGCCCTAGAATCCGATGTCTGCTTATTACAAAATTAATGTCATGTTTGTTTTGATAAAATATAAATAAAATAGCCATTTTAAATTAATTTCTGACAACTGTAAAACATTTCGAGATATTCATATCCGTTGAAAATTAAAATGTAACGTACTAAACGTTTAAACATCATTCTTGCTAAGTTTTAAATGCAAACATTACGCGCATTACGCATTTTGCAAGTTAATGTTTACATCAACGCCAGGATTCAGACAGCTGTGTCACTATCAGACCCATCTCTCATTTGTCCAGCGACCATGGCTATCAGATACGCAACAATGATCGTTACACAAGCGCGATCCTTGTTTAAGACGTTCCCGACGCGCGCGCAGGCGACCATTTTGATATCGACGAAGAAGCGCGAGTGATAATTTGCAAGTAAGTGTCAAGTTCGTAAGCAGAATGTATTCCTTTGAACTCGTAAACTAGACGGCATTTTTATGTGACATCGGAGGTAGGAGTAATATATACACGACAAGCCTACGAAATATCTGACAAATGAAATATATGACGCGAGAAGCAAAACCTCTTGAATGTCAAGGAGGCTGCTGCATTATGAATATTACATTCTCTGTAAGTGCGAGTTCGTGCTTTGGGACTTAACAATTCTGTGAGTAGTATGTTATCTTCATTTGCTTGGATACAATCGAGCTAGTTCAGACATTTCGTTCTGTTATTCAAGAGAAACGCGAAAAATATTAAGAAGTTTCAGAGTAAAATTAGCTATATAAGAATTACTTACTTACTTACTGGCTTTTAAGGAACCCGGAGGTTCATTGCCGCCCTCACATATGCCCGCCATTGGTCCCTATCCTGAGCAAGATTAATCCAGTCTCTACCATCATATCCCATCTCCCTCAAATCCATTTTAATATTATCTTCCCATCTACATCTCGGCCTCCCCAAAGGTCTTTTTCCCTCCGGCCTCCCAACTAATACTCTATATGTATTTCTGGATTCGCCCATACGTGCTACATGCCCTGCCCATCTCAAACGTCTGGATTTAATGTTCCTAATTATATCAGGTGAAGAATACAATGCGTGCAGCTCTGCGTTGTGTAACTTTCTCCATTTTCCTGTAACCTCATCCCTCTTAGCCCCAAATATTTTCCTAAGAACCTTATTCTTAAACACACTTAATCTCTGTTCCTCTCTCAAAGTGAGAGTCCAAGTTTCACAACCATACAGAACAACCGGTAATATAACTGTTTTATAAATTCTAACTTCCAGATTTTTTGACAGCAGACTAGATGACAAAAGCCTCTCAACCGAATAATAACACGCATTTCCCATATTTATTCTGCGTTTAATTTTCTCCCGAGTGTTATTTATATTTGTTACTGTTGCTCCAAGATATTTGAATTTTTCCACCTCTTCGAAGGATAAATCTCCAATTTTTATAGTTCCATTTCGTACAATATTCTGGTCACGAGACATAATCATATACTTAGTCTTTTCGGGATTTACTTCCAATCCTATCGCTTTACTTGTTTCAAGTAGAATTTCCGCGTTTTCCCTAATCGTTGGTGGATTTTCTCCTAACATATTCACGTCAGCCGCATAGACAAGAAGCTGATGTAACCCGTTCAATTCCAAACTCTCTGTGTTATCCTGGACTTTCCTAATGGCATATTCTAGAGCGAAGTTAAAAAGTAAAGGTGATAGTGCATCTCCCTGCTTTAGCCCGCAGTGAATTGGAAAAGCATCAGATAGAAACTGGCCTATACGGACTCTACTGCTATATAAGAATTATTAATGTTAAATTTTTCTGTAGCCTGTACCAGCTATTTCATTTAAGTACGTTTTCATGGAGTAGCCTATTCAAATCGATTTGAATACTCTTACCGTACTGAATACGATCCCTGTTTTCATTCAACATTCGACACGTATTCAAGACGATTTGAATAGTTGTAGAAAATTACTGACCTGTGATTTTATCACAGTGATCGAAAAATCATTATCACACCTGTGATTAAACAGCTCACAGTTCGAGGCTAAACTGCTCACCAGGTGAGACCATGCGTTCTTTTCTCACTGCGTGCGATGCCTAGTGGCAAAGTTGGGAACTGTGAGCGCCCGAATTTATATATATTTCTAAATTATAGACATCAGCTCAAGAAATTTGAGTGACCACAAGGGTCCTGAATACAATAAACATGTACAATATAATGCGCTGTGATACATTAAAGAAAGTTAATTGTTGAAGGCAAATAATATAAGTGGATTAATTGAAATAGAGATAATGATGTAATATTTGAAAAGAATCCTTGATAATATCTATAAGAATACACATTACATAATCAAAAGGAATGTGAAGTTCCTTAAGATAATTCCATGTGAATTTTGTAATTGAACCTCTACTGCCAAACAGCAAACCAATGACAGACCATTGTTTAAGAGGGACGTTGTACTTTTGAGAAAGATACGGTAGACAAGGTTCATATATAGACTTCTTCGCAATATCAACTTCCCGTTTTAAGCGTCCGTTAATAGCAACAGTGTCTGCCCGTCTAAAAGAACTATCTGATGATACACAGTGTACTTCCTCATGAATTTCCCAATTTAAAGTTTTTAACGATGTTGCCAAAGCATGTCGTACACGATGATGTCTAGCATTGATCAGCAGCTCCAAGCACATGTCCAAGTGTTTCAAGCTCGCTACAGTCTGGATGACGGCAGCGGGTTGTGCTTAGAGTTCTGCCCGGTATTGCGCGAACCGCCGAAATATTGCTTGACCTTTTTAAAGCATTGGTTCATTCTGAGGAAGATAGGCCCTTTCGAGTGCTTACCCGTGAGTTAGCCTTGGGGAGATCTCTATAAACAATAACCCCTTTACCACGCAAGGTATGGTTTGTCCACATTCAGTTCGGCCAATTCAGTAGATTTGAGGCTGATCGTGGTAAATTTCAATTTCTTAAACGGAAAATATACACTGTCAGCCGACGCCGAAAATCTGGCAGGATTTTACACTGTTTAATTGATGCCATTATTTTAAGCAGTGAAGTTATGAATTGGCTACACTATTCAAGTAGTACAATTACAATAACAAAATTTTACCAAATATGACAATAAAAACTGTTTGGTTCATCTTCTGAGTGCCGTGTGAATTATGTCAAAATTAGTAATTTTCCGTTTTTATACCTACATAATAGGCTATTTTACTTCAGCAATACTGGACAAGATCAAATGAACAATCATATTGGTTAGTCAGACGACAAATGTTCAGTTTGTCTATATAATTAGATTAAATGAATAAATAAATACTGACTTTCAAACCTTCGATCTGTTTCTAAAATGATGAAACGCCTAACTTATATTTTCATCTCAGCATTGTGCTTAGGCCTACACTTGACTTCTGTGAAGTCTTTCCCTCTAAACCTTCAGTGATACCTTACTCCTTTTATTTTTCTTCTTTCTTTAATTCTTGTCATGTTTTATGTTTTTCACAGACTATAACTTAATGATTTGTTATATTATGTTGTGCAACATATTATGTATCTGTTCTTGTACAGCCCCTAAATATGAGTTTTACTCGATCGGGCGGACTCAATAAATTAAAAAGAAAAAGTATTAAATGAATATCTTTCTCTTGTTATATAAAGTCACCTTAAATAATCGCAAAGTCATTTGTTTTCATTTTATTGTAATCAAACTGATTGAGGCGCACGGATATATAACGCATTGTTAGTTTAAAAGTCATATCTCGTCAAATATCTGTCCTATTAACATTTTTCTGAGAATAAAACTTGTCGGAAAGATTTTGTAAAGCAACTTTTGTTATGTAATATTATCCAAAAAAATCAATAATAATCTAAATATTTCGATTTATTTATTACAGTCCGCCTTGTAACCCCCTTTAAAAAAAGTATTTTAATGTCATATAGCCTACAATCTATGTGGGACCTAACTTATTTTATATACCAGTTTTCGTAGAAATCGGTTCAGCTATTATCGCGTGTAAATGTAACAAACATACAGACATAGGTACAAACAATTAAAAAAAATTCGATCTTCGGTCTTAAGACAGTTCATTTTGCTGTTAACACAAATTACTTATTTTTGTAAAGGCGAAAATCACCAGAAAAGTTTAGTTACAGTTTTATTATTATAGTCACGACACTGTTATTCCCGGCGTGACTCCTCCTCTTTGCTTACACCTTAGGAAGTGAAGGCCCTATAAAGTCTAGGTACGTAGTATCGTTCGCCATTTTTGTTCTTTCGTTGCCGAGCTAACAGGCGAGGAATCTATCTGCGACACCGTTAAACATTATCATGTCGTAGCTCCTATGATAATAAATCAAACGCACTGTAATTGAGCAAATAATTTAGCTGCAAATAACGTCCTCGTGTGCTTTCTGCGAACGCCAACAAAAGAGCCAAAATGGCGGGCGATTATATTAAGTATTTATCGAGCCTTAGGAAATGCATAACGTCATCAGGAGCGAATCACAAGACGCACACGTTTAAATGTAGCCGGCCTGCAACGTGATTGGCTGCCGGAAATAAGAGCGACGGGACTATAGTATAACACATAATATGAATGTCATAGAATACAATGATATCCGTACAAAAAGGGTTGTCAAATGAATATTTTCCGATTGTTGTCAAGGCCGCCTTAAATAAACGCAGTCATTTTGTTTTATCTGTATTACTCGTATATTACAGGCGGCAATGACAGAAAAGGCATTGTTATTTTAAAACTCATATATCTCGTCAAATATCAGTCCTATCAAAATTTTGCACAGAACAAAACTTATCGACATGTTTAAAGCAGCTTTTGTTATGTAACATTGTACTAAAAATCAATAATAAGCGAAATATTTCTATTTATTTACTTCAGGTCCCCTTATATCTCCTCTTTTAAAGAAGGTATTTTGAACGCCATATAGCCTAAAATCGAAGTGGGAACTGACTTATGCTACATACCAATTTTCATATAAATCCGTTCAGCCATTTTCGAGTGAAAAGGTAACAAACATGCAAACACAAATTTCAAAAATGCTATTTTCGATTTCAGCGTAGCTAATTACACATATTTGTACCATTTTTATTTGTTTATTTATTTATTTTTTTGGAAAATCTAAAATTATCAGAAAAATTCTTATTACAGTTATATTATTAGTAGGAGATTTTACGTATTTTCTATCCACTCTGTCAGTTGTACTTTTTCAGAGACTATTACTAAATATGTCATACTACTTTTGACCAGTAAAACGGTACGAAAGGACGTCTTTCAACCAATCACAATTTTATCGCTTCTCTAGCATTTGTTTAATTTTATCGCTTCCCTAGCATTGTTTCTTTTTATCACTACCCTAGTATTTGTTTCTTTGTTTTCCATTTCAAACTGCACATTCTTTACGGTACGTACTATAAAACATGCTTTGCGATCGTATTTGTTTTCCGCATAGATACTAGTTGACTGAAAATGGCGGCTTCGTTCAAACATTGTGGTGAAGGTAACATTAGTGAAATAGTAATATACATTACAAGACGGTATGTTGACGTTTTGATGGTCGAGGAAAAGATTGAAAAAGCGAAACGTAGTTGAGCTTTTTTAATTTCCGAGAACATGAAAACAAACATACCGCTCGTGTATCGTACATTATTTTGTGCGAAGATCGTTTATTACATACCTGAAAGACGAATTTCTAATTATTTGCAATGAAATCTCCATGTTGGTTTCTGTTTAATGACGCCAACTTCGGAACACCAAAATATCTTTCTTCAACATTGTTGCTGTAAAATGTTTTCTATGTTTACTATACTCCAGCAGGCCGTGATATACGTCTGTCTTTTTTTCCCCCCCAGTCTATAAATGCGAACTTAAAACAAACGGTAAGGTTATGTAATGATTTATTTTTCATTTTAATATTTTAACAATATTATTTATATAACATATTACAGTAATAACATCGGCATCTGGAATCTCGTTGATTTTTTCACGGCTTCCTTAATGTTACTTGTATCAGGAATGCAATAAGTTTCGTGGAGTAGTAGACTTTACTTAATTTTTGCAAATATTTAAGAACAATAATTAACATTGCAATTTAGGTGAAATTGCAGTGGTAAGTTTCCAATTTATAATTATTACTATGTTAAACGTCTCTAAAAATAATATGTTAAAAGCCTAAAGCAGTAAAATGAATATGGCGCTTAAGCGGTAAGAAGAGGGAAATTGTTATGTGTGTTACGTTGGGAATACTGAATGTGGTATTTCACTCTTACCGCGTATTGGTTTTGTGCGGAAAACAAGCAAATACGCACGATCTCGCAAAATAGAATTTTATTAGAGTACTTTATTTATTGTACTCTTTATATACTTTCTTCTGTTTTTATCACCTCCCTACCATTTGTTTCTTTGTTTGCCAACATATCAAACTGCAAATTCTTTACGTACTATAAAACATGTTATGTGATCGTCATTTGTTTACAGCATAGACAGTCAACTGAAAATGGCGGCTCCGTTCAAACGTTTTGGTGAAGCTAACATTAGTGAAATAGAATTTCAATAAGTTAATTAATATTTTGTTGTATTAGAGTACTTTATTTCTTCTAATCTTTATATACTTTCTTCTAATCGTGTAATAGTCAATTAAATCCCACTCGAGTTTTATTTTCTCAACAGTAATCTCACTAGAGGTTTTGATTTATCTAGAGAAAATCAAAACTCGAGTGGGATTTAATTGACTATTACACGATTAGAAGAAAGTATATAAAGATTAGAAGTAAAAAAGTACTCCAAAACAATAAAATATTTACTGACTTACGAAAATACAAAACTGTCTTCAAATTTGTACCATTTCAACTTTACAAATATTACGCTAGTAGATGGCAGTAGTGTGTTATGGTTAGCTATTTTCTTGTTATCAGTTGTGCCAACTATGGAATCTTCACTGAACTCTGTGGTCGGTTACTGGTCAAGAAGGCTTTGTTGATTCAGTTTCATTTTTATTAAAGCAGTTACATTCCACTTCAATTATATTGATCTCAGTAATCAACGTCACTTGACAGATGATTTTCAATAAATCTTAGTATTAAACAATCTATGATACGTGACTATTCATAATATCATATAGCAGAAGCCATAACATAACCTAAATAATATATACAAGTGTTACAAAAGTTTTAATTAGAGTTGATGAAATAAAAAATAAACATGAATAATTTTAAAAGAAACAATAATTGAAAGTACAATTTTCAAATTTGAATGTTTTAGTGGTTGGTGGTTCAGTTGATGTTATATTGGACGTGTGCGTAAAAGAAGTGAACTCGTTGATGTACGTAGTGTATCCCTCAACTTATTCAGGATTTCCGAATGGTGCTCGTCATTTATTTCAGGGAAGATGCATAGCTATGACCAGTGATCTTTATTAATTCTTGTTCTTGAATGCCAATGCGAGTCATATTTGAAAGTGCTGTGCATCGACTGGAGTGGTTTGTAATTTTCTGTGTTTTGGCGTCCAGACCAGTGCAGTTTGAAATGTTGGCAAACAAAGAAACAAATGCTAGGGTAGTGATAAAAATAAACAAATGCTAGGGACGCGATAAAATTAAACAAATGCTAGGGACGCGATAAAATTGTGCGATAAGCAGCCATGATTGGTTGAAAGACGTCCTTTCGTACCGTTTTATTGGTCAAAAGTAGTGTGACGTAGTAAAAGTGTAATAGTCTAAATAAATAAAAAAGTGAGATTACTGTTGATGACTTTTTATCTTCTCTTCAAAGATTAAAAAAAAAGTTTATTTCATTTCATTATTATTTCTTTTACATTCTCATAAACCTGCGTAATGTACGAGTTTCAGAAGTAACTTCAAAGGATTATAACATAAGTTTAAACAATTCTATCTTAATACTGTACATACTTCGAGTGTTATCCACATATACGCAAAACCATCTTGAAAGAAACGAAGGGAAAAAAATGCATAAATATGTTATGAGGCACGAATGTTACTGCGGTGTTTTTATAGTGGTGAAAAAAAAGAGTGAATTTAGAAGGTCGTGTATCACAGGTTTTGAATTATTGGCCAAAAGTTGCAACACCAAGTGTGTAAACCCACAACCACTCCAAGTGTCCACGTTTAGTGTTTGAAGCCGATATGTACTAAGGACAAAAGCTTACGTTATTGGGTCAACTGTAGATTTATTACACCGGCTTTCTTGTGTCACAAAGTAATACTCCCAATGAGGTAAGGGTATTGCAAGAGTCAACATGATCGGTTCTTCTAAAACAACATGGCAATTTCTACTAAAGTTCAAAGTTATCGCCCTCTATGGTTCAAGCGATAGCTTTTCTGGACAGGCCTACAAATTTAGTGGGTCTGGGTTTGATTTTTGACCGAATAATGGAGATTTATCTGTATTCTAGGTATTTTCAATGGAGAACTGGACCAAAGGCGACAAAATCCATAACATGGCTTCCTTAGAGAGGGAAGAAAAACTTGTAGGTCTGAATCGTATCCCTGATAGAGGAGTGTAGGTAAAATTTGTCGGATATTTCTCACTCATGTTGAATTTTCGTATATCTCCATAATGTAAATATGTTCTGTTATAGGCAAAGCTAACTGGAACACAGATTATATTATTGTCTGTATTCTATTTTTAATTTTATTATTCTTTTATTCAAAAGGTACCGGTAATTGATTATACAAGGCGATTAAACGATATGAAACACTGTAGTTTTCTTATTTTTTATTCTGTGAAGAAAAACTGTAGAGAAAACGGGGTAATTTGAATAACTCGGAAATATGGATAACACTAAGGTTTTGGCAGCATTGAGACAAAACGCGTGACGCCATGTTGAAAAGTGATAGATAGTGAAAAGAAGGTGGTGTTTGTTTTTTTAGTATTAATATGTTAGGAGAAAATCCACAAACGATTAGTGAAAACACGAACATTTTACTTGAAGCAAGTAAAGCGATACGTTTGGAAGTAAATCCCGAAAAGACAAAGTATATGATTATGTCTCGTGACCAGAATATTGTACGAAATGGAAATATAAAAATTGGAGATTTATCTCTCGAAGGGGTGGAAAAATTCAAATACTTGGAGCAACAGTAACAAATATATATGACTTTCGGGAGGAAATTAAACGCAGAATAAATATGGGAAATGCCTGTTATTATTCGGTTGAGAAGCTTTTGTTATCTAGTCTGCTGTCAAAAAATCTGAAAGTTAAAATTTATAAAACAGTCATATTACCGATTGTTCTGTATGGTTGTGAAACTTGGACTCCCACTTTGAGAGAGGAACAGAGATTAAGTGTGTTTGAGAATAAGGTTCTTAGGAAAATATTTGGGGCTAAGAGGGATGAAGTTACAGGAGAATGGAGAAAGTTACACAACGCAGAACTACACGCATTGTATTCTTCACCTGACATAATTAGGAACATTAAATCCAAACGTTTGAGATGGTCAGAGCATGTAGCACGTATGGGCGAATCCAGAAATGCATATAGAGTGTTAATTGGGAGACCAGAGGGAAAAAGACCTTTGAGGAGGCAGAGACGTAGATGGGAGGATAATATTAAAATGGATTTGAGGGAGGTGGGATATGATGATAGAGAATGGATTAATCTTGCATAGTATAGGGACCGATGGCGGGCTTATGTGAGGGCGGCAGTGAACCTCCGGGTTCCTTAAAAGCCATTTGTAAATAAGTAAGGTTATTTTACGACGCTTTATCAATATGTTATATTATTTAGCGTCTGGATGAGATAAAGGTGATAATGCCGGTGAAATGAGTCCTGGGTCCAGCACCAATAGTTACCCAGCATTTGCACATATTGGGTTGAGGGAAAACCCTGGAAAAAACCTCAACTTTCCCTAACTGGGAATCGAACCCGGACCATCTGGTTTCGCGGCCAGACGCGCTAACCGTTACTCCACTGGTGTGGACTGATCTTTGTGAAATTGCTTGGCTGTTGCACAACGGGGCATATTACGATGCACCGCTTACCCGTTACCCATTTCAGCGAATGCTGACGACCACTGAATTAAAACATCATGCGTGCAAATTTGACTAACATTCTTGATAATATGCATACGCACAAAATAAACATTTCACGCAAATTATAGATATTTTACGAATCACCTGTCATTTTTTTATTTTACAAATTCTTATAAAGTAAGATATATCAAATATGCATTGAAAGTTAAAATATTTACATAGACTATTACAAACTTTGGACCTATAAAACACCATAGAAGCTGTAGTGAAATCTATACACATTTTACGGTATAAGAGTAAAAATCAAGCAAATTGAGTATAAATAAAAAAATCTGTACATAAAATCTGTTAGTAATAAATACTGTAGCTATATAAATATCTCTCAAAAGAATCAAGAGCTTTCAAACTTCGACAATGAGAAAATTAAGTGCATGTATCCTACGAAATCACACATTATTAAGATGTTCACATAAGAAACATATTATGTATTAGCCTACCAATGTTATAAAAATTATATTTTTACGTATGTTAATAGCTGATGATACCCGTATTAATCATTCATTACATTACTTTCACAATGTATTA
This sequence comes from Periplaneta americana, assembly GCF_040183065.1. Lineage (NCBI taxonomy): Eukaryota > Metazoa > Arthropoda > Insecta > Blattodea > Blattidae > Periplaneta > Periplaneta americana. The sequence continues at coordinate 44,264,627 of NC_091122.1, read as the reverse complement.
TTTTATTTCCAATAGATTGATGTAGGCTGTATAACTGCGCAAAATTAAAACATCTAATTTATGTGTGTATTAGTTATAATTATATGAACATTGTTTTATTAATCTGACATTTTTAAATCGTTGGGAATTTTGTTTAATAAAGCTGATTAAATGAATGCCACATTATAATATAATGCAAATTCCGCCCTTCTTGAGTGGATAGGTTAATTTAAGAGAAAATTTAGGAGTGGCCGCAAAGAACCACAACGAAGGTCGATATAGATTTCAAAATAAAACTTTGATGTGGCATTTTTATAAAATCAAAGGTGCAGCTACAAAAATAACGTCTAATGTAACGAAGAAGAAAGCAGTGTATTTTAAATAAAGCAATTAATGTCAAAATTATTTTCTAAGCTTGTAAGCCTTCTTAGCAGATTTCAAGACTTACCTTATTTCTTTTTGTCAGCGTAACGACTGATAATGAAGGTTAAAATTACGTATTAAAAATTATGTTTACATGCAATATAGTTCAGCACCAAAATAACATGGTTAAGATAATCCAAATAAGAATATGATTCTTGTGAAGTAATTCGAAATTGCCTAGACGTAGTCCTAACTGTTGGCTAGTAGGCGCTAATAAACTTGATGTTTTGTCCATGAAGTTATGGTCGTTGTTCATAAAAGTCCGCTTATACGCGTAAGGTTGCGTATTTCGTACGTATAATCTTTTTAGAAGAGAACTAAGGTAATTGACAGATAAAGCAAATCAATCGTCCCCATTGCAGAGTGGCAGTGAAGGTTAAACTTACTTATTCAAAAATGAAATTTTTATATAATATATTTCGCCACGGAAATAACATGATCGTATTGTAGTAGTTCCCTAAAGGCTAATTGTTATAAAATAATTCGAAATAGTTCTACATGTTGGGTAATAAGAAATTTGGAGTTCTACCCATGAATTTTGATCGTGGATGTAATAAATTTTACGATCTTGACAACAGGTGTTTGGTTATGACTTAGTGGATTTCGTAGGTATCGTATTTTTAGAAGAGATAGAAAAAGAAAATGAATCATTGTCCCTCTTGAAGAGTGATAATAAAGGTTAAGATTATTAAAAAAACGATCTTTCTATGCAGTAGCCTATATTTCATCACTAAAATAACACGGTTAAGATAATCGAAGTAATAAACTAATTCCTGTAAAGGAATTCGAAATAGCTCTAACTGTTAGCTAATAAGAAAGTATCTTACAAGTACCCACGTAGGAGACATCCGGCCCATACCATATTTCCACGACTGTTCCAAAGGTTAAGGAAAGGAGGGCACGTGTTGCCAAATTACAAGTCCATTTCCACACAACTATTTTTGCTTATAACATTCGACTCAGTCATTTCCGGACCATGGTTCCTTATCTCAAATTGATACATGTGCCCTTCACCACCATCCCTGAAAGTTTGTAACATCACCTCGAAAACACCCTATATATATACAAATATATGATAGGTCAGAGAGGGTTTGGAATTGAACGAGCTACATAGCTGCTTGTCTATGCGGATGACGTGAATATGTTAGGAGAAAATACACAAACGATTAGGGAAAACACGGGAATTTTACTGGAAGCAAGTAAAGAGATAGGTTTGGAAGTAAATCCCGAAAAGACAAAGTATATGATTATGTCTCGTGACGAGAATATTGTACGAAATGGAAATATAAAAATTGGAAATTTATCTTTTGAAGAGGTGGAGAAGTTCAAATATCTGGGAACAACAGTAACAAATAAAAATGATACTCGGGAGGAAATTAAACACAGAATAAATATGGGGAATGCCTGTTATTATTCGGTTGAGAAACTTTTATCATCCAGTCTGGTGTCCAAAATCTGAAAGTTAGAATTTATAAAACAGTTATATTACCGGTTGTTCTATATGGTTGTGAAACTTGGACTCTCACTTTGAGAGAGGAACAGAGATTAAGGGTGTTTGAGAATAAGGTGCTTAGGAAAATATTTGGGGCTAAGAGGGATGAAGTTACAGGAAAATGGAGAAAGTTACACAACGCAGAGCTGCACGCATTGTATTCTTCACCTGATATAATTAGGAACATTAAATCCAGACGTTTGAGATGGGCTGGGCATGTAGCACATATGGGTGAATCCAGAAATGCATATAGAGTGTTAGTTGGGAGGCCGGAGGGAAAAAGACCTTTAGGGAGGCCGAGACATAGATGGGAAGATAATATTAAAATGGATTTGAGGGAGGTGGGATATGATGATAGAGAATGGATTAATCTTGCTCAGGATAGGGACCAATGGCGGGCTTATATGAGGGCGGCAATGAACCTCCGGGTTCCTTAAAAGCCAGTAAGTAAGTAAATAAGTAAGTAAGTAAGTAAGACACTTTACATAACAGAAAAAGTCATGGAAACAATGAAATATATGTAATTTCTTTTTAAGAGTTGAAGGGGGCGTTTAAACCCGGTACCCCACCCCCTTACGTACGCCCCTGCGTTTGCTACGGGTCTACATCGCGACGCATCGTCTTGAAGTACAACTCAGCCCTGCCACAGTGCAGGCCGCTCTTGTTAGAGTTATTGCAGTAGCCGTGATGTTGCCAAATGTTTCATAGAAACAACGATTTTTCTCTAAAGCGGTGAATGTTATAAAATAGTACATTATGCAACGAGCCTATAGTAGTAGTAATTAAGACATGTGTATGTTTGTTTATGAAACGAGCGCAAGCGAGTTTCATAATTTTCATACGAGCGTCTTAATTACCATTATAGGCAAGTTTCATACGACTCTTTATGCTCGACCATATTTCTAACTTGAAATTATTCATAAGTATTCATGTTATGGTTATGTAAGTGAGGAGCGGAACTGACCTGAATTGTGAGATGTGCGCAGACGCGAAAGTATTGATTTTTTCCGAGGCACGAATGTTATTGACTTTGATATAATCTAGACAATAACATGAAGATTAGTCTTGATATAACCTGGAAATTGATTTAGAATTGAAAAACGAGATGGCAAATTGAATTTATTTGAATATTATTTACAATTAACGCTAATTATTATAGTAACAGAACATAACCTTCTGCGACAGTATTGGATTTCCAGCCTCCGTGACTTTTCGCTAATTGTCTTTCGATTGCATATCCGAGAATAATCGATACTTGCGATTTTATAATGGTACAATGGTGATTTCTCATTGGCTGAAGAACTGAATTATAATGAATAGGTGTACTTTAATGAGGTGCATTAAAGGGCTACTACCAGTTGTATAATTCCTACATTTCGACATGGTCGAGCATAAAAAATATTTAGATTTTCAAATCCTTCCTGATTATCTATTACCAGTTTCATTTTGGTGCAGTGGTTACCTTCCACCCTGTATACGTAGATTGATATATTCGTTAAAATCAATCTCCGGTGAAGGAAGAGCCTGTACAACTTTATTACTTCACTGTTTCCGCCTCAAGAGTATCAACCGAGTTGCAGATATTAAAAAAGTCTGATCCCCTCTGTCAAGTCTACAGCTTGCTTACATTACGGCAGATGCCGCGATTTATAATATTTGGAACTGTTCCTTACAGCGTCCTCCGCCGCCTTTAAACGAGCGTATGCGGTCGGTCGTAGTTTTAGACGGACTTCTGTTTTATAACGAGGAATAAGTGAAACCTTTTCACAACACCAATAAAAAGCGGGTTCACAGACACGCGGAACCATAAACGTCACCGGCACCAGCGCCTTTACGCAGAGTTTATCAGTGGAGTAATATACCGCAACTGCGCCTCCCTGCCACCCTTTAACAGCATGCACGCTCGGGGAAATTGTAACGTGTCCTCAAGCCAGCAATTCCAGCCTTTGTTTGCCTTTAGAAATGCTGCAGGACTTCAGAAAAATCAAACTGCTAGGTCTCCTTGTCAATAAATAGTTTTTTTTTTTTTTGCAACAAATGTTCCTTATTTGAAAGTTTTATTACAGTAAGAAAATGAGAGCATTCGTTTAAATGAAGTGCTTTTAGATCTCATTTTTCACAACTTTTAATAAATTTAAAATGACTACCGTAACGTAAATTTAAAACAGGCGAAACAAAACATAGCTATACATACTTACTTACGTAGAGGAAGCGCAAAGAAAGCTTGCCCATTTCACTGATGCACAGAGAACGATATTCGGTCCTCGTGCCGCCATGCTCGTTACAGGGCTGCTATGAATCATAGTGATGGGCGAAGTTGTTCTTTTCCCGGAACAGTTCCGACGGTTCCGGTTCCGAAAAAATACTATGTTCCAAATAACAGTTCCGAAATAACAGTCACCAGTGGTGATGAGTCGGAGTCGTTGAGTCGTTCAAACGAACGGTACAGTACCCTCCCTCTTCACCATAGACAAATAACACCATGCAGCTCACACTGGAGCACTCATAGGCATGACATAGTACACATTCTTATCTATAGATGGCACTGCAATGCACATTCGAATCGATTTTGGAAAATTGCTGTGCATGCGGACAGAACTCAAAAGCTTAATGTTAGTAATTACACAGCTGTTGACTACAAGGACAGAATACAACACTTTGTTTTCGTACATAAAGTTATAAAGACATGGTAGCCAACTAAAAAAAATAACATAACATTTAAAACATATGGTATGTAATTTCTGTTCTCTCTCTTACATAATAAAAAAAAAACAAATCATTAATTTTTATTTTTACTTTTCTTAATGCACAGTTATAATAATAATAATAATAATAATAATAATAATAATAATAATAAATATTACAATTTCATAAATAAAAAAGATATATATTGGCAGTACAGAAACCTGGAAACCCCGCAGTGGGTTAGTAAAATGTTGGAATCGCATCTTTACCAAAGTGTAATTTAAACTTCGCATTAAACATCGCTCTCCAAATCAGTACTTATATGGGTAGTTTCCAACAAATAATGCTACAACATTTTTGTCGTTCTTTGATAACAGAGAAGATAGCACAAAAACTTGTGCTTGTCAGACTTAACCTCAACAAACGACATACAGACATTGTAACTAAACCACTCATTACCATTTACGACTTTAACCTTTGTATAGAATCAGCTGATCAATGAATTAATAATAGTATGCGTACTTTATGACTTTGTAGAATGTTTATAAAACAGAATTAGTCAACTAATGGTGAAATAAACCATAAAGCGGGAATGAATATTACAGATTATTAAATACTTACTATAACATTACAGATGATTGGCCAGTCTTACAAATGTTGATATTAAAGTTCGCGCCACCGCAAGGATTTCAATTTCCATGCGCCCCCCTCCAACCACGTGAGAGTTTCAAATACCAACTTCATCCAACGAAGTTCCAAGTACAACATAAAGAACAACGAGAACAGTGTAACTGCTGCTGTCGTTGGTTCATCGGAACAAGCTCCGACGTTCCGACTGTTATCTCGGAGTCGGAACATACCTTGTGCAACGCGGTACTGCGAGCTCGCAACAGCTGGGCAAGTGAGCAGCTCGGAGTCGGAACACTGTTATTTCGGAACAGGAGGTTCCGACCTACTGTTCATTTTTGCAACAGTTCCGAGAGCGGAACAGTTCCAAAATAACTGTTGTGTTATTTTTTACCCATCTCTAATGAATCACATAATCCTGATTACAGGGCGCATTCGAAAGCGCGGTCTTAAACTGTTCGTATCGTGGAGTGTTGCTGTGCAGAGCGGGTAGAAGCTAGCGTTCGCGTTACATATTCTGCGTTTTATCCCTGATATCAGGAGTTTTATGTAGTTCAAAGTGTGTCTGTTAAATAACAGAGTTTTGTATAACATTCTCTGTACTTAACAATGCCCCCCGTTTCGCTCTAAATTAGGAAGTGCTAATAAAACGTTACACAGTCAAACTAGGAAATTATTTATAACGTTCATAAATTTATGAAAAACGAAACAGGCTCGGCTCGTAACATAAGGAGTATATACAGATTAAAATAAACCGACCATAGTACCCTAGTTATCGGAACATTTTAATAAAATCACATAGTATTAGTGTTTTATTACAATGTCAAATATCAATTATTAAACGGTAACATATTTCTTATAACATCTTTGTCATTGCATTCATTGATCTTACATTTTAAAAAATTCGTGCTTCTGTATTTTCAACAATGTTATGTTACTAGTTACCCTGCAACAAGGTTTAGGTTCCGTTACATGCTCTGTGATAAATCTCACTCGAAACATCAAGCCTGCAGACGACTGAGAACTGTCGACAGTTTGCCAATCGAATCAAAGCGAGGTTGAGTGCACCCGAACGTTTCCGAAAGTTCGCGCAGCTTAACGTGGCAAGCTCTTCTTGCGTCTACTCTACTTATGACTTTTAGAAAGCCCAGAAGTTCATTGTTGCCCTCACATAAGCCCGCCATCGGTCCCTATCCTAATCAAAATTAATCCAGTAGCTAATGCCTAGCATCATATCCCAACTCCCTCAAATCCATTTTAATATTATCCACCCATCTACGCCTCGACCTTCCAAAGATCTTTTTCTCTCAGGTCTTCCAGCTAACATTCTATATGCATTTCTGGATTCACCCATACGTGCTACATGCCCTGTCCATCTCAAACGTCTAGATTTAATGTCTAAGTGTTAGGTGAAGAATACAATGCGAGCAGTTGTGCGTTGTGTAACTTTGTGTGAGAGAATTCAATCCGGCATCGGAACTGGAATCCGGTGTGGCTTAGTGGATAGAGCGTCAGCACGTAGAGCTGAAAACCCGGGTTCGAGTCCCGGTGCCGGAGAGAATTTTTCTCCGCTCCGCTCATCCTTCATATGGTAACGCAAAATTCGTGCACGGAAATATCATACGTACTTCGGTACATCATAATAATAGGCCTATCTGAAATGGGGGGGGGGGAAACACTGTACAATATACTTCATCAGATTATAAAAGAAATGAAGAAATGTTTAATAAGTCAAAATTCGTCGAAGTTTTAGACAGCCCTAGTATTCAGGAATGCAAAAATAATTGGTTTGCACTTGTCCAGTGGTTGTCAGGAGAACGTTTGCTAGAAATCATGAAATATTACCAACTTTTTTTTTTTATTTTAGTAGGTTATTTTACGACGCTTTATCAACAGCTCAGGTTATTTAGCGTCTGAATGAGATGAAGGTGATAATGCCGGTGAAATGAGTCCGGGGTCCAACACCGAAAGTTACCCAGCATTTGCTCATATTGGGTTAAGGGAAAACCCCAGAAAAAACCATTACCAACGTAGAAGAGTAAGACAACAAAGAAGATTCTAAAATGAATATTAAATATTTGAGACCGAAACGGATCAGCCATTGTTCCAAATTAATGTATATAAGATGACGATGAAACCATATTTTAAGCTGATAACTAGGCTTCGTATTCCAGCTACCTATAAACTGGAATGAAGTTGCCTCATTCGAAACATATGTGACGTCACAGCGCAGGTATAAGTACGTTCGTATACATAATAGTTCCGCATCCTCTGCCCTCTTTCTCTAGAAAGTCAAAACCGGGACGCAGTCATAGTGAGTAGTCTTATCGATCACTGCTCTTACTAGTCGTATATTTAAATAACTACATCTTTATGGCTGATTGAAGATTCATTGCAGAAATAAAATGCCTTAGGTAAGACGCTCAGGCGTGTAATATTGCAGGGCGTTTAGTTGAGGATATTTGAATTTAATATTTTCACTGTTAATATATACAACATTACATATAAATTGTGTAAAATAAACGTAAAAGTGACAAAAACAGTGCATTGAAAGACACTTCAATACCAAAGGGCACAGAGAGTGTTTTGAACGTAATCAAAAAGAACCAGTACCATCAAAATCTGAAAATTATGAAGATATTAACTCGGCGTTTAGCATAAATTTGTGTACCCTACCATGTTGTTCCGTACCAACATTCCAATTAATGAATTAAATAATCTACATTTTAGGGAATTTCTAGAAAAGTACATATAAAATTAGTGTGTTTTCAGTGATGAACGACATGCAATATCCTAATGAAACATTAAAAAATATCAGACAATAGGAATATCTTGTACTACATCATACACCAACAACGTCATGTGCTATTGAAAGAATTTCTTGCAATATAAAATCATTTCTATTGATATCCGCGTATGTTCAAGTTTCATAACTTACGAATGCACGTTATTATTCACTGCAAAGATCACGTAGCTCAAGCATGTGTTACTATACTTGTTTTTTTGAGAGATGGTACATGACAGTTAAGCGGCCGAGCTTGGAACTACAGTGCCATGTTGCCAATATGGACTACCATGTTGCCAGCTGATGGAAGCTAGCAATTGTCGTTAAGATGGCTGACGTTAAAACATTGACAATTGAAGCGAAGGTAAGAAAACAATACAAAAATCGACAGAGAATCAAAAACGAAATGCACCAATGCTAACATGCACAATAAATGTCGCCAAGAGAGCTATTAAGCACTCGCCAAGGGGAACGATAAGTTTGGCAACTCAATCGTTGTTACCATAGCAACAGGCCTACTACGCTATGTGACATTCAGTTGTTTTTCCGATCGCAACGCTCCTGTCATGTCCCATCTTTCAAAAAAACAAGTATAGTATAGCTTCAGAATGTCGGGAGTTGACTGTACTCCACGAACACGCAGCGACGACGTGTTTGTTTATAGCCTTATCTGTTGCATTACCTGTTTTCGGCGTACTATATACCCAATGTGTCTTTAACTTCAGTCTTTAGGTAGTTGGAATACTAAGCTTACTGATAACGATTGAGCCTATAAGATGAAAATTATTTGTCGCTTGTGGTTTTCGTCATAAGTTATTGATATTCTGTATTCCTTGACAACTCAGTTCAAACACCCAAGTTCAAGGCTGCTGCAAGTAAAGACGTAAATCCGTACATAACCGCGTTCAAAGACATTCTCCGATCAATACAAAGCAAGGTCACAGTTACAGTATATTCCTTACTTAGTTCTGAGACATAATTACACACTGTCTCCTGATCTGATCAAGTTATAGGCCTACTCTCTCGTCTGGCGGTAAGCTATTCACGAAGGAGAGCAGACACGTCCATGGTAATTAATAATTATCAACAATTAATCCATCAACAAATGTCAGTCGTGATGGACGTATGTTAATGCAGCGTATCGTATGGGTGCAATTTCGTGCTGCATTTATATGGCATTTCAGTGGTTATTTACGGAACACAGAGGTCCATCATTACAGCAATAAAAATATGGCATTCAGTCACATTTGCACAAATTTTGATGATAATTAGAGCCCGGATCTTTAGGCTTTTATAACAGTTAAAATAGGCATGCAAAAAGGCACAATAATCTTTGAAAAAGGCATTATAAATTTTAAAAAGTCATAATATATTTTAGCAATAAATTTAAATTATATCAACATAACTCACATATTTACTTCGTAGGTGACACATGTTGACTTATAAAAGACTATTTTTCGTGATTAAGTCTTTTCATAAACCTTACGTAACAAAACTATTCCATCGATTGAAAACACATGGGCACCAAATTCACTAACGTAAGCATGAAGTTTACTTTGCAATGGTTTACTGAATTTAGACTTTCTAGCTATCCGATCTTTTACTTTCTGTCACCCGACAATAACCGACTGTTCCTCACTCAAATTTCTTTCTCCTACAATAATAAACACGTGTAGCACAAAATTGTAACAGTAAGATTTGAAAATATGAAAGCAAACAATTGGAAATGCTACGTGACAACTTCTATGAGAACGAGCTTAAAGATCATTGTTGGCATCGTGAAGACATGATAATATTATATCTGTAACTATGTATTATCGATCATTATTCATATTATTATCGCCACGCTCTCATGGTTAACATTCGGCAGGTCTTTAAGCGGCCTCGTGCATAACTTCGGCAGGTCTTTGAAATTTAATTGCATTATTGTTTTCAATTTCTTATGTTGCCGCTTCAATCACTTCCCTCAATTTCAATATTGCAACCACTAAGCTGCTTCCATTATTAAATGACACCTACTGTACTTGTCTAATCCACGTGGACTAAAACCGAGGTTGCAATGTCTTGTGCTGAGGACGAACATTAAGGTATGTGATTAAAAATTATTATTAAGAGTTAAGAATGTCAACGTACTCGTATATGAAATAATAATAATAATAATAATAATAATAATAATAATAATAGTAATAATAATAATAATAGTAATAATAATAATAATAGTAGTAGTAGTAGTAGTAGTAGTAATAATAATAATATTAATAATAATAATAGTAATAATAATAATAATAGTAATAATAATAATAGTAATAATAATAATAGTAATAATAATAATAATAATAATAGTAATAATAATAGTAATAATAATAATAATAGTAATAATAATAATAATAGTAATAATAATAGTAGTAGTAATAATAATAATAATAATAATAATAGTAATAATAATAATAGTAATAATAATAATAGTAGTAGTAGTAATAATAATAATAATAATAATAATAATAATAGTAATAATAATAATAATAGTAATAATAATAATAGTAATAATAATAATAATAATAGTAGTAATAATAATAATAATAATAATAGTAATAATAATAATAATAGTAATAATAATAGTAATAATAATAATAATAGTAATAATAGTAGTAGTAGTAATAATAATAATAATAATAATAATAATAGTAATAATAATAATAATAATAATAATAATAGTAATAATAATAATAATAATAGTAATAATAATAATAATAGTAATAATAATAATAGTAATAATAATAATAATAGTAGTAGTAGTAATAATAATAATAATAGTAATAATAATAATAGTAATAATAATAATAATAATAGTAATAATAATAATAATAATAGTAATAATAATAATAATAATAGTAATAATAATAATAGTAATAATAATAATAATAGTAGTAGTAGTAGTAATAATAATAATAATAATAATAATAATAATAATAATAATAATAATAATAATAGTCATTTAACAATATAACAAAATAATGCTTATTCTTATCGAGGAAGTAGACGTGACAACGTGACGCTTAGAGTGAAACCTACAGAGCAACAATCGGTCGGCAAAATTATGTTTTAAAAGAACACCGCACGTTATTGTATGATGCCGACATGTTAACTATGAGAGCGCGGCGATAATACACCAATAGTATTAAAGCACGATTATTAGCAGATTAACACCACAATAAATTACTTTTATTTACTATTGTTAGTAAAGTTAGTCATTGTTTCAAATATTTAGATTGCAAACACATTACATTGCAATTAATTAGTAAAGTGCAAATAAACAGGAAATATTGCTTTAAAATGACAAAAAAAAAAGGCATTTCTTAGTAAGAAACACCTTAAAAAGGCAAAATAAAAATTGGCCCTATCACTTTGATTTACTCCAAATCACATTTATATCTACGCAAATAATGATTTACTTCCACCCAGTAAAAAGGAATTTTTCCAAACATTCGGGCTCTAATTATAACGATTCTACAATAAAAAATCACAATAAGAGGAGACGATACTAAGTGATATGTTACTGGAGCTAAATGATAGCTGTAAGCAGTATGGGATGAAGATAAATGCAAATAAGACGAAGACCATGTTATGGGAAGAAAAATACAGAAGGCTAACGAGCGAATTCGAAAAAAGGCAATAGAACAAGCAAACAGCTTCAAATATTAGGGGTGTACTATAAGCAGTAACATGAGCTGCTGCCAGGAAGTCAGCAGGAGGAGAGCAATGGCAAAGGAAGCTTTTAATGGAAGGAGCATCTTCTGCGGACCTCTGGAAAAAGAACTAAGGAAGAGACTAGTGAAGTGCTTTGTGTGGAGTGTGGCTGTGTACGGAGCAGAAACATTCACATTACGACGAAGTGAAGAGAAGCGACTAGAAATATTTGAAATGTGGATATGGAGAAGAATGTAACGTGTGAAATGAACAGACAGAATAAGAAATGAAGCTGTGTTGGAAAGAAACTGATCGGAAAGAGAAGAAACTGTCTGCTGAAGGATGCACTGGAAGGAATGGTAAACGGAAGAGGAGTTCGTGGCAGAATAAATCAGGTGATAGAACACATTAAGATATAGGCTATAGATCATATGCGGAGACTAAGAGGAAGGCAGAAAATAGGAAAGATTGGAGAGTGCTGGGTTTGCAGTAAAAGACCTGCCCTTGGGCAGAACACTATGAATGAATGAATATTATTTTTTAGCTATGAATGAATGAATATTATTTTTTTAAGGAATCTACATTAGTATTTTAAAAAACGGCACATCTGATTAACCATCTTCTTCTGATGTTTTGATCAAGAAATAACAGAGCTCCATCTTCTTAAACCTTATGTTTGCATTCACGGCTTGTTACGGCAACAGTCTTTTTTCTTTCACAACTGTAGTCGGATGCAGACTAAGAAATAGTTGCCACGCTTTTCTGCAGGTTTTCGACGAAAATTGTACAAGTCTTCTCACGTCATTTTCCACAGCTCGGCCTGCCTGATGTCTGACGACGCCACATTAGAGCGGAATATGAAGATAACAAGGCGAAGAGAGGAGTGAAGACTGTAACAATGCGAAATGACAAATAACTCAAGTCGGAGCACAATACAGAACTCCAGAGACAAAAGCAGCGCTGAGCTGCAAGAGAAAAGGAAGATGTTGCGAATCAAAGCGGTTTCTTTCCATTCACTTCTATGTATTTATTTGTACGAGTATTCTTATGGAAGCAGTTGTAAGGTAGAATACGAAATTTTCCTAAAATTTAGTGGCGGGTTGCAAGAATGCATTTATTCCTCCGTTAGCCGCTAACGGATCAATAAGTTCGAAAGACGCGTTGCAATCAAACATGTTTAGTGTTACTGGTCCGTTAAAGGATTCACTAACTTAGAGATATGATTTCCCTCCTATAATAATATTTATTCCTCCGTTAGACAGCCATCTTACGTACATTTTGTGTATTGGCGAGTAGTTTATATATTTTGATTCGCCATAATGTTACCTGTATGAGATTCAGGCATGCGATATTTTGTATAATAGGCCTATATACACGATATTAATAGTACATTATGCAACGAGCCTATAATGATAGTAATTAAGACGCGAGTTTGTTTGTTTATGAAACGAGCGCAAGCGAGTTTCATAATTTTCATACGAGCGTCTTAATTACCATTATAGGCAAGTTTCATACGACTTTTTATGCTCGACCATATTTCTAACTTGAAATTATTCAGAAGTATTCATTTTATTTGTATCTGACTGAAGATCGGAAGCGACCTTGTGCATAGCTTGTGTGAGATGTGCGCAGACTCGAAAGTATTGATTTTTTTCCCAGGAACAATAATGTCATTGATCTTGATGTAATGTAGAGAATAATATGAACTAATTTTGATATAACCTGGAAATTGATTTAGAATTGAAAAACGAGACGACAAATTGAATTTATTTGAATATTATTTACAATTAACGCTAATTATTATGGTAACAGAACATAACCTTCTGCGACAGTATTGGATTTCCAGCCTCCGTGACGTTTCCCTCGTTGTCTTTCGATTGCATATCCGAGAATAATCGAAAACCTGAACTTTAATGAATAGGTGTACTTTAATGACATACATTAAAGGTCTGCTACCAGGTGTATAATTACTACATTTCGGCATGGCCGAGCATAAAATAATATTGCATATCGAGGGCTAAGAAGTGATATCTTGTATTTGTATATTTGCAGGTAAATAAAAAAAAAACTTTTAGAAATTGTTTTCTTAAAATAGCCAAACTTCTTATATTACGTTTCTGCTTTCCAAGATCTTCTATTCGAGAACAAAATATTACGAGTACACAAGTAGTACACTGTCCAATTTTGTGAACAAAATAATGTAGTTAATCTAAGTAATAATAAAATAATAACAATAATAATAATAATAATAATAATAATAATAATAATAATAATAATAATAATGATGATGATGATGATGATGATGATGATGTAGTTAAACTGAATTACCATTTTTGTAGATAGAGGTATCACTTCTTAGCCATCGATATACGATAATTTGATTATTTATTCATTAATTAATTCTTCGAATAGCGAAGTTATTATTTATTTATTTATTTATTTATTTATTTATTTATTTATTTATTTATTACAGACTCTAGTTTATCGTTTGACGACGAGGTTATGTGCTCTGTAGTCTGACTTTTTATCTTCTATAAAAATTAATGCACTCCTGCACTATTTCTAATAAAAAATAGGCATATTTATCTTTCTCACTGAAACTTCTGTTCCTGATTTCTTTCTGGTTTGTATTAGGCTAAATTTGTTGCAAATTTTGACAGCAATAAAAGCAATGACTCACATCAGTCTAGCAGCCGATGTTCACTTTTTATTCATTCACGTCCTATTGCGTCACTTGTGAAATCCAAAGATGCTTGGTTAACGATCCAATAACTAGTGGCCCGTTAAATTCCTCTTCTGCAACCCGACAATCCACTAACTTTAAAGGTCCATTAACTAATGGAGGAATACATTATTTATAGCTCTGTTTTCTTGCAACTTAGCATAAAAGTAATTTAGATTGATTGAACTAAAGAAACAGAATTGTTGTCTGATGTAAAGTTGGAGGTTTTCAATTCTGTGGAACGGAATAAGTCCTTAGATATCTTCATTTGTAGACAGAAAAGTCCTCATCATTTTATGATTTCACAGGCCAACTGGGGTCCTAATCTGTCCAATCTTATATCTCTATTCTTCTCTTAAGACCGTAGGCCTATTGTAATGCTTGCAATTTACGAAGGCGGCTAGCAAACATCACTATATCATCACTGTGGAAAATCTCTCAAGAATATAAGACGCAAATTTCGATCGAAAGCATCAATGTAATGGCTTTTAAGGGAAGATACAAATCTGTGGCAATATTTACACGTATCTGCGTGGTATAAGGCGTCATATCTTGGACTAGCAATAAGAAAAGAGCGCTGGTTAGGCCTCGAGAATCGCAAACTGTTAGTCAAAGCAATGAATTTCATGTTGTCAGACAAAATACATTTTAATATTAGATCATATTAATTTACTAATTTCTATCATAAAAATAAGATGTGGTAAATAAGTAAATAAGCAATACATCGTTATTTTTAATAGTATATTATTATTATTATTATTATTATTATTATTATTATTATTATTATTATTATTATTATTATTATTATAGGCCTACATGGCATTGTGATTTTACCCTCTTTGGTGATATCTGGTATTAGTTGGCAACACTGAAGAAACGGCCAAATTAGCCTTTTAGGAACTGCTCTTACGTGATCCTCACTATAATAAGTAGGGACCGGATTTTTATGTAATATCAAGGTGTGAAATATGTACATATTTTGTAAGAAAAATAAGCTGAATATGTACCAAAATATGCAAAATCATGAAAATATTTAATATCAATATCTGCGCTGGTTTGTATTGTTAAGCCTAAATATTTGTAGTCTAGTACAATTTTTAATTTTCTGTTCTTCATGACGATTTCTACTGTTTCTGGTGCTCTTCCGCCGTTTCACAGTATCATCATTTCTATCTTGTCCACATTTATATCAAATTTGTTTTTATTGCACCATTTTACCATCATGTTTACTGTTTCTTGTAACTTTGTAAGGTTTTTTTTTACTATGTCGTCCGCTTATGCGTATGAGATTATTCCCTCCTTGATTTTTACAATACAGAGTAGTTGTATGAGAAAGGTTGCCTTTTGTTCACTCATATTTACAGTGGGCGGTAAGGGGTGAGTGCCTCTATTACTTCCTGGAACTAAGATATTATGTTTCGTCCCGAAATATATCCTTTCTCGGGTAGGGAAAAAAGCTTTTTAAATCTGTGTATTTCAAATTGTGAACTTCCCCAGCAGAAGTTTTCTTTTTCCTTTTAAAGAAGTAAAAATGAATAAAAACCCTAAATATCTAGATTTATGTAATACCAAGCCGTAATATGTAAAAATATGAAGTATAAAATTTTAATATATTAATGGTAATTACAAGATTCGCAAAGATTTGTTATTTATATACGGTTAGGTTGAAAGGAATATAATAGAGTAAGGGAGGGGATTGTCGGATAGGTCTGGTAATGTCGGATAATCTCGGATAACACATTTATTTTCCATCGAATGGTGCAATCTGATGTGAAAATAATGCATTACGTTCTCTACAATGGCATGAATAGCCATTACTGTTGAGTGCTTCACTGTGTGTGAATAGCGTGTTTTCAACGTGACTGCAAAAAAAAAAAAAAAAAAAAAAAAAACTTTTTGAGGGTAAGTAATGTGATTTATTCGTTACAAGTTATTCTTATATTTACACAAAAAGGTATGCACTGTTTGATATACCATAGATAAGGCTTCTTAATTCTCTAATTGCAGAAATGATATCGACAACATGTTTCATGCAGCTGGCTTGTTTTACTGTTTGTGAAGGGTCGGCCAATGTCGGATACTAGCTGAGGGCAATGTCGGATACTAGCCGAGGGCAATGTCGGATACTAGCCGAGGGTATTGTCGGCTGTCTTTCAATGCTGCTCGCTACATAAAAGCTGCCTTAAACCCATTTATATGTTTTCTATAACAAACCACTACATTTTTACTCGTGGGTATTTTTAATTAATGTAAGTAATTAATTTTCTAATTAATCGAATATTATGGAGTAACGAATTGTTTCTCCTTCTGATATTTTTAGATGCCTAAAGTAAAAGAAAAAAGAGATTCAGTCTAAAGAAAATGGAAGTCTGAAGATATGGTAAATGCCATTGTCGCAGCACGGGAGAAAAGAATGTGCTATCTTGCTGCTTCCAAAAGATTCAATGTACCTCGATCAACATTATTTGGTTATGTACGGTCCAACTCTGAGCCCACCAAAGCCGTTACATCGAAACTTGGACGAAAACCAATACTCCCAGCTTCACTTGAAGAGAAGCTAGTTGGCTATGTGTTAATGATGGAGAGAAAATATTTTGGATGAACCAGAAATGATGTTAAAAGGCTTGCATATCAGTTGGCTAACAGAACACCATTGTAATAGTTTCTGATATGCAATATATTATTTTAAATGCATTATCATACCTCTTACATAATAATGTCTAATGTATCCGACATTAGCTTCCCATTCTGTCAGTGATGATATTATTTCTGTTTTGTCTTTGAAAGTTACACAGCAAATACATATTATGTAAATTACCTAATACTTATGTACAATCTGCAGGAACCCCAAGAGGTTATTATAATACTAAATAATTCCAGTTCTAACTTTTTTTAATTAGGGGAGAGTCGGGTAGTATCGGACAGTGCGTTTCTTTCATCTACCACCATATGGTAGAACCTGAATGACATGGTTACGTTTCTCTATGCGACATCACAGAAACGTAACCATGTCAAACAGGTACTATCATCGTGTGGTATATGAAAGAAACTCACTGTCCAATATTACCCGATGTCCGATACTACCCGACTCTCCCCTACCTTTAGGCTATTTTGAAACATCAAAATGGTATCCGACAATACCCTCCCTTACTCTACGTAATTACATAAAAATTCAGTCCCTAATAATAAGCGACTAAAGCTGATTGGATCAAAGGATATCACGTGACGGTATGTTAAGAAACGTTCTGAAATGATCGTCGTCCAACGTGACGCGGACACAGCGGTGTTTATAAATTACGAAAATGAGAAACTGCAATAATAGGCATTTGTAACACATAGAAGATTCCCTGAAGAAAGCGAATGATAACGGAACAAATTAGGTTACTGGCGCTTTATTAGATTCAGCATATATTTTTTTAACTAGACATAAAAATATTTTGTGCGTGTCGCGACGTAAAATTACACGATCATGATTACGTAATTAGTAAGGACATCGCAAGCGCAATTAGTGGTAATGAAATCAAGTTTTCACTTTCTTAACATTGAGCGTTTCGAATGTTTTACAGACTCGCTCTTACACGGAGAATGTTCCCTCATCTAGACTGTGCTTTTAATTTTCACACGTCTTGTGCGGTTTTACGTGAATATCACACCGGGCGAGACAGAGACATTCATTCATTTAACTGATTTCATTTTCACATTGCTTGAGAAATAATTATATAACAAGACTTTACACACAGAGGCGCCCATCCGAAGGTTCGTAATTAATATATTCTAGAGAATTTTAAAAGCTATTTCAACTGATACCTATTCAGCGTTGACGTGTGGACTAAGATGTGAGCCTTGGACTGGGCGCTATTTCGAGTCATGAAATTTCGTCCAGTGTATGGGACTGATAATTGAACGGGTTACATCAGCTGCTTGTCTATATGGATGACGTGAATATGTTAGGAGAAAATCCACAAACGGTTAGGGAAAACACGGGAATTTTACTTGAAGCAAGTAAAGAGATAGGTTTGGAAGTAAATCCCGAAAAGACTAAGTATATGATTATGTCTCGTGACGAGAATATTGTACGAAATGGAAATATAAAAATTCGAAATTTATCCTTTGAAGAGATGGAAAAATTCAAATACCTGGGAGCAATAGGAACAAATATAAATGATACTCGGAAGAAAATTAAACACAGAATAAATAGCCTATGGGAAATGCCTGTTATTATTCGGTTGAGAAGCTTTTATCATCCAGTCTGCTGTCAAAAAATCTGAAAGTTAGAATTTATAAAACGGTTATATTACCGGTTGTTCTATATCGTTCTGAAACTTAGACTCTCACTTTGAGATAGGAACATAGGTTAAGGGTGTTTGAGAATAAGGTTCTTAGGAAAATATTTGGGGCTAAGAGAGATGAAGTTACAGGAGAATGGGGAAAGTTACACAACGCAGAACTGCACGCATTGTATTCTTCACCTGACATAATTAGGAACATTAAATCCAGACCTTTGAGATGGGCAGGGCATGTAGCACGTATGGGCGAATCCAGAAATGCATATAGTGCTAGTTTGGAGGCAGGAGGGAAAAAGACCTTTAGGGAGGCCGAGACATAGATGGGAAGATAATATTAAAGTGGATTTAAGGGAGGTGGGATATGATGATAGAGACTGGATTAATCTTACTCAGGATAGGGACCAATGGCGGGCTTGTGCGAGGGCGGCAATGAACCTCCTGGTTCCTTAGAAGCCAGTAAGTAAGTAAGTATGGGACTGATGTCCACCCATCATCTTAAGAGATATGGAGTTATGCTTGGTTCACAATATACCGGAAAAGAAACGACAACGAGAACGGAAAAATTGTTAAAGTACATATATTTAAATGTGAACATTCACAATTAACGAGCTTTCTAGAGCCCGGGAACGGGAATGTGAAAGTTGGCGAAGCTTTAACTTTGCCGTTCTCGTTTCTGATCACAACATACTACTAGATTCCTTTATGTTGTCAATGTAATTTCTTCCTCATGCATCGTTTCTGACTAACCCAGAAATTCAGTAGAATCATATTTAAATGTATTAGAGATGAACAAAACTAACTGCCGCTCTCGCTCGCTGTGTTCGTTGCATTTGTCTTTCGAGTCTCGTCTCGTCTCGTCATTCTCGTGCGCTTCGAGTCTCGCTCATCATTCTCGAAATAGCATTTGGTCGGCGTGGAAAGATTTCGTAACTTTGAATAACATACATCATTGAAATAAATAGCATAAAAGACAAAACAGAACAGTACCTTAGTTATCAAAATGTTCTGGTTCTATTATATAATATTACCTATGGTTATATAAATAGAAAAAAAAAAAAACAATTCTCAAATAAATTTGCATTTCTAAGTAACGTAAAACATAACGTTAATATCTTTTTTTACTCGAGATTGCACACTTGACCTCAAACATATGAAAAGAACATTCATAGCCTTTTAATAAGGGCCTAGTAATTAAATAAAGACTGGGGAACGGATTATTATACACTGAAAGGTAGAGATGATGTTTCAAATAGGCTACTTGATTGTTTATACATATATAACAGTTGCCGAAGTAGATAAAAGTTCAGACAGGTATAAACAACTGTGGCGATTCAAGGCTGCTTGACGTTCGGGACTTCGGGAGTGATCAATCTCGACGTCTCGAAACACTCACAAGCAGGATTTACGTCAACGACGCGCGTATACAAGACTGTCGTGCGGGTTTTCGGCTTTGCGGGCGCTGTTAGTCTTGCTTTCTCGATCGTTGTTCATCTCGAGAACGTACGCTACATGTAGACTATACTTGGTGATCAGATTATAACGTGAATTGAATTCTTAAATATTGTGAATTTTATTTAGTAACAACAATGTAATTTATTCGTCACAACAATAATTCCTTTCTACAATTCACCTTAAACGCTCTCGTCAACAATTGGATCTTCACTCACACAGTATTCGTTATAGCACTCCACCGACGACAATGACAATTGACTTGGACTATTACGCACAACAATGAACTGTTAATCTTAACTAATATTTACAAAGCACTATTTACAAATCAGAACTACCAGTTCTCAGTTCACAGTTCTTCTATCTCAGTCACTCGAGTTCACGGTATCTCGAACCACAGACCTTCAGAGACAGTTCACTGTACTCGAACTCGGGTCCCTCCAACTGCGGTCCACTGCACTCGAACTCAGGTCCCTCCAACTGCGGTCCACTGCACTCGAACTCAGGCCTTCGGATGCTGACGCAGATGCGGACGCACACTCGAGTCGAACTCCGGCTGGCTTGCTTGCTCTGGCTTTCTCACTGACTGAATAACTGAAAACTCTGAAACTCAAACTGCCCTCGTTCCTTCGCGACCGTAATTTATAACCACAGCGACGTAACCTCGAAGGTTCCACCCGTCTCTAGAGATGGCATTCCAGAGAAATCCAGGGCCCTCTCCTCTCTACCAGCACCAGATGCGCGCGCAAACTCGTCGCGTGACGTAATACACCCTCTCTCTTCTCTCCACCGCGCGACGTCACTCAATGTTCCGTGGAGCCTGTGCGATCTGCTTTCATGCGGGACGCTGGTCGTGAGTTCGATTCTCACGTCGCTGTCACAATATTATGTCAAGTTTTTAAGCTGGTTAACTTGTATTTATGTTGGCTGGCCTGTACTCATGAGAGAACGCCATGGGTCAATTATACACATATAACATCAAAATGCGTAATATCGACTTTACATTCATTCATTCTTAATGTTCTGCCCAAGGGAAGGTCTTTCACTGCAAAGCAGCTTTCCAGTCTTTCCTTTTTTCTTCCTTTCTCTTAGTCTTCGCATATCATCCATAGCCTAGATCTTAATTTCTTCTACTTATTATTTAATATGTTCTGCCCCCGAACTCTTCTCACGTTCACCATTTCTTCCAGTGCATCCAGTTTCTTCTCAGCCAGTGAACCAGCCAATTCCTTTTCCTCCTCCTGATCAGTTTCAGCATTATTCTTTCTTCACCCACTCTTTCCAACACAGCTTCGTTACTTATTCTGTCTGTCCATTTCACACGCTCCATTCTTCTCCATATCCACATTTCAAATGTTTCTAGTCGCTTCTCTCAACTTCGTCGTAATGTCCATGTTTCTGCCCCATACCGTTATTGGCATACATATCGATATGCATAGTCGTTTCCGTTCTCGGATTATTTTGAATAAAAAATCTTCACGTTCACGTCCTCAGCTTGCCATTCTCGTTCCCGGTTTATTGTGGACCAGTCTTTTCAGTGAACAGCGAAATCCGGTTTCGTAAGTCAGTTATCGAAGTCTGGGGACGGAGAGGGGTATTTAGCCCTGCGATCATACGATATCCCGTACAGGCCGGGTGATCGTGAACGCCAGAGCAGTCGCGTCACGGATTTTATTTTTGGCAAACTTTGTCATTTCAAACTGATATTAAAATATACGTAACATGTGTTAAAACTACTCTAGAAGAAAATATCTTAAAAGTAATTTTATAAGAAATTAAATAAAAATGGTTTAACTCACATGAAGTTGTTGCAGTTAATGCAGATGTATAAATGAAATGAGACAATACATCACTTCTGACCACATTCTATCTTCCTAAGGCCATTCTCTTCTGAATACTGCTTTTTCTCTAGGTTACTATAGCAATGTAAAAACAATAGCGACAATGTACAATAATCAGACTATGCTGAAGAATAGGTACCGTTGAGTCACTAGGCCTACATATTACAAAATATATATTTTTTCAGTAAATATAAATTTAGAAAATATGTTTTTTATCTTTCCTCTCTATATTTACTTCCACAAAAGGAAACATCTGCACGTCAATACACGCATGATCACTAGAATCCAGAAAAGAGTAGCACAACAATTTTTCATAAAACAACTAAAATTAGAAACTTGTTCCATCACGGTTCAGAATTGATTCTGAACTGCCTGCTCATGCGCAATAGCTTAATATGCGTTCTAACAAGACTAGAACTGATTCCGAACCGATACTGAACTTCTATAGGTATCCTACAAGGAAAACTCAGCTCGGACTCCTTGCGGCGCGCATGCTATACCCCTCTTACCTCCCAGCAGTAGGCGTGAGATCATGTTGGGAACGAGAGCATATACGTCATCTGTGCTCGACAGTCACGTCCGCTGGTTTCTGCGCACTGAGTTTTCCTTGTCGGATGCCTATAGTTACCTGTTCCAACTTGCTTCAGAATTCGTTAGGAATTAGTGAGATGGTTCTCGATTAAGAGCAGGAACTGGCAATTCTGAACTACTGACGCATGATTTTCTCGAAACTTGACTTTTGCTTATGGGCTCTTTTTCCGACTACCGCCCCAATTACGAGTAGTTTGTGTCTGACTTCTAAAATGTTTTACTACCTCCTAATTTTAGAATTAAGAGTCTAGCTGGGCGGAAGAGAAGGCTACTGGCCTTAGCTCTGCCAGATTAAATAAATAAATTATTATTATTATTATTATTATTATTATTATTATTATTATTATTATTATTACTATTACTTACTGACTTACTGGCTTTTAAGGAACCCGGAGGTTCATTGCCGCCCTCACATAAGCCCGCACATTGGTCCCTATCCTGAGCAAGATTAATCCAGTCTCTATCATCATATCCCACCTCTCTCAAATCCATTTTAATATTATCCTCCCATCTACGTCTCGGCCTCCCTAAAGGTCTTTTTCCCTCTGGCCTCCCAACTAACACTCTATATGCATTTCTGGATTCACCCATACGTGCTACATGCCCTGTCCATCTCAAACGTCTGGATTTAATGTTCCTAATTATGTCAGGTGAAGAATACAATGCGTGCATTTCTGTGTTGTGTAACTTCCTCCATTCTCCTGTAACTTCATCCCTCTTAGCCTCAAATATGTTCCTAAGCACACTATTCTCAAACACTCTTAACCTATGTTCCTCTCTCAAAGTGAGAGTCCAAGTTTCACAACCATAAAGAACAACTGGTAATATAACTGTTTTATAAATTCTAACTTTCAGATTTTTTGACAGCAGACTGGATGACAAAAGCTTCTCAACCGGATAATAACAGGCATTTCCCATATTTATTTTGTGTTTAATTTCCTCCCGAGTATCATTTATATTTGTTACTGTTGCTCCCAGGTATTTGAATTTTTCCACCTCTTCAAAGAATAAATTTCCAATTTTTATATATCCATTTCGTACAATATTCTCGTCACGAGACATAATCATATAGGCTACTTTGTCTTTTCGGGATTTACTTCCAAACCTATCTCTTTACTTGCTTCCAGTAAAATTCCCGTGTTTTCCCTAATCGTTTGTGGATTTTCTGCTAACATATTCACGTCATCCGCATAGACAAGCAGCTGATGTAACCCATTCAATTCCAAACCCTCTGTTATCCTGGACTTTCCTAATAGCATACTCTAGAGCAAAGTTAAAAAGTAAAGGTGATAGTGCATCTCCTTGCTTTAGCCCACAGTGAATTGGAAACGCATCTGACAGAAAATTATTATTATTATTATTATTATTATTATTATTATTATTATTATTATTATTATTATTATTATTATTATTATTATTATTATTATTAGGTCCATGAGTATGTTTTATGCACTTCTCTCTTTCTTTATATCTTCTCTCGTTTGAAAGGAACAAAGCGAGAAGGAGACGGTTTCTAAGACATCCGGATTGACAAACAGACAACTTTAATTGTGACATCCTGACTGACGGTCAGATAGAGCAATGTGCTGTGCGAGATGGAGGTTTAAAGAAAAACTTCTGTTTCTGAAACAGCCGGCTCCTTTTAATTTGTGTCCAGCAATAAAAAGCCCAGACGGTCTCTGGTGTGTAAACAGTAAACAAGCTTCAATTCTCAAGTCCACTCAGTTTGTTTATGGAGAGATCTCTCTGGAGAATGCCTCTCAGATGCTGTCACTTTTTGCCAGTTTTACCAGTTTAGAGGGGGTTGATACTTCAATGTATAGCACAGCGCCTGCGTCCCTCCCCTCGTCTACAATTTACATCTAAATTAACCAAAGGCTACGTACACATAAGCCTAGTGTAAAAAGAGTCGCTTTCAGCTGCTTGGCTGGGCTGTTCTGAAAATTAACGGTGGTATAATGCGTTCCCATAAAGAATTTTTGTGCGAGATCGTGCGTATTTGCTTGTTTTCCGCACAGAACCAATACGCGGTAAGTGTGAAATACCACATTCAATATTCCCAACGTAACACATATAACAATTTCCCTCTTCTTACCGCTTAAGCGCGACATTCATTTTACTGCTTTAGGCTTCTAACATATTATTTTTAGAGACGTTTAACATAGTAATAATTTTAAATTGGAAACTTACCACTGCAATTTCACCTAAATTGCAATGTTAATTATTGTTTTTAAATATTTGCAAAAATTAAGTAAACTCTACTACTCCACGAAACTTATTGCACTCCTGATACAAGTAACATTAAGGAAGCCGTGAAAAAATCAACAAGATTCCAGATGCCGATGTTATTACTGCAATATGTTATATAAATAATATTGTTAAAATATTAAAATGAAAAATAAATCATTACATAACCTTACCGTTTGTTTTAAGTTCGCATTTATAGACTGGGGAGAGGGGGAAGACAGACGTATATCACAGCCTGCTGGAGTATAGTAAACACAGAAAACATTTTATAGCAACAAAGTTGAAGAAAGATATTTTGGTTTTCCGAAGTTGCCGTCATTAAACAGAAACCAACATGGAGATTTCATTGCAACTAATTAGAAATTCGTCTTTCAGGCATGTAATAAACGATCTTCGCACAAAATAATGTACGATACACGAGCGGTATGTTTGTTTTCATGTTCTCGGAAATTAAAAAAGCTCAACTACGTTTCGCTTTTTCAATCTTTTCCTCGACCATGAAAACGTCAACATACCGCTCTTGTAACGTATATTACTATTACAGTATTGCCCCTATAGGTTTTGTAGCGATTAACAATTTCAATGAACGTTATTTCATTAACAGCGAATTATTTAATTAAATAACACTGTACTACATAATATAACAAAACAAATCTCTCATTACTTTATTTTGAATATATTTATACTTCTATATTTGAATATAAACCACAGTGGAATTCTAAAACAGCATACTGTTTAATTAACTTTTTCATCCTTCTCTTCACAACAAGATAAAGTTTCGAAGTTTGTGATATGATCACAAGGAAGAATAAAGTAGTATTTGTTATTTTCTGTAAAATTATATTTAAAAAATCTTGTCAAAGAGTTTGTAAAGGGTGATTCTACAAAGAAACTGACAAAATTAATTATTGTGATGTACCGAAGTAGGCCTACATATGATCTTTCCGTGCAGGAATTCTGCATTAGTATATGATGAAAGATGAGTGGAGAGGAGAAATATTCTCTCCGGCACCGGGATTCGAACCCGGCTTTTCAGCTCTACGTCCTGTTCCCGGGCACTTGGTCACTCGTAATGAGTGCACCTCTGCACATAGTGTGTTGGACATTGTGCCACTGTCACACATCTGTGATACAGTGCATGAGGGTTGGCCACTAAAGGGAAACTGAGAGGTGGAACTTAAATTGAGAGGATTCAATCCGGCATCGGAACTGGAATCCGGTGTGACTTAGTGGATAAAGCGTCAGCACGTAGAGATAAAAACCCGGGTTCGAGTCCCTATGCCAGAGAGAATTTTTCTCCGCTCCACCCATCCTTCATTATATGACAAAATTAAGTTTTGAAAAGTCTTTGATGAACGAGCTAATCAGTGACCCATCATGGCTATGTAAAAATTTTTATGGGTATCTGGAAAATATGTAGCAGATACATATTTTCTTTTTTCAGTGAACAAAGTTGGACATAAAATATGGGAAAAACGTATAATATACTTAGGCCCCTGACTAAAGATCAACTTTGATCGAAGATCGAAAAGTGAACCGAGATCAGACACTTCATCTATTGTATAAAACTTTTCTGCGATCGAATTACCTTGGTTCAAATGCAATCTAAGTTCACGTGAAAAGGATTTGGCAACATCGCATAAACAGGTGAAATACGTGATACGCGGACCATGTTATACAGGTTTGTTCAGTGTTGCCAATCTAGCGATTTTAACTCTTTTTCAACAACAGTTTCTTTTAACTTTTATATTGGTTAAATAGGGATTTAGTGACCTTTTTGGCACCCCATAGTGACAAAATTTAATCTTTCTTTGTTGATAATGAGAAATCTAGCGACTTTACACCTACGTTTTCGCGACTTTCCGTATTACACTCTGTTGGAGACATTGGTTTTTTTTTTTTTTGTAATGTAAATAATGGCGGACAATAAGAAGAAGGTTGACTGTTCTCCAAGTTGTTATCATGTTATGGTGTTTGATACTGCTAAACATAATAAAGCTTTATAAAACGACAATTTTCGTTTAGTAATACAGTTAATTGAACATTTATGAATGTACCTATCATATCCATTAATAATTAATGGTTGTTATAAACATAATATAATTATAGGTTATGTTATTTGATACTGCTGAACAAAACAGAGCCTTATAAAATATAAGAATGTTTGTGTATTAAGGCAAGAAATTGAAAGAAATATATATCAATGTACCTAACATATCTATTAATATTAATAATAATGGATATTTTATTTGCACAATCTGTCACTCGTATATTTCAAACAGAAAAGAAATAACTGAACTTGGATCATCTAACTTAATCGGAGAAATTTCTTCAGTCAAAGTTGACTTTAGTTTGAGACAAATTAATCTCAGATTAGACTTTATACAACACAAAATTCCAAGTTCAGCTGAAACAAGGATCAATTTAACATCTGATCTAAGATTAAATGGTTTATACAATCGGGCCTTAGTGAATCAATATAAACTGTTACCGCACATGAGCAGTTTTTAGTTAAAATATTGCAAAAAAGAAAAACACCTTTCACTGAACAAAAGCTTCTGCAGTCGACTGATTCTATTCAAAAGGCGGGTAGTCAATAGAATTTAAGGGGAGAGGATAGTAATTTTTAAAACTTTTTTCTTATTTGGTGTAAAATATTAATTTTTTGTATGTAGAGAGCTCATGGCTATAGCAACTCAACAAAATATAAATATTTTGAATAAATTATTTGGGAGGCAGATTTGAAAAAAAAAATGTACCCAATGCAGGATTTTACTAAACTCGATATATCTAAGCCATTTTTAAAGATAAATTCAAACACTATGTTACAATTTATTTGTAAAAGCACGCTTTACAAACTGTCTGTAACAGAAATTTGATATTAGTTCCTACATTTGTAAAATAAACAATTAAAATTTAATAACATTTTTTTTTATTTTCTTTCTTGCAAACAGAGAGACTTATTTTTAAAATGAAATCAATTAGGGAAATTCCGTTACAGAGAAAAGTTTGCTAGTAGTCTAGAGAATGTGTATTCTAAATTTCATTCATATATCTTTAATAGTTCAAAAATTATATCGATTTTTGTCTGGCTATGTAGCGAAAAAAGTAAAGTTCCAGAAACAGCAATCAAAAGGGGGTGTGATTTAATAATCCAGAGCGCAGGAACTTGAAAAATGGCGTCTCAACATCCAATAAGGGCACAGATATCCATACAATGTTATACAATGTATTCCACACACACATCACAGAGTATTTTAAAGAAAAATTTGGTTTTGAAAAAAAAATGAAGTTCCGGAAACAACAAACAAAAGGGCGGTGTGATTTAAAAATCCAGAGCGCAGGAAGTTTAAAAATGGCGTCTCAACAACTGATAAGGGCACAAATACCCACAAAATATTATACAATGTATTCTACACATATCACAGAGTATTTTAAGGAAAAAAATTGTTTTTTGAAAATTTACTCATTTTTCACCAAAAAATACCATCCTCTTCCCTTAAAAGAAGACATCTCCTGGCATCTGTTAGGTATTTCAAAAACTTAAAAGTAAGAGACTACAACTCCATGGCATTCAATTGAATTTTATCAAGGGATTAGGGGTATCACGGAATTAGGCAGCTTTACCCTACATATCAGCCAGAACCTCAAACAGAAGTATGCCTTTACTACATGTAGGCCTATATTTTACTATTTGATGTCTTCCTCAAATTTAATTTCATGTTCATCACTTTCGGTGTACAGTATGCCTGCTTTACTATTTGCCATGCTGTACAATACCATTGGTAAATTGCTAAAGAACTGGATGGCTTCCAAACACTGCATTTAATGAGAATGTAGGTAGGTCTCTGTATTATTGTGACCGATTTTTAAGTATTATTTTTTATAATTTAAAACTGAAACTAGTTTTTGGTTCATTGAACTAATCTTGAGTTATTTAGAGTAAGCACGTCGCTTCAAGAAGAAATTACACCGCGGTCAAAGTTGCCTCTTAAATAAATGGTTCTGGAAAAGACAATATAAACTCGTAGAATGTTCTAATTACGAAGATGTCCCGGCAAGTAAGAATGACGTATCGCTTGCCCATGTTGATTCTCATTAACAACCGGCACCCAGCATATGCCCGGCACTACACAAGTTCCTGTTAATCTCTCCCTTAGAGACATTTGCTTAGCGACGTTGATCGGTGGCTGAACAAGGCATTTTCAGGCAAAACGCGGACCGATTCTATAAAGATTCTAGATTAGTTAGTGAGTTGTTAGCGGCAGCTGTTGTAAGCTGTTCATTTCGGTTGTCTTCGTCCGGATGTAAGACAGTGACTAAGAGTTCACATTTTGTGGTGAAAGAAATACGGAAATCACATTAGTTGTTTACGTCCTGTGTCTATTTATTTCACTCATGTACAGTCTCAAATGTAGTCAAGATAAATATTTCTCCCAACTCTCTTTGTATCTTAATTAAAATATTTTCTTACTCGTATATCATCTTGGACTCTCACTTTGAGAAAGGAACAGAGGTTAAGGGTGTTTGAGAATAAGGTGCTTCGAAAAATATTTGGAGCTAAGAGAAATGAAGTTACAAGAAAATGGAGAAAGTTACACAACGCAGAACTGCACGCATTGTATTCTTCACCTGACATAATTAGGAACATTAAATCCTGACGTTCGAGATGGCCAGGGCATGTAGCACGTATGGACGAATCCAGAAATGCATATAGAGTGTTGCTTGGGCGGCCAGAGGGAAAAAACCTTTGGGGAGGTCGAGACGTAGATGCGAGGATAATATTAAAATGGATTTAAGGGAGGTGGGATATGATGGTAGAGACTGGATTAATCTTGCTCAGGATAGGGACCGATGGCGGGCTTATGTGAGGGCGGCAATGAACCTCCGGGTTCCTTAAAAGCCAGTAATTAAGTAAGTAAGTAAGTATATCATCTTGGATTCTCAATTTGGAAGAGGAACAGAGGTTAAGGGTGTTTGAGAATAAGGTGCTTCGAAAAATATTTGGAGCTAAGAGAAATGAAGTTACAAGAAAATGGAGAAAGTTACACAACACAGAACTGCACGCATTGTATTCTTCACCTGACATAATTAGGAACATTAAATCCAGACGTTCGAGATGGTCAGGGCATGTAGCACGTATGGACGAATCCAGAAATGCATATAGAGTGTTACTTGGGCGGTCAGAGGGAAAAATACCTTTGGGGAGGCCGAGACGTAGATGGAAAGATAATATTAAATGGATTTGAGGGAGGTGGGATATGATGATAGAGACTGGATTAATCTTGCTCAGGATAGGGACCGATGGTGGGCTTATGTGAGGGCGCAATGAATCTCCGGGTTCCTTAAAAGCCAGTAAGTAAGTAAGTAAGTTACTTATCTTGTGATTTTCTTCTGCCTATAATAGTTGTAGTTTGGGATATATTGACCAAATGATAATGAAATGTTGCTACTTGTGAATATTCGTTGTTTATTGAAGATTGTTCACAACTTGTGGAAGTATAATAGTACATTATGCAACGAGCCTATAATGATAGTAATGAAGTATGTTTGTTTATGAAACGAGCGCAAGCGAGTTTCATAATTTTCATACGAGCGTCTTAATTACCATTATAGGCAAGTTTCATACGACTTTTTATGCTCGACCATATTTCTAACTTGAAATTATTCAGAAGTATTCATTTTATTTGTATCTGACTGAAGATCGGAAGTGACCTTGTACATAGCTAGTAAATTGTGAGATGTGCGCAGACGCGAAAGTATTGATTTTTTCCGAGGAACAATAATGTCATTGACCTTGATGTAATGCAGAGAATGTATAACCTGGAAATTGATTTAGAATTGAAAAACGAGATGACAAATTGAATTTATTTGAATATTATATACAATTAACGATAGTAACAGAATATAACCTTCTGCGACAGTATTGGATTTCCATCCTCCGTGACGTTTGCCTCGTTGTCTTTCGATTGCATATCCGAGAATAATCGAAAACCTGAACTTCAATGAAAAGGTGTACTTTAATTACATGCATTAAAGAACTGCTACTAGGTGTATAATTCTCAGTGGCGGCTCCTGCATATTTCTTAAGAGGAGGAAAGAAGTTAACAGCGCAAAATGACACCTTCTTGAAACATGCTACAAATTAGCCTACATGTAACACCAGGTAGTGTTAGGGTTGGCCTTCTCTTTCGTATAGCAATACTCTGTTCTTGTAAACTGTGTTTCCTAAATTGTCCAAATATGTTTTCACTTCCATTCATTGGTGGATAATTGCACAAATTAACAATTACAAGGAAATTCACAAACTCGCAGCATTTTTAGCGCACACTACAGCATCACACGTGTTGTTAGAGACCAGCTACTAACATATAACCAGAACCGTTTTACGGAAGTGGGAATGAGAAATAATCTGTTAGGGAAGCGAGAACACTGCACCCACTCACATGGTCTGTGTTGCCACATGTACATTTTAAAAGTTCAGTATCACATGCTTTTGAAGAATGTCAGTTCTTGTAAAGTCATACTACCATTATTGCTCAAAGCTGCAGGTGGCCGATTATTTTTTGTGTTAAAAATAATGTAGTTTGGTGTACTTTCAATTTCAAATATATTTGTACAAAACTGACAACTTGGCTGTTGTCCTATCTAGTAGGCAATGAATGGAAGTAAATTTCAGGGGCCATAAAGATCTACGATACTAACGTAGAACTACTTTCTCTTTGTTTTATATAAATCTAACTTCAACTTTCAGATATCCTCGAAAGTTTCAAACCATGAGTAGTAGCTTATATAAAATACAATGAATAATATATTTTAATTTATGATTTAAAAAAAAGTTTATATGGTGTCTTTCATAGCTTTGCGTTAAAACTGTTTTTTAATTGTGCCTCCTGCTAGATATGTTATAGTCTGGTTGAATGCAGCATCGTTAGATGACAGCGGTAGCGAGTTTGTTGCAAGACCAGTTGGTTTTTATTTCCCGCCCATGCGCTGTTTCAGAGGAGGATCTCCTCCCTTACTGTGCATTCGCTTGCTTTAAAACTCTGCTTCTTTCTCCGGCCGCTAGTGCGCTGTTGTCTATGTGTGTTAACTGCAGTAAAGGAGGAA
This sequence comes from Periplaneta americana, assembly GCF_040183065.1. Lineage (NCBI taxonomy): Eukaryota > Metazoa > Arthropoda > Insecta > Blattodea > Blattidae > Periplaneta > Periplaneta americana. The sequence goes on along the minus strand of NC_091122.1, from coordinate 44,232,703 downwards.
AGGATTTGCTTTCCTCTACACAAACAATCTCGCATCTTTCTCACAGTTTTCTAGCGGTACATGAGCGCGAGTCGTTTAAAACTCGATAAACCGAGGTTTTCTTATAGCTGTGAATTTAAAATTTATCGAATCTTCCTCGAATTTCAAGGCATATATTTCATTTGGTATTTACTTTCAATAGAAGAAAAATGTGAGGAGGACGTTCCTCCCTTCCCTCCCCCGAGAAACCGCCACTGATAATTCTACATTTTGGCATGGTCGAGCATAAGAGACTAAAACATTTATTGCGAGGAGCATCGCCTAACTTTTCCGAGTTGTAGTGTCTCGCAATTTAACCCCGAATATATTGTAATAATTTATGGATTTATTTACATCAGAATGCGAAAATAAGAGAACAACAAGCGAGCATTTAGATGTGGGTTTACGTTTTCGCTTCGCTGTGAAGTGATCGGTATGCGATATTTATTTGCACCTTTTTTTTGCCTCGAGGGGAGGTATAAAGATTCTTTTCTGCTGGGGTATCTAGTACCGAGAGATGGAAATTTCATTTTCAGAAATATGTGGAGTCGATTTGGTACAGTGAAAAAGTTGCTTAGCAATAGGCTATAATAAAAATGCTCTAACAATGTTAAGACGATTTTGTGTAAAATGATAAAAACTAGCGGTCCATTGTCTTGCGGCCGCCGCAACCAAGGGGAACGCCACAATGTCGCAACGCCCAACGCCACACAAAAACCTTTCAGACGGCCTTTGTCTGGCGCTTAGGCTGCTCCTTTCCACGAAATATACATGACAAAAATGTCTATCTACCATTTTAGGCGCGTTACTCACGAATATGGACGCTTATTGTGTCCGCAGACCGAATGGAGAGACTCTGCTGCCAGTGGACGGATTGACTTTCAAGATAACGATTCCTACATTTTGTACCAACATTTTAAAAATTCCACTCTGCATATATGTATAATAACATAAACAAACTCGTAACTCTCTTCAAACCATCTGTACCTGTCAGAAAACATGAATTACACAGCATGTACGAGCTTATACTTTTCTATTATACACAGTAACTTATAGAGAAAGCATGTGTTGTGTGTGTAGTAGATCGATGTCAATACTTTTACGAAATTATATGTTTTAAGCATCTCTGATATCCAAAAGTGGTTTCACGAGTAGATTTTATCTTTCTATCCGTCAGCCTTAGGACAGGGATAGCATTATGTTTATGCAATAAGAGAAAACAATGTTAGGCCCTAATACTTCGACTGCGAGATTTTGAGGAAATTATACATGTTTTTTTACATCTCTTATACTGAAATGAGGAAAGGAAGCGAGATTTTTGGGGAATTATACATGTTTTTTACATCTAATAATGAAATGAGGAAAGAAAGCAAGATTTTTGGGAAATTATACATGTTTTTTACATCTCTTATACTGAAATGAGAAAAGAAAGCAAGATTTTTCGGAAATTATACATGTTTTTTACATCTCTTATAGTGAAAGAAAAAAAGCGATATTTTTTTTTTAGAAGATTATAGAAATTTTTTTTAATCTCTTATACTGAAATGAAGAAAGAAAGCGAGATTTTTGGGAACTTATACATGTTTTTTACATCTCATACTGAAATGAGGAAAGGAAGCGAGATTTTTGGAAAATTATACATGTTTTTTACATCTCTTATACTGAAATGAGGAAAGGAAGCGAGATTTTTGGGAAATTATACAAGTTTTTTACATCTCTTATAGTGAAAGAAAGAAAGCGATTTTTTTTAGAAAATTATAGACATTTTTTACATCTCTTATACTGAAATGAGGAAAGGGAGCGAGATTTTTAGGAAAATATACGTCATGTTTCTTACATTTCATACTGAAATGAGGAAATTATATATGTTTTTTACATCTCATACTGAAATGAAGAAAGAAAGCGAGATTTTTGGGAAATTATACATGTTTTTTTTACATCTCTTATATTGAAATGAGGAAAGGAAGCGAGATTTTTGGGAAATTATACATGTTTTGTACATCTCATACTGAAATGAGGAAAGAAAGCAAGATTTTTGGGAAATTATACATGCTTTTTACATCTCATACTGAAATGAGGAAAGAAAGCAAGATTTTTGGGAAATTATAGGCCTACATGTTTTTTACATCTCTTATACAGAAATGAGGAAAGGAAGCGAGATTTTTGGGAAATTATACATGTTTTTTTACATATCTTACACTGAAATGAGAAAAGGAAGCGAGATTTTTGGGAAATTATACATGTTTTTTTACATCTCATACTGAAATGAGGAAAGAAAGCAAGATTTTTAGGAAATTGTACATGTTTTTTAAATCTCTTATACTGAAATGAGGAAAGGAAGCGAAATTTTTTGGGAAATTATACATTTTTTTTTTACATCTCATACTGAAATGAGGAAAGAAAGCATGATTTTTGGGAAATTATACATGTTTTTTACATCTCTTATACTGAAATGAAGAAAGGAAGCGAGATTTTTGGGAAATTATACATGTTGTTTACATCTCATACTGAAATGAGAAAAGAAAGCGAGATTTTTGGGATATTAGACATGTTTTTTACATCTCTTATACTGAAATGAGGAAAGGAAGCGAGATTTTTGGAAAATTATACATGTTTTTTACATCTCATACTGAAATGAGAAAAGAAAGCGAGATTTTTGGGAAATTATACATGTTTTTTACATCTCTTATACTGAAATAAGGAAAGAAAGCGATATTTTTTTTAGAAAATTATACAACTTTTTTACATTTCTTATATTGAAATGAGGTAAGGAAGCGCGATTGTTAGTAGAAAATAAGTGTTTCTTTGTGTTATAATAAACTTCCATTTCTTTACAAACAAATTGGTGTTTTTGCATTCGCAGAATCTAACAATTTTTGCCAAAGTTACGGTCATGTGAAACAGGGAACTTACGTACTTTAGGATGACTTTACATTTTAAGTCAATAAATAACTTATTAACATCTTAATCCTATTGCAAAGGAGTGAAATAATAGAAAGTAATGTTAAATAGTGATAGAGAGTAATAGAGTAAAACCTTATGAGTATAAAACTTGAGTAAATATGGAGTGAATCGCGAAAACATTTCAGGAGATCCCATGCCATTAAAGTTTGAACCGCTTTGTTATCGATTTCGAGGTCTAGCTACAACGGCACAGACTACTGTAAATCGAGCAGAGTAAAATGGCGAGCATTCGTGTGAGACAAAGAAACCATGCCGCTGGCGAGATTCGAATCCGCGACCTTGAGATCCGTGCAGCTTCAAAAGTACACAATATCGAGCAGAGGCTACACGTCGAGAGAAAAATGGTGGACTGGTTGCGTGATGGTAGGTAGGTCGATTAAGAAATGGACAATATCCGAGGCGATAAGGTGTAACTCTGCCTGGGGGGATATTTATCCCTAATCATCTGGAAGGTTCGAACTCGGAAGCTCTAAAATAACGACCTGCCGCCACCCTAATGCCATAACACGACACAAGGAAAAATGTAGTATATAAACTTTATATGTATAGCCAAGCAACATATTGAAAGTCGCATTCATTTACAAGAAACCTGGTATAAACAAACTTGTTTTTCATCGCTTCTAATAATGTTGGTAACCCTGCTGCCATGTCCACATGACAATCCCGGTGGGAGAGTCGTAATTTGTACCCAACTCTTCTGACATCAATATTTTATACTTGCTTACACGCTCAATAGTATCCCCACGGATTTTATAAACACTGCCGACATTTTAAAAAGTGTAACGAGATGGAGGAAGATTTCTCAGTATCTTTATCAGCCACTCAGTTATAATCGAAAGAAAGACGTCAATGACGGCAGGCACGAGAATTTTTGGAACCGAATTATCGTCAAGTTTCATGATTAAACAAATTACAACTCGTTTGCCAGAAGTCAGCGTACCTTAACGGATAATAACATAGATTAACATTTTGACAGTAATTTCAATTGACTTTATGAGCCTTACAAGTTTTGATGACCTCTAAATAGGACACTTAACTTTTTCAAATATAAATAAATAAATAAATAAATAAATAAGTAAAAATAAGTAAGTAAATAAATAAGTAAATACATAAATAAATAAATAAATAAATAAACAAGTAAATAAATAAGTAAATAAGTAAATAAGTAAATAAATAAATAAGTAAATAAATAATTAAATAAGTAAATGAGTAAATAATTAAGTAATTAAGTAAGTACGTAAATATGTGAGTGCATCAGTAAATATAAGTTTTATACACATATGAAAATAAATAAAAATTAAAATACATTTTCGTGTAGATTTATAATAAATTTCGTGATTTCAACCTTAGTCCACTTTTGGGGGTTTTCGACCTGAATAATGAAATGACAATGATCGCTTTTGTCAGAGCCATATTCAATTTATTATTTTCCTTTCTTTTTCATCATTATCACCATTATCTTCTTGATCTTAAAGTGGTTAACTGATTCCAGATTCGGATGCCAGTTTCGTTTGTTTCCGATCGTTTCATGATACATGACTGTAAGCAGCAAAATTGGAAAATATTAGTCGAACATTGAACGAACTCTTGTAGTCAATTTCAGATTGAATATCTTAAGGTCTTCAACTGGCACATGTTTCATTCTTGCCCTCACGCCTTAAGTTAGGAAATCTCTGTTCTATTATGGATTAAGAATCGGATATCCTAGGTTCGATACACAGAATCGGAGTGAATTTTTATTATAGTTGCAGAGAGCTTATTGTCTTTACGTAGTAGTAACTTAAGTCTTAATGAAAAATTATTTTCCACGGAACATATTTTAATATTATATTTATTTGCTTTTACGAAAATTTATGTGAGGAATTCAGTTTTTCCTACCAGTTAATTAGCAATACTGCTGCATCATTTTAGTTGTAATTTCATGTTGTGAATGTCCTCTGCTTGTGACAACTGAATGTGTTTCCGCGCTCATTTGTTTTTTTTTTTTATTTCCACAAAATCTACTTCATTAAAACTGATGGATTTTACTTAATTAGAAGTTCATTAAAAATTAATAGGCTTAGGCTAAAAGAAAAAGTACCGTAATCTGCAGAATTTCCCAAGAATTGAAATCGATGAATGAGAATTCCATGACCTCTCTCATAGAGAATACAAAATTATTAAAGAATAATATATTATATTTATTATATTGAAGTACCGTATGTTCTTGTAGGGTTTAAGTTTAGGACTGAAATTTCAATATCAGCGATTCGTAGAAGAAGTTTCTTCCGAGGTTTTCCCTCAACCGAAATGCTGGGTAACTTTCGGCGTTGGACCCTGGACTCATTTTGCCGGCATTATTACCTTTACCTCAGACGCTCAGACGCAGTTGATAAAGCGTCGTAAAATTAAAAAAAAATCGCATAGGTCCTTTCACTACTGCCACTGTCTGAGATGGTAGTACATGTCAACAACAGATGTACTCGGACAAGGCGAAGAGGATCTATTGGTGAGGATAATTTTTGCTTGCCTCTTGGCATGCTGGCTTTATAGGTGGGATAGTGTGAAGTTATTTTATAGCAGGATTCTAGCAACCCCCTCCACGTCTCTAGGAAACATAACTCGCGACCAACCGCAGCAACCAACAACGAATATATTCATACTTTCCAGCGCTTTAAGTTAGTGTTGCCAATTTAGCGTAGCTAGATCTAGTGTTGCTAATGTAGCGTAGTTAGATCTAGTGTTGCCAATGTAGCGTAGCTAGATCCAGAGTTGCCAATGTAGCGTAGCTAGATCCAGTGTTGCCAATGTAACGTAACTAGATCCAGTGTTGCCAATGTAGCGTAATTAGATGCAGTGTTGCCAATGTAGCGTAGCTAGATCTAGTGTTGTCAATGTAGCGTAGCTAGATCTAGTGTTGCCAATGTAGCGTAGCTAGATCCAGAGTTGCCAATGTAGCGTAATTAGATGCAGTGTTGCCAATGTAGCGTAGCTAGATCTAGTGTTGCTAATGTAGCGTAGTTAGATCTAGTGTTGCCAATGTAGCGTAGCTAGATCCAGAGTTGCCAATGTAGCGTAGCTAGATCCAGTGTTGCCAATGTAACGTAACTAGATCCAGTGTTGCCAATGTAGCGTAATTAGATGCAGTGTTGCCAATGTAGCGTAGCTAGATCTAGTGTTGTCAATGTAGCGTATCTAGATCTAGTGTTGCCAATGTAGCGTAGCTAGATCCAGAGTTGCTAATGTAGCGTAACTAGATCCAGTGTTGCCAATGTAGCGTAACTAGATCCAGTGTTGCTAATGTAGTGTAATTAGATCTAGTGCTGCCAATGTAGCGTAGTTAGATCTAGTGTTGCTAAAAACGAATCTCAGCTCTGAAGCAAAAAAAAAAAGTTTGGACTTCTTTTCCTAAACTGTTGGCCTACTTTAATGGCCGTTTTGAACTTGTCAAAGTAGGCTAGTCAGTTTTCTGTGTCATTTTATAAGACGTGTGATACAAAATATATACTCTATGTGCCTCACCGGCACAATTTGTTTTCGTAAATGATCGGTTATCCGAAAAATCAATTATCCCCAATTGTTTCGGATAATCGATGCTCTACTGAATTTGTTGTACCCTATCACAAATTTTCCATGAGTTCTTTAATACACTGGCCTGAATAAAATTTCTTTTTATCATGTGATGTCGACCAAAAACCAAGCCTCCTTAAAATCACTCGATTTTATCTTTGGCTGTTATTACGTCAACATCTTGGCCTTGCAAACTACTGTTCAAAGTATTTTATGTGTTCGAAAATTATATCAGCAAGGAAGGCCAGTCTAAGAAGCCAAAGATAACTGGAAAATAGTTTTCATATTCAGATTTCTTGTTTTGCGTTTATCGGTACATTAGAATTGGGTCGCACCTTGAAAAAGTTTGGGAACCACAGTCTTAGAGCATTATTTTCGTTCATATGAATTTAATTTTTAAGTCGAAGTCAAATTTGAATAGGTGAATTCTAGATTTAATTTATTATTTATTTATTTAATCTGACAGAATTAAGGCCATAAGGCCTTCTTTTCCATCCCACCAGATAGCACATGTAAATACAAAAAACAAATACAGACGCTGATGAAAATAATACAAATTACCCTATAGAGGGTCAACAGGGTCAAAAGAACACTATAGAGCTCTCATCGAGCTAATACAAATTTGAAAGGCATAGTGAGGACTGGTAAGCTAATACATAGAAATTAGGAATAGTCAGGGTCCGTCTGTGCTCATGGCTCATATAGCCCTTGTTTTAACATTTTAATCAATTTGTCACGGCAGAGACTTATAATTAACTAATTTATCTATATTGTACTATATCCGGAGAAGATTGCTAAAATAAAAAATAAAAGGAAGGAATTATTAAAGGAAAGTAAAGTTACTGAGCTGACAAATAAATTCAATTTTGGCAAGTATGCATTTTATAGACTCGCCGATAATAACATATTTGACTTGGTTAGAAACTATTTAGCTATTTTTTTTTATTTATAAATTTAATAGTTTTGATGGTACGACAAAAGAATACTATGACATAAAATTAAGAAATGAAGGCTTACCAACGAGGGAGAGCTTATACGAACTATATAAGTATTTCTGTAGCGAAAGAGGTATGGCAAATACTAGAATAAGAGACGATTTAGATATGCTAGCTGCACATTGCAGATTGAAACGTGAAGTACAACTTAGGAAGGTGAACAAAATACTGATTGTAACTACATACTAGAATGAGTTGAGTCTTGCACAAAACTAAACGCAAGTGCAAGATAAAACAAAAGAAAATTTTGTATATTAAATATGTAAATTGTAGAATTTGTATTTAAATAATACTATAACTTTGTGTAAAAACTTATAAAGTGTGTAATGTAAGGGTTTAATTGATTACTTGTATGCACTTTGTCTGTGAACTATAATACAATAAATATCAAAATACAATAACGGTCTTACTAATAAAAACTCTATATACAGACGTTTAACTGTATTATACTTACACAATGAGTAGCACGTTTATAAGTCGTATGTAAATTCCTTACTAATAATCACTACATACGTCGTGTATAACAATAAAACTGTTACACAGCTACGTCATAGTTTCGTCATTACGTCATTACGAAAGGTAATAGAATATCTGAGGTTCTCTATTGCATCCGGTAGAGCGCTCTACTGGGTGTTCATTTCAAAGTGTGTCATGACGTCACTGTTGTTGGGTCAACGATTTGAAGCGAGTTTCAGCTTATATGTTAGAGAAGTTGCCTATTATTTAAGGCGTTCTTCAATCTGAACTTGAGAACGTGTACAGTATAACTTGAACGTCGTAGCAACAGATGGCGGTCTGTACGGTCTGTGTGCTACCATAACCTCTTTCGAACTGTGTTTTGCGCCGGCAAGTCGTACGCAGGGTATTTGTTATCATCGGTTGCGTACGGTAACATTCCACAACACAAATCAAATGCTCCGTGTCCATGTTGACCGTCGAAGTTAATGTCAACAAATACGTAAGTAATCGTCTTAACCCTCTCCCCCTTTTCCCGACAGTACGTATTTCCAAACAGTTCACATTCCTGCCACTACCGGCGTTACCGTACGTATCGGTACTACTCTTCAGAATGAACGCTGTACTTGCTAGGCAACTTTTCTGCCTCTTAGGTTATACACCTCTGCGGAAGTGTAGGAAGATTGAATTCTCTGGGCTCATCGGCTAGCCACATGACGGCATACAGCGAGCCATGACACATTTTGAACTGAACACCCAGTAGTGTGGCGTGTTAAGTATCGATAGTACAACTGGCTCTAATCGATTACCACACTATATTTTGGTCAAAGAGTACAAGCAACAGCAATATTATTCTAATTATTCTGTGCACTTTGGTTTGTTCTTCTGTGGTTACTAGGCAACCATCATCATAAAATGACAGTCGATACGAACAGCTGTTAGAGGGGCGGCCATTTTTTCTCTATATATAACGCTTAAACAAGGGTTTTCGTGTATATAACTACTGCAAAGCAATTGACAGACTATTTATACATCCAACGCTTATGTATGGTTTATTAGTAACGTTTTCTGTCTCAACTCTGCATAAGTCTCGTATAAAAACTATACATGGTTTATTAGTAAGACTGTAAATATCTATATTGTACTATACACTTGTACCAATTCCATTCATGTAATTAGGCATAAACCTTTTTCTGAAGGTGGCTTATTTAAGTCGAAAACGTTAAACTGAATAAATTAATGTCACAGGTATTCTAACAATTAATATTTCTTAAGCAGATAAGCACAGACGGACCCTGACTATTCCTAATTTCGAACAAATACAAGAAAAAAAAAGGACAGAAAAACAGAGATAGCAATGAAGATAGTGATAACTGATAATAATAATAATAATAATAATAATAATAATAATAATAATAATAACATATTAATTGTCAATTTTACAACAGCATAGTTACAATATTTACTATATGCCATGGGTTAAGCCGAAGTTGCGCAACCTGACAGGTGTTCAACAAGCAATTCCATGAACTAGAATGTGATTCTTTAATTTAAATTGGAATTTTGATATTATCCGACAGTCTCTGACATGGTCAGGGAGAGAGTTCCAGGGGCGTGGAATAGATATGCAAGTACGCTAATCACTCGACCACCGAAAACGACAAAACAACGAACGGAATCTGCAAAGTGTGATCGCATCTGAATGGCCTGTACGTCTTTAAATAAACTCGCCATGTCGATGTCGGCTTCCGCGCAAGGCGGAGAGAGGGAGGCCCGCTGCGCTGCAGTTCAGGGCAATTTGACGTGATATCGTCTGGAAGGATTGAGCAGAGACTGGACGAAAACCCCGGCACGCAAGGCATGTGTGTGGGGTCCAGATAAGCGGTCCGATAGGACGGACGTGCATGTCGCGGGGCAGTTGGAGCCTGCGCGCTGAGCAAACAATGGCGACATAAATTATGTTCGAGAAGTCCTCCGAATTGTTGGCGAGTGCCCCCACCAGGTGGCTAATTACCGGCTCATTATGCGCATGTCGCCCGTCTCCGCCGGCCTTTGTCGTCGTTAGAGATGAGCTTAAACGATATTTTCAAGTATCTGTGACAACTGTGACTGTGACAATTAAATATCTGTGACTTTTATCGTTGATTTTATATCGATACGTAAGCACAATATGCATGAATTACACCGATATTTTGACACACCGATAAAAATTAGCAGGAAATATTGAAGAGCAGTGAAATAGGAATACGATTTCTCTATACACGCCACATATCAGTAATTTATATGGGAAAATCCAACAAAGAAATGATGTACATGTACCATTAACAAATAAATACTTACCTAACTGAACAGTAACATGTCAAAAGTTAGCCTCATGTACCAAGAGGTTATATTATACAGGGTGTTTAAAAAATACGGGGCATAATTTCAGGTATGTATTTCCCACATGTAGACAATCAAAATAGTTCATTACAGCATGTGTCCGGAAATGCTTCATTTCCGAGTTATGACCTTCACAACATTGAAATTCACCGGAACGTTTTTCTTTCCGCAGGTCGTTGTCATTACAGAAGATGTTCAAAATGTCCACCTCCTGCTTGAATACAGACCTCACATCGATGTCTCATTGACCTGCGAACACGATCCCAAACTCCAGGAGTATTGCGTAGCCTATATCCTCAGAACATGCCACAATTCGATTCCGAAGGGATCCCAAATCAGGCACCGGAGACGAATAAACCAATGATTTTAAATGGCCCCACAAGTAGAAATCGAGAGGGTTCAGATCAGGTGAGCGTGGAGGCCAAGCAATTGGGCCACCTCTACCTATCCATCGATCAGGAAACCTTCGATCCAAGTACCTACACAACACTGAATGTAACCTTCGCCTCGGAATGAACTGTCAGAGTGCCCTCTTAATGTCTCCTTTGACGGCAACGACCTGCAGAAAGAAAAACGTTCCGGTGAATTTCAATGTTGTGAAGGCCATAACTCGGAAATAAAGCATTTCCGGACACATGTTGTAATGAACTATTTTGATTGTCTACATGTGGGAAATACATACCTGAAATTATGCCCCGTATTTTTGAAACACCCTGTAGATATTAAATCAGTTGATCATTTTTAATTATAGTTGTGTATGGAGAAATTGAGGTTATATGATTATCCTAATCGTTTTAAAAATTGATCCTTTTTATTGCATGTAATATAATGGATAAATTATTTTAAGTCGGGCATTAACATTATAATATTGAGTCATAGTATAAAAATTAATTAACGTAAATATTCGGAAAAAACATTGGAAAATAATTACAAAACAAAACAGTTGTTCAGACAGGATTTTACACAAGATTAAGTACCGGTAACCAATGGTGTTATTATTTAAATCGTGTAATAACTACATCATTTATAGTAAGATTGAGAAACTACCGCTAGATTGCTGTTATTGTATCATGCGCACGCGCAAACCTACGACGTAGAACAGAAAATATCAGTCACAGAGTATACTGAATACGGAGCAGATTCGATAGCGATATTTTGTCACAGATATTTCGCGTCATCAGTCACAGGTTTATCTGTGATAAAAAATACCTGTGACAAAATATCGGTTTGTGAAATATCGACCATCTCTAGCTCCCACCAGGTGGCTAATCACCGGCTCATTATGCGCATGTCGCCCGTCTCCGCCGGCCGTTGTCGTCGTCGTCGTATCTGTATTTCCTTATTTACATTCGTGCGTTGCTTCCAGCTATCCCCAAGTGCGGTTTTTTTAAGTCCAATTCGGAAGTAACACATTGCCTACTGACCTCGTAAACAAGTTCCAAATGTTCATCTAAGCCATTTAGTATAAATTATCTATCCTCATTACGTATCGCTGTCTAGTGAACGTCAACTGAGCTATTCGTAATAAAGACATGAGCAAGAATCTACCACACAAACTTAACATACTAATTGGGACAGAAACTCCAACCTATCATTCCAAACGTTCCGGCTTTTTATGTAAGTCCTGTCCGACATTTGATTACCAGACATATTTATTATTATTATAATTCGGAAATATAAAAATAGGAAATTTATCTTTTGAAGAGGTGGAGAAGTTCAAATATCTTGGAGCAACAGTAACGAATATAAATGATAAACATAGAATAAATAGACTATGGGAAATGCGTGTTATTATTCGGTTGAGAAGGTTTTATCATCCAGTCTGCTGTCAAAAAATCTGAAAGTTAGAATTTATAAAACAGTTATATTATCGGTTGTTGTTTATGGTTGTGAAACTTGGACTCTCACTTTGAGAGAGGAACATAGGTTAAGGGTATTTGAGAATAAGGTGCTTAGGAAAATATTTGGGGCTAAGAGGGATGAAGTTACAGCAGAATGGAGAAAGTTACACAACACAGAACTGCACGCATTGTATTCTTCACCTGACATAATTAGGAACTTGAAATCCAGACGTTTGAGATGGGCAGGGCATGTAGCACGTATGGGCGAATCCAGAAATGCTTATAGAGTGTTAGTTGGGAGGCCGGAGGGTAAAAGACCTTTAGGGAGGCCGAGACGTAGATGGGAAGATAATATTAAAATGGATTTGAGGGAGGTGGGATATGATGATAGAGAATGGGTTAATCTTGCTCAGGATAGGGACCAATGGCGGGCTTATGTGAGGACGGCAATGAACCTCCGGGTTCCTGAAAAGCCAGTTTAATGTTGTGCCCAAGGGCAGGTCTTTCACTGCAAACCCAGCATTCTCCAATCTTTCCTACTTTCTGCCTTCCTCTTTGTCTCCTCATACGATCCATATATCTTAATGTCGTCTATCATCTGATATCTTTTTCTGCCCCGAACTCTTTTTTTCCGTTTACCATTCCTTCCAATGCATCCTTCAGCAGGCAGTTTCTTCTCAACCAGTGATCCAAACAATTCCTTTTCCTCTTCCTGATCAGTTTCAGCATCATTCTTTCTCCACCCACTCTTTCCAACACAGCTTCATTTCTTATTCTGTCTGTCCACTTCACACGTTCCATTCTTCTCTATATCCACATTTCAAATGCTTCTATTCGCTTCTCTTCACTTCGTCGTAATGTCCATGATTTTGCTTGTTGTTGTTGTTGTTGTTATTATTATTATTATTATTATTATTATTATTATTATTATTATTATTATTATTATATTTTCACAACCACATTGATTATATTTATAACCATGCAATAAGAATGTTAGGAATAATTCGGTCAATTACTTATTCTTTTTCAACACCTGACTCTCTTTTAATACCATACTATACATTAGTGAGATCGAAACTCGAATATGCATCTGTAGTTTGGAACTCTATTACTAGATCTGATTCGGCAAAACTGGAAAATATTCAAAGGAAATTTATTTCATTATGTTCGTACAATTCCTGCCTAATAACTCTGAGTATAACTATGATAAAAAAAATGCGAGCACTTTAAATGTCAAAGCCTGTATGCCAGACGTCATGATCTCGATTACTTATTCTTATGTAAGGTCCTTAAAGGTGACATTAATTGTCAATCTTTCTTAAACAGTGTCAGCTTAAAAGATAACCTTCTTAGCATTTCACTCCAATCATACTGACTTAAACTATCATTGTGTACATTGTTACTCCTTCCTTTAGACATGCAACCTGATAGTGCTGTATTTACAAAATTGTCTCATAATAATCTATTTCTATTATCTAACATTATTTGAAATATATTAACATTCTATGTATTTTAGCTTAATTCTGCTACTACATAGTTTGTATTTCAGTGTTTTAATATAGTTCATAGTATTTTGCTGTTTAATTCGTAAATAACTCTTGTATACATATAGCTCTTATCTAAATCAAATTGTTGAATTCTTTGTAAGTTCATACATATGTAAGTTTATACTTTTTGCTGGTATAGTGGAAGAGAAGGCCTTACGGCCTTAACTCTGCCAGCTAAAATAAATCATTATTATTATTATTATTATTATTATTATTATTATTATTATTATTATTATTATTCGTATTCCTATGAAGGACATGAGACATCACAAACTCTTCTATATTAGAAATGCTAAATCTTCCTCGCCGGTCTCCAGATGTATTAAACATGCTAACTTACATGTAGGCGATTTCGATCCATTCAATGTATACAAGTATTAGAATATGGCAATGTCTTTGCTAATATTATTTGCATAATCCTTATACACAAATTGGTAGTAAGAATCAACTCCTTTCCCTAATATTTCACAATATTAATTCTTGTAAATTAATTATTGTAATCTATGTTCTTTATTTTGTTGTTAACTCAAGTATTTAATTGTACCATAGTTGTTCATTTTAATGTATTAATTGTATCATTGTGCTGGACTTTTATTGGCCAATGGCTGTTGTCCAGCACATAAATATCAATAAATAAATAAATAAATAATCATCATCATCTTCATTATTTAAATCCATTTAAATTCTTTATTGCTGATTTCCCAGAACCGACAGGCAGAGCTCTGAAATAGAATTCACTTGAAGATCGAAACAAGAACTAAGATCTAAATTCTTGCAGGCCTGCACGATGACAACACATCTGCGTACTGCTGATGCACAAAAGAAGATCGTGCGCCTGCTCTGGTACGGCCGATACCGCCCCGCAAGGCTCTCTACTCGTTGCATGGTAACTGAACCGCAAATCGATTCGGATCCATCCCGGCATTGCGATAAACAGTTGAAGAACGAACGCAGTCTGCTGGGAGAGAACACATAGGCTGGGAGAAAGGGTCGTGAAGAGACGTGCTGGTAGATTAACTGAACTAGTGCGTGTTAAATTGTGGGGCGAGTCATAACGCCATTAGGACTCGAACCCGCAACCTTCTGGCAACTGGAGTTTTATGCCATAACTTCGACGCTGTTACGCGCACCATGAAAAATGTTAAGGGAGTAAAAATACTTCGAAATGCACTAACAACTATTTTATTTTCTTAAGACGTTCAAATAACAAAATAATACAGAATTTGCTTTTCCTCATCTATCAACAATGCTACTTAACTTTGTGTTGTTTTTGTTTGCGGCCTCATGAAACTCGATGTTAAAAACAACAGAATAAAAATGACTTTAAAAGAAAGGAAATAAAATGTTAAATAAGTCAAATGAAATTACATTTTAGAATTGTACACGTGCTTGGACAATGCCCTAAAGGCGAGCTGCTGATCAATGCTAGACATCATCGTGTACGACATGCTTTGGTGACATCGTTAAAAACTTTAAATTGGGAGATTCGTTAGGAAGTACATTGTGTATCATCAGATAGTTCTTTTAGACGGGCAGACATTATTGCTATTAACGGACGCTTAAAACGGGCTCTTGTTCTTGACCCTACTATCCGTTTCGAAAGAAATCTAAATCAGGCCACCGAAGTTGATATTGAGAAGAAGTCTATATATGAACCTTGTCTGCCGTATCTTTCTCAAAAGTACAATGTCCCTCTTAAACAATGGTCTGTCATTGGTTTGCTGTTTGGCAGTAGAGGTTCAATCACAAAATTCACATGGAATTATCTTAAGGAACTTCACATTCCTTTTGATTATGTAATGTCTATTCTTATAGATATTATCAAGGATTCTCTTCAAATATTACATCATCGTCATCTCTATTTCAATTAATCCACTTATATTTGCCTTCAACAATTAACTTTCTTTTTTCTTTAATATTTCAAATCACATTATACTGTAGGGGAGGGTCGGGTAGTATCGGACATCGGGTAATATCGGACAGTGAGTTTCTTTCATCTACCACACGATGATAGTACCTGATTGACATGGTTACGTTTCTGTGATATCGCATAAAGAAACGTAACCATGTCATTCAGGTACTACCATATGGTGGTAAATGAAAGAAACGCACTGTCCGATACTACCCGATGTCCGATACTACCCGACTCTCCCCTAAATGTTTATTATATTCAAGTCCCTTGTGGTCACTCAAATTCTTTGAGCTGATGTCTTTAATGAATAAATATAATTAATTCCTCTGAACCTATTAAGAATAAAAAAATAGTTATTAGTGCATTCACATTTCAATTGTCCAAACAGAAAGGGCCTATGTCCCAAAAACAAAATATTAGAAAAAATTACAAAAAAAAACCGATTTGCTGATTACTAAATTTTTTTAATTATTTCAAATCATTAAGCCTATTATGACTAGTATATTTGGTAAGCTTTTTCATAGCTAAATTATATTTTAAGTTCGTGTGTCTACTTGAGATATTTTAAATAAATTTTGACTTTGGACCTTTATCTTAGTAAAGGGAAAACTTACTGAATATGAAATTAACAATATTAAAGCGACCGACATAGCTCTGTCGGCCAAGACGCTTTCCTACCGATCCGGAGTTGCATTCGGGCGGGAGTTCGATTCCTGCGTGGGCTGATTAACTCTTTGGTTTTTTCCGAGGTTTTCCCCAACCGTAAGGCAAATGTCAGGTAATCTATGGCGAATCCTCGGCCTCATCTCGCCAAATACCATCTCGCGATCACCAATCCCATCGACGCTAAATAATTTCGTAGTTGATACAGCGTCGTTAAATAACCAGGTAATAAAAAAACAATATTAAAAGGTATGAAACTACACAAACATCTGCAAAATAAATAGAAACAGCCGCAGGGTGGTTTACACCACACCTTCTACATAATAATAATAATAATAATAATAATAATAATAATAATAATAATAATAATAATAATAATAATGTTAAACTTGGAATGTCAAATTGCAAAACGGAAAGAAAATTCCGACGTTTCTGGACATAGAATCTAATTCTTTGAAACAAAGACACAAGCTAGCTCACATCGCCGTTAATGTTTGTAGGACATAGACTCTTTCAATGTGGAAGATGTGTCTATCAACAGAGAGAATTTTTCCGGTGACTAGTCATTTTCGTATTTTCGTGAATTTAGGTCCTTTCTCATTGGGACGATGAATTTTTGCTTATAAAATTTCCCTGTGAAACATACAGGGAGAATAGTATTTTCAAATAATTTATTTCACATCTTAAATCCCTAGGTATGTATTGTAAATACAGACAGTGTATAAACCTAATGTAATTGCTAAAGACTACAATAGGAATATTTCACAAGAAGAAGCTCGTAACGTAGCTACAGAGAACATTTTTAAGTGTTCAATTTGAGAAAGCAATCTTTTTTTTTATTTACAGACATCAAAAACACAATCTCATAAAAAGTCTCCACTTTTGTTAATGCTTCGAACTTACAATCATCTATCAAATAAACAGGATTTAGATTTCTCGTTATCGTACAATATGTACAAGAAAAAGTTTATATACAGCAATAGTTTCATGATATGTTAAATTCTAGTTGCATTAGTTATAGATATAATCAGATATCCTACTAATTGGAACACGTGTTCTGTAGTAGTGAATTTCTTAAATAAATTAATTAAGCCTATTAGGCCTACTATATAATACTGTATATTGAATTTATTAACATAGTGTTATATTTACTCTGTAATTTGCCAATTATAGCTACAGTTTACATTTTTGGCTATGATATCTATACTTAACTCTTTTTAAATTTATTTTTATTTGGTATTTTTCATTTATATATATATATATATATATATATATATATATATATCTGTGTCTTTTATTTAGGTAGTATCTATTTGTTTTTTTTTTTATTTTAATTTGTAATTACACTTGTATCTTGCATTTGTTTCTGTTTTATCTCTTTTTTCATGTTATATGCAATTCTATGTTTTTTCAAACAAATATCTGTACTCTCTATTGTAATTGGGGCTTTACCCTGTTATAGACATAAATAAATAAATAAATAAATAAATAAATAAATAAATAAATAAATAAATAAATAAATAAATAAATAAATAAATAAATAAATAAATAAGTAAATAAATAAATAAAAAGCTACATACTTTATAGCCGGACAGATAATTTTAACATTGAATTGAACAGGAATAAGAAGTGATATAATTGCTAGTTCTAATCATTTAGTAATTATAAATGCCCGACATCGAATTAGCCAGTTTCTGCTGTGGTTATGAGGATAATTGCGGGAGAAAAGCTAGAACTTCTTGCGGTTCTAAACATTATATTTGCAGCTACTATCGTGCATGCCACGATCAAATCGTGCACGTCATGATCAAAGTTTGCGAATCGGTAATAATTTACACACGAGTGCTTCACTCCTGATGAATTAATTACCGTAGCTTCTGACTACACTTAGTTTTAAAGAATTAAATACTTTCTGCATCACTAATATTTGCATTCAAAAAGTTTCATACAGTTACCCGAATAATCTCTTCACTCATGTCAGTGACGATTAGGAAGAATGGATGAATGTACTGCTACTCAAAGAGATCTTTTCGAACATATTAACGAATTTACTTACTTACAAATGGATTTTAAGGAACTCGGAGGTTCATTGCCGCCCTCACATAAGCCCGCCATCGGTCCCTATCCTGTGCAAGATTAATCCAGTCCCTACCATCATATCCCACCTCCCTCAAATCTATTTTAATAAGCCTATTATCCTCTCGTCTACGTCTCGGCCTCTCCTAAAGATCTTTTTTCCATCAGGTCTTTCAACTAACACTCTATAGGATAGGCCTATGGATGTAGTGTAGGAAATAGTGCAGTAATATGGAAGAGGCATTAGTAAATTGAGTAATGTTTTCTATTTTAGCTGCAACTTTTAACTACGTCAAAATTAATTTCATATTCTTTTGATTTAATCGATTAGATCTGTGATCGCTGTATCATTTTGTTGTAGGGAGAACTCAAAGAACTGAAGATGGATGTGTTCAAGAAAAAGTATTTGGCGTAAAAAACACTAAGGGGGAAGCTTTCTAAAATATATATTTTTGTGCGAGATCGTGCGTATTTGCTTGCTTTCCGCACAAAACCAATACGCGGTAAGTGTGAAATACCACATTCAGTATTCCCAACGTAACACACATAACAATTTCCCTCTTCTTACCGCTTAAGCGCGACATTCATTTTACTGCTTTAGGCTTTTAACATATTATTTTTAGAGACGTTTAACATAGTAATAATTATAAATTGGAAACTTACCACTGCAATTTCTCCTAAATTGCACTGTTAATTATTGTTTTTAAATATTTGCAAAAATTAAGTAAACGCTACAACTCCACGAAAGTTACTGCATTTGTAATGCAAGTAACATTAAGGAAGCCGTGAAAAAATCCACAAGATTCCAGATGCCGATGTTACTACAGCAATATGTTATATAAATAATATTGTTAAAATATTAAAATGAAAAATAAATCATTACATAACCTTACCATTTGTTTTAAGTTCGCATTTATAGACTGGGGGGGGGGGAGACAGACGTATATCACGGCCTGCTGGAATATAGTAAACACAGAAAACATTTTATAGCAACAATGTTGAAGATAGATATATTTGTTTTCCAAAGTTGCCGTCATTGAACAGAAACCAAGATGGAGATTTCATTGCAACTAATTAGAAATTCGTCTTTCAGGTATGTAATAAATGATCTTCGCACAAAATAATGTACGATACACGAGCGGTATGTTTGTTTTCATGTTCTCGGAAATTAAAAAAGCTCAACTACGTTTCGCTTTTTCAATCTTTTCCTCGAACATGAAAACATCAACATACCGCTCTTGTAACGCATATTACTATTGCAGGGTTACACCTTATTGAGTTATTGATTTGCTTTAAAAATTTAAATATTACATCCACATTATTATGGAAGCAAATAACTTACAAAATGTCTGGTAATATTTCTGGAAAATAAATCAGAAAAACTTTTATGTGAACTTACAATTAACTAAGTGTGCAGCATTTGCTGCACAAGCCACTAGTTATTATAATAATAGGGATAAAATAATACAGATATTGCAGGGTTCGGACCACGGAGGAATCCATTTCTTAATATCTGTGAACGAAGCTCAAGAACAGCAAGTTCTTGCACCTAATTTACATATAAATACAGCGGATATAAATTTTTAGTAATCAGAGTTGTATCAGAAGCATGTAAAACCCACACTCGCCATTATGACATGGTCGTGCTTGTGTTAGTGCTTCATTAATTAGTTTAATGACGGGGGCACGCGGACACGCAACCTCCAGCGTGTGCAACTCCAGAAGGTATCTCTATCCGCCTCCAGTCGATATCTCAATATCCCGGCGATCGTTCCTGCCTTCGTCCGAACCTGTTTCCCACTCCTCGTAGCGGCTACACCTCTTACGCGTTTGCAGTTCCTGGCAGATTGCGGTTTATCCCACTAAGTTTGGCATTACAAGCGAACAAAGAACTAAGAAGAAGGTTTTCAGATCAGCTAGACTGATACTAATTCGACGTTTTCAGCGTTTGGTCTTGTTAACCGGTTGGAATTTCCGGACATTTTCCTCAACCGTAAGGCTAATGTCAGGTAACCCCATGGCAAGTTTGTCGCCAAATACCATTTGCTATCACAAATTCCACCGAAAATTACCGCGCACTTGTTAAAGTTATAGTTAAATTATCGATTAGGTAAACACCTTCTCCTCCTTCTCCTTCTCCTCCTCCTTCTCCTTCTCCTCCTCCTCCTTCTCCCCTCCTCCTCCTTCTCCTCCTTCTCCTATTTATCCCCTCCTCCTTCTCATCCTTCTCCTTCTCCTCCCTCTCCTCCTTCTCCCCTCCTCCTCCTCCTTCTCCTCCTCCTCCTTCTCCTTCTTCTCCTCCTTCTCCTCCTATTTCTCCCCTCCTTCTCCTCCTCCTTCTTCTCCTCCTTCTCCTTCTCCTCCTCCTCCTCCTCCTCCTTCTCCTCCTCCTTCTCCTCCTTCTCTTCCTCCTCCTCCTCCTTCTCTTCCTCCTCCTCCTTCTCCTCCTCCTTCTCTTCCTTCTCCTTCTCCTCCTTCTCCTTCCCCTCCTTCTCCTCCTTCTCCTCCTCCTCCTCCTCCTCCTCCTTCTCCTCCTCCTTCGCCTCCTCCTCCTTCTTCTTCTCCTCCTCCTCCTCCTTCTCCTCCTCCTCCTTCTTCTTTTGTTTGTCCGGGTTAGGCCAATACTGTATAGGTAGTTGTCTGTTATGATTTTCACTGGTTCATCCATCTTTTGATCTCTTTTGCGTTCCTTTGGCGTGTATTACATTGCTGCTTTTGCAGACTGATTTTTTTTATCCTTTCTACATGCAATTTTCGATTTTCTGTGTAATCCGTAATCTATTTCTAAAACTATATTTCCAAATTTAAGTTTTGATCTTGTGTAATTTCATTGCTTTGGCAATCTAATCTCGTTAATCATAATTCATAATAATGATAGCAAAAATTTCACTTGGGCTTTTCTGGTCTTGATTTTTCTCTTTGTTTTAGTGTGATTCTTTCGCTTCCGAATTAAAAAAAAGTTTTACTGTTATATTGTGTAGTTTAATTTGGATTTCATTTAACATCCGTTTCCCAAAATATCTTATTGGTACTAATTACAAAATTATATTTATGTATTTTGTATTGTATATCATGAATTTTTAAATTTGAAATAATGTTTCCGAGATAGTTGAATAATGAAACTTGATAGTTCTAGCATTATCTGTGACTAATTGAGCTTTATATAAATCGCTGGAAAAATCTAATATAGTCTATAATTCGTCACTCTTGGGCTCACATTTCTTAAAATTCCTTCTTCTCATACAATAGGACTAATAAATATACACCAAAATTCGTCAACCTTTGATCTAGATCTCTTAAATTTCCTTCTAGGACAGAATAATAAATACGGACAAAATTTGTCAATCTTAGATTCATGTCTCTTAAATTTACCTCTACGCACACAATACTGAATATGGACAAAATTCATCAGCCTTGCAGCCACGTCCCATAAACTTCTGTCTACTCAATAAATATGACCAAAATTCGCCATGCTTGGATCCATGTCTCTTAAATTATTTCCTTCTACGCACAGAATACTAGATCTAAATATAGAAAAAAAATCCGTCGATCTTGGATCCAGGTGTTTTAAATTTCCTTCTACGCTCAGGATAATAGTGTAAATACGGACAAAATTTGTCAAGGTCTCTTAAATTTCCTTCTACGCACAGAATATCTAAATATGGAGAAAATGCGTCAATAGTCGACGTTACTTTAAGTTACTTTAGATCAAGGTCTCTTAAAAATTTCCTTCTACGCTCAGAATAATAGGTATGAATATGGACAAAATTCATCAACAAGCATTCATGTCTCTTGAATTTCCTTGTACGCACGGAATAATAAATATGGACAAAATTCGTCAACCTTGGATTCAGGTTTCTTAAATTTCCTTCTACTCACAGAATAATAAATATCGACAAAATTCGTCAGTCTTGGATCCAGGTTCCTTAAATTTCCTTGTACGCACGGAATAATAAATATGGACAATATTCGTCAACCTTGGATCCAGGTTTCTTGATCCTTATTCGCACAGAATAATAAATATGAACAAAAATCGTCAACCTTGGATCCAGGTCTCTTAAATTTCATTCTACTCACACAATAATAAAATGGGCAAAATTCGTCAATCTTGGATGCTGGTTTCTTAATCCTTGTACGCACAGAATAATAAATATGGACAAAATTCGTCAATCTTGGATCCGGGTCTCTTAAATTTCCTTCTGCTCACACAATAATAAAATGGACAAAATTCGTCAACCTTCGATCCAGGTTTCTTGACCCTTATTCGCACAGAATAATAAATATGAACAAAAATCGCTAATCTTGGATCCAGGTTTCTTAAACCTTGTACGCACAGAATAATATATAGGGACAAAATTCGTCAGTCTTGGATCCAGATCTCTTAAATCTCCTATGCACAGAATGATAAATATGGACAAAATTCGTCACCTTTGGATGCAGGTTTCTTAATCCTTGTACGCACAATAATAAATATGGACAAAATTCGTCACCCTTGGATCCAGGTTTCTTAAACCTTATACGCACAGAATAATATGTATATGTATTTATTCACACTGCAATGGGTATATACCCGGTGGCAGTGGTAACTAATTACACTCAATAATGACAATAATAAACTTATTAATTAAAAATACAGTTAATAATAATACCAATAATTAATACAAATAATTAATACTAACAATAATAATAATATTAATAATAGGGAATATCCTAAATTAAATGAAGCACGATCACTTAAAATAACATTTAAAATAAATCTAATTTGTATCTTAAATCTAAGTTCGAACTAAAACCCACGAGTATGATATGTTCATATCTGCACAAGTACCTTTCCACATTACACTCATTTCGCTGTCAACTCACTCACTGCACTGGAACTACGACACATTTCACTGATTCTATCCTGATTTCACTAACACTTCAAAAACATTTCACTGTTCAAATGCTTTGCACTGCCACTATAAACTATAAAGCTTCCCTGACAGGAACACGTTTCACTGACACAACATAATTATTCACTGATACAACACTTCAATAACAAAATATCATTTACATATATATGGACAAAATTCGTCACCCTTATATCCAGCTTTCTTAGTCCTTGTACGCACAGAATAATAAACATGCACAAAATTCGTTAAAAGAGCGCAGGTGGATACAAGCTGTATTGTGGACAATCACAACTTTGGTGCTTGCAGGTCGGGCCCACCCCGCCGCGCTGCACCCCGCCGCCGCCGCCAGCATGATCATCGAGTGCGCGGGCTGCGCCAAGCCCATCCTGGACAAGTTCCTGCTCAACGTGCTGGAGCGCACATGGCACGCAGAGTGTGTGCGCTGCTACGACTGCAGGGGCAACCTCACCGACAAGTGCTTCAGCCGCGAGGGCAAGCTCTTCTGCAGGAATGACTTCTTCAGGTCAGTTTCTACAGCAGCTGTCCTGCACTATTTACTAACTTATTTTATTCTTGAACACGCAATAACTCACAACTCATAAGTTTCATAGAAGTTATGTTCTATTTTAACTGAATATTGCAGTACTTGCACTTATTTACGAATCAGATATTTGTCATAGTCGTTATTTTAACTCCTTAACTTTCTAATTTCCTTTGACTTGAACTTATATGAACAAATACGTCGTTTAAGCAGTGGCGGCTCGTGAACTTGTGGATTGGGGGCGCTGCAGTAGATTTTGGTATATACAAATTTCACTTCAGTCTTCCCCGCAAGGGAAAGTTGAGAAAAATTAATATTCTGTAATTCACACACACTCATGCTTGCACATTTGCACTAGTTAAGTTACGGTACTAAGATGTCACACCAAAGCAAAACTCGGATATACTGATAGTCAACAATTTTATAAAACTTGGAAAGAGGTCTGTTTCGTATTTTACATGCTATATCAAAAGGATTCTACTCGCGCAAACATTTTGAGTTAAGAAGGCTGGATACATACGTAATAATAAGGTAAAAAAGGATATTAATTTCGTTATATTAACTCGATAAGATTCTACAATAATAAGTATGTGAAGAGAAAATAAAAATTTTGTCATTAAGTTTCAAGGGAATAGAGAATCCATTTGACGCAGCATTACAATAGCTGTGTGGGAGGGGAGGAAAGATCTTCCCTTGTAGCCTGGCTCTGCAAGCCACTGCAGTGAAATATGGGTTTTAAACAGCGGCAGTTTCCCTCTGCTTCCCTTCACCTCTCTACCCCCTGACCAGGCAAGACACACTCTCTATGAGCTGACCACCTTGCAGATCCCAGGACGACTTTGAATGCAGTGTCAATTCCAATACAGTCGATGCGCAAAAATATTATGCATCAGATAATAGTACATATTCCCGCCCAGATGAAATATAAAGCAATTTACTTAAGAAAAGCTATAAAAAATTATTCTACAAATTAAAATTAAAATTATTTTTATTTTCTTGACAAAGCAGGAAGTGCTGCAGCTCCGCAGCTCTTATGGGGGAGCCGCCCCTGCGTTTAAGGTAATATCTATATATATAATAATGGAAATTACGGGAAAACGGCTGAACGGATTTTAATAAATGACCCCTCATTTTGAAGCTTGGAACTCAAAGTTTTTTTTTTTTTCAGAAAAATTGTAGTTTTCAGTGAAATGTCAATTTTTCAACATAACTTTCCTATTTTCCAAAATCTATCTGTCGTCAGTTTTGAGAACTAGCTAATTGCATTTCAGAATAAAACAAAACACACACTACAGTAAACAATATTACAAGAAGGCCATGATCTGCAAGAATGCTGACATATTTAGAGCTCAAATTAAATTGGTTATTAAAAACTTAACTTGCTAAAAATAATGTACAGGTTCGGTTCTGTGGTGTGTAATTTTCTGGGTAAGCTGTGTATTCTATATTAAAAACTACAAAACTTGAGATGGTTTGATGACATTATTGCCATTAGAAATGAAATATTATTGTAGTTAATGCCATGATGTGATGCGCTACTGAATTTTCTATTTTCTAATTTCTACATTTTAAGAGATAATGTATTGAAATTTTGACAGCATATTATGATCATGATTATGAATTAATCAGGAAAATTTAAATTATCTAAGTCAAGAAATAACTCTTTTAAAACTAAAATTTGAAACCGTTTTTTTTATCTAAAACAAGAGTTTTCTATGTTTTTATAGTGCATATTATAGCTGAAACACAGGTTGTGGTAATGGAGCATTGGAATTTAGCATATGAAGAGTAAAATAAAAAAAAAAAAACATGACATTTCTTAAAAAACTGTCATTTTTCAGTAGCGCATCCCCTTAATATAATCGCTCAGGTGGATGTATATTTAGCTAACATTTTGTAACTAAAAACGGATTTGTATGCAAAGGAATCTATAATCTTAAGATGTTATTGGTTAAAAGAAATATTAATGAACATTTAACTTAGTACGATTTTCGAACATGTGGTGATTATAGGCTAGAATGAAGGAAATAATAACTTATGACGTAGTTTCTTAATTCGCACCACATTGTAGGTGCCTAATTCGCACCGGTGCGATATGAGCAACTGTAGCAATTCTAACCGTACAAAAGAAGGCCCCAAAAATTTTAACTGAACTAGGAATCCATCAGGTGGGTCCAATATCAAGTGGTGAAAATGGCGTTAATACAACAAGTGTGTGTTTACAAGCGCACCAGGTATTTTGTGCCAACTGTGATAATTTTTAAACATCAAACAGTGCGTCCTACATTATCAGCTGGTGCTCCTCCAGGATCGTTATTTGTTTGCTCTGAGTCAGGTTACATCAACAGTGAACTATTTGTCTAATAGCTCAAACATTTTATTTGCCACTCAAACCTGCCATAGGAAAAAGTGCTGCTTCTGTATGTCCACCTATACGAACCATTCGAAAAATTTAGAAGCTAGATTATCTCGGGAAAATGATGTGCTCCTATTTCAGCTTCCTCGTCATAATACTCAGAGGCCCAGCCTTTAGATGTTTCTATCTTCAAACCATATGAGACAGCTAAATCATGAAGCAGTTCTTAGGTGGCTTCCAGATAATCGTGGAGAAAAGGTGACGCAGTTTACAGTTTGAACTGCCTGGTGAAGCACGTGGCAAATGTGTAACAATAAAAAAACGCATTCAGGAAGTTTAAATTTTAGGTAATTTACGCTCTATTTTTTCAATTTAATTTGAAGATGCGTTACTCTCTTTCATTAATTTCAGTAAACTTGTAATTTGCATTTATTACATTATTCCTATTAAGTACTGTTCAATATGTTCAATATTAAAAGCTTTCCTGCACTTAAAGAGGTGCGATTTAAGAAACCACAGGTGCTATTTAGGAAACTAGTTGCCTAAATGGCACCACTGACAAGTGTTTCGAAAATGTCATTCTACTTCAAAAATATTAAACCAAATTCAAGGATTCTTTTTTACATTAAAGGTAAATGTTCTGGGAATGTATTTATGTAAAAGAACGCAGAAAATAAAAATTGTATTGTTCAATAAAAATTATAAATGCTAAAGTGGTGCGATATACGCAACCTTATCCTATATCGATGTACGAGTAAAATATCTGGGCAATAACGACAAACTTACGTTCTGAATCAGATCAGCCAGAATCCTAAGCCCTCCATTCAGTTGCCGGAAGTTACAAGTATCGTAGCTTCCTGCAATGCTACGCGGTAGAAATGTAAATGGTAGTCTCTACTGTGGTTCTTGCGTAACCGCAGATCTGGTACACCAAAGAAGCAGCAGTGGTCCACGCAAGCTTGAAATATTCAGCGCTCGAGGCACCGTCGTGATGGAAACCGGCCAACAATCGATAGAATCCTGTGATTTATCAATTATTGGCCATTCCATCATAACGAGTTCGAAAAGCAGGGCCAGTATCAGATGAACTTCTGTCAAGTCAAGAGACCTTTTGTTAACGTGTTATTTGCGTACATGGTACACTGTTTCAAAGCTTAAATCGATTTTTTTTTTCAAGATTTAGAACGACAAAGATCACATTCATATATGTTTTTAATTTTTACATAATTTCGGATCAATTAAATTAATTCTTTAAGAGGAGAAGATGGTTTTAATATGGTGGAAAACCAGTGAATAAAAAATAAAATATAAATAAATAAATTGCTTTAAAATAATCTTTATTATGTGAAAGTAGCTATATTACATAAAATTTAAAGCGTATTTATGTATTTATTTATTTATTATTTTTTTTTTGTTAGCCGCTGCGACGCCATGAAGTCAATATCAAAATTATACTCCAGACTTTTAAAGAATGTGCTAAGGAGTAAAAAATCGAAGAAATTTTGAGTTTTTCTTTAAAAAATGGCTAAGATGTATCCATCTTAGTGAGTTACTGTATCCTTGTACATTTTCAAAGTTTGGGCCTCAAAATTAAAAATAAAACTAATCTCTAATTTAAGTTGTTATAGCAATGATAGTTCTACATTAAAAAAATGGAGAATGTGCATAAATATAGAAAATAAATTCAAATTATAGGCCTACCATCCGCTCCTCTTAAGAAAATTGACACTATCGTATTTTGAGAACGGCGGATAATATGTGTCATATATTCAGCCCGTAAATTTACAACTAGCATACTAATGCCTAAATTTTTAAGTAGGTTATTTTACGACGCTGTATCAACATCTTAGACTATTTAGCGTCTGAATGAGATGAAGGTGATAATGCCGGTGAAATGAGTCCGGGGTCAAGCACCGAAAGTTACCCAGCATTCGCTCAAATTGGGTTCAGGGAAAATTCCGGACGAGGTAACTTGTCCCGACCGGGATTTGAACCCGGGCCACCTGATTTCGCGGCCAGACGCGCTAACCGTTACTCCACAGGTGTGGATATTGCCTAAATTAACTGACTTTTTTTTTCTTAAATAGGACATATATGATGAATATCGGAATTTGGTATGGCTCGTTATAATACATCACAAAGAAAAATACGATGTATTGTAAAATGTATTTACACTTAAATATAAGCAATTTACACAATACTATTCCTTTCACAGAATTAAGCGTTTCGTCACAGTACAACTTGTAAAGAGGATTATATGCTTAGGCAAATATTTGGGGCTAAAAGGGATGAAGTTACAGGAGAGTGGATTAAGTTACACAACGAAGAACTGCACGCATTGTGTTCTTCACCTAACATAATTAGGAACATTAAATCCAGACTTTTCAGATGGGCTTGTAGCACGTATAGGTGAATCTAGAAATGTATATAGAGTGTTAGTTGGAAGATCTGAGAGCAATAGACCTTTGGAGCAGGCCGAGACGTATATGGGAGTATAATATTAAAATAGATTTGAGTAAGGTGGGATATGATGGTAGGGATTGGATTAATCTTGCTTAGTATAGGGTCCGATGGCGACTTAGGCCCTTTCATAAATAACCCATTCATTTGTAATATAGAATAGATATTGTAACTTTTCCGTTTTTTCTCAATTTAGAACTCAATTCAGGATATGTATTACTATCGCCAGATTACCGTCCCAGCTTTCTCTGTGCACAACATTAAAACTAGTGAAATGTCCTTTTGTTCTACCATGAGGGACAGGCCAAAAAAAGTCTTTAATGAGGTATGTAATTTTCTCCTGCACACTCCTTCAGTAATTGTGTCCCATCTAATATATTAAGAACTGTGGTTGTTTTGCGACAGTTGTCCGGGACAAAATAAGAACAACACACTAATCAAATTCTTAATGGCAGTAAGTGCTCGGAAACATTTCTTCAACATCATATTTTTCTCCATCAGAGGTCTGTGCTCTTATGAGTAACAAATTGTTCAAAATAATGTTGTTCAACAACTGTAATAAGGTTATTTTATGATTTTGGTATAAATACATTTAGTTAAACATGTTTATGTGTCAGTAAGGTAATAATTATGATGCAGGATTGAAGTTAATTTGCAGAAAACCTTAAGTCCTGAAGATAATTAAATTTTTTATGACCTGAAGAAGAGTACAAAAGTATGAATTTTTATATTGTCGGACCATCGGATCTGTGCCCCTTCAGCGCTGTCGTCGTTCTTGAAAAAGTTAACGCCTGTACTCACTCCACTCCACCCGCTTTTCTCCCACCACGTTAAACAGCAAGACACGAACCTTGCCGAATAGGGATGTTGCCAAACTTCCGTCAAACGGTATCATAAATAACTGGTCCTCCATGCTACAATATCATTTCTTTCAATCAAAATACATCTTGCATTTCTACATTTTTTAAACCTAAATCCCATGTCTCGAATCACTTTCTGCAGCGTTTCTCTCCAACCTTGGAAAATATTGTCTCTCGCAACCTTCAGTAATTTCTTCAATGTCGGAACTTCATTCTTATCTCCTGTACAGCCTCCCTCTCTCCTGATTTTCTTTGTTAGGCGCTCTGACCTGCCTACATAAATTGCATAAAAATGTATTATTAGTATTAGTTAAGTAAGTAATTTTAATACGTAATCAATTGAAATAAAATAAGCCCCACTGTGATCGCAGCTGCTCTTTTCGTTGCCTGATTTATAGGAAACAGATATTGACCTGTTTATTTCTCTTCATCGCAAAATGCTATTACGTACTTGCTTAATATTTCTTTCGCCACTCCGTGCTAAAGTGTTCATGTTGAGTTGACAACACTGGACTACAAGTGCAAATAAACTGTCCCTCAAGAAGGCTCAAAATTGTGAGTAGTGGGAGAGAGAAAGGGAGAGAGCTAGAAAAGAGAGAGATAGGAATGCAGGGAGGGAAATGAATTACCGAGGCTGAGAAGGAATTAGGGTTCAGTTCGCATATCTTACGGGGGCACAGATCCGATGGTCCGACAATACTAAAACTATTTTTCTTACATATAAAAAATTATATTGTAACAATATATGGTTCAGGGAGGCAAAAAATAGCTTTCTTCAATTTTCTCAAAACTACTTCTAGGGACTGAAGTTATTTTGAAAATTCAGCATTCATATGGAGGACCCCTTCTAACCAAAATTGTTATTTTATCTTTTTCATTATCCTCACCATCATCTTTAGTCTTCATACTTCGGCCTAAGAATAAAAGCATGCTGTGTCGCTGATCTGTATGGGAGGGGACCGGTAATGTGCAAAGTTTTATGTGATTGAATTAATAGCGCCTCCATTGAGTGTTGTGTTGTGAGGAAGAGGAACTTTCGTTGGCACAACGCCATTAAAAATAAGTCAACATGCGGTTTTATTATCACGGCCATATTTTATACGCTAAAGTTCATGTAACACAGTAGTGGATACGGACATTAAAAGCCTCAAAAGGAAAGACAACTATTCCCACCAAAGTGGTTTTTATTTCACCCGCCGAGAATTCGGTTACCTCGCACGGGTTTCCACTTGCTTGAGAACGCTGAATCATTGGATATCGCCCCACTCCTCTGGCTCTTTATCCCCCCACCACTGTCACCAATATTCTTCGCCACAAATGTAGCTACTACTGTTACAACACAGGTGGCGAGCACGCATCGCTCTGCATGTCATTGTGAGAGTCTATAAACAGGTCAGTTTGTACTCGTAGTCTGAGCAAATAAGAACCAGACCGTCATTATGATACATGTGCAGGCTTAACCAAGGGATTAATATGTATGAGAGGATCTCACTTCGCGATAATGCTTAAATCTGTGACGTCACCATAATAAGTTCTTGTAACTGGCGCCAGATGGTGCGAAATTCGTATTCGCGTTTGCTTTATTGCACTCCATTGTTTTCAACTTATCTTTATTATGAAAACCATGTTTCAGAACAGTAAATACAGAGTATCCCAAATTGATGTATACACTCTTTGAAATACTATTTCACAGCAAAAAATGAGATAGAAATACGATTTTTGCTGTTTACATTCAGAAGGCAGTGGAAAGCATGGGAACATGTTCATCTGTTTATAAACAAACATGGCGGTGTAATTATCGTTCGATGAACGTAAGTGGATACTGAAATGTTATTGGAAAGTGAAGAATGTTGTTGAGGTTCAACGACGTTGGAGGGTTGAATTTGAAACACAACCACCAACAAGATTAACTATCACAAGAATCCGAGACAAGTTTGAAGTCGGCGGAAATGTGCAAGATTATGTTGAAAGGGCGGTGCGGAAGAAAGAGTAGTTCCACCGATAACGAGAGTGTTGATGCAGTCATGTAGGCTTTTGCACAACCCCTAAAGTAGTCAATAAGGCAATGTTCTCTGAGATTGGTATCAGCAAATCCAGTGTTCATCGAATTTTGCGAGCTCAAAAATGGAAGCCTTACATTCCGAGACTTGTCCACGACTAAATGAGGACGGCCCAGAGATGGATAGGACGAAGAGGAAGTGCTGCGGAGTTCCCGCCTCGATCTCCGGATTTAACCCCTCCAGACTTCTACCTGTGGGCAGCTCTAAAGGACACAATGAACACCACAAAACCACAAACACTGGAGGAACTGAGAGTTCAGATTGAACATGCCTGTAATGATATTCCATTAGCAACAATCCAGTTGGTGTGTCGCTCTGTTGTACGTCGTTGTTGGGAGTGTACTGTGGCGGAGGGGGACATTTTGAACATGTACGGACTTAAGGAATACAAAACAGCAAAAATCATATTTCTGTCTCATCTCGTTGCTGAGAAATAGTGTTTTAAAATGTGTATATATCAATTTGGGACACACTATATATATATAAGTAGGTTATTTTACGACGCTTTATCAACATCTTTGGTTATTTAGCGTCTGAATGAGATGACGGTGATAATGCCGGTGAAATTAGTCCGGGGTCCAGCACCGATAGTTACCCAGCATTTGCTCATATTGGATTGAGGGAAAATCCCGGAAAAACCTCAACCAGTAATTTGCTCCGACCGGGATTCGAACCCGGGCCACCTGGTTTCGCGGCCAGACGCGCTAACTGTTACTCCACAGGTGTGGACCAGAACAAATAAGCACTGTAATTTATGGACTATAATTTAAACCAAATATCTGTAAAAAGTGGAACCAAATATTCTGAATGAAAATAGATAAACAAAAGTGTAAGACAAGACCGCAAACTGTCGCCACATTTCTCTATTATATGAAAAGTTAATTTTATGATAGTTACCGGCGAAGCTCAGACGGTACGTGTTTGCCTGGTGATTAGAAGTTGCGCTTGGGCGTGAGTTCGATTCCCGCTTGGGGAGATTATCTGGTTGGGGTTTTTCCGAGGTTTTCCCAACCGTAAAGCGAATGTCAGGTAATCTATGGAAAATCCTCGGCCTCATGTCACCAAATGCCATCTCGCAACCACCAATTCAATCGACACGTAATAATTAAGCAGTTGATACAGCGTCGTTAAACAAAAAAAAAACTTTGGTGCGTGGTAAAAGAGGCATAAAACAGAAATGCTCGGTTTTGAATTATGAGTATGACCTCTACGTGAATACAAAAAAATATAGTTAAGACAGATTTTTACTGTTGATTAGAGCTGAAGAGAATAAAGCTACAAAAACTTATTCAGCATTTCATGTAACAGTTGTGTCTGTGTATTAAATTATTTTAAAATGGTGTATACACTTCAAGAGAGAACCTTATTGATTAAATTTAGAAAATTACACAAATTATGCTCACTTCAGTGAGAGATACAAAATGAATATTAATACATGGGAAGCGAAAGGACTTTTTTTTGGCGCTAGGGGAACTTCATTTAAGTTAACCAAAACCATTCTCCTTTCTCTTAAATTTTCTAATGAGGACATTAACAAAATTTGTTTAATGGTATTGAGAGATTCATTATCCATTTTACACAATCACTTGTATAATACTGAGTAATTTTTTTTAACTTCATTTCATTACTCTTCAATGTACTTTCATCTCATGTTTCTCCGAAATCAAATTGTACTTTATTTTTAAATTTATCATTGTTTCGTATTCTCTCCGCAATCATATTGTATTTTTAATTTAATCTCTGCTTTGTATTCTGGATCCTAGTGGTCAGTCGTAGATGTCGGCCAGATGTCCCAAATTGTGGAATTTGTTGTCATCCTACAATCAACTGATAATAACAAAAATACAGGTTGCCACGCGACGATAGAAAACAGAAGATGCGAAAACAAATGAATGAGGTGTATAAACAATTGAATGCTCTTCCATATTTAAGTATAAAAACATAGGGATGCCATAGTGGGGGTTGACTGGGGTGGAGGTGAAATCTAAAATGCAATTTAGCCTGGTTTCAGACTCCCCCCTCAATATCTAAATTGACGTGTTTTTTGTTTAAATTGAATTAAATTTAAATAATTAGTTATTTAGACTGGAAGTTTTGAAATGAAAGCCCTGTATAATGGTCTTAAGCAACTTAGCCTACTTTTTTTTTTTACCTCCAGCAAATTAGGTTAAGAAATTCAAGTACGCAGGTAAATCACCCATCACAAAAAGATCCACGGATGTCAAATTATTTGAGAGAACTGGAAGTTACAGTACATGGAATCTAAAACTACGCCAAGCTGTAATTATTTCGCCTAGGATAATGAGACTTATTTTAAGGGGAGAGGATGGTATTTTTTTAAACTTTTTTCCTCTTTGGTGTAAAATATTATTTTTTTTTTTTTTTGTAGAGAGCTCATAGCTGTAGGAATTCAACCAAATATAAATAGTTAAAAAAAATTATTTGGGGGCCCAAATTTGAAAAAAATATACCCAATGCAGGATTGTAGTAAAACCGATATATCTAACCCGTTTTTAAAGATAGATTCAAACTCTTTTTTGCAATGTATTTGCAAAAGCATGTTCTACAAACTGTCTGTAACAAAATTTTGATATTAGCGTTTGTAAAATAAACAATTAAAATTTAATAACAATTTTCTGATTTCTTTTCTTGCAAACGGACGTATTTTTAAAATGAAATCAATTAACAAAATTCTGTTACAGAGAAACGTTTTCTAATAGTCTAACGAAGTGTGTGTTCTAAATTTCATGCATATATCTTTAATAGTTCAGAAATTATATCCATTTTTGTCTGGCAATGCAGCAAAAAAAAAAAAAAAAAAATGAAGTTACTGGAAAGCGATAAAAGCGGGCGTGTGATTTAAAAATCCATAGCGCAGGAAGTTTAAAAATGACGTCTCAACATCCGATAAGGGCACAAATAGCCACAAAATGTTATGCAATGTATTCCACACATATCAAAGAATATTTTAAAGATTTTTTTTTTTTTGAAAATTTAATTTACCGGAAACAACAATAAAAGTGGGCGAGTGATTTAAAAATCCATAACGCAGGAAGTTTAAAAATAGCGATTCAACATCCGATAAGCAATATTAAGCTTAATAACAATATTAGTACAGAGATAACGTCACAGAAAATATAATAAAACGAATAATCATGCTGCACAACTGTTACAGACGCAAAGATTGATACACTAAGTATCATAAGTAAGAATTTGTCCCACACATCATTCTTCATACCTTCTTTAGGACTTAACTTGTATACCTTGTTGAGTAGTTTCAACTTCACTAAATCTTTTAGCTCGCTTTCCATTTTTGACAGTGTACTTCTTGCCAGTAACAAGAACGAATGCCTAACGCTCGGCTTATACCGTTCAAGGATTTATCGCTCGCGACAATTTTACCCATCATGCATGTGCGCTACCTATCGGATTATGCTATGAACTACTTGGCGCTCGAGCGAAAACGTCCGATGCAGATCTCTGCTGAACTATATTTTTTGTATTCACGTAGAGGTCATACTCATTCAAAACCGAACATTTCTGATTTATGCCTCTTTTACCACGCTCCAAAGTTTTTTTTTGTTTAACGACGCTGTATCAACTGCTTAATTATTAAGTGTCGATGGAATTGTTGATTGCGAGATGGCATTTGGTGACATGAGGCCGAGGATTTGCCATAGATTACCTGACATTCGCCTTAAGGTTTGGGAAAACCTAGGAAAAACCCAAACCAGATTATACCCACAAAATGTTATGCTATGCATTCCACACATATAACAGAGTATTTTAAAGATATATATTTTTTTGAAAATTTTCTTATATTTTACCAAAAAAATACCATCCTCTCCCCTTAAGCAACTTAGTCTACTTTTTTTTTTTTTCCTGAAGCAAATTAGGTTAATAAATTCAAGTACGCAGGTAAATCCCCCATCACAAAAAGTTCCACGGATGCCAAATTATTTGAGAGAACTGGAAGTTACAGTACATGAAATCTGAACCTACGCCAGGCTATAATTATTTCGCCTAAGATAATGAGACTCATTTTAAGCTACCGCTGTTAGAAACAGGTAACTTATGTGTGGTTTATGTACAAAAATAAAGAAAATTCCGGCAAATTCTTTCCGGAAGGTCCGTTAATGCATACCTTTGCTAACAATACCTGTATGATAGATTGTTCTTTCTAGAAAACCTGCTAAACGTAGCCCAGGTAAGTTTGTGTTCTCCTTAATTGGGGATACAAATTTCAGGATGATATATGTTAGCTTGCAGTGTTTTCGGCTACCACTGCACCACGCCATAATGAGAACAAGGGACGATCAAGCCAAAGAGCTGTTTTTTTTCCAGTCCTTTTCGCATTTCCCATCATGCACCACGGTGGGAGCAGAGGCTATCTACTTAAGCGGTTTCTCCAAATTGAAAACGATCTCTTCTCAGAGAGGATTACCGCTATAATACACCCCCTGCCACCCTCCACATCGCACTAAGGGGTAGGAGGTTGCTTTCAGATGAGTATGGAGAAGCTCAGTTATGCATGAGATGCGCCTGTGGGCCTTAAACCGCCCCCACCTCCCTGCAACCCCATCACAATCCTCCCTACTTTAGCTTCATAGTATTTCAGAGGCTGGTGGTTTTCACTTGAAATGCTGCCCGTGTTCTAAGGGCTTAGACTCAAGTCCGAGGGTGGGAAGACGAAAGTCTACTTGATATAAGCCCACCCCTTTAGGATAAGAAGCTCCCTCAGAGAATGATATAATAATATTTATATTTTTAAACAGCATTATATTTCATTTCCAAAAAAAAAAAGTTGTAAAATTTGCGCCACATCCCTTGAAAATCTGGAGAAGTTATTTTTTTAAGAGGTACAATTGAAATCGTTAAATTTTAAGTTATTTTTCTTTGAGATTATCCAGACTTAAAATTTTTAACATTGTACAGTCAAATGTTGATACAATGAACACGATTTTCAATAATTTTTCAGTTGAACTGTAAGTTTGCAATTTACATTCGTGTCTTCATAATGCACAACGTTACTCTCGAAGGAAGTACAGGGACATCATTTAATTTTACTTCAATATTTAATGTCCCTGAATTTTTTAATGTATAGTAGTACTTACTTACAAATGGCTTTTAAGGACCCCAAAGGTTCATTGCCGCCCTCACATAAGCCCGCCATCGGTCCCTATCCTGTGCAAGATTAATCCAGTCTCTATCATCATATCCCACCTCCCTCAAATCCATTTTAATATTATCCTCCCATCTACGTCTCGGCCTCCCTAAAGGTCTTTTTCCCTCCGGTTTCCCAACTAACACTCTATATGCATTTCTGGATTCGCCCATACGTGCTACA
This sequence comes from Periplaneta americana, assembly GCF_040183065.1. NCBI lineage: Eukaryota > Metazoa > Arthropoda > Insecta > Blattodea > Blattidae > Periplaneta > Periplaneta americana. Next base: position 44,195,784 of record NC_091122.1, on the reverse strand, counting down.
TGCCCTGCCCATCTCAAACGTCTGGATTTAATGTTCCTAATTATGTCAGGTGAAGAATACAATGCGTGCAGTTCTGCAATGTGTAACTTTCTCCATTCTCCTGTAACGTCATCCCTCTTAGCCCCAAATATTTTCCTAAGCACCTTATTCTCAAACACCCTTAACCTATGTTCCTCTCTCAGAGTGAGAGTCCAAGTTTCACAACCATACAGAACAACCGGTAATATAATTGTTTTATAAATTCTAACTTTCATATTTTTGGACAGCAGACTGGTTGATAAGAGCTTCTCAACCGAATAATAACACGCATTTCCCATATTTATTCTGCGTTTAATTTCCTCCCGAGTGTCATTTATATTTGTTACTGTTGCTCCAAGATATTTGAATTTTTCCACCTCTTCGAAGGATAAATCTACAATTTTTATATTTCCATTTCGTACAATATTCTGGTCACGAGACATAATCATATACTTTGTCTTTTCGGGATTTACTTCCAAACCGATCGCTTTACTTGCTTCAAGTAAAATTTCCGTGTTTTCCCTAATCGTTTGTGGATTTTCTCCTAACATATTCACGTCATCCGCATAGACAAGAAGCTGATGTAACCCGTTTTAATTCCAAACCCTGCCTGTTATCCTGAATAAGCAGTCGTGGACAGCCGATAAGGGGTGGTCCTCCAGCTTGGGGGTTGGGAGAAGGGCTAACAACCCATCACCGTAAAAAACAGCTTGTTACGAATCGCTACAATGTATAGTAGTGGCAAAAAACCCGACCGACCCTCGTAGCTGATTTCAGAGCCTTGTTCACTCCAGAGCACGATAGACTGGTAACTAAGACTTTCGTGGTTGGAATCCTGCCTCGGAAGAAAACTTTTTTTTGGTCCTTTTATTTATTCCCAATACTTTTCGATTGTAGCGATATTTTACTACTTAATTAACTTATTATTCCCAGAACATGAATTTTACCAGCAATCGAAAAGTATTGGGAAATGAATGATCTAGATAATAATTTCGAATTTGTACAACACATTTGTCGCGTAACTATGGAATTAATTTCAACAGGACTTTATTCCGTGTTCATACAACTGGGTCTAAATAAAATATAAGTTAAAAAAGATACACTCTATTTCATAACGAAGTTAAGGGGACACGCTACTGAGTTTTCGTCAATGTTAGAAGTTAATTTTTTTTTTTTTACTGATGAACTGTATCGACTAGGAACAAACCCATGCACCATTTCATTGTAGGTAGTCTTAGCATCATTTTAAAAGTTTAAGAAACAAATTATCTTTATATGAGACCCAGATATTTGTTTACTAATATTATAAACATTTTTTTATATTTTATTTTTTTCCGAGTACATTTTCCAACATAAAATTTTGAAAATAATTGTGCACATGTAACTCATCAACATCTATTCGATTTTAAAATTTCAAAAACTTACAATCAAAATTGTGAAGATTAGAAATCTCAGTAGCGTGTCCCCTTAATGCCCACGTGCATCAACGTCGGTTAGTGTAACCACCAGTTAAAATTGTCATCTAACCTCTGGTTAAGCATTTTTACAGTGGATCGACCTCGGTTACGACTTAAATAGGAGGTTAACCACAGTAATCTATAACCGGCCATTTTCGAGCGGTTAAAGGAGATAACCAGTGATTAGTAGAGCAAGTAAAGTAAAATGGCGGCCAGAGCCACAGATGTTTACTTCGAAGACGATTATTATTGTACAGTACTTGAATTATATGGATAGAGCGTGAGTTTCTTTAGTGGAAAGAGAGAATCTTTACGAGGAATTAGGTGACAGAAAATTTCAGGAGGGATTTTGTTTATCAAAATCTACAAATGGCTCACTTGCAATAACTCAAAAACAGTCATATTTCTTCTGTTGATCAGCTCCTTATGTTAAGATTCTATGTAACTGTTATTTTCTGTATTTTAAGAGGGAATACTTGAATATCTCTTTCTCTGTCACTGGCTGAACAAAGAGAGGTTATGGATGGATCTTAGGATAATGAACAGTAACCTGGTGTAAATGGGATCTTGGGTCTTACACACATTTCTACTAATCTTCTGCATCCTTTTCCTTTATGGATATTCCTTCTTTATTATATAATATATTTAAATCTATTAAGTAAGTCTATCGATACTTAACCTCACATTGGGATATAATCATTTTTGCATTCAATTTTCTATTTTGTACGATTTTAACCTAACAGCAATGAAAAATAAAGAAATGCAACTCGCAAATATAACAGCGCCCAAAGGCAAACAAATGCAACGCGAAAATGTAGGACATGTTCACTTCGATGTAGAACAGAGTGAGCGCAGTCGTTTTTAGATGTTGACTATTATCTTTGCTGTGGTATGAATGCTTTCCTTTAGTCATTTTGTAGAAACAGTGTACCATCATAGACTTTACTCTGGTTAAATGAAGTGTCAGCTAACTATGTTTAAGTAATTGGTGATTATGAATGGTGCACAGAAATTACATTTTAACCACGGTTACTGTTTAACCGTCGTTTCGTAATCTATGATTACTGCGTTTTTAACCGATGTTGATGCACTTCGCCATAAGACTGATTTATATAAAGCCTCAGTTTTTTCTGAACCGACGCATGAGAGGTGGCGAGGAGACCAAATCCGGACTACATGAGAGATAGTGAGTGGTTTCTATAGCTGCGAGGTGCACTGACCTCGCACATCGCAGCTATAGAAACCACTCACCATCTCTCGTCTAGGCCGGATTTGGTGCGAGACGTCGCACCTCACATGCGTCGGTTCAAAAAAAACTAGGCCTAGGCTTTCAATTAATAATTAATATTCTTATTCATTCATTCATATAATATTTTCATTTATATATTTCAAGAAATCTGATGACACGCAACAGCTATAATCAATAGGATGTCATCAAATCAGAGTAATCACCAACGTCAAACAACATTTCATAAGCGAACGATCTTCGTAAGTAATTTCATAACAATTATTATTGCTGCCTTAAATTACTTGCATATATTTTAGTATTATAGCTCATCTAATTATTACGATGTATAATGTTGATTTTTTCTAATTAACTTTCAGTGAATGATTGAAATTCATACTTAACTTATGATTTATCTACTACGAAAATCATCTACGACATCCATAACCAACGAGCATTCATTCAAATAATATCTCAACAAATCTGATTACACGTAACAGTCATTTATAATCGATAAGATGTCATCAAGTCAGATAATAAATTGAAACAGTAATCTCGGACATAAAATAACATTTAGTTCATTAGCGAACGTTTTTCAGTAAGTAGTCTTATATTAATTATCTGTGTCTCTATATAATAACTTGCTTATATTTTTGCACTTATTATTATTTCTCCATCTCGATTTTCAGATGAAATACATACATAACACACGAACATCAGCTACGCAAATTATCGTACGACAATCCTCAGCTAATGATTATTCTTAAAATATCTATTTTATCAATCATCATCATAAATTTTAACATTATTGACAAATTTTAATTATAATTGTATATTTTATTTGTAACATGAGCTATATGTATAAAATATCCGTCCAATTCAATTTCAAATCTAAAGATTATACCAACAATTATCCTGTATTATTTCACATTTTACATAAAGCTCATGAATCTCATGCATTGCATACATACATTGTTCTTTATTCTTGTTATTTGCATAATTTATTATTATAGGTTCAGATTATATGTTTTCGTTATATCTAATGATGCCCCAAACGGCGAAAACGTTCATATATCTTATTAAATAGCAAATAAACATTTCCATGTTGATATGTCTTAAGATTGAAAATTTATTATATACTTATTTAATAATTCACTAGGCATATTGAGATATAAAAATGAATTGTAAATTACTAAGCTTTCAAATCAAAGCCACTGAATTATTATTTTCTTTCTTTGCAATTTTTGTAGGCGAAGTACCTACAGCATGCTTGAAAGTCAAATACGAGCTGTGAAGTTTAACCTATAATTTCTACGTTTCTTCTAGTTCCTTCCCAGCTTGTAGCCACATTAAGTGATTACGAATACTAGCAATCAAGACGAATCTGAAATTATTGAGCAGGATTATCACATCAGATTCTTTTCATCTCGTCGGCATATCCTTATTAGTGAGTTATAGCGAACAGAATTTGTTTCAGGGCTGGAAAAGGCCGAGAAATGATTGTTTTGCAGCCTTACAAATTCAAGAGCGGAGATAAATAAATTTATGATCAGTAAATAGTTGCTGGTTCCGTGAAGAGGTTCCTCTGTAATGTATATGCGAGCTTAAACTGACCTCGTTCACAAACTCTACCAACAGCTGTGGGTTCAATTTGCAGGCAGAAAAAAACAATAACGTTGGAGATTACCTGAAAGTGGCCAGGGATCTCTCGAGGTCCGCAACAGCTGCTGTGCGCCTCGAACTTACTTTGTTTTATAAATTACACGTGGGGCCCGACCTAACGAAAGATGCGCAATCCTTGGATTCTCAACGGTTGTTGGTTACATGTGTCATCCACAGCATCGGGAAAGGAACGACGCGAAGGGATTCGATGCAGGAATGTAGCGTGGCCTTATTTGTAAAGTAATGAGCGAGTTGCGGTCAGTTGGGAAGGAGACTGGCTACAAGCAGAGATATTTTCGATTCGAATCCCGATAAGAATACAGGACGACCCATATTCATGTCTAGGGACAGGATTTTTATGTAATTACATATTATATTCCTTTCAACCTAACCGTATATAAATAACAAATCTTTGCGAATCTTGTAATTACCATTAATACAGGGGCATCACTTTATTTTTACTTGCATTTTTATTGTACCTGCGTTTCTAAATGTACTTGACTCCCACCCCTTTCACTAATGTTCCTGCTCCCGTCAGCCACACAAACTTACGGCCGCTGTTACATTCGAAGTATGCTAGCAGTGAAGTAAACAGTCCAGAGTATAGTGTGTTTCAGAAATATGGTTGCGTTTTCTATAGAAGAAAGAGCCTGTATTATTGAAGCTTATTTCCAGGGGCAGGTATTTATGGAGATTTAATTTATCATTTGTGTTTTTTAATACTGGTGTCGGCGGAGATTGTTGGAGATTGATTTGTACTCTTGGCAGGTATTAATGGAAATTTTAAAAAATACAATTAGGCCTATTTTGAAATTGGAGTATTAACTCAGTATGAATATTACTTTCCAAATAATTAATATTAAAGGTTTGTTGGATTCTGGTATAGCCAATAGACAATATTTGTTGGATTTAGACTGTATTTAACACACATGCATTAAACACGAAAAAAAACTTGCAGCCCTCAAATTAATACTTTCAAATTATTAGTGAAATGTTGAATTCTTCGTCTTTTTTGTTCACTAATGTAATCAGAACACCTGGAATACCATGCAATGTAGCCTACTTCGATATTATAACAAATTCAAAAGAAAAAATAGTCCGAAAAAAGAATTCAGAATATTAAATTCGCTATAAAACAACACAATAATAATAATTTGCGAATGTGTTCATATTTCGCTATTAGAACTCTATTTCGCGATTTGTCGTGATTATTTTATCCGCATATTATTAATCAGAATCACTTAATTCGTAAAGATTAGTAAAAATCTTTTGTATATCTATTATGTCGTGATTTTCGCGATCTCCATAAACACCTGGCCCTGCTTATTTCGCATAGGTACGGTGTGTAGCATGACTGAATAACTTTATCTGTGTGGACTGAGCAGAAGTGAAATTAGAGTTCTCGAAAGTACGGTAATATGCTGAATAAAGTAGCCGTTATATAATGAATACACCGCCTGAAGAGTTGAGTTTTTGAAAAAAAAAACTGTTACTACTCTGCTGTATTTTGATAAAATACCGTAAAAGTAATAAACAAATTGAAAATCGTAATATCGCATTTCCCTGTAACATAAGTGGATACACTGCTTTACTCTCCTCCTATAGCTAGTAAAATGATTTGTTTACATATTGCACTAGTAACACCAATCTCCTGTAATGGAAGGGGGTAACAGTGTTTCCGAATATAGCCAGGTTAATGTTAAAAATGTTGGTAAAAATAAAGTGATGTCCCTGTATATCAAAATTTGATACTACATATTTTTAAATATTTACCCCACATTACATATTATGGCTTGGTATTACATAAATCTACAGCTTGTCCAAGTCAAGTCTGCGAGTGGGGATATCGGAATGGAATGTAGAGGCAAAACACAGTTGCCACATAGGTCACTTGACGCTCAGATTTCAACGTGTGCACATCGTTTAAAATACACTACGGGGCGCACGGATTTTTTGTCCTTGTCTTCAGATAAAGGCAACAGTTACGCTGTCTTCCCCCTCATGCAACTTTCTCCACGCTTGCCAATCAGAACGCCAAACCTCACTGTCAAGCAGAAGTAGAAGTACAGTCTATTTCAAAGCATCTTAAATTGTTACCGCTCTATGAACTAAAGCGCAGTAGGAAAACTTTGCTGTCATGTGAGACTGTACTGGTCACCTCTCGTTACCGCCTCCTTTCACTACAGAACTGCCTCCAACTTCCCCTCTCGGCTCGCAGACTTAATTTGGTCGAGCTGTACAACTGGTTTTTAAGGAACCCGCAGGTTCAATGCCGCATAAGCCCGCCATCGGTCCCTATCCTGTGCAAGATTAATCCAGTATCCATCATCATATCCCACCTCCCTCAAACCCATTTTAATAGTGTCCTCCCATCTACGTCTCGGCCTCCCAACTAACACTCTATATGCATTTCTTGTTTCGCCCATACGTGCTACATGCCCTGCCCATCTCAAACGTCTGGATTTAATGTTCTTAATTATGTCAGGTGAAGAATACAATGCGTGCAAATCTGCGTTGTGTAACTTTCTCCATTTTCCTGTAACTTCACCCCTCTTAGCCCCAAATATTTTCCTAAGAACCTTATTCTCAAACACCCTTAATCTCTGTTCCTCTCTCAAAGTAAGAGTTCAAGTTTCACAACCATACAGAACAACCGGTATTATAACTGTTTTATAAATACTGTAATAATAATAATAATAATAATAATAATAATAATAATAATAATAATAATAATAATAATAATAATGTCAGTGGAGATAGCCCCTTAGGACTCAGTATACTAAAGGCTGTGTGATGTATCTTGTCTCACTGTGAAAAGAGAGAGAAAGGAGATATGTCTTACTTCGTCTGTGTTGTTATGGCGATGGGGGAATGGAGCGGTGCCGTCCATCCATCCAGTGGCGGAAGGAACTAGTTGATACATTCTGTAGCGCAAAATAAAATAACAAAATATCTCTCTTCCAGGGACGGACGCAGGATTTTTTTTCGGGGAGGGATTTGAGGAGATAGTAAAACTGGAGTAATGAGAAATAAGTTTATATACTCACAATTTGTTTCCGAGTCACAAACATTTACAAATTGGCCTGAGTAGCGTAGTCGGTATAGCCTTCTGTGCTCGAAGTTGAGGGTTCTACCCCAACCCAGCTCGATGGCATTTAAGTGTGTTTAAATGCGACAGGCTTAATATCAGTCGATTTACTGGCATGTCAAAGAAGTCTTGAGGGAAAAAATTCCGGCACACCGGCGACGCTGATATAACCTCGGCAATTGCGAGCGTTGTTAAATAAACCATAATTTTTTAATTTTAACATTTACAATGACTGCAATACAAAAAGAATGACAGGATGACATTTACAGAAGAAGGCGACGAGGCTTCTTAGACGTTTCATCCAGTACTTCATGAGCTTTTACTTTTACATTTATATATATATATATACACACACACACACACACACACATACATCAAGGCCAGTCCATTTAATCTGTCTGCTCCCATCGTGCTCCTCAAGTAAGTCTTCAAATACCGCAACGTTGAGAACGACCGTTCTGGTGTTGCTGTAGTTACAGGCAACGTGCAGAAAAGTTTCAGCGCCTTGCGAGTGCAGGGAAAAATAATTTCATTGCACAGTAGGTATTAGGTGAAGATTTTTCTGCTCAAGGAAATTACTTCTCCACATCTTCAATCTTCAATTCATTGAAGAAAAACTCTAGTGATGCATCAACATCATTGGGCCACTGATTTACTACAGCCTGAACAGCAGTTTCTAAATCTTCATCTGATGCTCGCACTGTGTTTTTAGGCAGAAAAGTTTGTATGGACTTTAGGATTCCCTTATGATTTAAAAACCTGTCCTTGAGCTGACTAATGAAATAGTCTAAGAAGAGAAGGAAAATTACAAGCCTAAAATACTCTTCATAACTCTCTGTCTTGAAGTAAGAACGCTGTTTTTGTCTTCCTGCAGTTCTTGGACTTTAACATTTTAGCAAAGAGAATTTACGTGGAAAACTCTCTAATTCCTATGTACATTCACGAATTAAAATTAATATTATTTTTGTTTCTTGTTTCGTATTTTTCTCAAAATTTCGGGAGGGGATATATCCCCTTAATCCCCCCCTTGCATCCGCCCCTGCTCTCTTTGTACTGTGTAGTTCCGTCACTGAGCTTGTCTTTCAAGAAACTGAGTTCCGGCAGCCTGTACAATAACAAGGTTTTGAAAGGAATCCTGAAAATTTACAACCCTCCTATAATCTCCACCCTCATTTGGAGGGACTTGGTTTTATTGCTACTGAGACAAGATAAACCTTACCACGTATAACATATCAATTTAAAAAAAAAGTAGCATAGGAATTGTAAAATTATATGGGCCTAAACAAAGAAACACCGAAAAAAATAACAGTGAAATATTCACAATTTGTAACAACTTCGATGTGCAAATGGTGACTTGAAATCTGGCAGGACTTTTCAGTCCAGTTAAAACAATTTCCTCGGCTGAGGACTTGCACAGCTCAAAGCGTTTCCGGAAGTTATTTAAACATTTTGGAATAGCACCACGAGTCCTGATTACGAGACAAACCACTTCTCTGTGATGAAGATGATGTTTCTCTTTGAAATAATCTATGATTGGCACATAAATGTCCTTTTTCTTCTGATATACTTATTCAGGCCGATTACGTCTCTTTCGAATCTGATTGTGGGATTTATACAGGGTGATTCACGAGGGTTTGCCGTCCCTTACGGAGCTTATTTCCGAAGACATTCTGAGCAAAAAATGTTATATAAAAATTTGTCCTAATCTCAATATTTTCAGAGTTACACTAATTTGAAGTTGTTTGTAAGATACCTTTGTTATTGAGTTTTTAAGGGTAAAAGAATATTACAGATAAAGAATGAACTATTCAGAGGTATCATTTCTTTTATTAGCTAGTATTCTGAAGCTAGAAATGTGTTGTGAATTCCATAGTTGCTTCGTACAATTTTTTTTTTTTCGATTTTTAGCTACAAAATTACATTTTCTCACGTATTTATCAGAACAATTGTTACAAATCACGCCACTCTTGTAAATTCTTCAAGACTGTGCATTAGGATGCATAATTAAACTGTAATCAATCAAGTTCCTAAAGTTGTGTGATTTGCAACAATTGTTGTGATAAGTGCATAAGAATGATGTCATTTTTAGTTAAAAATTGAAAAATGAAATCTGTACAAATCAATTAACAACATATTTTTAGCTTCAGAACACTAGCCAATTAAACAAATGACACTTCTAATAGTTCATTCTCTATTTGTAATATTTTTTACCCATAAAACTAAAGAAAAAATATATTTTAATATTAATTTCAAATTAATGTAATTTTGAAAATATTGAGATTAGGATAAATGTTTATATGACTTTTTTTTGCTCAAAATGTCTTCGGAAATAAGTTCCGTAAGTGACTGTAAATCCTCGTGAATCACCCTGTTGACTAATGAAGCCGTTCTTGGAGTCATTCGCTGTTACACAAGAAACTTCCTCTTCTGCCTTCCAGGATATTGTGTTCAAAGCTACACCTATTAAAGATTTTACTTTGTGATATCTATAATTTCTTAATAGTAATCCTTGATCACATTGGCCTTAAGACATGTGCAAAGGTTTCATTCTCCGGACAGACATATCTGCACCGAGAACAGCCCAAAGACTGATCAGGAACTGATCTGACAACTGCAGCAATGACATTCATTTTTAAGCAGAAAAATACTGAGGTAGATAAACCTGACTTACTGGCTTTTTTTTTACCTCGCTGAATAATTCAACTCCTTTTACTTTCAATAAAAACGCAGAAATTTTTATTTATATTGGAATTATTGTATTAGGCTACGTGTCGTCTTATGAAAAGCAAATTTCATATAGGCTAATCTGTTACTTTTTCAATTTAATTATAAAACTTTAAAATCTAGACGATTAATAAATAGCCAAATTTTATTCTATAAGACTGTTAACGGTATATTGAATAACTGTGATTTTATTAAATTCTTTCAGTTCAATGTAAAAAGAACAGAATTACGTCATAGGCAACCTTTTGTTATTCCAATTCCTAGAACTGTTTTCTTCAAGAACTTTCCATTGTTAGTTATGTGTAATACTTACAACTCTCTGTCTTTAAACTGTGATTCTCAATTAGATTTCAGTTTAACAGTTAACATTTTTCATACAATATTAAAAAAGAATTGTATTTCCTTAGATATTTAAATTATGAATAAGCGTATTATGTTTTTTACTCTAGTTTTTAAATAAATTTGCATTATTATATTGACATTTGGCACTATATTAACTGCAATATTATATTCTAGCAACTATTATGTTTCTTTCTTTCTTTCTTTCTTTCTTTCTTTCTTTCTTTCTTCCTTTCTTCCTTCCTTCCTTTCTTTCTTTCGTTTGTCTTTGTTTTGTTTTTATTTTGTATATGTATCAATGTAAGCCACCTATAATTTATTGGAAGCTTGCTTCTGTTGATGGTGGATTTAAAATAAAGTAAAGTAAAAACAAAAATCTGCGAAATACCTGCTCCAAAATACGTAAATATTTATTTTTCTGGCTCCCTTTTTGCTGCTTGCTTTCCAATTCCGGCGACCTCCTCTAATTGTCACAAGAACCTTGACTTACATTAGAAGATTCCGCTATAAAAGAACCCCAGGGTTCAATTTAAACTACCTCCCATTTACGAAATTATACAGACCTCTATCCTTTCCACACATTTCCACTCTTTTTTTTTTAATTCTACACATCTCCAAAGGGTTAACACTACCAATTTCAAAATCACAGCATTTTGAAGTTTCACATAAGAACTTTCCTCAGGATGGAAATCAATGCTACCACAATTTGGAATAGTTGGCCACACTACCACCCATCTAATGTAATTATGCAAACAGCGTACACCTATTAGCCCTCCTGTATATAAATAAGGGCGTAATAGGCCGTAATAAGAGCTATTACTACAAGAACCCGTATGTAGTACACTAAAGACATCCACTTTGTGGACTTATAATTTGAAAAAATTAAATTGCGGTTGGTGTTAACAAAAGGTTGAATAAGGTGGGAAGTGAGGTAGAGAAAGTTTTTCCAGAAAAGCAGTGAAATTATCTGATGTTGTGTTTGTTGTTGCATTTCCCCGCAAAGAGCGCCACCGTGTGATGCTAATGTGACGGACAACACGGATTCATGTCGTTATGGACAATTTAACACAACCGACGGATATATTTTTTCTTCCCCTCTCCGCTCGGAGCTCTTGATTTCTGGGCTCGCTGATAAAATTGCTTTTGTTATTCAAATTAGTTGAGACTTAAAATATACGTACAGACATCGAACTAAATCATTTTAGAACACCAGTTCCCTCTCTACAGTATGATATAAGAGTTTTGGATTAATAGGTTACTTTTACTGTATTAGTAATGTGATTTATTTCTGAAAAAAACAAACATTGCAGCGTCTCTTCTGTTCGAAATGCGGGGATAATGAACTTGTAAGAATGAAATATCGAAAAAAGAAAAAAATATATGATGTGCATATGGGCTATTCCATATGAAGTCGATCAGTAAAAAACCTCGCATTTTTTTATACTCTAATTTTTTCCCTACTTATACAAGGTGCTGAGGGGAGTGCATTTTCAAAAATATACTATCGAAAGTCAAACGGTTTTCGTATTATTGAGCGACAAATTTAGCGTATTTTATAAAAACAAGCTTCTTTCAGCGCTCAGAACTCTGGAACCATTTACTGCAGAACATTGAACGAGAGCTTATTTTGAAGCTGACATTTGGTAGGTTATGTTAAGAAGTAATCCTTATTTTTATTGTACACAGAGAGACAGATAATCTGATTTTACTTGCTTTTAGGCTTTTTGGCCATTTGTAAAAATGTAAAAAAATGTTGAGAAAAAAACTCGCATTATTAAGAGGGATTCGGCATTGTTTGCTTAGCGGTACGGCAATAAGTTTCGAGGGTATTAAATAAATTATTTTCACACGCCTAGACTTGAACGGTGCAGTACCGCACGCACTGGCCGAGAGCTGAAGATAAGCGAGCGTTGGGCGTCATTTTACTTCTGTGTTTATGAAAACCTGTGATAAAGCTAGCACAGCCATGCGCTGCTAGACGACACATCACGTGTTTGTCTCCTGGCCTTGCTTGTCTCGGCTATCTCCCGTCTCGCAGTCAGCTGGTTAGTTCACGCGCGTACTATTTATTTTCTTTATTTGATATTTTCAATATTTTCTTATCAACATACCATCAGTAAAAAATATGTGTTTATTTGTACTTTCAATGCGGAATCTAACTATATATTTTAAAAATATTTTTTTCCTAGCCAAAGGCGTCTTAATGAGGAAAAATCTTAATTTCTCCATTTCCATAAAAAGTAAGAAAATCTGTTTATATGTCAATATAAACTTTAATTTCCCAGCATCTAAATAAACCATGATTTTGATCATTGGGTGGAAGGGTTTCGGAGCTACAACAGTTTAAAGTTGCTAATTTTATGAAAATACGATAAATTAAAATATTTTAAATTTAAACACTATGAAGTTCTGATGCCTCAAACTTTGCACAAAGCATTGTATGACAGTTCTCTACGTACAAAAAAAAGTTTCATTGTATTTAGAAATTGTAAAGTCAATTTTCTCTATATTTCGGTCGATTTGAGATGGAATAGCACATATGTAGCTGAGACATGCACAACACCTCATAGATCGTCATGATGTCTTTTAAGCATTAATTGGTGATAGCGAGGTGGTATTTGGCGAGATGAGGCCGAGGATTCGCCATAGTTTATCATAAGGCAAATGCCAGGTAATCTGTTGGCGAATTCTCGGACTCACCCCATCTCACTATATCTCACCAAAAAAAAAAATTATAAAACATTGAAATTGAAAATTGTATAAAAATTGTAAAAAAAATTGAAATTGTATTTGTATATTTTCTTCAACATTCAAAATGGTGACAGTTCACTGTGCGGCGATGAAGCGTTTCCGTCATAACTCATAAACTTGTTAACTTTTTCATGTTCTCTCTCTTTTATTTTATTGTTAAAACTCATGTTTACAATACATTCCTTAATAAATAATATATATATATATATATATATATATATATATATATTATTTTGTATTAGAAGAAAATACTGATATTTGACCATTTTTAAAAATGAATTTATTTTTTATCAGACAATCTATCAAAGGTAGAGAAGTGATTTTGCATCATAATGTAGATATGACATGCATAAATAGACACAAAAAATTTCATCACATAATGTTGGATAGTTATGAGGGAAACGCTTCATCACTGCACAGTGAACTGAATTTTTAAAATAGAAATGTAAATTAAATCGTAAAAATATTTTTTCATATAGCAGAAGAACAGTGTTTTACATATACTAATTTTCATTATTGTACAAGATGCAATAATGAAGGAAAAAATGTATGTATGTATGTATGTATGTATGTATGTATGTATGTATGTATGTATGTATGTATGTATGTATTCACACTGCAAATGGGTATATGCCCGGTGGCAGTGGTAACTAATTACACTCAATAATGACAATTAATAATAAACACAACTAATAAAAAACAATAATTAATAATAACAATAATAATATTAGTAATAATATAATAATAATAATAATAATAATAATAATAATAATAATAATAATAATAATAATAATAATAATAATAATAATAATAATAACAAAGAGCATCCTAAATTAAATGAAGCATGGTCACTTAAAATAATATTTAAAGTAAATCTAATTCGTATCTTAACCCTAAGTTCGAACTAAAACCCACGAGTATGACTGGTTCATACCTGCACAAGTACCTTTCGGCACTACACTTATTTAGCTGTCAACTCACTCACTGCACTGATTCTACCTGATTTCACTAACACTTCTAACCATTTCACTGTTCAAATACTTTGCACAGCCACTTCACTGACACCAACACACTTCACTTACACAATAGACTTCACTGACACTACACACTTCACTGACACAACACACTTCCAAAATTTTGCTGCTGTAAGCTGTACCTAACCCCTTAATAATGGATTAAAATTTTGTATGTCAATTTTGAATATGTCATATCTCTTGTAGGTGAAAAGTAGTATGTTAATCAGCCTTGTGTGATGTTCCTCCCTTAGCTTGAATAAAATTAAATTTGAAAAAAACTGGCACTTAGCACATTTAGAATGTTAGACGTCAATTTCTAAAAATTCTATTAGGCCTACGCTTTTTTGTTTAGGAACACGATCCCTAACACCAGTAAAATTCTCGGTATTTATACTGTTTACTCTCTGTATATACAGATATAAAAACAATTGACGAATTTTAATATTTTGTGAAAAGACACTCCTAACGCTTAAATCATATTTTGAGTAACTGACATACCGTACATTGAACTGCAATTACTTCTTCATATTTGAAGATATCGTCTTACTATATTAATTATGGTGTTGATAGAACGTCATGAAACTGCCTCTTAAATTAACCACCGTATGCGTTTGTATATATGTCCCATTTGTCGCGATCAGCGTCAATATCTGAGTCGCAAATAAAACATAAAAAAACCCACCTGAAATCATTGTTTTGCTGAAATCACAAACAATTCTTATGGGAAAAGCGTTCAAATATTAGGACAATTTGAATTCGTGATTCTGAGTATCTCAAATAAAATAGCCTCAGCATTCAGGGAGATCACAGTATAATTACGTAACTATCAACATTGATTCAATTTAGTACAGAAGGGAGCTGTGTTTTAATTAATTGGGATAAGAACTTAATTATAACTAATGAGGATGCTTTGTAAAGTGGTCTGAAGCCGAATTTAAGGTCCGAAACCACCATTTAGTGACGTCAAGCGACGCTCGGTTTCTGCTTTTATCTCTGTCATAACTTCGATAATTTATTGGAGTAAATTTCTATGATAATTTTCTTTAAAGATCAACCATGATAATGAGGGACGAAAGGTATTATTATTTCTTCTTTTGTCTCAAAACCAAACAAGTGTGGAAAATGTAGGGGAGAGTTGGGTAATATCGGACATCGGGTAATATCGGACAGTGAGTTTCTTTCATCTACCACCAGATGATAGTACCTGAATGACATGGTTACGTTTCTGTGATGTCGCATACAGAAACGTAACCATGTTATTCAGGTACTACCATCTGGTGGTAGATGAAAGAAATGCACTGTCCGATATTACCCGATGTCCGATACTACCCATACTCTCCACTAAATGGTGTATATCCATCCAGTAATAATTTCAGCTGCTGGAATAGTTCCGCGATTATTTGCCCCTCTATGAGACATTTTTGAAACAACTGTCATTTCATGAACTCTGGCATATTTAACTTTTGAAATACATATACAAGAAGCTACCCGAATGAACAATATGGAATAATAATTCATAAAGTTGTAGGCCTATTCCTATCATACGAGTTTTGTTCCCCGGGTGAATACATGAGTTAAATTCTATAAGTGTGTGTGTGCAAAAACAATAATAATATATGGCGTTGTTAGCAGAAGAGGAAATGATACTAAAGAATATGCTAATGGAGCTAAATGACAGCTGAGCAGTATGGGATGAAGATAAATGCAAGTAAGACGAAGACCATGGTCATAGGAAGAAAAATACAGAAGATAAACTTGCGAATTCTAAATGAAGCAGTAGAGCAAGTGGACAGCTTCAAATACTTGGGGTGTACTATAAACAGTAACATGAGCTGCAGCCAGGAAGTCAAAAGGAAGATAGCAATGGCCAAGAAAGCGTTTGGTATAAAAAGCAGCATCTTCTGCGGACCTCTGGAAAAAGAACTAAAGAAGAGACTAGTGAAGTGCTTAGTATGGAGTATGGCATTGTATGGGACAGGAACATGGACATTACGACGAAGTGAAGAGAATCGAATAGAAGCGTGGATATGAAGAATGGAACGTGTGAAGTGGACAGACAGAATAAGAACTGAAGTTATGTTGGAAAGAGTGGGTGAAGAAAGAATGATGCTGAAACTGATCAGGAAGAAGAAAAGGAATTGGTTGGGTCACTAGCTGAGAAGAAACTGCCTACTGAAGGATGCATTAGAAGGAATGGTGAACGGGAGAAGAGTTTGGGGTAGAAGAAGATATCAGATGATAGACGACATCGTATGAAGGAACGAAGAGGAAGGTAGAAAATAGGAAAGATTGAAGAAAGCTGGGTTTGCAGTGAAATGTCTGGCCTTGGACAGAACACTAAAGAGAAGTGGAAGAGAAGGCCGAATGGCCTTAACTCTGCCAGTTAAAATAAACCATTATTATTATTATTATTATTATTATTATTATTATTATTATTATTAAATGAATGAATGAATGGATAAATAATACTAGCTTTTGATGTATTTTATTTGTGTAGAAAATTATTTGCAATAAGGGTTCGAAGTTTAATTTATCTCAAAACTCATTTTTATGACTTATCTTCCTTTACCCAAACATCATCGAATTTGCCTTGTATAATTTATTTCTCAGCTGATGAGGACGATGATGATGATGTATAATAATAATAATAATAATAATAATAATAATAATAATAATAATAATACTTACTTACTGGCTTTTAAGGAACCCGAAGGTTCATTGCCGCCCTCACATAAGCCCGCCATTGGTCCCTATCCTGAGCAAGATTAATCCATTCTCTATTATCATATCCCACCTCCCTCAAATCCACTTAATTTTAATAATAATAATAATAATAATAATAATAATAATAATAATAATAATAATATAAAACAATATTTATGTACGCGAGTTCAATTCTCAGCTTATATGGCTAAAGTGAAGAATAGGCCACGTTAAGGTTTTTCGAATAGGAAATTTGTTTAATCTCCTGAGAGAACCGGCTCACCATTGTGACACTACATATTTCTATGAACACAAAATATAGCAAAATAAATTATATATAGCACTATAAATTAAGGAGCTGGGTATCCTCAGATATCATTTAACCCTGAAGATGAGGAAGATGAACATCCTCGAAACGTCGGTGGATCACCAACTTATGACCTGGCTGGAAGCCCGAGAAAATTTCGAATTATCACGTCGCCAGGAAAGCTTCAGCAGTTATTTCAAAGAGTTTAGAATTTAAACCAAAGGGCAGAGGTGAAAATGAGTTGTTTATTCTGTGACAACCGGGGTCTCAGTCCACCCGCCCCGAATCGTGTCTTTATTATATTAGTGAAAATAAGGCACAGGCTACTAAAAACGCCTGTTAAATACAAATTGAAGTACACCATTCCTAAATAAAATATCATATACGTGGAGACGTACTACCACCATTTGAAAAATAAAAAGACGGAACGAAATATCCCTTGTTTGCTAATGAAATTAAATTCCTATCTAACCTTGATCATTGGCAGCGGGGCTACTTTTTACTGCTAGTAGGCCAACTTGTCACTCATCATACCCTTCCTAAACTTGTCACTAACAGTGGGGGTACTTGTCACTGGCAGCGGGACTGCTTGTCACAGATAGTAGGGATACTTGTCACTAACATGGGGCTACTTGTCTCTGACAGTGTTTCCATTACTTCCTGCCTACACATATACACACTTGAGTAACGACTTTTCATCTGCAGCTGTTGGCAACATACAAGTGGGCTCACTAATTAATCTGCATCAGTAAACAGAAATTGTGGCGGAATCGTTTAGAAAAACAGTAGCAAAATCCGATTTATAATAATAATTATTATTTATTTACTAATATTTAATGTGCTGTACAATAGCCAGGGCCAATAACAGTTCAGCACAAAGCAATTCATTACAAAAATATTAACAATGATATAAATTACAATAAAAATACGTTGGAATAATTATTTAAAATAATGACAAAAAGTGATGATAATTGAAAATGAAAGAATTGAATCATATAAATGAATATAATACAAATGATATAGAAGATGATGAGAATAATATTATAATACATATCTAAACAAAAGACATAAATTAATAACCGACATAAAACTCCAAAAAGTATACACCACACATTAAATGGATCCAGTTCAATCCATACAAATTAGCATATTTTATGCATCTGCAGACCGAAGAGAGAGATTTAGAATTTCTATTATAAAAATTTTGTGGAATCGTAAACCGTTAGCAGGAATACGAAGACTGATATTGCTTAAAAAGGATTCACAATCAATATCCCCTTAAGACTTTACAAAAATATGAATAATCTAGATCTTGACGTCTTGTAAATAAACTACAGCAATTAAAATATTTGCACTTAATCTCATATTTATAATCATCGGAATTGGGTAAAAATAAGAACACAAGGAAATAAATTTTCTTTGAATATTCTCAATTTAGCCGAGTCAGTAGAAGTAATGGAGTTCCATACAACAGATGCATATTCAAGCTTGGATCTGACCAACGTATAGTATACAATTAATAGACACATGGGAGTATAAAAAGAATAAGTTATAGATCTAATTATTAGATCAAGCATTCTTAATGAATGGGTATAAATATATTGCACATGATCATGCAAATATAGGGGAGAGTCGGGTAGTATCGGACATCGGGTAGTATCGGACAATGCGTTTCTTTCATCTACCACCATATGGTAGTACCTGAATGACATGGTTACGTTTCTCTATGCGACATCACAGAAACGTAACCATGTCAATCAGGTACTATCATCGTGTGGTAGATGAAAGAAACTCACTGTCCGATATTACCCGATGTCCGATACTACCTGACTCTCTCCTAATTTCGAATCAAGTAGGACACCAAGATCTCTAATGCAATCTTTCCTAGTAATTATGACATTATTAAGAGAATAATTAAATTTTAGGGAAGTAGTTTTTCGTGAGAATGAAATGACAAAATTTGTAGATTGATTGATTTTCATTTCATTTTCAACATACCATAGATGATAATTTATTTTATTTATTTATTTATTTATTTAGAATATTAACGTGCAAAACAACAGCACAAGGCCAATTAAAGTTTAGCACGATACAAAAGAGAACAAAACAACAAATGATGATGAGAATGAATGATAGAAAATGGCAATGAGATGAAATACAAACAATATAATAGTCTACATCAATCATAGATCAAATAAAAATTATAAAAATATAATAAGATAATTGAAATAATGGAATAGTCTATATTAATCAATTGACCAAATGTAAGGAAAAAAAATGGACAAATAATTATTAAAATTAGATCAGTGAGTTAAAACTCGAAAAGTATATACTACACATTAAATGGATCCAAGTTGAATCCATGCAAATTAGCATATTTAATACATCTGCAGACCGGAGACAGAGATTTAGAATTCCTATTATAAAACAATTTATGAAATCTTAAACCATTAGCTGGAATACGAAGACTGATATTGTTTATGGAAGATTCACAATCAGTATCACCCTTAATGACTTTTTTATTTTGATGTACCGAAGTACATATGATATTTCCATGCAGATATTCTGCTTCATCAGATGATGACAGAGAGATGGAACGGAGAAAAATTCTCTCCGGCGCCGGGATTTGAACCCGGGTTTTCAGCTCTCCGTGCTGATGCTTTAACCACTAAGCCACACCGGATACAATCTCGACGCCGTTTAGAATCGTCTCAGATTAAGCTCCATCTCTTGGGTTCCCTCTGGTGGCCGCCCTCTGCACTACGTCATAGATGTCTATGCACGCAGGACCGAAGTCCATACATGTGTAGAGGTGCACTCAGATGAGTGACTGGTTGGCCGGGGTCCGACGGTGGAGCTTAATCTGAGACGATTCTAAACGGCGTCGAGATTGTATCCGGTGTGGCTTAGTGGTTAAAGCATCAGCACGGAGAGCTGAAAACCCGGGTTCAAATCCCGGCGCCGGAGAGAATTTTTCTCCGTTCCATCTCTCTGTCATCATCTGATGAAGCAGAATATCTGCATGGAAATATCATATGTACTTCGGTACATCAAAATAAATATGATATGCGTAATAAATCACTTTGTGATTTAAAGACGGCGCCCATACCGTCGGACCCCGGCCAACCAGTCACTCATCTGAGTGCACCTCTACACATGTATGGACTTCGGTCCTGCGTGCATAGACATCTATGACGTAGTGCAGAGGGCGGCCACCAGAGGGAACCCAAGAGATGGAGCTTAATCTGAGACGATTCTAAACGGCGTCGAGATTGTATCCGGTGTGGCTTAGTGGTTAAAGCATCAGCACGGAGAGCTGAAAACCCGGGTTCAAATCCCGGCGCCGGAGAGAATTTTTCTCCGTTCCATCTCTCTGTCATCACTTAATGACTTTACAAAAAAATAAATAATCAAGATCCTGACGTCTGGTGAACAAACTACCGCAATTGAAATATTTGCATTTAATCTCATAGTTATAATCGGAATTTGGTAAAAATCTATAAGTACACAAGGAAATAAATTTTCTTTGAATATTCTCCAATTTAGCCGAGTCAGTGGGAGTAATGGAGTTCCATACAACAGATGCATATTCAAGTTTGGATCTAACCAACGTATAGTATAAAATTAATAAACACATGGGAGTGGAAAAAGAATAAGTTATAGACCTAATTAGACCAAGCATTCTTAAGGAATGGGTGTAAATATATTGCACATGATCATGGAAATATAATTTTGAATCAAGTAAGACACCAAGATCTCTAATACAATCTTTCTTAGTAATTACGACATTACTAAGAGAATAATTAAATTTTTGGGAAGTAGTTTTCAGTGAGAAGGAAATAAAAGTTTTGGATTGATTAATTTTCATTCCATTTTCAACAGACCATTGTAAAATTGAATTAATGTCATTTTGAAGAATTTGACAATCAGCCGAACTATTAATTTTACGGAAGATTTTGATAATAAATAATAATAATAATAATAATAATAATAATAATAATAATAATAATAATAATAATAATAATAATAGCAATAACAATAATAACAATACAATGTTTTATTTATTCTGACAGAAGTAAGCCTGTAAGGCCTTCTCTTCCACTCAACCAGAGTTATCATATTTGTAATCTTGCAACGCTTGATTAGAAACTTACATTCGTGTAAATATTGTCGCAATTATATAATGGAGTAAAATAAACAAAAAAAATGCTTAAAGATAAATAAAAAAGTAGAACTATGTAGAGGTTACTAAAAAGAAATGAAGTCCATGTACTGAACTGTCAGTATATAGGATATTGGTGTAATAAAAGAAAGCAGTATTTAAGCACGCGAATACAACATTCTTGATTACTTACTTTCACCACCTCTTCCAGCACAAATATTTATTAGTGACATAATCAAACGTTATAGCCCGTCAATAGTTTCTATTACAAGAAATGCATGCACAGATGCATTCCATAACCTGACACGATAAGTTCTACAATTAATACGATGGAATGGATAAATCAGACACTCCTCCATGTTCACGACACATCAAACTAGTGTATTTCTTTTATTTTATAAATTATTATGTATTAATACGTACATTAGAGTCAATTAAATCATTACTGTCAATTACAGTATATGTTATGTGTATGTAAACTGCTTAGACTTAAATTATGTTACAAAATGTAATTCTGTGTATATTATGATTAAATACACTCATTCAGAAGACTTCTTAAAGCAGTACCTATACTAGAACCCATTAGTAAGATACGAACTTTCTGTTGTTTAAGAACAAAAATAAGGAAATATTCTCAAGTTCAATAACAGTATGCGTGCTATTGTTATGTAATACACTTGTGTTGCTTTCCAACCCAATTAATTGTCATGAACATGAAACATATTAAATAATAGACTAGTTGACAATAATTGTTCACTTTCAATAATTTTTACGATCCAATCTATTACTGTAATTTATGGGAAAGAAGCCATCAGTGGACCATCTAATGATTTCTTATTTTATCTAACAAAGGCAATGCCTTAAAATTCCGTTCATAGGGTTGAACAATTAAATTACTAATAAGGAATGATAAAATGAAGTTTTAGGGCTGCACCCTATTTATATCTGTTTAAAGATTAGCTCATATAAAATTCGGCTAATGGTTCAATGAAGGCGACAGGGTTCTATGAACGGACCATCGTGTTCCCATGAATGGACCAAAAGGAAATTTTTTTAAATATCTCAAAATAATGTCAACAAAGGAAAAATCATAAAAATGAATAAACATAAATTCGATTACTGGATGTTGAATTTAATTTTAATCCAATTTTAAACGTATTTTGAAACTGAAAATCATGAAAAATACAGTCCTTGTCATTTCAATATTTTAAAGTTTTAAGCTATATCAAATTAGCTAATACAGTAGTTATAAATGTTAGCATACAACTTTAAATTACATGACAGCAACATAATGATGTGATTTTACATATAACATTATTTTCTGGAGTCTGAGATTATTATTATATTGTAGATAACATAGTCTTCCTGTTCAAGACACACATGCCACACAAAGTATTTCTTTCGACTCACTCTAACATTTGCACATGAGCTTCATGTACCAATTTCCTACAAGACATAGGCTACATTGAATCATATTTTCCTCTATGGTTTCTTCACACATGGAACAAAACCAGGAGTCTTGATTTTGATTGCTTCCTGAAGAGAATTGGTTTTCATGAATGATCCATTTTAAAATGCAATCCATTCATGGGAACTCCAGCTGGTCCATCCATAGCGACTTCGCCATTTTCTAATCACACTTTAAGCGCGCTGAGAGGTTATACAAAATTTATGGATATAGAACTAAAAATGAAGCAGACAGAACACTGCTTCCAGTTATATATGTCATTTCATAACTTAATGTCATTAAGCCAATCTACTCTGTACTTAAAGTTACTTTAAAATTACAGTAAAAATAACGAAAACATATCTGAGCTTCTTGTTCAGCCCACGTGTTTGCTGCCGCCACCAAAGACAACTCAGGAGTGATACACACTAGGGGGAACCTTGAGGTGACGTTTCACGCATACGCAGTCAATATGACCAAGAATATGGCAACGGTTCATCGATGGCTGCTTTCTCCTATACCTGTGGGTATGCTAGCCACACTTAATTTAGTAAATGTGACTTGCTGGCGACGAATTTAAAATTTACAGATGCAAGTGTTGAAGAATTTTCAGCGTTCCAGAAGAACTCTGTGTCCATGTTTCGAAACTTCTAGGTTCCATATTTATTTTAAGAAAATAATAAAAGCGCGGCGATAAGTTTTGTTTCTCTTTCACTATGCTATGGAGGGAGGAAATAGGAGAATGTGTTATTTTTGACATAACGATAGTTGAATAAAATCGTAAAATCAAACATTAAGGACAAACATTTGAATGTGTTGCGATATTTTTGGTAGTTGCACTGTCGTATCACAGATGAAAAAACAACTACGACACAGTGCAAATACCCAAAAATATCGCTTCACACTGAATACTAAGAAAGTCTTATCACAATTACTAAAAATATAAGTTATGTGTAAAGAACTGAAGAAATCAAATATGTAGGTGCTGCAAGCAGAAAATGTCCAAAACATGAATGTCATTATTATTGTTGTTATTTATGATGATAATGCTGCTGCTGCTGCTGCTGCTGCTGATGATGATGATGATGATGATGATGATGATGTCTATTAGCCGTACAACATCTCACCCAGACTTTTTCCATAATCGAACCATGATTTTCTCAATTACGAAACTGTTCACTAAGAAGTGCTGAACATCATGCCAAATTTAACAAAAATCTGTTTATCTGGGCAGGGCTACAAATTCTTAACGATAAAAATGGAGAACCTGATATAATCTAATCCTTCTAATTCTTTTCAATGAATTCAAAAGGTGAAATAACTGCGTTTTGCAAACCTTGTTAAGAATGACGATGAAGATACACGAGACCAGAGATCTGTTGTGCATACTAAATATATATGCTTATATGTCCCGAACCATCTCCACTACATTCTATTTACCGTAGTATTGATGTGGAATTACCACACAATTCTCCCACTGGTTACGTCTATATTATGGCTGATAAAGAAGGCAATACGATGTGAAAACAGACATCACTTGTGCTAGCAATGAATGTCAGAGGAAACTGAACTGTCGAGATGGAAAGTAAATATGAAAATGAGACTTTTGCAAACGTGGATTTGTTTTCTTACAGCAGAACATGGTTATAAGATGCGTAACATATTGCTGATATTTGCATATGTGTTGTAATTAAATGGTTGTTTTTACTGTTTACTTTTGTCGTATGATTCCTGACGAGTAAAAAGTTCCCTATTGCTTTCTTTACGTTGATTTGCTTATAAAATACTCCTACTGAGCTTAGCTTTAAATAAATATCAACCATTGACAATAAACATTTCAATTAAACTATTTGATTTAGATCATTTTCTTATGAACACCACAATGTTGAATGAATAAAAGTGGGAGAACATATCAACGTGTCGAATTGGTTAAAACTGGTTCAGGATATATTCAGAGATTTTAAGGTGTTAAATTATACTAGTACAAAAAACTTTTCTAACGAATTGAAATTTAGTTTTACGGTTTTCCTCGTATTACAGATAAAACGTATTTATTTACATACTTATTGATTTTTTAGTTGTCTTTATTTTTATGTACGTATTATACCCTTCATATGTATTTCGCAGTCCGTATATTTAATGAAAGATTTGTTATTCGAACATCGCATTCACT
Organism: Periplaneta americana; assembly: GCF_040183065.1. NCBI lineage: Eukaryota > Metazoa > Arthropoda > Insecta > Blattodea > Blattidae > Periplaneta > Periplaneta americana. The sequence continues at coordinate 44,170,712 of NC_091122.1, read as the reverse complement.
TGTATTTTCTCATTATAAACTATAAAGTGATAACCTTAAGTTAAAATTGTATTAATGTTTCCTTTTATTTTATGCAATAGGAAAGTTAAATATTGAATTACTGTAGTGAGACGCCCAAGAAGAAGATGGGAAAATGAAGAAATTGTAAATGTTTCCTATATGGACGGAATAGACCATATCGGCCTACCATGAAGATGACGATGATGATGATTATGATGTTGAATTATTGTAACTGATTTCGAATAAATAGTCAACTTGATTTTTTTTTTATTTTAGCTTGATTTATTTGAGTAAGAATTCGAAAATGATGCACTTGCATTGTCTGGATCAAGTGATTCAGGAATGTTGGATATAAACAAAATCCGTCTGCTAAGTTCTGGTGGAAAAAGATATTATAAAGGCAGACAGAAGATAGGTCGCATGAAGAAATGAAGAAAATATGGGTCAGATAGACAAAAGTAAAGACAGCTGAACAGAACTGAAAGCAGATGTACAAAAGGCGGGATAAATAAATAGAAGACACTAAAGATGATCAGAAGACAGGACAGATGAACAGAAGATAGGATAGATTGACAGAAGACAGAGTAGATGAACAAAATTTAGGATAGATGGCCAGAACACAGGACAGATGCGCAGAAGATAGGGTAGATGTTCAGAAAACGGGATAGATGACAGAAGACGACATGACAAATAGAGAGAAGGCAGGATAGATTGACAGAAGGCAAGATAAATTTACAGAAGCCAGGATAGATGAGCAGAAGTTACGCAAGATTGACATATGCCAGGATAGATGACAGAAGACAGGATACTTACCATAGAAAGTATTCATTCTACAGAAGCGTTAGAGTGCGGCAGAGAAAGACAAATTTTGTCAATTTTTGCTATGTTTTGAAACATGAGTTGATGGTTAAGATTTTTAGCATTCTTCTATTTGTTTCCAAAATTCTAGAATTGGCAACTTAATTAATTATGGCGATTTTTTTAACGGAGGAAAATTTGGGCAAAAGAGTAAATGAGGAAAATTTGGGCAAAAGAGTAAATAAGATTGTTCAAAGATCAAGCATTTAACTTGAGCCCCTAATTAACAAATTTAAGTCGAAAATGAATTCTGAAATGGTACAAAATGACTGTAATCTGTAACTGACAACCCAAATTACCTTTCGCCTCGTTTCTCTTCTCTCTAATCACGATGTAAGTACCATTTCACTTCTCTGTGGCACGCAAAGTATACCCCTTCATAGAGCATCTTGTATTCTTGTTACTCCTCATCTTTTACCATCTCCACCTCGCGACAATGGAATTCCTTGTCGCAAAGTATTAGGGGTTGCATGACAGTAAACACTTTAAAAAATAGCTTAGTCTAAAGGATAACCTTCTTAGCAGTTCACTCTAATTATACTAACTTAAACTGTCACTGATCACATGGTAACTTCTTTCTTTAGACATATATCCTGATAGCACTGTATTTTCACAATTGTCTCATAATAATCTCTTTCTATTGTTTAACATTATTTGAAATATGTCAACATTCTATGTATACTAGTTTAATTCTGCTACACAGTTTGTATTTTACTGTTTAATTAATAAATAACTCTTGTATACACGTAACTCTTTGTAGCTTATAAGTTCATTTATACGTATTTTTTTAGTATGTATACTTTTTGCTGGTTGAGTGGAAGAGAAGGCCTTACGGCCTTAACTCTGCCAGTCAAAATAAATTATTATAAAGAAGTAGAGAAGCTCTTGTGTGATTGTATGGTTATGAATGAGAGAGAGGGAGAGATTCCTAAAAGGCTGGTGAATCCAGGAATGCTTATTTCATCACTCTTGAACGCAAAATTGAAGGTTATTGTGCCCACAAAACAATAGAACATAGCTATTTCGAATCACTGGGCTTGGGAGTTTCTCAGAATGTTAGGCTCCTTGTTCTGTTCTAAGAGTAAATAATTGTCCATCAGTAATAAGTAGGGAAAAAACACACCGAAAAACCCTTAGGGCTACATGTTTGCAGTTATTTTAAAAACAAATCCTGCAGAAAAGTATATTTTATTATCCGTGTACTAAAAAGGATAAATGTTCATTTTCACTCTTGCTTAAAAAAGTCCCTTGTGCAGGCGTTTGTATTTCCCTATACTGACATTTTACTGACTGACCTCTCCAGCGACAACAAAACGAAACTTCAACGTGCTCATAATTTGTGTGTACGTTTTGTAAGCAATGTTCGTAAATATGATCATATTACCCCATCCCTGGAAACAATAGGTTGGCTTAAACTAGATAAGAAAAGAAATTTACATTCACTTCTCCTTCTCTTCGAAATCTTGAACTCTTCTATTCCTTCGTACCTGTCGTCTCGCTTCACTTACCTTTCTTCCCACCACAATCTGAACACACGCTCTCGCCATGAAACAATACTAACAATACCATCCCATCGCACCTCCTCATACTCATCCTCTTTCACAATAGCCCTGCCAAGACTCTGGAATTCGTTACCTGCTAGCATCAGGGACTGTCGAAATAAAATTGAATTCAAACGCAAACTTACTAGGCACTTGGTCAGTAATTGAGACTCGTTCAGACATGGCTTCTTGCAAATAGTTCTCTTAATCTATCACCAAAATATTTCAATATCCTGTAATTTCATCACTATAGAATTTTGTTATTGTAGTAGGTTTAATTTGTAATTCAGTAAATACAAAATTATTCTTTGTTCTTAACTTCTACGATAAAATATCTAGCTTTCATTAATCAGGTAATCTTGTCATACTTTAATTTTTATTGTAATTGTAATTGTAAATTTAATATTAATTGTAATGTTATTCTTCATATTATAGTTGTAATCCCCTGGTAGAGGGGCAGAAAAGGCCTGACGGCCTTATCTCTACCAGGTTAAATAAATAAATACTAATACTAATACATCTCTTTTCGTTTGAAAAATCCCTACACATGGCAACACTGCAAGTTAATCTTTAGCCGTTGAGTGCACCGTGACGGTTTGTCATGACTTATTCGTGAACTGTTACAATTTTCTCTGCTATAATCCCTATTCCAGGAATTTGTTGAAATTACGACGTTGTCTAGTGCAGAAAGTATTTGAAAACACCACCAACTAACATAACAAACAACAAAGCTATAATAACCAGATTGCAAGCATAATTTTGTGCGTTAATTACATCCAGAGCGGAGACTCAACTCTGAAAGAACTGTGGAGATATGAGTTATGAGAGACGTTCCGGCTGCAGACAGTTGCTATTCTAATTACCACTGTGCCATAGAGTTAGGAATTTTTAGTGCTTCATTGTTACTTGTAAACACGCTGACTCTACCAAAACACTTACTTGCTTATTATGTGTAGTCAGAATTCTTAAATCGGCACTTTATCATGATGATATAATTATTATCTCATGGTGAGTGCCGTCTGTATGAATACTTTTTATCTGACGTGGGAGATACTTTTACTGCTGTTATGCGTGTGACATGTTGTGTAATTGTTTGCTACATTGTTCTGAGCTACATGTTGCTTAGAGATAATGTAACTTAATACAGTAGAGCTTCAAATTATCTTAGTTTCTAGTAGCCATCATTGACTATTTCATGCCTTTAAGGCAGATTATCCGTGGGTTTGTTTACACCGACAAATTTAGATGCAAATAAATTTATATAGAAAAAACAAAAACTTTCGAGTAATTTTCATTAAGAATATTTCGCAAATACAGTTGTAAATAATCAATACAGAACATAACGCATATTACTATAGTGTCGGGTAAAAGTTTAAGCCGATGCGCTACTGAAAATAGTCGAATTTTGACAAATTGTATATTTTTTTCTTTATTTTCGCGCTAAAAATGTACGGTTTCATGAAATTTTATCTCAGTATCTTATTTGAAGCGGTTAGAAGCAAAGAGGTGTAAGTGACATTCCTATAAAAAAAATAAAGTGCATCCAGTGTAAAGTAAAGCATTTATAATTTCGGTGGTAAAAGGATATTATATTTTAACGTTTAAAATTAAAACTTCACGGAATTTACAACTTACTGTCGACCAATTAAAAATTTGTAGATGCAAATGTTGAATTTTCAGCGTTTCGGAAGAACTTAGTGTCCACTGTTTCGAAACTTCCAGGTTCTATATTTATTTTAAGAAAAGAATGAAAACGCGGCGATAAGTTTTCTTTCTGTTTCACGTATGCTATGAAGGGAGGGCAATGGGAGAATGGCATCTTATTTTCGATGTAACGATAGTTGAATAAAACCGTAAAATCAAACATTGAGGACAAATATTAGAATGTGTTCCGGCATATTTTGGTAGTTGCATTGTCGTGTCACAGAAGAAAAAACAACTAGCCTACGACACGGTGGATATCATAGCTAATAATCGAGTAAAGATTTCTTAAAAAGCTCGCTAATAATAGAGGAAAGATTTGTTAAAAAATGATAGATAATAGTCGAGTAAATATTTGTTAAAAAGGTCGATAATAGTCGAGTAAAGATTTGTTAAAAAGGTCGCTGATAATCGAGTACAAAGATTTGTTAAAAAAGGTCGATAATAGTCGAGTAAAGATTTGTTAAAAAGGTCGATAATAGTCGAGTAAAGATTTGTTAAATAATGATAGATAATAGTCGAGTAAAGATTTGTTAAAAAGGTCGATAATAGTCGAGTAAATATTTGTTATAAAAGCTCGCTAATAATAGAGGAAAGATTTGTTAAAAAATGATAGATAATAGTCGAGTAAATATTTGTTAAAAAGTTTGATAATAGTCGAGTAAAGATTTGTTAAAAAGGTCACTGATAATCGAGTACAAAGAATTGTTAAAAAAGGTCGATAATAGTCGAGTAAAGATTTGTTAAAAAGGTCGATAATAGTCGAGTAAAGATTTGTTAAATAATGATAGATAATAGTCGAGTAAAGATTTGTTAAAAAGGTCGATAATAGTCGACTAAAGATTTGTTAAAAAGGTTCCTAATAACGGATAAAGATTTGTTAAAGAGATCGTTAATAAACTTCAGTGCCGGAGGTTGATAGTCTGCTGTAAGATCTAGGAAGGGCGATGTCTTGCAGGTTCTCGCGGTCGAAGCTCCTTCACTTACCGCGTACTAGGCCGCGGTTTCTCCCGCTCAGACACTTCTTAGCTCAAACGAGCAGCCGAAAAGTTCAGATAAAGAGGACGGTCACCACAAGACTCATACTGTGCTTATCACTTGATAATTTATTTAAAATGTTTTATAATATATAGGTAGCTTATGAATATGGTTTTCGATGAAGGTATGATAAGGTACAATTACATATGCGTAGGCTAAAATATTTTAAATAAAATAGACATTAATATAGAGACGATGATAATGTTTTGTAAACAGAGGCGCCTCAACGGATGGGCGAAATGTGTGACGGTCCAGGGCTTCTCTGCTAAAGGGGCCTCGTGCCCGTGGGGTGCTAAAAATAAAAACTGAGTAAAATATTTGAAAGATGTAGCAATGTAAAGATACTTAAGATGACAGCATTGGAACCCCTTTCCTCTTTTTAAATTCTGAGTTGCATATTCTAATAGTATGAAAAAGATATAGGCCTATGCAAACATGGGAATTTTAGGCACTCAACCAGGCAGCAATCCTGCCCAATTTCAAGATTTCACCCCAACAACCTAATTATATGTAGTACGTCAGCTGCTTGTCTATGCGGATGACGTGAATATGTGAGGAGAAAATCAACAAACTATTAGCGAAAACACGGGAATTTTACTTGAAGCAAATATAGAGATAGATTTGGAAGTAAATCCCGAAAAGAGAAAATATATCATTATGTCTTGTGACCAGAACATAGCACGAAATGGAAATATAAAAATTGGAAATTTATCCTTTGGAAAGGTAGAAAAGTTCAAGTATCTCGGAGCAACAGTAACAAATAATATAAATAACACTCGGGAGGAAATTAAACGCAGAATAATCATAGTAAATGCGTGTTATTATTCGGTTGAGAAGCTTTTGTCATCCAGTGTGCTCTCAAAAAACCTAAAAGTCAGAATTTATAAAACAGTTATATTACCGGTTGTTCTGTATGGTTATGAAACTTGTCTCTCACTTTCAAAGAGAAACAGAGATTAAGGGTGTTTGAGAATAAGGTTCTTAGAAAAAATATTTGGGGCTAAAAGGGGTGAAGTTACAGGAGAATGGAGAAAGTTATACACAACGCAGATCTGCATGCATTGTATTCTTCACCTGACATAATTAGGAACATTAAATTCAGACGTTTGAGATGGGCAGGGCATGTAGAACGTATAGGCGAATGCAGAACTGCATATAGAGTGTTCGTTGGGAGGCCGGAGGGAATAAGACCTTTGTGGAGGCCGAAACGTAGATGGGAGGATAATATGTAAATGGATTTGAGGGAGGTGGGATATGATGGTAGAGACTGGATTAATCTTGCTTAGGATAGGGACCGATGGCGGGCTTATGTGAGGGCGGCAATGAACCTCCGGGTTCCTTAAAAGCCATTTGTAAGTAAGTAATAGTGACAGAATATCCTGTTGTTTTGCAATGTTCTAATTGTAAGTGAAAAGTACAATTAATTTTCAGTTATCCTTAAAGAGAGAAGTGCACAGTAGTTTTGTAAACTGATAGTTCCATTAAGTAGAGACTGCGATGAGGAAAGAAACTTCACATTGGGTGCTTTTAAAAGAGAAAAAAAGAGAAACAAAATCGAAGTTTAAGAGGAGCGGTTATGAAATATTTAAAAACAAATTCTAGCACGAGAATTTGAACAAAGTTTAGAATGACTGTGTAGTTTGGCGGTATTGACTGCAGAGAACGATATCGCTTCGAATATACAGAGATCGTGATGAATTCAGCTTCAGGAAAAATAGATGAATATATTTTAGGATGACTAAAATTATTAAAAGTCATGCTAACCAGTAATTTATTAGTTCATTCACTATTACAACCAGTACTATCAATGCTATTACTACCGATATTAGGCCTACTACTGCCTCTGCCACTACTACCAGTGGCGGATCCAGGATTCCATGGAAGGGTCCAAGTTTTTTGTTTCTACTACTGTTACTCGCCAGTCCTGATCGCTGCTAGGACGAGTCCACTAGTTACTATTCAAGGGGTGTACGCTAGTCCCTAGCAAACGCTTTAGTAACGTACCTACATATGTAAGACAGAAATAATATACTATTGGGTTTAATTTCATCAAAGTAAAATAAATGTTGACATATCATAAATATCGGAGGGGTAAAAGTAGGAGGAAGAATAATAAAATGCATTAGATTTGTTGATGATATGGCGTTGTTAGAAGAAGAGGAGACGCTGCTAAGGGATATGCTACTGGAGCTAAACGACAGCTGTGAGGAGTATGGGATGAAGATAAATGCAAATAAGACGAAGACCAGGTTGTCGCAAGAAAAATAAAGAAGGTAAACTTGCGAGTACTAAATGAGGCAGTAGAGCAAGTGAACAGCTTCAAATACTTGGGGTGTACTATAAGTCGAAAGGAGGATAGCAATGACAAAGAAAGCTTTTAACAGAAAGAGTATCTTCTGCGGACCTCTGGAGAAAGAACTAAGGAAGAGACCAGTGAAGCGCTTTGTGTGGAGTGTGCCTTTTTATGGGGGCAGAAACATGGACATAACGTCGAAGTGATGAGAAACGAATAGAAGCATTTGAAATGTGGATAAGGAGGAGAATGGAGCGTGTGAAGTGGACAGACAGAATAAGAAACGAAGCTCTGTTGGAAAGAGTGGGTGAAGAAAGAATGATGCTGAAACTGATCAGAAAGAGGAAAAGGAATTGGCTGGGTCACTGGCTGAAAAGAAACTGCCTACTGAAGGATGCACTGGAAAGAATGGTGAACAGAAGAAGAGTTCGGGGCAGAAGAAGATATCAGATGATAGACGACATTAAGATATATGGATCATATGAGGAAACAAAGAGGAAGGCAGAAAACAGAAAAGATTGGAGAATGGTGGGTTTGAAGTGAAATTCTGCCCACGGGCAAAACACGTATGTATGTATGTATGTATGTATGTATGTATGTATGTATGTATGTATGTATGTATGTATGTATGTATGTATGTATGTATGTATGTATGTATGTATTTATTATCGGTTCAAGTGGGAGGAACTTTTTGTTTGGTCGCAGAGGTACTGTTGAATGGACTTCACGCTCTCCGGACTTGCAACCGCTGGATTTTGCTATGTTGGGATATGTTAAGTCAAAGATCAAGGATGAGTCCTGAGCCGCATCACCTGGTGTGTGACTCGTGTTTTTTAAACAAGCGGTTTCTCCTTCAGACGTGTGTGGAACTTGATGGAAGACAAATAGACCACAGACTGTAATTAGTCTTATGGTGCCGGACTTTTCGGACAACCTGTAGTTTGTTGTAACACTGTAACTGAACAGAAGGGACTTTATGCGAACTTTCATATATGGCTATCTTTAAACTTTACAGCTGAAACTTGGCGTTGAAAACATGGAAAAACAAAACTATTTTCCCTCTCTGTTCCTATTTATCTGAAGCAGATGGTCAAATATGTATTCACTACAGCAGAGTCCCGGTAATCGGGGATGTGTTTTTGTAACTTGATATCTGGCCTTTGAAAAGGCAAACCGAGAGCGATTCGCTAATTGTGTGACAGAAATAAACTCACAGTGACGCGAACTGAAATGTACGTGACAATGCATGTTCATTTTTATGACACATTTTATATGTTTTGAGCATGATATTCAGGAAGATAGCTGTTTGCGAAAAAACAAATTGACAAAGTTTTTCTAGATATTGGAGTGGAAAGTAGTCAGTGATATTTCAATAAATAAGATCTTGCATTTCTTGTTTCATAAGTAATAATAATTAGTGATGAGAAATGTATGCAACTGCATATCTTAATGAAACTTAGTAATTACATGTTTCATGTTTAATTAAGATGATTGACGTATGGTTATTCGTCCATATATGTGCATAGTTTTTTTTTTTGGTAGCGAAAGAAACTGTTTTCTAGTTTTCAGGACTTTGTAGCAATTAAAAGGACTGATAACGCTGAATATGGAATAAGCATGAACTTAATTTATAATTGAATATGTTGAAAGGAACTAAGTCCACTTTTTAAAGTTTTGAGATAATCGAAAAAAACTGTTTTGTGGATAATCTATCGAAGATTAAACCAAAATATATTGTAAATATATTGTATATATATTTTGGTTTAATCTTCGATAGATTATCCACAAAACAGTTTTTTTCGATTATCTCAAAACTTTAAAAAGTGGACTTAGTTCCTTTCAACAATAACCGATTCAATTGTTATATGTGTAAATGCATTAAACCGCTACGCCTAGTTTAATATATTATAGATATACCGTAAAATGGGGTAACTTTGCACCAATTTCTTCTTAAAAATTTGTTTTCAGTCTGTATGTAGTCTTTAAATGTCTAATTTTGAGATGGAAATTTATTTTATACGTTCTATGGATTTGCGTTAATATATGTAGCCAGTCATATCTTCGAAAATAAATGTCTTTTGAAATTTATAACCTACCAAATGTTGGTGCAAAGTTACCCATAGTTGGGGGTTACTTTGCACCGCCAGAGTTTTAAGAGGGGTGGTGCAAAGTTTGCCACTGCTGGTGTTGCATTGCACCATACACGTGTTAAACAATGAAAATATAACGTATCAGGAACAGAAAAAATGGAAACACAGATTCAAAAACTGCTATAAATAGTAACACGGACAAAACTTCTTGAAAAAAACTACACAAAATTTCAATATAAGTGATCACATTCTTCTGAATTGTTGCTTCAAAAATATTTTCATTTCTTTCGAATGACAAGTCGAGATAACAGCACGTGAAAAACTGTAAAAAAATATATGTACCGTATTATTTTGTGTCAAGTTCTGAAATGGAATATAAGCAAGCCCTTTCTTGATACATTCTTGGGTGGATTTACTCTCCCAATTACATCCTCCCATTCATATTCCATAATATCCTCCCTTTCAGTTCATTTGCAGGATTTGAATGATTTCGTTACTGCCTTGATGACAGCACTGTTTGTTTTTATTCCCTGCTACCTGTCCAAGTCGAACCAATTGCTGACATCTTTTGGTTGGAACTCTGTCCCTCAGTGATAAGCCTAGTATCCTTCTCAACATTTTCCTTTGGCATATTTGGAGATTGTTACCAAGTTTGGCAGTGAGAGACCATGTATGACTTTAATATGTAATAAAAATAAAAACAAATTGAAGTAATTTAGCTGTAACACAAAGTGTGAATTATAGTAAGCGTTTTTAAACTTTATGCAAGGTCCTCAAATGAAAATAATGCAATTAAAATTTAAAAAATCTTCGTTTGTGTTATGGTGCAAAGTAACCCCAATTTAGCCTCAAATTCACCTTGATCAGAAAATTATTCTGTAACACCATTTGCCGACAAAAGAGCTGCACAAACGGAACTAGAAAGTCTAAATGTATGAATAAGGAACAGATACACGTATAACTTATCTTAGATTGTGCACACCATCTGTGATGAAAGATAATTAATTTGATCAATATTTCAATCAAATTATGCACACGTTCTGTTGTTAAGGTATAGAAATACCATAAACAAATTCTGTGACTTCGAACAGTGCAAAAATACTGCACACATATACATCTATTGGTGGAAATGATGAACAGATAAATTTGGTTCACGTAAACACCCCTAGAGTCCCGCGCCGTGGCGTCGCGGTCTAAGGCATCCCGCCTAGGACTCGCGTTACGGAATGCGCGCTGGTTCGAGTCATCATGGGGGAAGAAATTTTCTCATGAAATTTCGGCCAGTGTATGGGACCGGTGCCCACCCAGCATCGTGATGCACTTGGGGAGCTACGACAGGTAGCGAAATCCGGTTGCGAATACCAGCTATAACGGCTGGGGGGATCATCGTGTTAACCACACGATACCTCCATTCTGGTTGGATGATCGTCCACCTCTGCTTCGGCATATGAGCGTGAGGCCAGCAGCCGGCTGGTTGGTCTAGGCCCTTCACGAGCTGTAGCGCCACGGATTATTATTAAACACCCCTAGACCTATATAAAAAGTTTTTCATAGATGGTGCAAAGTTACCCCATTTTTCGGTACTTCTTAATATGGAAGCTATGTGGCCAACTATCCCTGTATTCCATGGCCATCTCCTCCTGACATCTAGGGAGAGATGACCAGTGTTTGTTTTTTAATATGTCATCATAAAGACGTGCTATTGTAATGGTTTACTTTCTGAAACTTCATTTAACTTGTTCGCTGACACTTTCTTAATAATTCTTCATTTGACAGGTCATCGAAAAAACTATGGTCATATATTTCGGACTTACCCTATTTTAGAGGTTTTAGTGCATAGGCCAGTGATGTCAAAGCAAGCGCATTTTTCTGACCTTGACGTCGTGCGTGGGCATCAAGCGTCAAGTATGGAAAGAGGAAGGGTTGTGTATATGAATAAGCAGCCTGTTGGATTAAGAAAACAGTAGTGCACAAACTTCAAATGGAACGTGAAATTTTATGTCGTTATATTTATATGGCTTCTTTCTGTTTGATATTATCTATATTGTCTGTAAAACAAAAGTACTAACACCAATTTCTTAATATTACAGTTGTGTTTCAAATGTTAATAACATAAAAGCTAATAAATACAATAAATGTGATGGAATAGTAATATACTTTAAAAATAGCATTGATATTAGTGTAATAGAAGCTGAAATTGAGCACTGTAATTCACTTCATTTTAAGATTAAGCTTGATAAGAGTGAAATTTTTTTCACCGCCATTTATAGATCCCCTAAAAACAATAAAAATGATTTCATAGACAATTTAGAGCAGTATTTATCCAATTTAGAAGGTTGTCGCAACCATATTATTGTTGGAGACATAAACATAGATATATTAGAAAATAGTATAGATTTAATTGGCAGTAAATATATGAATGTTCTCCATGAATATGGTTTTGTAAATTATTTAAATGCCATCACTAGGCCTTCAATATTTTCTGGCACATGCATCGATCATATATTTCTAAAAACTCAAAATAATTATAGTTTCATACCTGGCGTTCTATCTAGCGCTATTACCGATCATTATATTGTTTTTAGTTTATTAAAAATGTCTAACAATGAATATAATTCCAGGCCGTCTTTTACTCTCTCATCACAAAATATGCAACAAATTAATTATCCTGATTTGATTACAGATTTGCTAAAAGAAACCTGGGAATCTGTCTATAATTGTAATGATGCCAATGCCTGTTTTCAAATTTTCTACAATTTAATCATAAAGTATATAGATAAACATACTATTATAAACAGTAATCAGAAAATTTCTAATAAATCCAAGAAAATAAAACCCTGGATCACGGCCGGCATTATTAATTCTATTCGTACAAGAGACAAACTTGCTTTAAAAGTTAAAAAGAATCCAAGTAACGTACAACTAAAAAATTACTACAGAGCATATAGAAATATGTTAACTCTTATCATTCGAAAAACGAAAATTAAATATTATGAATCCAAATTTGATAGATACAAAAATGAACCTAAAAAATTCTGGCAAGTTATAAATGAAGCTACAGATGTAAATGTACAAAATAAACAGCCAATCAAGGAGTTAAAAAACGATAAGGGTGAAATATTAAATTGCAGAAAAGAGATTGCAAACGAATTTAATAATTATTTTTCAGAGATAGGACACAAAGTTACTTCTAACATTAATAAGTCAAATTTTAACTCTTCTCTACAAAATGAGACACAAGATGAACATTTAGCTTCCTCCATGTTTCTTTTCCCTGTAACTGAAGATGAAATTATTATTTTGGTTAAGAAGTTAAAAAATAATGTTGCTCCTGGTATAGATGGAATTAAGAATAATACTTTCAAAATTATTATCAAATATATATTAAAACCCATGGTTCATATTTTTAACTTATGTTTTGTGCAAGGTATATTCCCAGATGTTTTGAAATGTGCCATAGTAATTCCAATATACAAATCTGGAGATAAAAATAATTTAAATAACTATAGACCTATATCTTTACTTCCAACATTTTCCAAATTGCTTGAAAAATGTTTAAAGAATAGATTAATAAATTATTTAGAAAAACATAAAATCCTCTCTAAAAATCAGTTTGGTTTCCGCAATAATATTTCTACTGATGATGCTCTTATTAATGTTACTGGAAAAATTATCAATGAACTAGATACTGGAAACAAATGTTTGGGTATTTTCTTGGATCTACGGAAAGCTTTTGACACTATCAATCATAATTTACTTTTGGACAAACTACATACTATTGGAGTTAGAGGTATAGTTTTAAAATTATTCCAATCATATTTTAGTAACAGAAGGCAAATGACCAAAATTGAAGATCAATTTAGTGAATACAAATATATTGATATAGGTGTACCGCAAGGAACAATTTTGGGACCTATTTTATTTCTAATATATGTTAATGGTCTGCTAAATATAAATTTAGAAAAATTTAATGGATCTATATATTCATATGCGGATGATACAGTAGTTATTTTCAGTGGTTTTTCTTGGCAGGAAGCATATAGAAATGCTAATATAGGTGCTAACATTGTTAAAACATGGCTTAATTCCAACTTCCTTTCTTTAAATATATCTAAATCAACTTTAGTTCCTTTTTCGTTAACAGCTGCCAGTGTTCAAAATTTAAAATTTAGCGATAAATATAGACTAATAATACACAGTGAAAATTGTTTAGATCCCAAAAGTTGTAAATGTCCACCTTTGAAAGAAGCCACGTATGTCAAATATCTGGGTATCATTATTGATCAGAACTTAAAATGGCCTCATCACATTACTTATCTTTGTAAGAGGCTTCGTAAAACAATTTATAAATTCGTTAATCTTCGATGCTACTTACCTATTAGAGTTCTACGAAATGTTTATTTGGCCATTATTCAGTCTATCATTCAATATGGTATAATTGTTTGGGGTGGAAGTACAAAAATTAATCTTAGTCCGTTAAATTTACTACAAAAACGAATAATTAAAATTTGTTTGAAGAAACGTTTCGATTATCCAACTAAATTAATTTATTCTGAATTTAATGTATTTAATATTGAACAAATTTATAAATATACGCTGTTAAAATTTTATCATAAAAATCGTAATAAGTTTTGTATTACAGACACACAATTATGACACAAGACGAAATATTAATTCAACATTAGTAGAACCTAAATGTCTCACATCTGCTGGTCTAAAGCATAGCATAAATTTTGGCCCTCGGTTGTACAATGCTTTAACTAAATTACACCCAGAACTTCTAACATGTAACCCACTAACATATAACAAGAAAATTAGAAACGTGTTAATATCTTCAATTTGATTACATAAATTTATAGCCTATGTGTATGAATTAATCAACCTATATTATATTTGTATTCTATAATTTTGAAATATATATTAGTCCTACTTTTCACGTGCGATATTATTCTTCTCTAGTGTTAATATTATATTATATAATTCCATTGCCGCTGTAATTATATTTTAGTTCCTATTTTATTTTACTTATATATTTATATTATTATTATTATTATTTATTTTAATATTATATCTGAACTGCGACCGAGCACGAGCGCTGCTCATTCGGTCTCAAATTTTGTTAATACTACTGTATCTTCTTTTTATATTGCTTGTATTATTTTATTTGTATTTCTCTTTGTTTGTTTTGTAATTATATTTCTTTATTCTGTATATTTGAAATAAATAAATAAATAAATAAACAGTTAAGAAAGAATATTCACATAAATTTCATAGTAGTACAACTATACTGTACTAAATGGATGAAACACATCATTCATAAGGAAAAGAGATTGAGTATGACATGATGGAATTGATATTGATGGTACCTTTAACCTTATAAAAGTAATCAATAAACTAATAAAAACAATATTACAGTACAAAGCGAAGTTACCTAGGTGCTGTATATGTTTTAAGTGTAACTAATATTTCATAACAAAACTCTTATCGCATTATGTTTTTAAAGTGATATTGGTGAACAACTTCCTATCATCAGAATATTAATTTATTTTCTCGAAATGTGCTGAAGCTACAGAGTTGACTTTTTACAACACATGGGCACGTATCTTTTGCTTATGATGTAACATTAGTTGCTTTGTTAATTCATTTCCTTACAAATAATTTCCATGCGAATATTTTCAAAATTTTCAATACACTATCATTCTTCAGTAATACGTAGCCTATATTAGATTTACGAAAACATTCTGTAAGGCTACTAAATAAATAGGCCTATATCTGAAAATTTCACTTTTCTATTAAAAAAAGTTGAGAAAATATTTCTTTTGAATAAAAAACTCAAACTTGTGAAAAATGAGCATTAAAAGTAAAACTTGCGTTCTTATAATGCACTTATACTTCTCAGACAAATCTAAAATTTAACATGGAAACAGTTTTAATAAGTTCTCTTTCCTTTATCTATTGAATCAGTGCTGGCCATCCCTGAATATAGCTCGACCAAGCGGCATATATTACCTCTTTCGTCTGTCTCTTTTCTTTCCGCTGTAGAGCGCTCAGGCTCTCCTGAGCTCTAAAGCGCGCGCTTGCTCCTATGGGCATCAATTGACATGACTGGCATAGGCTATAACTCTCAAAACTAGTAATAATATATTTAAAGATATGTTAAATATTGTTATATTAAAAATTAAGACATAATGGTGTCGACCTGCAAACAGCAGATTGAGAAACACGGATGTAGAAACAGCTCTGAGTACTGCAAAAAATTCCACATGTCAACTATCCTTCAAAAGTCGTCAAGATACAATCGGGATCCAGATCCACATATCATCCAGCTCTAATGTCATGGTGAAGAAAAATCGCTTTAATAAAAGATATATCGCATTCAAAGATCTAGAGACGTTTAATCTCGCGTTGAATGGATCTGGTTGTGGTTCTATATCAGTAGTCATGACGTCAGTGGGTTACGTTTTAACGACCATCACGACGATTTCGCGAAAACTGGACTACTTAATGATTCGTGACTGGTTTAATTCATCAGGTTGCGCTGCATGTAGAATATTACCTGTTTTAGAGTTTCAGTGATAATGGACAGTGATCATATTACACTTGATGTATTTTGTGTCGGTGCTGGGAATTCCGCGATCTAGCAGTTCGTGACATGTTAACAGTATAGAGATGAAAGTGTGGGTTTTAAAGCTCAGCGGAATACAGGATCAATTTCTATGTAGGATGTGAATGTACATTTTCTCTGTATTATCTCACATATTCGGCGTCTTGTGGACTAAGGCCTCTGAAGCCTTAAATATTACGAGATACCGTATTTGCGCCACTTGCGATAGCGCCATAGGCTAATGTTCTTGCGCCATTTTCTGTAGTGCCGTAAGCCACTAACAAGGTACATTCGCGAAGTCCCTGACTCATAATGGTATAAAATCAAATAGGATGGAAAGTCCAGCTGTAATCAATGTTTATGGTATCAATTGTAGCTGCCCATAGTGCAATTATACAATGTTTATGAGCCTAGATAGATATTGGTATAATAATGAAAACGGAAGGAAACTCAACTATAAATAATGATCATTCTACTGATTTTAGCTATCCTTACATATACTTAAACATGGTTGTGGGTGTTGGTGTACAGGGACATCACTTTATTTTTACTTTAATTTTTATTGTACCTGAATTTTTTAATGTACCTTACTTCTACCCCCTCTACTAGTAAACTTTAACCGTCTTCCACACAGAACCAAGCGTATACAATCAAAGTCGTCTTACGATCATAGTAAACACAAACGGTACTGAGTTAGTGAGTACAGTACGTTCCAGAAATATGTTCGCGTTTTCCAGTGACGAAAGAGCTTTCAATATTGAATCATATTTTCGCACAGGTACTGTCGTCCGTTTGCCTACGTCGCATCCCGGTTTCCCCTACATGCTTCTGTTCGGCCCTCTGTAAAGTCTAGTAGCTGGGCTGTCTTAGCTCTTTTCTGAAAACATTAATTTCTGTTAGGAATTAGACGTCTACGTAATATTATACAACTGTTTAAAATGACTTAAATAAAAGTGCCTCGTTAATTAATTGTCACGTGATTTCTCTCCTTTCTACGACCCTGCGACAAAACCACCTGGACGGACAGTAGATAGCATTCCTGAGTAATTTTATCTTTTCGGATCGGGCAGAAGTGAAAATTGAATTTACAGTACGTAAGGTACTCTTTTACAGAGTAGGTACAGAATTATTTCAACATGAGTTACTAGTACGAAGGACGAAACTGGTAATTGGAATTAGGTAGTACAATAATCTATAGTGCTATAATATGCAAAAAAGAACTGGAGCCTGTATCGAAGTGAACGGCCACTATTTTCAAAATTGTGTTTAAATATCGATATTATGATTATTTTTCAATTTAACTTCATTCTCTATGTTGTACGCTAATGTGCTATAGACAGTATAATGTACACTGCATAATGAATACGTCCGAATGGACAGCTCAGGTCGTGAGTAAAATACTTATTGTTAATACTGTAAGTCTACTGTATTTTGATTAAACAAAAACCTAATGAAAATTATCAAACTCAAAACCGCGATATTTCCTAGTTTACGTAAATGAGTGAACAACTTTTCTTCCCTCCTATACCTAGTAAAGTGATTTGTTTGTATTTTACGCCAGTATCATCGAACTCTAGTCGTGGAGGGGGGTAGCAAACGGTGTTTCCGGTTCTCAACCGTTAATGCAAAGGTATAGCCAGGTTAATATTAGAAATGTTAGTAAAAATAAAATGATGTCCCGGTAGAAATCCGTTAAGCACAAATATAAAGGACAATAAGCACATTGCATGAAAGATGAATAGGTATCTGCAGTTGGGAGTTGAGAAACTCGAATCTTCAGTGTCCCAGATAACATTGACAAGAGCTTCAAATGCATCACATTCAACTGGAAAAGTAGCTTCCTTCCAGGCATGCTTAATAATATATATTTTTTTCTTAAATTGTCCTACTTTATTCACTTACGATATTATTCTTCTCTATGTTAATATTACATTATATAATTTCATTGTAGCTGTAATTTTAATTTTAGTTCCTATTTTATTTTATTTTCTATATTCCTCTTATATTAATAATATATCTGAACTGCGACCGAACACAAGCGCTGCTCATTCGGTCCTCAAATTTTGTTAATATTATTGTATCCTCTTTATTATATTGATTGTATTATTTTATTTATATTTCTATTGTTGTAATTATATTCTGTATTCTGTATATTTAAATAATAAATAAATAAAATGGAGAGTAGGATTAGTGCTGCTTTAGTATGAAATCGTGGTTTTTTATTAGTAAAGTTGGTTCAAGTTTGACTCATTTTCACACCTCAGTGATTAGCTATCGAACGCTTTTTCTGTATCGAATAGATAAGTTAACACGAAACGAAAAATAAACGTCTGTGGGAATTTCTTAAAAATTTGTAGTTGGGCCAACTGAAAAATACAACTTAGAATAAACAAAGAACAGACAAGTTAGGCTATCATGTTTCTTTTATTTTTTTAATCTTTATTCAGTTTTTTTAGACGCCTCGCAGATTGTACTTACATTCTAATTTATAGAAGGTTACGCACACGTTCGCTCGAACAATTGATTAAAAGTATTCCCGCAATAAAAGCAGGAATTTTAGAGACTTCTTTATATTATTCAATAGAGCATTAAGGCAACGTATTTCGCCGCTATTAATTTAGAGATGTATTGGGCATTAAATAAAATTCACTTAAGTTTTTCCCAGTGCCTTTTCAATAAAAAAGGATGTGAAAACAAAAAACAAACAAAACGTTTCTTCTATCGCGGAGACCTAGGGGATCACAGAATTACTCGTTGGCCAAAACCCTAATTACAAGGGTAGACAAAAATCTAAAAATTTTCAGTTGCCAGACCCTTTTCTTAGGATAGTGTTAATATTTTCAAGATGCAGTAAGAAAACATCGCAAAATTGTTCCAAGAAAGACATAAACACCGAGTGAAAATTTTCGGATCATTGTCTTTAACTATCTATCCATAAATTCGTTAATGAAATATGAAATGTAGATAAAGGGAAAGTATTTCATTAGGCACTCAACGGAGAGGAATCAGTTAAAAAACTGAAGCGATGATGGTCCAATCAACTTTAAACTTTGCCTCGGTATGATCTTGAAAGTAAGGAGGGCGATAGTAGTAATGGAAAGTGGTGTAGGACTACTGTATTAGTATAGATGATAAGTTTTTTAATTGGTTATTTTACGACGTTTTATCAACTGCTGTGGTTATTTAGCGTCTGAGTGAGATGAAGGTGATAATGCTAGCGAGATGAGTCTAGCGCCGAAAGTTACACAGCATTTGCTCTTAATGGTTTGGGGGGGGGGGAACCTCTACCAGGTAACTTGTCCTAACCAGGATTTGAACCCGAGCCCACTCGTTTCACAATCAGACGTGCTAATCGTTACTTCACAACGGTGGACTAGTATAGATTATTTATCATCACCACCACCACCATCATCATCATCATCATCCTGTCAAGTACTAGTCCCAAAAGAACTGTTACGGCCTGAAATAGTAATATACGTTACAAGAGCGGTATGTTGACGTTTTCATGTTCGAGGAAAAGATTGAAAAAGCGAAACGTAGTTGAGCTTTTTTAATTTCCGAGAATATGAAAACAAACATACCGCTCGTGTATCGTACATTATTTTGTGCGAAGATCGTTTATTATATACCTGAAAGACGAATTTCTAATTAGTTGCAATGAAATCTCCATGTTGGTTTCTGTTTAATGACGGCAACTTCAGAAAACCAAAATATCTTTCTTCAACATTGTTGCCATAAAATGTTTTCTGTGTGTACTATATTCCAGCGGGCCGTGATATATGTCTGTCTTTTTTTCCCCCAGTCTATAAATGCAAACTTAAAACAAACGGTAAGGTTATGTAATGATTTATTTTTCATTTTAATATTTTAACAATATTATTTATATAACATATTGCAGTAATAACATCGGTATCTGGAATCTTGTTGATTTTTTCACGGCTTCCTTAATGTTACTTGTATCAGGAATGCAATAAGTTTCGTGGAGTAGTAGACTTTACTTAATTTTTGCAAATATTTAAAAACAATAATTACCATTGCAATTTAGGTGAAATTGCAGTGGTAAGTTTCCAATTTATAATTATTACTATGTTAAACGTCTCTAAAAATAATATGTTAAAAGCCTAAAGCAGTAAAATGAATGTCGCGCTTAAGCGGTAAGAAGAGGGAAATTGTTATGTGTGTTACGTTGGGAATACTGAATGTGGTATTTCACACTTACCGCGTATTGGTTCTGTGCGGAAAACAAGCAAATACGCACGATCTCGCACAAAAAGCGATTTTCTTGCCATCTTTTCATAGGCCGACCAAGTGACCGTTTCCCATTTGGACGATACTTCATTATTGCCTTAGGGATCCTGGATGAACCCATTCTTGAGACGTGTTCCTTCCAGTTTAACTGATATCTGGAGATATAGTCCAGTATTGATGACACATTAAGTTCTTGAAGGATATCTTCATTTTTCTTTCGATCCCATTTAGTGTAGCCAGCTGTTCGGGGCATGAATCTCATCTCGCAAGCTGTTAGTCTGCTTTCATCTTTTGTCCTTATAGTCCACGCTTCACTTCCATAACATAAGACTGGTCGAGCTATTATTTGATAAAGACGTACACGAGTTGATTTTTGTATTAATGAAGATTTTAAAAATCTATTAATGATGCCCATTGATTTGTTGAATTTTACCATTTTCTCTGATAAATCCAAATTTTCAACAAAAGAAAGTTTATATCCTAAATAATTAAACTCATTAACTCTTCCCAAAATTGTGTTATTTAAACAAATTTTGCTTGGTATTGGGTATTTACCACAAAAGGCCATTATTTTTGTTTTTTTTTTAATGGATATTTCCATTGAATATTTTTGAGCTATTAAATTTAAATTATGTACTGACCATTGCAAATCATCTTTTGATGTTGCCAGTAAAACAAGATCATCTGCAAACGTTATTACATCTAATATTTTAAATTTCTGTTAATAGTGTTATGTCCGTGTTTTGTTTCTCTAAAATCTTTCACAATGGCATTCATATAAACGTTAAAAAGCAAAGGAGAGAGGCCACAACCTTGTCTGACTCCTGAGTTTATTTCCGTCCAATGAGTTATTTATTATTATTATTATTATTATTATTATTATTATTATTATTATTATTATTATTATTATTATTACTTACTTACTTACTGGCTTTTAAGGAACCCGGAGGTTCATTGCCGCCCTCACATAAGCCCGCCATTGGTCCTTATCCTGAGCAAGATTAATCCAGTCTCTATCATCATATCCCACTTCCCTCAAATCCATTTTAATATTATCTTCCCATCTACGTCTCTGCCTCCCCAAAGGTCTTTTCCCCTCCGTCCTCCCAACTAACACTCTATGTGCATTTCTGGATTCGCCCATATGTGCTACATGCCCTCCCCATCTCAAACATCTGGATTTAATGTTCCTAATTATGTCAGGTGAAGAATACAATGCGTGCAGTTCTGTGTTGTGTAACTTTCACCATTCTCCTGTAACGTCATCCCTTTTAGCCCCAAATATTTTCCTAAGAACCTTATTCTCAAAACCCTCAATCTCTGTTCCTCTCTCAAAGTGAGAGTCCAAGTTTCACAGCCATACAGAACAACCGGTAATATAACTGTTTTATAAATTCTAACTTTCAGATTTTTTGACAGCAGACTAGATGATAAAAGCTTCTCAACCGAATAATAACAGGCATTTCCCATATTTATTCTGCGTTTAATTTCCTCCCGAGTGTCATTTATATTTGTTACTGTTGCTCCGAGATATTTGAATTTTTCCACCTCTTCGAAGTATAAATCTCCAACTTTTATAGTTCCATTTCGTATAATATTCTGAATTTATTATTATTATTATTATTATTATTATTATTATTACTATTATTATTATTATTATTATTAGGCCTATTATCACCATCATCATTAACTTAATATACTGAATAATGAGCAAATTGTTCAATTTTGGCAAAAGATACACTGCGGTTTCATATAGTCATTTTTCATCAAGAATTGCATTTGTCGTCGCCGAGATTTAAACCTATGTCTCTGGTGAGGAAAGTCGATGCTGTAGCCTTTTGGCTATCAGTATTTCAGTTTTTGCACGTAACAGAGTAAATTAATCATTCTTCTAAAATAACAGTTCCCAGATAAAATACGACATAGATACTCCATAAGATTCCCCACTAGGTCTACTGAAACTGTATAAATGAAATAAATTTATTATGTATTTGTCTTTCTTAATGCGAAAGGATTTACTAAGGTTTACTGGACCACTTATAGAGGAACCATGTTGAGACGGCTGACATATGTTAGGTGTCGTCCAGTGAGCTGTAGAAATGCCGTCTCTCTCATCTCCTGGCCATGACGTTGTCTCCAGCCTAGTTGTAACCAGTTTACTGTTTTACTCAAAAACCTCGGTCGCTTGAATGGTTGCGGTCTGTTTGACCAACCCACAGAATCAGCAGCCTGGTTGTCTGCCAATTATCTTAGATTTATTGTAAAACTTACACAAAAATAACTCCTCCCCCTCTTTCCCCCTTATATATAAACTCTGAGAAACACGTTTTAATATTTTGAACTTTTTTACCCTTGCATTTGTGTTCAGAACTTTTTTATTTTATTTTCCTTCATTTGTTATCTGAACCCAGCAATGTGGTGTCTTGACTTTTAGAATTTCAACGTATTTTGCCCCGTGATGTAACTTTTTACGTCAAGTCGACAACGAAAACTGGAAGTATTAAGTAAGCCATTCTTCTCTTGTTTTTATTATGACTGAAACGCCAGCTGGTGGCATGCGTATGCACTAAAGACGGGAGGTGTGTTCCTATAGGCAGCAGCCACTCTGGTTCCACCATTTTATAAATAGAAGAAACATCAAATATCTATGCACGTATAGTTAAAAAAAAAAAGCAAGACATAAGTTAAATTGTCCGTTCGCTAATTTTTATCTACTTTTCAATATCCATACCATGAGTGGGTTAAAATAAAAAGGTAAATACATAGACCTAGGTAAGTAATACATTTAGTGACTGAAGTGAATAAAAGTGAATCAAACCTTTCAGTTATATTTCTTAAGGGTAGATTGAAGATAGAAACTATGAAAAATGTCATTTTTCACTTTTAATTCAATTAAATTCGGTCATTTTTTATGAATCTGCATATATATATATATATGTATATAGTTTATTACAGTTATTATTTACGCCCTTTAAATAACATCTTTCGAAGCATGTTAGACTACATAGCATCACTAATAATTTTATCTTCATCGCTGTTTTCGATAAGAAAAAACTATGTTTTGCAATTTTCAATGTTCCTTTCCTCAGAAACTACAAGTCCAATTTGATTCAAATTTTTCACAGGTGCTTATTATATTGTATTACTCCAAGTAACAAACAATCATATTGATATTCAAAACTAACATAATTCAATTTAAATCCTGTCCAAATTCAACGTCGCAAATTTCTAGCGCAATAATTAACAATAGATCCCTATTAGAAACAACAACAACCAAATTTCTTGGCTTAAAAATCGATAATGTATTAAATTGGAAAAATCATATTAAAGAAATTACCCCCAAACTAAATTCAGCTTGTTTTGCTATTAGATCTATGCAAAAGATAGTAAATATCAATACCTTAAAAACAATATACTTTGCATACTTCCACTCGATAATGAGTTTTGGAATAATATTCTGGGGAAATTCCACAGAGAGTAACAATATATTTCTATTACAAAAAAGAGTAATTAGAATAATAGTAGGTGCCAAATCTAGGGAATCGTGTAGGACTATTAAAAAAAACTACAAATAATGCCCATGGCTTGTCAGTATATCTTTTCATTAATAGTCTTCCTCGTATGTAATCGTGAAAACTTTGTAACTAATTCAACAGTTCATAGCATAAATACGCGTCAAAAAATGACTTTCGTACTCCATCGGCTAGTCTATCGTGCTATCAAAAAGGAGTGCGTTATATGGCAGTAAAAATGTTTAATAGCCTCCCTATCGATATAAAAAATGAAACTCAAAACATAAAATTATTTAGGGCCAAATTATAGAAGTACCTAATTTCTCACGCCTTCTATTCTGTAGGTGAATTCATAACATTCAATAACACTTCATGAAATTGATACTAAAACTATGTGTTGTACTAGTAGACTATATTGTAAATCTTGTCTGTATATATTTCATCTAGACTGTGACTATAAATTAAGATTTTATAATAGTATTAAGTTTTTTGACTTGTTCCATATTCTAGCTGTAAGCATGTATGAATACCATGGAATGTTAATAAATACAATACAATACAATGCCTTAAGACTTATTGATAAATTAATATTCTGAAAACATTATTTTTATTAGAAATGTTAAATATTACAATTTTATCATTTTATTAATATGTTAGTATCTAATGAAGACATGAGATTCTCTGGTCCACAGACTGTGAAATATGGTTGAAGTATGGTTCCTAACATGTTTGGGAAAATATTTACGCTTCTGCCTATGAGAATTGTTTGAGGAAAGGTACATCAAAAACCAATGTTTTGAGTTACTTACAAATGGCTTTTAAGGAACCCGCAGGTTCATTGCCGCCCTCATATAAGCCCGCCATCGGTCACTATCCTGTGCAAGATCAATCCAGTCTCTATCATCATATCCCACCTCCCTCAGATCAATTTCAATATTATCCTTCCATCTACGTCTCGGCCTCCCCAAAGATCTTTTTCCCTCCGGTCTCCTAATAAAAATCTATAGGCCTATGCATTTCTGGATTCGCCCATACGTGCTACATCCCCTGCCCATCCCAAACGTCTGAATTTAATGTTCCTAATTATGTCAGGTGAAGAATACAATGCGTGCAGTTCTGCGTTGTGTAACTTTCTCCATTCTCCTGTAACTTCATCCCTTTTAGCCCCAAATATTTTCCTAAGAACTTTATTCTCAAATCCATTATTCTATTATAAATTTACAAAAAAAAAAAAAAAACAGTAGCAAAACTGTCCAAACAGAACTTTCTATGGACAAAAATATGGGCCTATTATTATTTTTCTATTAACTTATTTCTTGACGAAGTTAGAGAACTTTATAATCTTTCGTTACTTTCAGTAACCCTATATTTTAAAACTAGAAACTTATAGCCTTATTACAAAAATGATAATTCTTATTGCCAAGGATATTCTAAATAAGTTATAGAAAATCATTCTAACAGCATAAATCAAGAATGACGTAAGTATTGCAACTCATCTTATAGGCCTATCGTAATGAACTATTTTGCACGATCGTGGTTTTTTTTGTTGTTGTTAGGCCTTGAAAGTTCGAATTCCCACACAAAAACTTTCTGCTAGAGAAACCATTCTTCATAACACAAAACTATACTGAAATAGACCCATTACAGTGCACTTATTGTTAGTTAGTTATCATTACAGTGCAGTTTTGCGAAGGCTTTGGATTAATATTGTTCTGAATTTTCAATGCAAAATATATTGTACTTGCAATTTAAAAAATATGATATTGCAAAAAATGACACATTTCTGAAGTGCATTATAAAATCTCAGAAATTGAAAAACTCGCTGTGCTCGTTTTTCAAACTTTCCTCGATTTTGTAAAATGCACTTCCTAACCTTGTATCGTAATGTAGTACATATTTTGCACGATTGTGTTTTTGCTGTATTCACAGCTAATGTTTTTAGGCCTTAAAGGTTCGAATTCCCACACAGAAACTTGTTGATAGGGAAACCAATCTTCATAACATAAAACTATACTGAAACAGACCCATTACAGTACACTTATTGTTACTTAGTTACCATTACAGTGCAGTTTTGCGAAGGTTTTGTATTGCTTTAAATTTTGAGTGCAAAATATATTGTATTTGCAATTTTAAAAATATGATGTGCAAAAAATGTTGTACAATACACGTTTGTGAAATGCGTTACAAAATCTCGGAAATTTAGAAACTCACTTTTCCTCGAGTTTGTAAAATGAACTTCCTAACCTTATATCGTAATATACCTACTACATATTTTGCTCGATTGTGTTTTTACTGTATTCACAGCTAATGTTTTTAGGCCTTAAAGGTTCGAATTCCCACACAGAAACTTGTTGATAGGGAAACCAATCTTCATAACATAAAACTATACTGAAACAGACCCATTACAGTACACTTATTGTTACTTAGTTACCATTACAGTGCAGTTTTGCGAAGGTTTTGTATTGCTTTAAATTTTGAGTGCAAAATATATTGTATTTGCAATTTTAAAAATGCGTTACAAAATCTCGGAAATTTAGAAACTCACTTTTCCTCGAGTTTGTAAAATGAACTTCCTAACCTTATATCGTAATATACCTACTACATATTTTGCTCGATTGTGTTTTTGCTGTATTCACAGCTAATGTTTTTAGGCCTTAAAGGTTCGAATTTCCACACAGAAACATGTTGCTAGGGAAACCATTCTTCATAACATAAAACTATACTGAAATAGACCCATTACAGTACACTTATTGTTACTTAGTTACCATTACAGTGCAGTTTTGCGAGGGTTTTGTATTGCTTTAAATTTTGAGTGCAAAATATATTGTATTTGCAATTTTAAAAATATGATGTGCAAAAAATGTTGTACAATACACGTTTGTGAAATGCGTTACAAAATCTCGGAAATTTAGAAACTCACTTTTCCTCGAGTTTGTAAAATGAACTTCCTAACCTTATATCGTAATATACCTAGTACATATTTTGCTCGATTGTGTTTTTACTGTATTCACAGCTAATGTTTTTAGGCCTTAAAGGTTCGAATTCCCACACAGAAACTTGTTGCTAGGGAAACCATTCTTCATAACATAAAACTATACTGAAACAGACCCATTACAGTGCAATTATTGTTAGTTACAATTACAGTGTAGTTTTGCGAAGGTTTTGTATTGCTTTAAATTTTGAGTGTAAAATATATTGTATTTGCAATTTTAAAAATATGATGTGCAAAAAATGTTGTACAATACACGTTTGTGAAATGCGTTACAAAATCTCGGAAATTTAGAAACTCACTTTTCCTCGAGTTTGTAAAATGAACTTCCTACCCTTATATCGTAATATACCTACTACATATTTTGCTCGATTGTGTTTTTGCTGTATTCACAGCTAATGTTTTTAGGCCTTAAAGGTTCGAATTCCCACACAGAAACATGTTGCTAGGGAAACCATTCTTCATAACATAAAACTATACTGAAATAGACCCATTACAGTGCACTTATTGTTACTTAGTTACCATTACAATGCAGTTTTGCGAAGGTTTTCTATTGCTCTAAATTTTCAGTGAAAAATACTGTATATTGTATTTGCAATTTAAAAAATACGATCGTGCAAAAATGTTGTACAATACACGTTTGTAAAGCGCATTACAATATCTCGGAAATTGAAAAAGTCACTTTTCCTCGACTTTGTAAAATGCACTTCCTAACCTTGTATCGTAATATAGTACATATTTTGCACGATTGTGTTTTTTCTGTATTCACAGCTAATGTTGTTAGGCCTTGAAGGTTCAAATTCCCACACAGAAACTTGTTGCTAGGGAAACCATTCTTCATAACATAAAACTATACTGAAATAGACCCATTACAGTGCACTTATTGCTACTTAGTTACCATTACAGTGCAGTTTTGCGAAGGTTTTGTATTGCTCTAAATTTTCAGTGCAAAATATATTGTATTTGCAATTTTAAAAATATGATCGTGCAAAAATGTTTGTACAATACACGTTTGTGAAATGCATTACAAAGTCTTGGAAATTTAAAAACTCGCTCTACTCGTTTTTCAAAGTTTTTGTCGACTTTGTAAAAGCACTTCCCAATGTTATATCGTAATATACTATTACGGCTACAGGCTAAGCGAGATTCTTTCGGCTTTAGTTGAGTAACCGATCAAAAATTTCATCCTTTAACTGCAGTATGAAACTGGTAGTTGTGATGGCGGAAGCACCTGCCCCTCGGTTGTGAGCCGTTCTCGTAAGTTTTACAAACCCATCATCTCCGAACTACTACGTACAGGCCGAAGCATTTCTTACGCGGCAACTATAATTCCGCATCATTATGCGAACTGTACACCTGCAGTGACTCATTCGGTGGAAGTACTCGCAATGTGAACTGGAGACACAAGTTCGTCTCCCTCTTAGATAGACAAACACGTGTAGCACGTAACATTTGACATTATATAGGTTACAGAGTGGAAGGAAACCTATTAAGGGGAGAGGATGGTATTTTTTTTTAACTTTTTTCCTATTTGGTGTAAAATATTAATTTTTTGTATGTAGGCCTAGAGATCTCGTAGCTGTGGCAACTCAACCAAATAAAAATATTCTGAAAAAAAATTATTTGGGGTCCCAAATTTGAAAAAAAAATATATATACACAATGCAGGATTGTACTAAAACCGATATATCTAAACCGTTTTTAAAGATAGATTCAAACAGTTTTTTGCAATGTATTTGCAAAAGCATGTTCTACAAACTGTCTGTAACAGAATTTTGATATTAATTCCTACGTTTGTAAAATAAACAATTAAAATTTAATAACTATATTCTGATTTCCTTTCTTGTAAACAAACGGACGTATTTTTAAAATTAAATAAATTAACAAAATTCTGTTACAGAGAAAAGTTCCCTAACAGTCTAAAGAATGTGTGTTATAAATTTCATGCATGTGTCTTTAATAGTTCAGAAATTATATCCATTTTTGTCTGGCAATGTAGCAAAAAAAATGAAGTTACTGGAAACCGATAAAAGTGGACGTGTGATTTAAAAATCATAGCGCAGGAAGTTTAAAAATGACGTCTCAACATCCATAAGGGCACAAATACCCACAAAATGTTATGCTATGCATTCCACACATATCACAGAGTATTTTAAAGATTTTTTTTGAAAATTTACTCATTTTTCACCAAAAAAATACCATCCTCTCCCCTTAAATTAATTCACAGTGGTACTATAAAGCCAATGCGAACAAGTTTTGTCAAGTAAATTTTTTGATACGTCCAAAAGTTTTGGGAATACGAAATGTAACGTGTTGCAACCAGGGTTTAGGTTAGAAAATAATTGTCGCAAAAATGCACAAATGAAAAATTATATTTGTGTAAATTGTGAATGCTTGCACAATATTATAAATAATTGTGCAGAAATATAAAATTAATAAAGCATGTAGAAGGAAAAACTTATGTAATTTGTTTTTTGGAGTTTTATTACTTTCAATCAATCTTACTACACTCTAGATATACTTATGTAAGTAAATCATTAGACGTAGGTATGTTTAGAATCTATTATTGCTGAATTTACACCACATTAAAATACGTTATTTTATGGACATTCTAAACATCGAAATTCTTTACTAGTAGGCCCTTCAAGATTTATTGTTAAAAAAGTGCTAAACTCTTTGTACTGAAAGGCGGTTTCCAATTCCAGTTTTTACAAGATTCGTGTAACTAAATTCCCGCTCACAATTTACAGTATGCGATGGCATTATATAAATCAATTGGAAGAATTTGTTCACTTAACTTACATGAATTGAAGGGTTCGGAGCCATAGTGGGCCAAGCGCCATTTATTAAAAACGGAGAAAGCAAGGGTTAAAGTTAAGTAAATACCATAGTTTAATAAGATTGACATATCATTTAGTTTTAATGTGTATACTTTATACAGGGACATCATTTTATTTTTACTTCAATTTTTATTGTACCTGAGTTTTGGAATGTACTTCACTCCCAACCCTTCTACTAGTAAACTTCCAACCGTTCACGACACAGAGCCGAGGGCGCGTACGCATTACTGAGTTACTGAGTATAGTACGTTTCAGAAATATGTTCGGGTTTTCCAGTGACGAAAGAGCTTTCAATATTGAATCATATTTTCGTACGGGTACTGTCGTCCGTTTCCCTATGTCGCATCCCGGTTTCCCCCACCTGCTTCTGTTCGCCCCTTTGTAAAGTCTAGTAGCTGGGCTATCATAGTTCTTTTCTGAAAACATTAATTTCTGTTAGGAATTGGACGTCTACGTAATATTATTCAAGTGTTTAAAATAACTTAAATAAAAGGGCCTCCTTAAGTAATTAACTGTCACGTGATTTCCCCCCCCCCTTTCTACAACCCTGCGACAAAACCACTTGAACGGACAGTAGATAGCATTTCTGAGTGATTTTATCTTTTCGGATCGGGCAGAAGTGAAGATTGAATTTACAGTACGTAAGGTACTCTTTTATAGAGTAGGTACAGAATTATTTCAACATGCGTTACTCGTACGAAGGACGAAACTGGTAATTGGAATTAGGTACAATAGTCTATAGTGCGATAATATGCACAAAAGAACTGAAGCCTGTATCGAAATGAACGGCCACCATTTTCTAAAATGTGTTTAAATATGCATATTATGATTATTTTTCAATTTAACTCCATTCTCTATATAGTACGGTAATGTGTTGTAACAGTACAATATACACTGCATAATTAGTACTTCCGAATGGATAGCTCAATTCGTGTGTAAAACACTCATTGTTAATACAGTACTGTATTTTGATTAAACAAAAACCTAATGAAAATTATCAAACTCAAAATCTGGATATTTCCTAGTTTACATAAATGGATGAACTACTTTTCTTCCCTCCTATACCTAGTAAAGTGATTTGTTTGTATTTTATGCCAGTATCATCGAACTCCGTCGTGGAAAGGGTAGCAAACGGTGTTTCCTGTTTCAATCGTTAATAGAAAGGTATAGCCAGGTTAATATTAAAAATGTTAGTAGAAATAAAATGATGTCCCTGTATTACATACTATAACATATTATGTTTTCATTGAATTATGGTAATAACTTCATTTTAAACCTTGTTTTCTACTGTTTTAGTAAATGGCGCTTGGCCCACTATGGTTCTGAATCCTTCAATTGCACCTACTCTTTGAAATCAATTCCTGAACATCTATTGCTTAATACCTTTTTGAGCATTGCTCATGCCATTAGCATTTCATTTAAATTCAGATTAGTTCAACACATCTCTGATTTCATTTTGTCCATTACCATCATCGTTTCTGAAGTCCAATGTGGTTGTCGCACATTTACATTCAAAGTTTGTTGCATTTTTAGAAGTCGAGTAGCAAAATGCGACAAATGTGACTGTGGCTTAAACTCTGGTTGTAACGGTCTTTAAGATACTTGCTCCGCAGTGGGGATGAGTGTAACTATAATCATCCACTCCGCAAGACTTGCGAGAGGAGAATGTAAACAAAAACGTCTCATCAAAATAATACGTTTCGATCAAATTACTGTACATCAAAACATAAAGTACAGAGTGATTTATATAGAACTGACACATTTCTTTCATTAATTGTTTCAAAACGAATTGTGCTAGCGACAACTTATTATACCTAAAATGTAGAGGAATTTTGGGAGATTATTTACCTCTATAGCAAATGTTGTCCGGCGTTGTCAAATCCGGAGATCTCGGTGGCTACAGGTTCCTGGAAATTATTCGGTCGTCACATAACCGGATAAATGGAACCATGCTTCATCTGTGAACCATGTGATGGTCAGTATGGCAGGATTTTGCACAATGAACGTCTAAAACCAACGACAATAATTCAACCTTTTATCCTTATCTGGTTACTGTAGCTGATGAACAACCGTAACCCTATATGGCTTTAGGCTCTCTGACACATTGGGTAGGTGTACCCTGTCTCCTGCGACAAACGTCTTAATGATTTTTTGGGTGACTGCTCCATCAATTACAGCTACTCAAAGGGCATACCAGAGAGAATTTGGTGTTCGCAATCCTCCCAAAAGAAACACTATACTGGGACTGGTAAACAAATTGGAAACAACTGGATCTCTGGTGAGTGAAAAGGGCAAGCATCGTTCATCTAGGCTTCCCACGGTTGTTGTTGACGTAAGAGCACGACTGGAGCAGTCACCCAAAAAATCATTAAGACGTTTGTCGGAGGAGACAGGGTACACCTACTCAATATGTCAGAGAGCCTA
Organism: Periplaneta americana; assembly: GCF_040183065.1. NCBI lineage: Eukaryota > Metazoa > Arthropoda > Insecta > Blattodea > Blattidae > Periplaneta > Periplaneta americana. The sequence continues at coordinate 44,138,575 of NC_091122.1, read as the reverse complement.
AAGCCATATAGGGTTACGGTTGTTCATCAGCTACAGGAACCAGATAAGGATAAAAGATTGAATTATTGTCGTTGGTTTCAGACGTTCATTGTGCAAAATCCTGCCATATTGTCCATCACATGGTTCACAGATGGAGCATGGTTCCATTTATCCGATTATGTGACGACCGAATAATTTCCAGGAACCTGTGGCCACCGAGATCTCCGGATTTGACAACGCCGGACAACATTTGCTATAGAGGTAAATAATCTCCCAAAATTCCTCTACATTTTAGGTATAATAAGTTGTCGCTAGCACAATTCGTTTTGAAACAATTAATGAAATAAATGTGTCAGTTCTATATAAATCACTCTGTATTTAATCAATAATTACGCAAATTGTTTAATTTTCAACATTCTTTATTGCGCTACTTTAACTCTAAATTTAATACCATGAAACTTTATTGCTCTATAATTATGCTACTACGTTCTTTAGCTGTGATTAAATTGGTGATAGCGAGACGATATTTGGCTAGATAAGGCTGAGGATTCCCCACAGATTAACTGAAATTCGCGTTATGATTGTAGAAAACCTCGGAAAAAAATCCCAAACCGATAATCAGCCCATACTGGTATCGAACCCACGCCCGAGCGCAATTCCGGAACAGCAGGAACAGCACTACGCCTGAAGTACGCCGATGATATCATCATCATCATCATCATCCTGATAAGTGTTCTGAAGTTTGGGTAGCCTATAAGTTATTTAATTTGACGGGTATCAGATTAGCCCCGGAAGTCACGATCCTTGTACGCTGTCTAAACCGCGTTTCAAAATCCACAATGCAAGATTACTTTTAACGTGACTGAATGCAGGTCTGAAGGATCTGACCAGCAGGTGGGGGTTCGAAGTCGACGTGAGACATTATCGCTTTCATTTATCTTTCAGCCTTTGCTGCTCCATTTCGCCATATCGTGCGTCTGTCAAAACACGCACTCACTCACGCAAGCACGCACGTACACCCAATAAGTCGAGATAATCGAGGAATACTCTAACTGAGGTGCTTTGCCATGGATCATCAGATGTAACGGATGCACGATTGTGTCCACAGATGTTTGTGTTTGACAAGCTGGTTTAAATTCTCTCCTGGGGATTGTGTAGATGCCATGGTCCACGAATTGGGGCAGGGGATTGTTTTCTTCTTTTCATCTGTATTCAAATGGCAAATATTAATTTTAACAGTTCCGATTTTTCTTGCTTAAGAGAATATCATCAAAATGATAGCCGTCCAAATCTTGGATTTAAAATATCGGCATCCTAATCAATTGAAATGAACAGAAAAGAAAATGTAAATTAATGTTTAAAAAAATACATAATGAAATTTTAAAAAAGAATATTCTGCGACAAGATTTGTTAGCTATCAAAACGTTAAAAATTTATTGAAAATAAATAATATACATTGAATATTATAAAGATGAATAGAGATGGTGATTGACGATGTTCAATGAAGATTTTAAAATGGTTGTTGCAATTGTCTGAAGAGTCTTATCAGGAACCTTTAATTTTCTGAGGATCTCCAATGTAAATTTGGAAATTGTTCCTCGCGCACCAAACATAAGTCCAATGACGTTCCAATCTTGAATATTATATTTATGACTGAGATCATCACAGCATGGAAGGTATGAATTATGTTAGAATCCGTATTTAAAATTGAGAGGTTCGGGAATAAAACATGGTAGACTACCGGTAAGTGTCGTTTTACGGTCTTACTAATAAAAACTCTATATACAGACGTTTAACTGTCGTATACAATGAGTAGCTCATTTATAAGTCGTGTGTAAATTCCTTACTAATAATCACTACATACGTCGTGTATAACAGTACAACTGTTACACAGCTACGTCATAGTTTCGTCATTACTGCGTTACGAAAGGTAATAGAATAACTGAGGTTCTCTATTGCATCCGGTAGAGCGCTTTAGTGTGCCGTGTTAAGTATCGATAGTACAACTGGCTCTGATCGATTACCACACTATATTTTGGTCGAAGAGTACAAGCTATAGCAATATTATTCTGATTATTCTGTGCTCTTTGGTTTATTTTTCTGTGGTTACAAGGCAACCATCATCATAAAATGACAGTCGATACGAACAGCTGTTAGAGGGGCGGCCATTTTTTCCCCTATATACAACGCTTAGACAAGGGGTTTCGTGTATATAACTACTACAAAGGAATTCCCATTGTATAGTTACAGCCTGTTTATATATCCATCGCTTGTGCATGGTTTATTAGTAATGTTTTCTGTCCCAACTCTACATAAGTCTCGTATAAAAACTATACACGGTTTATTAGTAAGACCGTTAGTGTTTTCAAGTTATTAGATAGGTAAATATTTATACATTCAACAGTATATATAGTTACCAAGAAAGTAAAATCTATATACTGTATGTCTGCCATCTGTTGAGAAAATTTGTCTTGACGTGTGGTTATGGCCTGCCAGATATTCTTCTTTGTTTGGATTTATAGTTTAAAAATGGATGGTGTATTGGAGTGCATTCTTTGAATGTGCTGATAATAATTATCTTGTACCCGGCATACATTCATAAATAGAATCACTTAATATGCACTTAAATAAGAATATGAACTTTTCCAAATTAAAAATTTTGACTTAATTTATAAATTGCACGATTTAATCAATGTAATTTAATGTAATTGGGTTAGCATAAATTTAAAGCAAATATCTATACGTAGGCCTATATTGTGATCATTTCTAATAGAATGTACTGTTCTCCAACCAGGAGATTAACCGTGAAAGGAATGTGCTTACTATTGCGACATCTATTGGAGCGAAGTAGATAGATAATATTACTGTTATAACGTCAGTTTAAAAAACATGCGCTCTCCTGCATATGTTATTTCCTGTATGGAGAGATTAAAAGATTAGGAGATTAACCGTGACCTAATTTTGTAATTAGGAAAGTGTAAGTATGTATCAGTATTATCGTTTGTGCTTTGAGAGTTAGCCAATGGAGATGCGTGTACCCACGTGTGTGACCTTATGACACTTTATGACATCAACATTCATTCACAGCATTACCCCGCTGCGTATCATTCCCCTGAGACTTTCTCCTGGTTGGAGTACAGTACTTACGAAAATTGGCAATTAAAAATGTTGAAATGTATTAGACTTACTTTGTTTCTCTCATGCCTAATGAACTGATTTATTATAAGGGATGACAATCCTATAACAAAGAGGCACTCTTCATTAGACATAAGGCTATACTCAGGCATTTCGAACTGGCAGATCAAGGTCACGTACAAACGTACAAACCATGCACGAACCACTGAACTGAAAACTGTGAACTGAAGCACTGGTAATCCCGGCTGATCCAGCTGACTTTAGTTGAGGAGAATGGTCCAGAAATGAGGTAAGTACGCGTGACAAATACAGTCCATTGCTTGACCTTGATCCGCCAGTTCGAAAGGCACTGCCAATAGTGACTATAACTGGACTGGACTTAGAAAATCGTATCAAATAATTCTACATGTGATTATCTTAAAATGTATTGGTGTGGGTACTAGTTTAATTTATTTCTCTATCTGATACAAGAAATAGGATTAAGAAAAGTTGTTAGGATAGATTTCAAGCTCGTGACCATTTTGTTTTTCTTTTGATTTCAGCAGAAGTCCTATTTAATTTTTACTAAAAATTTGTGTAGTTATTTTATGTATATTATTTCCCGATAAGTTGAATCGTATATATTGAATATGAAGAATATTTGTTCAATAGTTTAGAAGAAATCGCTGTACACAGACAGACAGTTGTACTTTTCCGAACCAGAGAAGTTGAATACGTGTATCTCCACAAAAATGTTGAAGTGGATTTATTTGTCATTACAGTGTACTTTCCCTATAACTTTGTATAATAAAGTAAAATAAAATTGTACCCTTGATCATATATACCCAGATTGCTCGGCGTTATAGGTTTTGACGGTAACAACTTTTGTCAGGTTTACTATGCTGACATCTAGTTGTTACATAAAGAGTCACGTCATAACTACCATTTGAATTGCATTAGCGACTCTACTGCCATTTCGTGTTCATTTACGGCGGACGGGTGGCAATCCTGGCGGTTGTTCTCTTCAAAGTGCAAGCGGTTTTAACAAAGGAACAAGCAATCTATTTGTGATCTGGGATTGTACTTATGATATTTCATGTATGTAGCCTGCATCTTTCCCGGACGGATTTACTCACAGATACCGTACTAAATTTTAACCAAAATTCGTCCATTAGCTTTAAAGAAGTCGTCGTAAACAGAAAGGCGAGCATAATGATGGTATGGTGAAGCAATTCATTTATGAAAGAAGTGCTGGAAACAGCATTTCTGTGAAAATCTAAAATACTTTCTTTCACACTACAATATAGACTCGAGGAGCATAGTATCAAAGTTAGAAAACTTCATTTTTTTTTTTTTTGCGATTTCGAGATATCGATTGTTTCACATAGTATTTTGTATGCTGAATGCGATTCTGAAACTGTTTAGGTTCAAAAACGGACAGAACAGAGCGAAAATAGCACTTAATTGTGCGCTTTAGAATCAAAATGTAGACAACTCCACTGTGCCTTGGTTTCAAATTAGGACAACTCCTTCAGTAGCCAATGAGAAGCCCACATTCGTACCACCTTTTCCCATCACGCATCCAACATGGCTGATTGTTTATATAATCTGTTTGTGAATGAATAAGTACTGTTTTACGTAAATTTGCTTTGAAACCGAGTTAGAAGAGCCTTAGATTCAAAAGTAGACAACTCCACTTCAAATATGGCTTCGTTTGGTTTCAAAAACAGACAACTCCACTTTAAATATGACTTCGTTTGGTTTCAAAAACAGACAACTCCACTTTAAATATGGCTTCGTTTGGTTTCAAAAACAGACAACTCCACTTTAAATATGTATTCGTTTGGTTTAAAAAACAGACAACTCCACTTTAAATATGGCTTCGTTTGGTTTCAAAAACAGACAACTTCACTTTAAATATGGCTTCGTTTGGATTCAAAAACAGACAACTTCACTTTAAATATGGCTTCGTTTGGTTTCAAAAACAGACAACTTCACTTTAAATATGGCTTCGTTTGGTTTCAAAAACACACAACTCCACTTTAAATATGGCTTCGTTTGGTTTCAAAAACAGACAACTTCACTTTAAATATGGCTTCGTTTGGTTTCAAAAACAGACAACTTCACTTTAAATATGGCTTCGTTTGGTTTCAAAAACACACAACTCCACTTTAAATATGGCTTCGTTTGGTTTCAAAAACAGACAACTCCTCTTTAAATATGGCTTCGTTTGGTTTCAAAAACAGACAACTCCACTTTAAATGTGGCTTCATTTGGTTTCAAAAAACAGACAACTCCACTTTAAATGTGGCTTCATTTGGTTTCAAAAACAGACAACTCCACTTTAAATATGGCTTCATTTGGTTTCAAAAACAGACAACTCCACTTTAAATATGGCTTCATTTGCTTTCAAAAACAGACAACTCCACTTTAAATATGGCTTCGTTTGGTTTCAAAAACAGACAACTCCATGACTTAGTTTCAGAGATGGACAACTCCACTTTTTAAACTTAAATTTTGATCTGAATATTAATTTTAATCACATTTTGAGACTGAAAAAATATTTTATGACCCATGAGACTGTTTAAAAAAAATGTACGTATAACGGTGACATTGGTTTCCAAGGATTTAGTTTATCGCTTCTCCTGTAAAAAAAAAAGCAAAAGTGGAGTTTTCCAACATTGATACCAAGTTCCTCACTTACTTTCCCATACATAGGCCTACTTCCTACAATGGGGAAGTAAATGGTACTCAATTTGAAGAGTCTGGTCTGAAATGAGATTCATGCAACTGTGACAAAGACAAGAATCTTTTGTAACTACTCATAATCGAACTGCAGCCTTTCCAGCCCTTTGGGAATCGCTCTACCAACTGAGCTAACTTGCCTCCAATTATTATAGATATCATCCCAGAAGTTGGTAACTGCCTGAGGGTGACTCGAACTTTGGTTTACTTTAAGCCTGTCCTACTCAATCTATTATTTAAACTGTACTAGCAAGCCAAGCAGAAGAAGGGTTGACTGCACGTGAATTAGTGAACTCCGAGAGATTCTTGACTCAAGTTGGCGGCCAGCCCTTCAACCACTCCCGTCAAGTATTTACCCCGCGCTCCCGCAGGTGAGAGCTGGACTTAAAGACAGACGTCTCTGCGTCCAGCATCGGCGCCAGTCTTGAGAATTTCCATTAGCTCATCAAAGAATGTCGTTGCATCTTCAGAGCGTTTACGGTGTAGATGAACCTTAGTTTTATGTTTCTCGATTTAAGGTTTTCCACCGTTTAATGTTTCGTTTCATTGGGTAATAACAGTTTTACGGTCGCCTTGAATTAGTTTATTAAGACCATATTGTTCAAATTCTTCTTCTGTAAATAAAAATCGCAATTTTAAGTGCTCTCTTTATGCCGCAATTCAGTAAAGAACCGTAAATGAAAAATCGTCAAGTCCATTTATTATTTCACTTAACAGCGTCTTTAACTGCTGAGGTGCTTCAGCGTTGGTGAAGTGGTAGGCTACCATGATTATACATAGGAGGTCGTAAAAGAGCTTATAAGGAAGAGATCGTGATGTATGGTATTTTAAGGTACCATAGCTCTATATTCTAATAAATATGTCATTGGATTTATTATGATTATGATTATTATTATTATTAGTATTATTATTATTAAATAAATTGAAACTTAAATATTAAGATGACAAAATTATTAGTGATGAATGAAGTGTGTAAACTTCCTGCCAGCATCAAAATGAAAAATGTTATGGCTTTAGCTAAATAAACCTGCCGCCATATAAACATCCAGATAAGAAAGCATTGATCTAAAATTTGTATGTGGAGTGTATAACCACAGTCTAGTCTCGTATATACAGTCACGAACCTTGAGTTGTGAGGATGCTAGGAACAATAGACTGTACCGGTAGTATTTCGCATTGTCTGTAATGAAGCGATATTAGCGATCTTAGTGGTTAGCAACTATCTATGGATGCATATTTACTACGTATTGAGCTTCGTGACTGTATATATTAGATTGTGGTATTACTATATGAGGGGGTCAGAAGTAAAGGAATATAAGTGCACTTAAGTTAATTGTGAGAAAATGTATGTATGTGTTTATTCACACTGCAATGCGTATATACCCGGTGGCAGTGGTAACTAATTACACTCAATAAAGACAATAATAAACACAATTAATAAAAAATACAATTAATAATAATAATACTAATAATTAATACTAACAATAATAATAATAATAATCATCATCATCATCATAACAGGGAACATCCTAAATTAAATGAAGCACGACCACTTAAAATAACATTTAAAGTAAATCTAATTTGTATCTTAAACCTAAGTTCGAACTAAAACCCACGAGTATGATATGTTCATATCTGCACAAGTACCTTTCAACACTACACTCATTTCGCTGTCAACTCACTCACTGCACTGGAACTACGACACATTTCACTAACACTTCAAAAACATTTCACTATTCAAATACTTTGCACTGCCACTTAACAACGTCTTTAACTGCTGAGGTTCTTCAGCGTTCGTGAAGTGGTAGGCTACCATGATTATACATAGGAGATCGTATAAGAGCTTATAAGGAAGAGGTCGTGATGTATGGTATTTTAAGGTACCATAGCTCTATATTCTAATAAATATGTCATTGGAGTTTATTATTATTATTATTATTATTATTATTATTATTATTATTATTATTATTATTATTATTATTATGTGGTTGAAAGTACTTGAGATTTCGTAAATTCCGTCAAATTTTTTATTTCAATTCTAGTGTGTGATGGATTAAAAGATGTATCCCTTCGCCATTAAAATTTTAAATGTTTTAGCTTGCCCTGAATGCACTAAACTCATGTTTTTAGAAATGTCACTTTCTTTTCTCAATCGTACTATCAGGGACTGGAATGCTTTACCTGCAGACTTACTAAAGGCTTTATCGATAACCAAAAATGTATTTAAAAATAGGCTTAAAGACTTTACTAATAGACGGTAGAATATTATGCACACTATTTAAAGGGTGTAATTGAGGACCGTTTTTGCAAAACTTGCTAACTGCAAAATTTGCAAAATTGAGATTTTGATGGATTCGTTAACATAAGGCAGGCCTCTACATGATGTTCAAAGCGTCTTAGTAAAATTGGGTTATTTCTCTTCATTTTAGTGTGTCAAAGTGTGATCGTTTTTTTCAAAACTTGTTTTCTGCTATAAGTGAGACATACAGCAAAACGTGCTTACTACAGTGTTTTTTGTCTCCTGTAAAATTTAGTTTTTTTCAGTTAGCAAGTTTTGCAAAAACGGTTCTCAATTGATGTTTTGTTATTTGAAGTGTTGTATCAGTAAAGAAGTGTGTCGTGTCAGTGAAGTTTTGTAGTTTACAATGGTAATGCAAAGTATTTGAACAGTGAAATGTTTTTGAAGTGTTAGTGAAATCAGGATCGTGTCAGTGAAATGTGTCGTAGTTCCAGTGCAGTGAGTGAGTTGACAGCAGGTACTTGTGCATGTATGAACATATCATACATGTGGGTTTTAGTTGCACTCATAATTTATTTTAAGTTTGTGCTGACATTTATGTTTTATATGCATGTCAGGGTTATAAATTTCATTGATTACAATTTATGTAAGAAAAAATTCACGTAACTATTTATACTTTGCAGAAACGAACATGAATATTCCACGATTTGTGGACTTTAACGTTTCCAACACTTCATAACTACATACGGATTCCATCTTCTCGACAAAATAGTATGAACTGAAAAGCCATCTACTCTGTTTGGTCCTTTATACACGACCCATTTGTTTGGAGTAGCAAGGCACAATAACAGATAACTCATCGCTATGTTAAAATCGGCAGCACTTTGAAGAGAACAACCGCCAGGATCGCCACCCGTCCGCCGTAAAGGAACACGAGATGGCAGTACAGTCGCTAATGCAATTCAAATGGGAATTATGACTTGACTCCTTATGTAACAACTAGATGGCAGCGTAGTAAACCTGACAAAAGTTGTTAACGTCAAAGCCTATAAGGCCGACCTATCTGGGTATATATTCTGTGGTGTTTGGGTAAAGGGAGATAAGTCATAAAAATGAGTTTGGAGAAAAATGAAAATTAAACTTCGAACCCTTATTGCAAATAATTTTCTACACAAATAAAGCACATCAACTGATGGTATTCTTTGATTTTTGCACACTCATTTGTATAATTTAACTTGTGTGTTCATCTGAGAAACAAATTTCATCTGCACAAAAAAATTACTTATCCCCCTTTACCCGAACACCACAGATATGATCTAGATCACAACACAAGAGAGTAGGTGACCCTTCAGGTTGTAATATTTTGCTCTGAACGTGTAGCCTGTATGTAGTTCCGAATCATTGCAGACGTTTATATAGACCTACATGTTTGTTTATGAACAAACGTGTTACTCTGAAAATTATATGGAATACCAAAATAACACTGTGAAGAGAAATTGTGTTTCATAATCACTGCTAAATGAATTTGGACTCTGCAGAAGGAATTTAAAACCAATCATTCATTGCATGACATATGGCAAGCAATCAAGTCAAATATAATTGTCACAGAAGAGAGACATAAATATAAAAACCAACGACCAATTTTATGTGACGTAATCGAATTTCATTTGAGCGGTAATGTGTTCACAATTAGCACACCGTCATAACGACATTAATGAAGCGTTCAGGTTGTAATTGATTTCACAGACCAAAATCATACCATCAAATTTAGCAATTTGAATTATTTTCGTCGTACATCACGTGTAGAATGGTAAGACTATTTCATACGAAAAGGTCTAGTGGTGTTCAAATTCATACGCGAATGGCCTACATTCCTAAGTATAATACAAGACCAATTTCGTTGGGAACAGACGCCTTAAACATGTGCAAATGTTGTCTCTCTCAGTTTCAGCTCAACAGTTACAATTCAGTGATCTATCGGGGTGTAGATATGAAAACTTCATAACGCTTTGACTGCATCTTCGTCTTCAAGTAAACATTTATGCTGAGACAAGAAAAATATCCTACTTTTGGAGTCGTTAAAGGGGGGATGTAGGCAAAATTATTTAAAAAAAATGATGTTTTAATTGGAATCCATGACATCATTCCAAAAAATAATTACTCCTAGCATTAAAGGTTCTGTGGCGATTCTGAAAAATCATTTATACGGAATATCATAATCCCCCCTTTCTATCCGTTAGTGTGTGATTGTTACAATATATGTACAAATTTATTATTTCTTAAATTTAAGCTCCTAGTTCACATTTCAATTTGACTCATCCATTTTACTGTAATCGTTATTATTCTTATATGTGTGTTATTCTGTGTTTTTGGCAACCCAGAATGCCTGGGCAGACTATTTCTTGGAAATAAATTATATAGATAGTTTTAGGCCTATTTAATACTAACTTCCCAAAATGTTAGATCCCAAATCCACGCTTTTTAAAATTTAAATAACAACAGAACAAATCAGGCTCAGTACATAGTAAGGCTAAGTAATTTTAAAGGAATGTTACATTTTCCGTGTTTAGGTACATTTTTCTCCAAAATTATTGGGACTACAGTCCTGAACTTTTGTACACAAGTTAATGTAACCAAAGTGTATGAATGTAAGTAACGATATTTTTACGATTAAACTTGACTGATGTGGAACCTCTTAACATTTCGAACTTCTTATTTGCTTTATCCTGAGTAAGAAATCTCCAACATACGTGACATCAGGGACAGTCTAGTACGGGTAGCTAATTTTGTTTCACTTGTTTGCAGTGGCGGTGCGTCAATAAGAGCTCAAGAGCACGTGAACACCTTGTTTCCATTAATGAACAACTAGTTTTATTATTTAATACCGTATTGACGTAGTGGGGATGTATAATATCAGAATCGAGTATTTTAAAATTCCCGCATCTTGTATAAACTTCTTATGTAAACTTGGCAACATGCGTTCACGTACAAGCCGTGCTCTTTTCAAGGAGGTTACAGGAATTACACGCATGCGCGGGAGGAAATTGTATTTCGCTGGATGCTTACGACTCGTCAAGAGCACAAAGCTTTAAGTGAACAGTGAATCTATCCTACAGATGTCGGGTGCACCAATGCCTATTCGTTCACGTGTTATTTCTCGAGGAGAAAATTTAATAGTCTATATTTTAGTCTGTAGGTGTCAGCATTTTTCATTGTTGGAGTGTTTACTTTGTGTGGGTGTGTGTACAGTGCTGCTACGAGAGTGTAGTTTGTCAATTACTATACTTTAGTGTTAGCATAATAGCATAGTTTGGTAAATATTTATCCATGGTTTGGCTTTTAAACAAGTGGTGGCTGAATGTGATAGTGGTATGAATTTAAGTATCTATGGTGGTGTATATTATTAAGAATAATATTTACTGGCATGTATTTATAGTAATCAATCTATGTGAATGGGATTACAGTACTGGTATAGGCTATAGTGTATCAGTCAGTTGTGAACCAAAATATATTACTGAACACACGCGTTTGTAAATAACGGCACTGTGGTATGTATTAATTTTTAACAAACGTAAACAATGAATTGTGTTCAAAAAATTTTGAACAGTAAAGAACTGGGTAACTGACTTACCAGGAAGAATTGGAAATAAAAAGACTGGATTTCAAGGCAAATTACTGCGAATTGACAAACATAACACAGTTCGCTCAATAATTGCTAACAGATTAAGGGAACATGGTGAATACGAAGTAGGCTATATGAGGAAGTTCAATGTTTCTCTATGGAAGGATCTACACGGCATGCTGACATCATAATAATTGACTGAGATAAAAATAAACTGGTCTCATTCTTGACCCCACAGTAAGATTCGAAATTAATGAAGATCAACCAAAGCAGGTACATGAAGAGAAACGCGCTATTTACCTTCTATGCTGTGATGAACTCAGTCATAAATATAATATTCAAGATTGAAATGTCATTGGACTTATGTTTGGTGCACGAGGAACAATTACCAAATTTACATTGGAGATCCTCAGAAAATTAAAGGTTCCTGATAAGACTCTTCCGACAATTGCATCAACCATTTTAAAATCTTCATTGAACATCATCAATCACCATCTCTATTCATCTTTATAATATTCAATGTATATTATTTATTTTCAGTTAATTTTTATCGTTTTGATAGCTACCACATCTTGTCGCAGAATATTCTTTTTTAAAATTTCATTATGTATTTTTTAACATTAATTTACATTTTCTTTTCTGTTCATTTGAATTGATTAGGATGCCGATATTTTAAATCCAAGATTTGGACGGCTATCATTTCGATCATATTATTATTATTATTATTATTATTATTATTATTATTATTATTATTATGTTCTTTTTTAAATTTATATACGTTTTTTTCGATAGTGAAACATTGGAATCATGACATTTCTTATTAGGCTAAACGTACGATTTCAAATTCTTTTCGGTTTTGGAACACAAAATTGTGAACACACGTATTATTTTATCACGAGCCATCACTGCAGTTATTCATCTGCTATCTGCATAGTTTGAGGGAGATTTCGGTGTGATATCATTAACAGTTTCATCAACCATTTTAAAATCTTCATTGAACATCATCAATCACCATCTCTATTCATCTTTAAAATATTCAATGTATATTATTTATTTTCAATAAATTTTTATCGTTTTCATAGCCACCACATCTTGTCGCAGACTTTTTTTTTACATTTCATTATGTATTTTTTTACATTAATTTACATTTTCCTTTCTATTCATTTGAATTGATTAGGTTGCCGATATTTTAAATCCAAGATTTGGACGGCTATCATTTCGATCATATTATTATTATTATTATTATTATTATTATTATTATTATTATTATTATTATTATTATTGATAGTGAAACATTGGAACCATGACATTTCATATTAGGCTAAACGTACGATTTCAAATTCTTTTCGGTTTTGGAACACAAGATTGTGAACACACGTAATATTTTATCACGAGCCGCCACTGCAGTTTTTGTCTGCTATCGGCATAGTTTGAGGGAGATTTCGGTGTGATCTCATTAACAGTTCCTTTGGAAGCTAGGACCAGAACACGTAACGCAGTCGTTCAAATGCCGTAATCGAATTTCTTTTTCAGCGAAGCAGCTGATGAAGGTCGGAACCTCAAACTTGATTCCTGTTTGGCAGATATGGACGCAGGTCGAACATAAAATTGCGTTAGCGCCATTTCGCGATGAGTTCTAAAATATAGATCATAAGCCCCGCGCGACCTGAAAGCTGCACATCGGTAATGACACTGATTTACAGCTTGTCACCCACCAGGCGGATATTGTGGACTTACTAATAAAATATGCTGAATATCCCTGAGCCTCTCTGCACAGCAAACAACTACGCTCATCCATAATGTAAATTCCTGGAAATACGGTTTTGATTTTCAGTCAATTTTGATGCTCTTTTTGAGGTTGTTCAAGTACATAAAAATAGTAGTTCCTCGAATCCGGGGGTCATACGAATTTTTATGTTTTACAACCTTTACACCTCCGGTCGAAACTTGCGTGTTCCAGTCGTTAATTCTAAATTCACCGAGCGAGAGCATAATGTCATATTTTGCAATTCATTTTTAATTTTCAGAGAAGTCTATATTGTATCTTAAAAGTATTTATTTCAGTCACTGACTTCACAGCATAAGTTTAAGGTGCTACATCTTTACATTACATATTTAAAAGACGTATGAACGTTTTCGTTGGTCTACGTCAACATCATCAGATACGAAGTACATTTCAGCGATATCAGTGCTCTCTACATAATGTCTACAAATACAAAACATATTTAGTGGCATACAAAATGAGACATATTAAAAACCCAACGTATAATACATTGGCATTTATAATAAAACCATATAAACTTGAAAAATATTCAAACAATCACGTGACACAAACCATGATACATACGTTTCTGAATGGTGGAAATATATATTATTGTGAAACAGAAATAGGAATATAATAAATGTAATTACTGTAATTTTGCAACTCTTCGCATTCATAATACTTTTTATCTTAGTTTTATATTTTATTATTTTTATCACTTTTAAATCATGTCATTTTATTATCTCATATGTGAAGACTTGCATTTATATATATATATATATATATATATATGTAAATCAATATTTTTGTAATCTACACGTGTATTTTAAGTAAGTGACAATCAAGGCAGTCATATAGAATGTCAATGTGTATCACAGCAATGTTGGTTTTTAATATGTCTCATTTTGCATGCCACTAAATATGTTTTGTATTTGTAGATATTATGTAGAGAGCACTGATATTGCTGAAATGTACTTCGTATCTGATGATGTTGGCGTAGACCAACGAAAACGTTCATACGTCTTTTAAATATGTAATGTAAAGATGTAGCACCTTAAACTTATGCTGTGAAGTCAGTGACTGAAATAAATACTTTTAAGATCATGTCATATGATTGAGGTAGAACCTTAAACTTGGGCTTATTTTAAAACTAACGAATCATACTTTTCAATAAAAATAGGTTTGCATCGAAGTATCGAATTCTTTATTGAATGGTCACGTGAATCACATTTTAACATTGAATATCTAAAAATGCGTGGCACAAATTATTTCGCGAAAAATATATGTTATAGAGGTAACAGCATTCTCCCCTTGGTGTAAGTTTCATTTTGATAAAGTTTCAGTAATACGAGTAAAAAAAATATATCAATGTCTTGGTTTGTAGCACTTAAACCCATCTTACACCAATAGTGCATGCGTGCGAGTTCGTATTTGTCTGATTATCTGCGTCGTCGATCTGTCAGGCCGTCATGAGTTATAGTTTATACAGTCTTCAATTTACACAAAACGTGCGATCTATTTCAAGTGCAGTTTCGTTAGTTTTTGTAGTATGTGGTAGTTTTGTGCGATGTAATGGAGTCTCGTTTTAAGTTATATGTTTGCTGCAATCCCTTCGAGAAATCAGAGCATTGAAATTAGAGGAAAAATTTAAGAAGTGTTATATCGTGGATACTTAATGTATTTCCTGATTTAAAACAGGAACAAAAGGTGTGCGCTATGTGTCGCAAAGAAATAAAAAAAATATAATGTGATGCTATTACGCAGAATCCTCAGAATGACTCTAGAAATGAAGAATACGTCGATTCTACAGCAAATGTAAGTTCATTAAATACAAGTCTTTTTGACCAAGGTGTGTTCCTTATTTAACAAAAAAGGCTACAAGAGAAATATAAGAGACAGAAATTTGAAAATATTGAAAAAATCCTAAAAGATAAAGTCTTCGACATTAAAGACGCTGAGGAATCAGGACCTTCATCAAGTCCTGATTCTGAAATTTTGTCTCAGTTGCAGGAAAATTTTCAAAATTCAGGTAAAAGTGAGAAAATCACCATTTTAACACTACTACCTAAAAGCTGGAGCGTAAATAATATATAAAAAAAGTTTCTTTCAGCTTCCGAATACATAATTCGGAAGGGAAAAGGGAATTTTGTGTTCACCAAATCCGAAACCTGGAAAACCCTTGCCCGCGGCTGTTGCCGGTGAAGCTAAAGAATTCTGTTGTTCTGACGAGATTAGCAGAATGATGCCTGATAAGAAATATTTGTTATGATTAAAGAATCAGGGAGTAAATCACATGAGCAGAAATTAATTATATGCAGCGTTTAAAAATTCTAACCCTGAAATGTGTGTTGAGAAGCATTTCAACCTACATCTACATATGCCGAACACATAACCAATGCTAACCACACATACAATAACATAAATACAGACAAGGAAATCCTACATATACAAGTGAAAAACCAAAAACTCAACACACTAGAACAATATGAAATATACAGACACACCAAAACACACCCTGATCAAATTCTCAACACACAGATCAATTTCAGAACACACACACTATTTGACACTACATTTCAATACTTTTCAACAATCGAACGCACCCATACAACAGGCAGCGAAGTTCGAGATGACGTCGAGATCTAGTAGGCTCTGAGGATGGTGTGAAGAAACACCGAAATAGCTGTAAGCCGCACATGCTTACACAATTAACACGAGTAAGATCGCCATTTAATCAATTATTTAACATTTTATTGGCTATTTCACTTCTTTAGAATGTAGGCCTATATTTTCACAAGAATGATGCTGAAACTGATAGGAAGAGGAAAAGAAATTGGTTGGGTCACTGGTTGAGAAGAAACTGCCTACTGAAGGATGCACTGGAAGGAATGGTGAACGGGAGAAGAGTTCGTGGTAGAAGAAGATATCAGATGATAGACGACATTAAGATATATGGATCATATGAGGAAACAAAGAGGAAGGCAGATAATAGGAAAGACTGGAGAAAGCTGAGTTTGCAGTGAAAGACTTGCCCTTGGGCAGAACACTAAATGAAATGAAATGAAAATGGATTTAGTTCAATTCTAATTGCAAATATGTTTTTAAATTAAGGCTGTAAGAGGCGTGGCATTTAAAGAGCTGTCAAAATTATTTTTTTCATCAAAGCATCTCTTTTACAAATTTCTGATCACAAATCTAGTAACATTTATTGGCTCCCTAAAGCTACTAGATGAATGTAGAGGAGGAGAATTTGAATTTACAGTATTCATTTTATTTTCAAATTCATTTTTCTGTACGTTTATTTTTCTTGATTCAACACACACTTTTTATTCCAAATATTAATCAATCTGAATGAAAATTTTACTGCAAGTATTTATGAGGTAGCTCCATGTTTCTATGCATTTTTGTGGGAAATGCTGCTAAGTTATTTTTTTTTCACGAATTATTGGACAGTTCCATTTTTAAAATTTCGAAAAAATTTTTGAAGGTGAATAAATGAGATATTTCATAAAATGAATACACAGAAATGTCTGTTATGTCTTGAGACTGTAACCAAAAAAACGAAGCTTAAAAATTGAGATGATCTACTAAAAATTGAAGGGTTCAGCGCCATAGTGGGCCAAGCGCCATTTATTAAAAACGGAAAAAGCAAGGGTTAAAGTTAAGTGAAAACCATAGTTGAATGAAGATTGACATATCATTTATTTTTAATGTGTATACTTTATGTTACTTGCTATATGTTTCCATTGAATTATGGTAATAACTTAATTTTAACCTTTGTTTTCTACGTCTTTAGTAAATGGCGCTTGGCCCACTATGGTTCTGAACCTTTCAATTTGGGTTTGAAAATATTTAAAAGACAAATTAAAAGAAATAAAAACTCAAATCCCAAAAACATTTGGGAGTTCAAAATTTGGACTTTATTAGTCCTTTACATAGTAAGCATGCTTTCAAAATTTGGTTAAAAAAAACAGATTATGAAAAAAGTTGTAATTTTTAGTCAGTATTCCCTTAAGAATGAATGATCAAGTTCTTCTCTCTGTTAGCGAAATGGCAACACAAATGCTCCACAACGGAATTTCAAAACATAACTCTAAAATCTCCTTTAAAAAATATAAAATCTTGGCTTTTAAAGGAAATTTTCTTGTCGGATCAAAGATTCTTTCGAGTAGGAGCATTTTAAAGAAAACAAAAACCCTAATTTATAAGCCATTGGTAAAAAATGTTGCGTTTTATGAGCCAGAACCTTGGACGTTATTCAGAATACATGAAAACAAAATGATTGGCTACTGAAATGGACTTCTGACGGAGAGCAGAAAGGAAATTAAGAAGGAGAAAAATTAGAAATCAAAGAATTAGAGAAATTGTAGAGGTAGAAAAGAACGTTATTGAAGTATTTGAAGGAAGAAGACACATGATGATGACGGAAAATGGAAGAATATCGAAGATGATGCTGGAATGGACTGCGGAGGGAAGGAGGAAAAAAGGAAAACTAAGAGAACAATGGATGAATGACGTCAGAAGGAGTACAACTATACTGTTTTCGCTGTAAGAAAAACCCTAATGTAAACATAAGCACGTTGCTGTCATACCCGTGATTGGCTCCCAGTCGAAACACTCACATGACGCAGGAAAATATAGTTCGTATTTGGAAACCACAATCTTGTATTATTTGAAAATAAAACATAGAATTCTAGTTGTTAAATACGATGAAACATTTAACTTTACTCATATGTAAAACGCTATGTAAAAGAAAAGCTACTTTTATATTTTGTTATGTACTATGAACGCGGATGAATACCAACAGTAATACCGAGGTAGTCTGTTCTTGTAACAAGCCGGCATCACTTGAGCTCGTAGATGTTCACGTAAGCACATGGTACTGAAGTATGGCTTTTGTATCCTCAACTGTCCATTGCGAAGACATAAGACTTAAAAATAATTTAATTACAGCTTAATTATAAAATAAATGTTTTCTAAGCAAATGAATGCTTAGTAGTGAGGTTAGGCCTACTTGACGAGTAACGGGAAATGTTTAACATGAAACAGAATGTACAACAGTAGGCGGAACACATACTGAGAATATATGCGCCAAACAGCGGCCAATGAAGCCTCACTTCTGTCACGTGCTATTGTTTATATTAGGATTTTTCTTACAGCGAAAAGATTATACAAGAGATCTTACTGAAAAGGTTGCTGAGGAGAAAAATTTCTTTGGGTGAAAGATAATTACTGTATTGTAGAAAAATCCTAATAAAAATAAGATCAAAGATTGTTATATAGACAACAAGATAATGCCACAAATAAGCAATGTTAATTACCTAGGTTGCTGCTTAAATTATAACCAAGATCTACAAAATAAAATAAATTCCAACTTAAATATGACACCATAAGGAGAACACTTAGGCCTAGGAATAAAAAACGGAAAGAGATGAAGTTTTAAAGTAATGGTGGCGCCAATAGCCCTACTATTTTACGGATGCGAAACCTCTACCTTGAACAAAGCAGACAGAAAGAAAATTAAAACAGCAGGAATTAGGTTTCAACAGCTGGGTATAAGCTTAGGCCTATGATGCGAGATGAGATTAAGATGTGAAGATATCAGAAATGAATTGAAAATATTTAATATGATATGGAGAACATTCCCTGCTGTTGGATTAATTTACATGCGAAATCTTAATATTTTATTTATAAAGCTCTGAGAATATTCAATAAAATATTAAAACAATTTACAGGGACTTTAAATATTGTGGATATGGTAGCGGAAACATTACCCCCTCCCTATGTTGGAACGTGTATACGTAAGCTCAAATTATGGCATTTGTTTCTTTCAATAGTTTGAATCATCAAAGTTTGGAGAATAGGGATCCTGGTGTTGCAATGACCTTGAAGAGAAAAACCGCAAGAATACCAAAAGTATTCATCCAACTTCCGAATGTTCCATCACCTGCATTACCACGAAAATTTCACGTGCAACTTGACGTATATGCGGTTAGCTGTTTTCTCTGGAATTTAAGTAGGTCTACATAAACATCATAAACATGTAGGGACTAGTTGTGTGTACTTCTGGTATCCGGAGAGAAGAAACTTACATGTTATTAAAATATTAAAAAAAGTTAATGTATCTACTTTATACTCCATGGAGGTACTGAGGTACTGGAATGACGTGGTATGGTCGACACCAAGCTACGACCACCTTTGCCCCCGGGAACGATTCGGTACTCAGTTTGATAGGAGGCTGAGTGAACCTTCGGACAATACTGGAAGTTTTAGCAGCGAGAAAAATCACGTGACACTCGAGACTGAAATCGGGACATTCCAGTACGTACTCAGTTCCTATAATTAAAATACTTTTAGCAAATACCTCTGATTGAGGTTCTGACTGAAATGGACATCTATTATCAGGCAGTAATATCACTTGGCGATATGTCAGAAGAAGAACAATGTTATTGTTTGTTTACATCTGAAGTCGATTTAGTGAAATATGTAATTAGTGTGTGCAATGGAAGGAGAAAGGAACTGGCCACCCTACCCCATTATCTTCTGGCTTAGTTGCCGCATGAGTTATACGTTATTGGTGTTACTTATGAGCAGGGTTGGGGAAGTAAATTACCTGTACGTGTAATTACATGTAAAGTACGTAATGTAGAAAACTGTTTTATACACGGAATAATAAACTAACATATTCATCTTTCTATTTCAGTGCAAACTTCAAAATTATTTTATTTATGTATTTCTTTTTAATGATGTTTAAAAAACTATAATTTATTATTACCGAGTCAATTTAACAATGTTCATCAACATCTTCTGTCAGTGAGATTCAAATACATTCAGTTATACCAAATAAAATAAAATAAATTGTAATAGTCTTGCTCCGCCTTTAAACATTTGACGAAATTAAATCTAGATGAAAATAAACAATCTGATCCGTTTGGGTACGGATAATATTAATTTATTATTATAAAACTATTATGATAGTAGGAAAAATTTCTTGCTGGTATGATGATTAAAAGATAGGAGTTTCCATATATGACAATCAACAATGCATAATCTGAAAGGACAAATGAAAATCGTAGATGATTAAAATGGTTACTACAAATCAACAGCGGACACAATGTGATCTTTGGTATGCTAAATTTGAGAGTGTTAAAAGAGTTCAAAGGGAATTTCGACGTGAGTATGGTGTGCGTAATGTACCTAAATACGATTCCATAATGTTGTGGTATCGAACATTTATAGAAATAGGTTCTGTGTTAAAAAAAAAACATGCAGCAGGTCGCAGGCGAAATCCAGTACGAGAAGCAGCTATCTCTTGGCTTGGCCCCCAAGCTCCCCAGATGTGTACCCCTCATGACTTCTTCGTGTGGGGTTTTGTTAAAGACAGAAAGTCAGGAACATTGATGATCTGAGAGTAAAAATTACTCAAGCTTTTCAACAAATCACCCCTCTTGTGTTACAACGGACATGGGCTGAATTGCATCACCGTTATGAGTTGTGCAGGGTGCGCAATGGGGGTCATGTTGAGCTCTGAGGAATCTTACATCTTTCAGTGTTGTATGCACAAAGTTTCAACAAATGAAGTTCAGTAGTAAATGTTTTTATTTTATCCATACCCAAACGGATCACCCTGTAGTTTACTAAATCACTAATCGCAATCTGAATTTTCGTAACTGGATAACTTCGGCTCGAACTGCTAAAGACGACAATGCCCGCTACATCAACTGATCTTCTGTTAGTTGTCTTTCTTGCAGAGCATCTAAAATTTCCCTCTTCCATCTCGCTACTAGGTCTTCCTTTTATTCTTCTTGAAGGAATCCAATCAAATCAATTTTTAGGCTATCTCTTCGCAATCACTCGCATTAAATGTCTCTATCAAACTACTTGTTCTGTTGTAATGTCCTACAAAATATAATTTTAACCTGTATTTTTGTTTTGCCTGACAATAGTATTCTGAACCCTGTCTTTCCATGATATTAGAGCTAAACGTCGCCAATAGTGCATTTTATTGCCAATAGTCTGTTTTATGAACACTGTTTACGAGTAATTGAATTTATAATCCATAATAAAGCTGCACTTTTGACTATAAAGTTGCAGATTTTAGAGTTTCTCTCCTTGTTATCTGTTTATCCCGTAGAACTTAATTTAGATGTGATTCAACAGTTTTTTTTCCCTTCTTTATGCATTTTCTACGTTGTGTGTCATTTCTTCCATCATAACACCCGAATAATTATATTCTTCACAGGATGTGATAACTAGAAACAGTAATGAAATAACATTTGCAACACAATAAGGGAACTGAATTGTTAAGGAAAACGTAAAACATAACGATGGCCCAGAATCAGACTGTTCCATGTCCATTTTA
Source organism: Periplaneta americana (assembly GCF_040183065.1). Classification (NCBI taxonomy): domain Eukaryota; kingdom Metazoa; phylum Arthropoda; class Insecta; order Blattodea; family Blattidae; genus Periplaneta; species Periplaneta americana. The sequence continues at coordinate 44,116,752 of NC_091122.1, read as the reverse complement.
CTATTTAGAACTGATACTTGTGTTAACATTAATAAGAGCACTGTTATCGATATTGGAAAAGAAAAAGGTCGTGTAGACGAAGATGACGCAGGGTCCCCAAGACTTGAAACTCCGGAGAAAAGGTAAAAGTGGAGAAAAGTGTAACAAATATAAATGTTTTCCAGCAAGATGCTTTTCTAATAATATTAGGGGAGAGTCGGGTAGTATCGGACATCGGGTAGTATCGGACAGTGCGTTTTTTCATCTACCACCATATGATGGTACCTGAATGACATGGTTACGTTTCTCTATGCGACATCACAGAAACGTAACCATGTCAATCAGGTACTGTCATCGTGTGGTAGATGAAAGAAACTCACTGTCCAATATTACCCGATGTCCGATACTACCCGACTCTCCCCTACATGGACGAATATTGGCACTCATAAAAGTAAAGCTATCGTATTAAATTTACTCTTTTTACAGTTTACAGTTCTTTCAGCGCTTTTCTAAACAATATTACAATACATTGAAGAATACCAAGAGTATAACGATACTACTACTACTACTACTACTACTACTACTACTACTACTACTACTACTACTACTACTAATAATAATAATAATAATAATATACTAATAAAATAATAATGTACACTAATTGCATGGTTGCGCCCCACGATCAGGTAAGATGCAGCAGATAAAAAAGGGTCCCTGTTTAGTGGGCATAGTTGCGCCCCGTTCCCATCAAGTAGAGAAAAGGTGCAGGACATAGTTGTGCCCCGATGAAATAGGTAGAGAAAAAGACATTACGGGAACTCGAGCCTCGTAATCAACCAACCTTACTGATTTCTTATGCGATTTAATATTCACTATCGATACCGTTAAAATGAACACCATGAAGTTGACAGTACTTTATTAACTGTTTTTCTACTGTCATCGATAGCCTACCGTTAAAATGAACACCATGAAGTTGGCAGTACTTTATTAGCTGACATATTCAAATGAGTGAGTCGTTGGAATATGGGACCTTAGCAATCTTGACATTTTATTAGTGATTTTCACACCGTCTATGGCGTATAGTCAGGTTAATTTAAAATGAATGTTAAGTTTAGTGAAAAGGGTAAAGAGGTAAATAATTCACAATGGTTCCAAGTTTTGATTTGCGAAATCCTGTACCGTTGGGTTAATATATCGGTGTACAAACAAAAAATGCAGTTCATTTATTGTGTGTGATCGATAAAAAAAAGTGTTATTTTAAATAGCAAAATTGATCATATGCTACTTGATTTCAATGCAGCTACTACTATAATATTTTTAAGGAATTTATTTATTTTATGACAATCACTTTCGTGTGTACTATGCCCATCGGGGCGCAACTATGCCATGTCCATTCTGCTACCTGACTTCTTCGGGGAGCAACTGTGCCTTGTCCTTCTGCTACCTGATTTCTTCGGGGAGCAACTATGCCATGTCCATTCTGCTACCTGACTTCTTCGGGGAGCAACTATGCCATGTCCTTCTGCTACCTGATTTCTTCGGGGAGCAACTATGCCATGTCCATTCTGCTACCTGACTTCTTCGGGGAGCAACTATGCCATATCCATTCTGCTACCTGACTTCTTCGGGGAGCAACTGTGCCTTGTCCTTCTGCTACCTGATTTCTTCGGGGAGCAACTATGCCATGTCCATTCTGCTACCTGACTTCTTCGGGGAGCAACTATGCCATGTCCTTCTGCTACCTGATTTCTTCGGGGAGCAACTATGCCATGTCCATTCTGCTACCTGACTTCTTCGGGGAGCAACTATGCCATGTCCTTCTGCTACCTGACTTCTTCGGGGAGCAACTATGCCATGTCCTTCTGCTACCTGATTTCTTCGGGGAGCAACTATGCCATGTCCATTCTGCTACCTGACTTCTTCGGGGAGCAACTATGCCATGTCCTTCTGCTACCTGATTTCTTCGGGGAGCAACTGTGCCATGTCCTTCTGCTACCTGATTTCTTCGGGGCGCAACTATGCCATGTCCATTCTGCTACCTGATTTCTTCGGGGCGCAACTATGCCATGTCCATTCTGCTACCTGATTTCTTCGGGGAGCAACTGTGCCATGTCCTTCTGCTACCTGATTTCTTCGGGGCGCAACTATGCCATGTCCATTCTGCTACCTGATTTCTTTGGGGCGCAACTCTGCCATACCGGTAGTTTCGTGGCCCATTTCTTTTAGGGCTCATCCCGACATTTACCTTAGCTCATTAGGAAAACCATAAACAGGATGAACAATTTCATATAATGTCATTTTCAGTATTTTAGGAAGTGTCCATCAAAACTGCTTTCGGACATTCTGTATTAAGAAATCGATAATCAAAGGGCGGGCACCGATTTTCCCACTACTCCTGAAGTTGTCTGATACAAATCGTGAGTCAAAACAGTTGAGGAATCACGAGCAGAGGTGTCGAGATGGCCTCCTGTGAAGAAGAGCGAGATGAAAGTGGCTCCCAGTTACAGATGTAATGTGCGGTTGTATTTTATTGCGTTTTTATAATTGGGTTCGAAATCAGGGAGCATATAATTAGGTTGGAAGCTATAGTTTCGGAAAGAAATATGACCGCAGACAAGTATTGTGATTAATGCGTAAACTACAGCCTTCGTATCACAGCTAATGTCACGCGATGTCCTCCGAAAATAATTAACCTCAGCACCCGTGCCTCCAATCAGCGTCTTCGTTAGCCAAGAACAAGGATTTGGGAGTCAGTGGGATGTCAGAGCAGGCCACGATAATTGCACGCTTTTGAGAAGGATAATAGTATTGTTAGGTGCGGGGAGTATTTTTGTAAACCGAGAGATGTTATAGGCCTACTATCATACATTCACCTTCTCATAACACTGAGTAGTCTACTAATAAAGTATCGCATTAGAATTTTGCCTGTGATGCACATATCAAGAGGTGCCGCTGATATATACGTAGTTAATCTTGAACCTTCGTTATAAAAAGGGACTGCAGATTTTCGCATTAGCGATAAAAACAACAAATAGTTGGTTAAAAAGAAGTTGTTTTCTTTGCGAATACCTGTAACAATAGCGAAAAAGGCAATATTTTCGGACAAAGTATTATGTGCCTTTCACGTGTTAAATTTTATGTTACCTTGTTAACGATTTCTAACCCAGATTAAATTTACAAGCAATCCATGTTGAAACAAATAGCTGTATTAGGACCAATTCAGTGACCAAGTTACGGGAGTGGCAACATTTGAAACAAAACTATATTGATGAAAATGTATTGAAATAGAAGTTATCCAGCAAAATTTACCTTCATATGTAACACACAAGTATATAAATGCTATAAAGTTAATTATTGCCATATGGTGTCTATAGGTAAGAAAGGGTTAACATATTTCGGCCTGCTATTGGCCATCATCTGAACACACAAGATTGCAACCTCATTCAAGAATCTACGTAAAGATTATTATTTTTTTGGTCCTACAGAATACATCTGTTATAGTAACAATTAATATTAGAGGAGAAAAATTCGCTCCGGAGCCGGGGATCGAACCCGTGTCCTTGGTTCTACGTACCAAGCGCTCTCACCATTGAGCTACGCCGAAGTCCAATCCACAGCATCGGATCGAACCCCTCTCCTCCAGTTTTTCCCTTTGTGGCCTGACTCCAAGTTGGGCAATTATGTTGACATTTTATATTAAGTCAACTGCCATTATACAAGGAGCGCACTCAATTGAGTGACTTGGTGGCTGGGATTCCACAGTTACAGTTGTTACTCATTCAAGAAATTAAATTACAACATCGCATACAGAACAAATAATACTCTACAAAAACATCTCAACACACAAACAAACACATACAACCACACAGGCATATACAAACTCAAATGTAACACAATAACGTCTACATAGGACAGACAGGCAGATCATTTCAAACACGTTACAAAGAACACATCACAGCCATAACAAAATTACAAAACACTTCCACATATGCAAAACACATCACAAATGCTAACCACACATACAGAGACATCAACACAGACATGGAAATTCTACACAGCCAACCAAAAAACCAGAAACTAAACACACTAGAACAATACGAAATATACAAACACACGAAAACACATCCAAATGAAATTCTCAACACACAACTCAATTTCAGAACACACACACACACACACATACACACACACACACACTCTTTGACTTCACATTACACTACACAAACACACCCCCACAGGAAAAAAACAAAAGGAGCCAAGACCAGCAACAACCAGTTCTGATGATGGCCAATAGCAGACCGAAACATGTTAACAAGGTAATAAAATTTAACACGTGAAAGACACATAATACGTTTTCCGAAGTGAATAATGTTAAAAGTTGTGTAATGAAGATGTATATATGGCAATACTTTGTCGCGAATTTTTGCGATAGATTTATTTTAGAGCGAAATAAATTATTTCGGCGTAAAAAAAAAGAAATTTATTAAAAATTTACATTTCATTACATTTTTTAAACATTTGAGACACCGTTTAAACACCTTTAACTTGTGAACGTAACATCCACTCTTCTTACAAACCGAAAGCTAGAATTGGAAAACCAAACATTCCAAAGGAGATTAAGAGATCACTCCTATTTAAAACCCGGTCATTGGCACAAGGCACAGGGGAAAGAGGTACTGCCCTTTTGAAAGGTTGTTTTTGTTTGCTGGTGTTATAGTAAGTCCAAGGGTGTTGCTATTTTAGGAACTTTTCCCAATATTCCGTTGTAAAGATGGGTCGAACGTCGATAGTTACACTTCTTTCAAAAGCTAAAGAATTTGCTAGTGTGAGTCTTTATGTATCTGAGGCTAATATTTTAATGTGTAAATTTTGTAATGTGCAAGTAGATTGGGAGAAACGAGACATAGTGTCTAAACATTGTTTCAAAAATAAAAAGCATGTGCGCCCTAAATAAAAAAAAATGTAGCTTCTAAAAGACGAGCATCAATGAAGCCTTTCTTATTATTTTGAAGTCTAATGCGTAATACAGCGTTTTTACGTAAAAATCCCCCCTCTCTAATTTACACGAAATTATTGCGACTACTACGATCACTACGTCATACTACTTTTGACCAATAAAGCGGTACGGAAGGAACGACGTGTTTCAGGCAATCATGGCTGTTTATTCTACAATTTTTATCACCTCCCTAGCATTTGTTTTATATCACCTTCCTAGCATTTGTTTATTTTTATAACCTCGCTAGAATTTGTTTCCTTGTTTGCCAACATTGTACTTTTAATAACTGTATCTTTTAAAATGATTCATGTTTATTTCATCATCCTTAATTAAAACTTTTCTGTTATTTAACTTGTTTATATTATTTAGGTTATGTTATAGCTTTTGCTATTTGAGATAATGGATAGTCAGGTTTCAGAGATGGTTTAATATATATTGATAATTGAAGTGGAATGCAACTGTTTTAATTAAAATGAAACCGAATCAACAAAGCCTTCTTGACTAGTAATTGTCCATAAAGTTCAATGAAGATTGTATAGTTCGCACAACTGTTAACAAGAGAAGAGATCATCATAACACACTACTGCCATCTAGCGGACTATTTTTAATGATGAAATGGTACAATAATACATTTTTAGGACAGTTTAGTATTTTTGTAAGTGAATTAATATTTTATTGCATGGGCGAATCTAGAAATGCATATAGACTGTTAGTTGGGAGGCCGGAGGAAAAAAGACCTTTAGGGAGACCGAGACGTAGATGGGAAGATAATATTAAAATGTATTTGAGGGAGGTGGGATATGATGATAGAGAATGGATTAATCTTGCTCAGGATAGGGACCAATGGCGGGCCTATGTGAGAGCGGCAATGAACCTCCGGGTTCCTTAAAACCCAGTAAGTAAGTAAGTAATTAGAGTACTTTATTTCTTCTAATCTTTATATACGTACTTCAACCGTGTAACAGTTAGCTAAATCCCACACGAGTTTCGATTTTCTTTAGATAAATCAAAACTTCTAGTGAGATTACTATAGATAATCTTACAACTAATTAGCGATACTTTCACGCCCACTAACTGATAACGATAGGCGTGACAGAGAGGTAGACCATTTTACACATTAAGATTGACCTGCAATACGCTACAACAATGCTGTATCTAGAGTTACTGCACTTTCACAGAAGCAGATCCTTACTCTTCAAGAGTTTCATGAAAAATTACTTAATCTCCACTCAATTATGACCGGTAGGAGCACTTGGTTTCTGTGCACTTTTAAATGTTATTTCCGGGATATGCATGAGTCCTCATGTCTCCGTCAGACAAGGAAGAACCCATGGGGCTCCGGTGCCTCTTATGCAGATCTACAAGACCTTTGCCATCTACCTATCTTTGGACTAACCGCGAGGAACACCCGGTATGGCGGACGATCGATTCGGTACTATACAAACACAAGTGGTACCGTATTTTTCGAGACGTAGATTATAGTGAGAGTGGAATTGTGAAGAGTATTGGTGGGATGACGAGGGAAGAACCTGAAGAAAAACCCTCACGACCTTGGCTTTGTCCATCATTCTGCTATCGTCAAGATTTGAGCTCAGGTTCGCGATCATCTCAAGTCCGTGCTAATGATTATTTTATATTTAGTATTTGTGATATCAACTCAATCACTCCACCTCCCATAAAATCTGGTTTATCGTCTTTGGCAACCGTTGATGCATTCCATACATTCTTTCTGATGTTGCCTTTTGAGGTACAGTAGGTGGTCATAGGAAAATTACTCTTACATAAAGGAAAGCGCCCTACAAATGTTAGTAACGGTACATATCCAGTTTTACCTTTCATTGTTTCATAAAACAGTTTATGTTTTATGGTTCAAGAATTCGTATGTCGGCATCATGTGAACTACTGCAAGGATCTGACCCCGAGGCGGTGTGACTCAAGATCTGTGCAGTCTCTCAGGCGGTGTTTCTTTCTAGAGCCCTTAATTACTTTCTAGAGAACTATCAATATCTGTGGGTAAGGTTACAATCTATTTCGGTTATACGTCCACTTTTTTTTAATAGTAAGACGATCTGTATGGGTTCGCTTTACCATATACAGCTTGCTTTTATTTGAAATAGAGGCAATATACCTGGAAGGTTTAGGTATTTATACTGATACCAGTGGCTTGTGCAGCAAATGCTACAAACTAAGTTCATTACAATTCAAATTAAAAATTTTCAAATTTATTTCCAATGAAGAATACCAGACATTTTGGAAGTCCCTATCCTAAGCAAGATTAATCCAGTCTCTACCATTATATCCCACCTTTCTCAAATCGATTTTAATATTGTGACAGCGACGTGAGAATCGAACTCACGACCAGCGTCCCGCAAGAGAGAAGATCGCGCGGAGCACTTTGGGACGGCGCGCGGCGGAGAAAGGGGAAAGGGGCCCACGCGACGAGGGGAGATCGCGCGCGCAGCTGCTTACGGAGGGAAGGGGGAACGGACCTTCCCGGCCCTTCCAGAAATGCGTCGAAGTGGAGATATCCAGATAATTCTCTACACACCTGTAGAAGGTTCTCGCAACTATGATTTTGCTATAAAAGAAGAAGCGCCAGCGAACTAGAGCAGAGTTTTTCAGTTATTCAGTCAGTGAGTAAGCAAGCAAGCCAACCGGAGTTCGACTCGAGTGTGCGTCCGCATCTGCGTCAGCATCCGAAGGCCTGAGTTCGAGTGCAGTGGATCGCAGTTGGAGGGACCTGAGTTCGAGTGCAGTGGACCGCAGTTGGAGGGACCCGAGTTCGAGTACAGTGAACTGTCTCTGAAAGTCTGTGGTTCGAGATACTGTGAACTCGTGTGACTGAGATAGAAGAACTGTGAACTGAGAACTGGTAGTTCTGATTTGTAAATAGTGCTTTGTAAATATTAGTTAAGATTAACAGTTCATTGTTGTTCGTACTAGTCCAAGTAAATTGTCATTGTCGTCGGTGGAGTGCTATAACGAATACTGTGTTGAGTGAAAATCCAATTGTTGACGAGAGCGTTTAAGGCGAATTGTAGAAAGGAATTATTGTTGTGACGAATAAATTACATTGTTGTTACCAACAAAATTCACAATATTATCTTCCCATCTACGTCTGCCTCCCTCAAGGTCTTTTCCCTTTAGGTCTTCCAATTAACACTCTATACAATTTCTAGATTAACCCATACGTGCTACATGCCCTGCCATCTCAAATGTCTGGATCTAATGTTCCTAATTGTGTTAGGTGAAGAATGCAATGCGCATAGTTCTGCGTTGTATAACTTTCTCCATTCTCCTATGACTTCATCCCTCTTAGTCCCAAATATTTTCCTAAGCATCTTATTTTCGAACACCCTTAATCTCTGTTCCTCTCTCAAAGTGAAAATCGAAGTTTCACAACCATAAAGAACAACCGGTAGCATAACTGTTTTATAAATTCTAACTTTCAGATTTAAATATCTATACCATACCGTCATTAAATATATGGAAAAGAACCATACCACTTGACTAATAACTATAAAAATATTTCACTTTAATAACAATATTGTTATCTTACGTAAATTTTGTATTGACTACTATATAGCCGTCACTCAGTAAATATTATAGAAATGAAGATCTAACTTCAGATATTCTCTACGCCTACTTATATAACCCCAAAAGGTTTCACTTTCATATCATCAATAAAGCATTCATCTGTATAATTGGTGACATACATCATGGCATTCACTATAATAATATTTCATTTTTAATGGTAATAATGTCATCAAACATTCTTAAGTTTTGTAGTTTTTAATATCCAATACACAGACAGCTGTACTCAGAAAATTACACGCCAGAGAACCTTCTTTTTACGTCTTGAAGTTTTTAATAACCAATATTACAGAAACGTTCAGAAAAAGTTACACAAATGAAGCTCGACATATTGGCATTATGTCAGCTATCTGAACTCTAAGTATGTTAGCAATCCTGCAGGTCATAGCCTTCGTTTGATATTGTTTATTGTAGTGTGTTTGTGTTTTGTTTTGTTTTATTCTGAAAGGGCCATTACCTATTTCTCAAAACTGACGACAGATGGATTTTGGAAAATAGGAAAATGATGTAGGAAAATTGACATTTCACTAAAAATTACTATTTTTCTGAAAACTTCGGGTTCCAAGCTTCAAAATGAGGGGTCATTTATTAAAATCCGTTCAGCCGTTTTCCCGTAATTTCCATTACCATTTCAAATTATATATATATAGATATCCCTTGAAGTCGACTAAATTTGTTTGAAATCTGATTGTTTTATGGCAGTAGCAGTAACCTTGCTAAAGATCACGCTGAAATCACCTGCATTGTGGGTTATGTAGTCGAAGAGTGCTTCCCGTAATATCACAATAAATCTGTTCGTGGGTTGCGGGTCATGTTTTCAAAGCCTTGAGTAATAATAATATGCGTTACAAGAGCTGTATGTTGAAGTTTTCATGTTCGAGGAAAAGTTTGAAAAAGCGAAACGTAGTTGAGCTTTTTTAATTACCGAGAATTGAAAGAAAACATACCGCTCGTGTATCGTACATTATTTTGTGCGAAGATCGTTTATTACATACCTGAAAGAGGAATTTCTAATTAGTTGCAATGAAATCTCCATCTTGGTTTCTGTTCAATGACGGCAAATTTTCAAAACAAAAATATCTATCTTCAACAATGTTGCTTTAAAATGTTTTCTATGTTTACTATACTCCAGCAGGCCGTGATATACGTCTGTCTTTTTTTTTCCCCCAGTCTATGATGAGTCTGGAATCTTGTTGATTTTTTCACGGCTTCCTTAATGTTACTTGCATCACGAATGCAGTAACTTTAGTGGAGTTGTAGAGTTTACTTAATTTTTGCAAATATTTAAAAACAATAATTAACAGTGCAATTTAAGTGAAATTGCAGTGGTAAGTTTCAAATTTATAATTATTACTATATTGAGCGTCTCTAAAAATAATATGTTAAAAGCCTAAAGCAGTAAAATCGATATGTCACTTAAGCGGTAAGAAGAGGGAAATTGTTATGTGTGTTAGGTTGGGAATACTGAATGTAGAATTTTAGACTTTCCGTGGATTGGTTTTGTGCGAAAACCAAGCAAATACGCACGATCTCGCACAAAGACATTTTATTGATTTACTTGCGGTCTGATATAGCAACAGACCATATGTACAAAATGTATAAATTCTTTGTATATATCTACTAAACATTAGTTCCTGCATGAAACATCATTTTTTAAATATATTTACCATTAGTTACGCATGCTGTCAAGGAACGTAACATAACTACAAAACTTTTTTTTTTGTTCTGTTTGGAGGGACACTTTATTCCGAAAGCTCAGACAACATATAACGTTTGGTTGTAAATGTTATTTTATGGTCCTCCTCATACTCTTTTCCTTGCTTGGAGTTCGAAGGGGAAGAAGGTAAATAAAAAGTCTGTGGAAGCCAGAGAGGTTGTGAGGTGATGTTGGGGTCCAGTCATATTCTTCGGTGAATCCACAGTGCCAAAAATTGCGTGATGATACACGCAAATTCCAACAAGAAAATTTCAATGTATTAAGTGTAATATAGAACTTGTTTAATAACAATCATCATTATCATCATGATCGGCGTTTTCATGGTATTAGCATTACGTTTAAGAGAGTGGCAGGCAGCAATGTTTTTGATTGCACGAAAGATTTTTTTAAACATGAACGAGTAATGAAGAGTCAAAACTTTCTCTTGCACAGAGATCTAAGGAAATTACAAGAAGAAGTCCTATGGTTAAGCCCTTTGGCAATCCGTAGATTATGTTTGTGAATAAGGTACTTAGGAAAATATCTGGGGCTAAAAGGGATGAAGCTACAGGAGAATTGAAACAGTTACACAACGCAGAACTGCACACATTGTATTCTTCACCTGACATAATTACGGGTAGAAGATTAAATCCAGACGTTTGAGATGGGCAGGGTATGTAGCACGTATGGGCGAATCCAGAAATGCATATAGAGTGTTGTTGGAATGCCGGAAGTAAAGAACCTTCGGGGTGGTCGAGACGTAGATGGGAGGATAATGTAAAAATGAATTTGAGGGAGGTGGGATATGATGGTAGAGACTGGATTACTCTTGCACAGAATAGGGACCAAGGGCGGCAATGAACCTGTGGATTCCTTAAAAGCCGTAAGTATAATTATCGTTCCTTAGTGAAAGGCGAAATTAAGTTGTCATTGACATGCTGTTAGTCAACGAAAATCGGAATATCTAAGATGTGTCATGGAGTTATATGTATGATACGAAGAAAAAAGGTGGTGGTGACAAAATACGTAACACTTGCTCATGGATGACTGTAATTGCTAGATTATTATGCGTATTAGCAAAATGATCTTCGAACTCACTGAATCATTAAATTATGGCACAGTTTTGTAAATTTTAGAAAGCTGTGTCAAGAGCAGATGTTTAGCTGCAATAAGACAATTGATTAACGAAAGAAGACATATCTTATTTGAAGTCTTGGTTCTTGGAGTTGGGGAAGATATTAAAACAAACTGGATGAAATATAATTCTCCGTATCTATTAAATTTAAGGACCACTAAATATGAAAAACAAATATTATTTATAGATTTGAAGAATATTGGTTTGTGTAGAAACTGTTCTATCACACGTATTCTAACAGTAAATAACAAACAAAACCTATAAGAGAACATATTTAAACTTTAGTAGTGAATAAGGTGTAGTTGTTTTAAAGGGGATTAAATGAGATAACGGAATCTATTATCGAATTTAATAGGCGTCAGCTGTCTCTGGATCAATAAGATTTTATGTAATGGGTTTACAAATTACGAAGTCAGTCAGCAGGTGGAAGAAATTTGTAACGATAAGAGTCCAGAATTGAAGGAAGTACGATGAGAGATTTCAATAAGAACTATAATTTGGATGTTAACTGGAAAAAGTCCACAACCACATTCCACTTTAACATTCCCTATACAGTAACCCAATTATACTTCCGGACAAGATGGTGTTGAATCTTCTTCATAAATAGCGACCAGAGTATAATATTTTTTATGTACACTGTAATTATACGATTAGTTAGAAGATAGGAAATCTTCGAAAATATGTTGGATATTTTATTGTCTTTTATAGTCATACCCTACAAATTCCTCTAATTATAACCTCCCTTACACAGTGCCACTGGTTTTGTCTGCGGTCATTGCCACTTTACCATTATATAATGAAGTAATGTTTCAGAAACATTCTTCAGTACCGTGAAGTGGGGCTATTCCGAAAGGTTTTTAATTTATCTTTTTGTTGTAAAGTTATTTTTGTTCTGAGTATTTTGTTTTCAGTAATTCGAAGTAGGTTGGCCTTAAGATGCTATTCATCAAAATATTTAGTTTTTAACCTTTATAATATTTTTAAAAAGAAATAACATAGTATTTGAAAAAAGAAATAAAAGATACCTTTCAGAAAAGGGGCTATTCTGAAACTACGTTGTATTCAAATACAGAATGCTTGTAGATGCAACCAGGAGATATTCTGAAATTGTTTTCTAAGGGCCGTATTCATAGACATTTTTAGCGCGGGCTTCCGGTGGATGATCAGCGTTTTTCGTATTCATAAACCAGTGTTAGCGATAGGATATGATTTGAATTCTGTACTAGTAACCAGTGGATAGCCGGGGCTAGCTTAGTACGCTCGTAGCGCGTGCTGTGAAATGTCTATGAATAGCACCCTCACAGATTATTTTGTTCTGATTAATTTGTTGTAGAGCTAAAACAAGTCAGTTTTTTTTTCTGTTTGCAATGGGCCTAATAACGAAATCAAAAGAAATTTCTACAAAAGGTTTTCTTACAAACTTTTGTTTACAAATGAAGAGTTTGCGGGACAAACTATGAATGTCACAGTTTTGTTGAGGTTGATGTCATTATCTAATTCAATGGATCACTACGAAATTTAATGTTGTTCTTATGAGAAATGGTAAAAAGAAGAATTATCACCACGAATACAGTAATCCTTTCCTTTATTTTCTACAGAAACTGCACTATATCTTGCAGTTATAGACTCAATTAGATCATGAATCCTTAACAGAAATGTGACATTCATCGTTTTTCCCGCGAAATCTTCAAATATTAAAATAAAACTTGGAGTTAAACAGCTTATCAGCACATAAAACAAAATTATAGATAAAAATAGCAACTCTTAACCTTGCTTGAACTAACCATACTTGTTTACGTCACTGCAAATTACGCACTTCAATGTCAAAAGCAAATTTAATTTGTCATCCCCGCAATGCAAAGTCTGGATCAGGTAATATTTTGATGATGTCATCCCTATAAACTGTGCCATTATCATCAGCTTGAGGGAACCAACTCATATTTGGAACAAAGGTCTAGTCACATATAAGCATGTAGTTGAAAATGAACTAATTGCCAACAGGTTACAATAAAATGATACAAGTCTTACTATACTTTGTTTGGGTTATGTTATTTGTCGTAGTAGCCAAATCTTCCGTTTCTGAATAGCCCCATACCATATTTCAGAAAAGCCCCCTCAAAACAACTTTCTAGTCCATGGATTATAATAACGCTAAAAATATATTATTTACATTATTCTTCACACACAACTATATATTCGCTTATTCACTTTGCAATATATATATATATATATATATATATAATATATAAGATTATAACACACACTTAAATGATGAGAATTTCAACCGTCAACGTTTAAGCAAACGAACCCACGGGAACGTAATTATTGTGTATTGGAATACCATAGCACACGGAGTTCGGTGAGAGTTCATCGTGCCTTCAGACGGGATTTTCAACATGTTGCACCTACTGGCAAGACGAATCTGAGGTGGTACAGTACACACCAACTACGTTTCTGTGGGTTCGCCATATCTCTCTAAATGCTGCAGAATTCACACTGAGTTGAAATGTAAACATTCACACTATTTAAGACAATTTGCTTCTATCAAACAATGCCACAATTATAAGCGAAAGAGCGGGAATGTCTTTTTTTTTTCTTTTGGTGCCATCCGCCAACAATTACAATTACACAACCCCTGAAATTATTTGAGCCGTTCTTCTAATGGCATAGGCATGAATTTCGTAATACGCAAAGTTATAAAATTATATCTGTTTATAATCACGGAATGTTTCTTTGAACACAGTGTAGACCTATTTTACAGCTTTTAGAGCTTTCTCAAACATATTCAAATCACTACATAATGTATATTGCCCCCGTGAGAAAGCTTTCCAATAGTCAGAAGTTGTATTAAATGGCATTTTGTCCATCAAATTTCATTCTACATTTGAAGAGTCCACTGCAAGAATGATGGATGTTACTTTCCTGTCGAAAATGAACCAAGACTGTCAATGCATAGCTTAAAACATATAGAACGTACATAGGGAGTTATATGGCATTAACACTGATAGTCATTGTCCAGCAATGATCGGAAAATCACAGTTAAGCTTTGAGCGCTAAGCATTTCAAACTTTCAATTGCTTCTCCTGCAAAATGTATTCCAAATGACATCCATCATTCTTGCAGTGGACTCTTCATTTTCTGTGTCACAAATTTCTTTCAAGGGACATTATACGATCTGATTAGCTTCTCCTCATTGATTTTGTGTAAACGGCCGACAACCTGAGGAAGAAACTTAACGAGAACCTATGGACATACATTCTTACGACATGGGACCCAAGGATTGGCAAACCCAACTCTGGAAGACAGAAGACAAGGTGGGCAGACGAACTTAGATCAAAATTCAGCCATCTATGGTCAAGAACAGCGAAAGACCGACTACAATGGAAACTAATCACAAAGTAACTTGCAGCCCAAACAGTGACTAGTGAACAGTGGACCCTTCAGTGTTAACACAGACAGCATCCCAAACTATTACATTACAAAAGTGACCATCATTCCCGGAGTGGCTAACTGGGAACTGCTTGACAAGCCACCCTGCATAGTCAGGAGGCCTTGCCCTTCACGGGATTTCGTGGCTAATTTTATTCTTAATTGATTTGTGTTGTCTACTCTGGTATTGCTGAAATTCGATCTTTGTGCACAAGAAACTCAACAAATTTTCCAGCTAAACATATAAAGTGGAAATTAAGAAGAGAAAAGAACATGAAATTTCAAATGAATATTCAAGAATCTAAAAGAGGGGAAATGATGGAAGTCATCTTCGCATTCCAGTCAGTAGCTAGGTCTGTCTGAGAGAGCACCGTCTCGAAAAGACTTCACAAAATATTGCTTCCCCGGCCGTCTTTTTTCCTGTCTTGTACGCCTTTCAACCCTTCCCCACTCCCTCCACGCCCCCAAAAACCTTCCGTTTCATACATATATTTTTTTACTGCTGTCCTTAAATTTGAGAAACGTGCCATGGAAGTCAGGCTGGACCGAAGTGAGGCAAGTATCTCCTCTGGTTCCGCGGCCCGCTTCGCCTCAGCGAACACCGCATTCAGCGCTATAGTCCGTGCACATTCAACATGCAGCGTGATCGCGATTTATTTGTCATAGTGGCCCTACTACAAACGAATTGGATACACTAGGTCGCTTCGATTAGCTTTTGTTCAAGTTTTCTACCCGATATCCCAGTTGTAAGTCACTCAGCTAACGATATATCTTCAGAAGAGCCCGGAATATTGTTATATGTATGTATGTATTTATTAACACTACAATTGGGCATACATCCGGTGGCAGTGATATATAATATACAATAATACCATTACAATTATACAATAATTACAGCAATAAAAAATAAAATAAATTAAAATAAACCTAAATTTATTTCTAACTATAAATAAATAGATGCAATAAACCTAGGACTATAAATAAAAACTATTCTATAATAACGCCTACAATAAGCAAAAGTAAACCTAACTTATAAGTACGTCTATTTCACCCAACTATTACCAATTTAAGTAATTACATATCAACTAAATTACACATCATCTTAATTAATTACATATCAACTAAATTAATTACATGACACAACTTAGATAATTACATTGCATCTACAATTACATTTCCAGTCTAATCTTCTCAACCTTTCCTTAAATGTATTGATTTTGAGAGGACCACCCTGAAAGATTGCCGCAGGTAAGCTGTTCCAGTCTACTATTGTGCGGTTAACAAAGGAAAATTTTGCCACGTCCGTTCTTAGTTTTCTACATTTAAACTTCCTAATATGATCAGCCCTACTTAAGTGTGATGGTGTTGATAAACTAATATTGATGTCGGTCCATGATGTGTGTGCCATTTGTGCCTTAAACAATGCGGTGAGTCTGGTTTTTCGTCGCCTTGATTTGAAAGATTCCCACCCTAAGTGTTTACTATCTCTTCACTATGTCCCTTTCCCATTTTGACATATTTTGCTGCCTTGCGTTGGACCTTTTCTATTGAATCGATTTGGTTTTGTCTGTAGGTATCCCAACCTACTGCTCCATATTCCATATTATATACAGAATGTTCAAAAAGTATGGAGTATTACTCACAACCAGGGCTTAAGCCGCAGTCGCATTTGTCGCATTTTGCTACTCGACTTCTAAAAATGCAACAAACTTTCAATGTAAATGTGCAAAAATGCGACAACCACATTTGACTTCAGGAACGAAGATGGTAAAGGAGAAAATGAACTCAAAGATGTGTTTGAACTAATCTGAATTTAAATGAAATGCTAATGGCATGGACAGTGTTCAAAAAAATATTAAGCAATATATGTTAGTATTAGTATTTATTTATTTAACCTGGTAGAGATAAGGCCCCTCTGCCAGGGGATTACAATTAGCGGTATAATAAAGATTAAAGTACGACAAGATTACCTGATTAATGAAAGCTAGACATTTTATCATAAAAGTTAAGAACAAAGAATATTTACAAATTACAAATTAAACCTAGAATAACAAAATTCTGTAGTGATGAAATTACCGGATATTGAAATATTTTGTGATAGATTAAGAGAACTATTTACAAGAAATCATGTCTGAACGAGTCTCAATTACTGGCCAAGTGCCTAGTAAGTTTGCGTTTGAATTGAATTTTATTTCGACAGTCCCTGATGCTAGCAGGTAACGAATTCCAGAGTCTTGGGAGGGCTATTGTGAAAGAGGATGAGCGTGAGGAGGTGCGATGGGATGGTATTGTTTCATGGCGAGAGCGTGTGTTCAGATTGTGGTGGGAAGAAAGGTAAGTGAAACGAGACGACAGGTACGAAGGAATAGAAGAGTTCAAGATTTCGAAGAGAAGGAGAAGTGAATGTAAATTTCTTTTCTTATCTAGTTTAAGTCACCCTATTGTTTCCAGGGATGGGTTAATATGATCATATGTTCAGGAATGGATTTCAAAGAGTAGGTACAATTCATGTAAGTTAACAAGTTAAGTGAACAATTTCTTCTAATTGATTTATACAATTCCATCGCATACTGTAAATTGTGTAAATTTAGTTGCATGAATCTTGTAAAAACTGGAATTAGAACAGTCTTTCAGTGAAAAGAGTTAGCACTCTGGAACGATAAATCTTGCCTGAGGCTGCAGTGTAAGCCTTCGGGCCCCTCCACCGTATAAGAGAAAAATCAATCAATCAATCTTGAATTTCAATGTTCAGAGTACCCATAAAATAACGTATTTTAATGTGATGTAAATTCAGCAGAAATTCATTCTAAACATACCTACGTCTAGGGATTTATTTACATAAGTATATCTAGAGTGGGGTAAGATGAATTGAAATCCTAGAAACAACAAATTGCGTAACTTTTTATTTCTGCATACTTTATTAATTTTATCTTTCTGTACAATCATTTATAACATTGCACAAATTTTTCGCAATTTGCACAAATATTTTTCATTAGTGCATTTTTGCTACAATTATTTAATTTCTAGCTTAAACCCTGCTCGTAACGTCTTAAATTTTAATTTTACAAAAAAAAAAGTTTTATACAAAAGCTGTTGGAGATAAACCATACAATATGATACCAATGATAAAAAAGTTATTCTGGCATATAGAGTGTAACAGTAAATTTTATTTTTAAAATTTACATATTCCGAACCTCCATTAAATTTTACGTATGAATGTGTACAAATTTTACCCATTGACCCGTTTCATGTCTTAATCATTTACTAAACTCTTCTAGTAGTTTTCGAACTTGAGGCAAATAGGCCTAAGTATGTAAAATCATGTTGAGTAGGCCATAAAACTAAACAAAACACTATGACTAAACCACACTTTACCACAGATGTTCAAAATGAGAACCATTCATAGGCAAACAATGTCCCAGTCTATCACGAAAACTGTTCATTGTCTTTCTCACAGCTACATGACTGATCTGTCTCATCTCGTATTTACAATGGACTGTTTCGTGATAGACTGGTACATTGTTTGGCTGTGAATAGTTCTCATTTTGAGCGTCTGTTGTAAAGTTTGGTTACAGTAGTATAGGCTGGGACATTGTTTGGCTGTGAATGGTTTTCTTTTTGAGCATCTGTTGTAAAGTTTGTTTAGTATAGAGTGAGGCATTGTTTGGCTGTCAATGGTTCTCATTTTGAGCATCTGTTGTAAAGTTTGGTTACAGTAGTATAGGCTGGGACATTGTTTGGCTGTCAATGGTTTTCTTTTTGAGCATCTGTTGTAAAGTTTGGTTACAGTAGTATAGGCTGGGACATTGTTTGGCTGTCAATGGTTTTCGTTTTGAGCATCTGTTGTAAAGTTTGTTTAGTATAGAGTGAGGGATTGTTTGGCTATCAATGGTTCTCATTTTGAGCATCTGTTGTAAAGTTTGGTTAGTATAGACCGGGAGGCAAAAAATATATTGAAATATAAGCATCTTATGTTTTCATGGCAATGCATGTGGAACACAAAGGCAAAAATCGACTATTATTGGCTCCACTGGGGATGTGTCATAATACCCTACAGGATAATCTGAAATGTACCAGATAGGACTGCAGAATAGTTGTACTAGGAACTGCGCACATTATACTATAGAAATGTCTAATGTAAAAATTATATTAATTGTATAGTTGTCTATGAATATGTTTTTGTAAATAATATAACCGGGCTGGTTCGATTCCCGGCGGGGTCAGAGATTTTCATGTAAAATTTCTACCTCGGAACTAAGAGAGGTGGCGGTGCATAACTTCTAATCACTAAATTGTGCACCAATATGCCTGGGTTAAATCCAAAATGTCTCCGCAGTGCATATGAAAAGAAGGCATATGTCATTGTTGATAGTGATTCGTCCATCGGATGGGGACGTTAAGCCTGGTGCTATTCGACAGGAGTAGACTGCGTGCCGGCACCGGATTTTCCCTTCTCCCTTCCTCATCTTCATCATCATCATCATCATCATCATCCTCACCCATTCCCTACACCACACTTAAGACTGGTTCACAATAAACCGGGAAGGGAAACGAGAACGAGAACGGAAATATTGTTAAAATACACGTTTTTAAATATGAGCATTCACAATTAACTATTGTGAATGGTCACATTTAAATACATTTATTTTAACATTATTTTCGTTCTCGTTCTCGTTGTCGTTTCCGTTCCAGGTTTATTGTGAACCAGCCTTTACACGAACTTTACATATATACTCATCCTAATACACGACATAACTCTTCACAGATACACATTATGTACAGAGTGGCCCGTCGAAGTGATGTACAAATTGAAAATGGATCGTAGTCCTGCCATCTATCCGCAATTTGCGAAACCCGAATCACGCAAATAAAGGAAGTTATATTTACTCCTACAAATATAATTGCAAACTGTACTTAAGTGAGTAGGCATTAGATACACACATATTTATATTCGAATTATAGCCAGTAATGTTAAAGGCTAGTTCACAAACCGGGAACGGAAACGAGTACGAGAACGGAAAATGTTAAAATAAATGTACAGTATTTAAATGTGAGTATTCACAATTAACTATTGTTACTTGAATGTGATATTCGTAGTGATATACCATTTTTAAAAGGGGAAAAAAATATTAAATTTTAACATACGGTGAACTTGATGCTAAAGAACTTTTTATCTCCTCGTTAATGCAGAGAAAGACATGTTACGTCATTAAACAGAGGATAACCCCAGTTTTCAACATGCCTTATACTCTTTGTCGTTTGTGCACTGGTTTTTCTCCTGATTATAAATGAAGGGTTCAGAACCATAGTGGGCCAAGCGCCATTTATTAAAAACGGAGAAAACAAAGGTTAAAATTAAGTAGGTATCATAATTTAATGAAACATATAGCAAGTAACATAAAGTATGTACATTAAAACTAAATGATATGTCAATCTTCATTAAACTATGGTATTCACTTAACTTTAACCCTTGCTTTCTCCTTTTTTAAAAAAATGGCGCTTGGCCCACTATGGCTCTGAATCCTTCAAATTTATTCATTCTTGATAGTAGAAGAGAAACAATTCTCCTTAATAGATTTACAATCTATCACCTATTCAATCTCGACCATTCTACTAACTTTGCAACGATGAATATTCTCAACAAATCATAAAGATATTGGAACTTTATATTTCATTTTTGGTGCCTGACCAGGTATAGTAGGAACATGTGGCCAGGCCATGTCAATATTCAGTATTTATAAGTAACGAGTTAAGGTAAAAGCCATACTCACTGACTAGCACAAATCTTCATGCGGACAATGTAGAAATTATCCTTAGTTTATACTTTGGTGATGCTGATACGTGATATGTGGAAGCTAAAGGAAAGCAGTAATAATATTTAAAACTGACAAAATTATTTGACAAATACCACCCGAATTGACAACTTATTTCAGAGAAATGCGTACCAATGTAGTGGAAAGTTTAACATCGAAATCACTCATTTTATTTCACCAAAAAGTACGGTCTCTAACAGTAATGCAAGAATGAAAATTTCTCAAAAATAATTTCTGAGAAAGATGAGAAATGAAAATTTATTTCATAATAATAATAATAATAATAATAATAATAATAATAATAATAATAATAATAATAATAATAATATTGTTTCCATTAGCTTTCTCCGAAACTGTTAAGAATAGGACGTATGTTCATATAAAATTTTTGTTCGGAATCGCTAATATTATCACCTCTCAAGCCATGATGTACCTTTACTCCTGACTCACCCTGTATCTTGGAAAAACAGTAAAAATATAAATGGCACTCGGGAGGAAATTAAACGCAGAATAAATATGGGAAATGCCTGTTATTCGGTTGATAAGCTTTTGTCATCCAGTCTTTTCTCAAAAAGCTAAAAGTTTGAATTTATAAAACAGTTATATTACCGGTTCTTCTGTATGGTTGTGAAACTTGGACACTCACTTTGAGAGAGGAACAGAGATTAAGGGTGTCTGAGAATAAGGTGCTTTGGAAAATTTAACATTACGGAAGAATGAAGAAAGTTACACAACGCAGAACTGCACGCATTGTATTCTTCACCTGACATAATTAGGAGCATTAAATCCAGACGTTTGAGATGGGCAGGGGATCTACCATGTATTGGTGAATTCAGAATAGTACATTATGTAACGAGCCTATAATGGTAGTAATTAAGACGCGAGTATGTTTATGAAACGAGCGCAAGCGTCTTAATTACCATTATAGTCAAGTTTCATACGACTTTTTATGCTCGACCATATTGATTTTTTCCGGCAATTGGTGAAATGAATTTGTAGGAATGTGCTTTGTGAAAGGCTGGAAGGTGACGTTGAATTGATTTTAATTTGTGTGTTGTTTTTTTCGACTGAGTTTAACATTGTTTAATCTCGCGCTAGTTGTCTTTGGATTGCATATCCGAGAATAATCGATACTTGCGCTTTCGTATTGCTATAATTGTATTTTCTGATTGGTGGAACACCTGAACTTTAATGAATAGGTGTACTTTAATGAGGTCCATTAAAGGGCTGCTACCAGGTGTATAATTACTATATTTCGGCATGGTCGAGCATAAATATATATAGAGTATTAGTTAGGAGGCAGGAGGGAAAAAGACCTTTAGGGAGGCCGAGACGTAGATGGGAGGATAATATTAAAATGGATTTGAGGTAGGTGGGATATGATGATAGAGACTGGATTAATCTTGCCCAATGGCGGGCTTATGTGAGGGCGGTAATGAACCTCCGGCTTCCTTAAAAGCCATAAGTAAATAATATATTTATAAAATATATATGCGCCTAATCGAATTTACGATGCTTACGGATGAGTTCATCCACTTTCATGAGGACTTCCAACATGAGCTCCTTACACGAAGTGTTCTGAGGAGAAATCGAGAAATTGCCTATCAAGAAGAATTTGAATTGGAGCCTACTAAATCCGTGTCTGCCATGTGAGTTTGATGTAGCCTGTATGACGACATGTCTGATTTAGGACTCCAAGTAAAATTCTACAAACATATCTCATTCCAGATGAATTTCAACACTGCATGGGCTCTGTAATTGAAAGCGTTTTCAAATGAAACACCACTAGGGCTACTACTGTATCGCCACAAGTGACACTGTAAAATTCTACATTTATACAAGGCCCTCATCATTACTAATTTATCTTAATAGACCTGCTGTGTACACTTAATGCGGGCGTTCTCATGCGGTGCAATGATGGCATTGCAGTTATTGGAGAATGGTCTGATTACAAACCGGAGGAGTAGCATTCTAAGTGGCGTACTTCCTTATTTGCGAGACTTGACAGCAATTTGTTTTGTTTCCTGATTACATCCTTCCTTCTGCGTTTGTGATGTATTTATTGTATTTCTTAAAAATCTTCTCTTACGTATATTATCAACAGTAACCTCACTAGAGGTTTTGATTTATCTAGACTATTACACTCTTACTACGTCACACTACTTTTGACCAATAAAACGGTACGAAAGGACGTATTTCAACCAATCATGGCTGCTTATCGCACAATTTTATCGCGTCCCTAGCATTTGTTTAATTTTATCGCGTCCCTAGCATTTGTTTCTTTGTTTGCCAACATTTGAAACTGCGCTGGTCTGGACGTAAAAAAAAAATAATATATATATATATATATATATATATATATATAATTACAAACCACTCCAGTCGATGCACAGCAGTTTCAAATATGACTCGCATTGGCATTCAAGAACAAGAATTAATAAAAATCACTGATCATACCTATGCATCTTCTGAAATCCGATTTACAAATAAATGAAGAGCACCATTCGGAAATCCTGAATAAGTTGAATACACCATGCAGGCTTAAATCAACGAGTTCCACTTCTATTACGCACACGTCCAATATAACATCAATTGAACCACCAACCACATTCAAATTTGAAAATTGTACATTCAATAATTATTCCTTTTAAAATTATTCATGTTTATTTTTTATGTCATCGTCGTTAATTAAAACTTTTCTAACACTTGTGTATATTAGTTAGGTTATGTTATAGTTTCTGCTATATGATATTATGGATAGTCACGTATCAGAGATTGTTCAATATTAAGATTTATTGAAAATCATCTGTCAAGTGACGTTGATTACTGGGATTCGGATAATTGAAGTGGAATGTTGCATTTTAATAAAAATGAAACTGAATCAACAAAGCCTTCTTGACTAGTAACATTGCCATCGTGTATAATAGATCGAGAACTTCTCGACGAGAAGGCATTGCTCACTACTGCCATCTAACATGCATCCAGCGTAATATTTGTAATGTTGAGATGGTACAATAATACGTTTGAAGACAGTTGTATTTTCGTAAGTCAATTAATATTTTATTGTATTGGAGTACTTCGTTACTTCTAATCGTTATATACTTTCTTCTAATCGTGTAATAGTCAATTAAATCCCACTCGAGTTTTGACTTTCTCTAGATAAATCTGCTCGTATTCCACTCGCAGATTTATCGATAAAATCAAAACGTCTAGTGAGATTACTGTTGAGAAAATCAAAACTGGAGTGGGATTTAACTGACTATTACACGATTAGAAGAAAGTACCGTCGCGCGGGGTGACTTTGTGCCAGGAGGGTGACTTTGTGCCATTCGCGCATTTCATAAAAAAACGTAAGGAAGTTGTCTTTAAGACCGTCACAAGGTTTTAAAGACTACTAAACGTAAGGAAGTAGACTTTAAAACCTTGTCACGGTCTTAAAGAATACTTCCATACGTTTTTCGCGAATGGCACAAAGTCACCCCTCGCGACGGTATATAAAGATTAGAAGTAACGAAGTACTCCAATACAATAAAATATTGACTTACGAAAATACAAAACTGTCTTGAAATTTGTACCATCTCAACATTATAAATATTACGCTAGTAGATGGCAGTAGTATGTTATGATTAGCTGTTTTCTTATCAGTTATGCCAACTATGGAATCTTCATTGAACTCTGTGGACGGTTACTGGTCAAGAAGGCTTTGTTGATTCAGTTTAATTGTTATTAAAACAGTTGCATTCCACTTCAATTATCCCGATCCCAGTAATCAACGTCACTTGGCAGATGATTTTCAATAAATCTTAGTATTAAACAATCTCTGATACGTGACTACCCATAATATCATATAGCAGAAGCTAATATAATCTAAATAATATAAACGAGTGTTAGAAAAGTTTTAATTAGGGATGGTGAAATGAACAAGAAACGTTTTAATTAACGATGATGAAATAAAAAATAAACATGAATAATTTTAAAAGGAACAATTACTGAAAGTACAATTTTCAAATTTGAATGTTTTAGTGGTTGGTGGTTGAGTTGGTGTTATATTGGACGTGTGCGTAAAAGAAGTGAACTCGTTGATGTACATGGTGTATCCCTCAACTTATTCAGAATTTCCGAATGGTGCTCTTCAATTATTTCTAATAGGGTTTCAGGGAACATGCATAGCTATGCTTTATTCTTGTTCTTGAATGCCAATGTGAGTCATATTTGAAAGTGCTGTGTATCGACTGGAGTGGTTTGTAATTTTCTGTTTCTTGACATCCAAACCAGTGCAGTTTGAAATATTGGCAAACAAAGAAACAAATACTAGGGTAGTGATAAAAATAAACAAATGTTAGGGAAGCGATAAAATTAAACAAATGCTAGGGACACGATAAAATTAAACAAATGCTAGGGACACGATAAAATTGTGCGATAAGCAGCCATGATTGGTTGAAGACGTCCTTTCGTACCGTTTTATTGGTCAAAAGTAATGTTACGTAGTAAAAGTGTAATAGTCAATGTAAATATAAGGTACATATATTAACCTCAGCTTGTCTTCTGTTGTCTTGCCTTGATTTCATTTTCCTAGCAATTCTCAAAATGCAATTTTGTGTGTTTAGTAAAACTATAGCCAGTTTTCATGCTAAATTTATGATTTTCTGAGCACCAATAACATTCATAAATGAGTAGGTAACGGAAGTTAGAAGCACTTCATCAATTTTACTGACATCTAGTTTATTACACTATTAATTTGTCTTAATGAAATTGTGTATAATTTTATACTTGCTTCGTAACCATTAGCCAAGAGAGGAATTGGATCTAGCCCACGAATTTTTGATGCGGTCAAGTAATGAAAAAAAATCGTATTGAAGTTCAATACAAAGGCATGTCTGTAAGTTACATATCGAAATAGTAACCTACATTTATGAATGAAGAGCCTGAAACTATCACCGCTAGGCTACATAACAATACTATTTAGGTGTCAAAGTGATCGATGTGCGCTCAAGCGAATAAAAGAAGCAGCAATTGCAAGATGGCAACACCTCTGCACGAGTGTACTACGTCGAGCAGCGCTCCGTTGTGTGATTTTTCTGGGCTACAGATTCGATAGCAGAGGATATACATAAAGAAGTGTCCATGTATGTTGAGCATCACCTGCCACGTCAAGCTGTCCAATTTGGTACAGGAGTTGTCTGAAAGGTGGACAAGTATCGAAAACAAGGGAAATACAAGGAGAACAAAGGAAGACAAGGTAAACAAAGAGAATACAAGGAAAACAAGGGAAATAATGTAAGAATAATAAGTGGAACAAGAGAAATACAGGAAGAAAACACGGGAATACAAGGGGAATACAAGGAGAACAAGAGGATCAAGGGAACAAGAACAAGGGGAATACAAGGAGAAAACACGGGAATATAGGGAGAACAAGAGAAAAATGGGAATACAAGGAGAAGGAGGTAAATACAAGAGGAAATACGAGGAGAAGAAGGGAAATACCTGGAGAAAACACAAGAATACAAAAAGAACAAGAGGAATACAAGGAGAACAAGGGGAATGTAAGGATAACAAGGGAATACAAGAAGAATAAGAGGATGAAGGAGAACAAGGGAAATACAAGCAGAAGGAGAACACAAGGAGAAGAAGGGGAATACAAAGAAAATTAGAGAAATACAAAGAGAACAAGGGAAATACAAACAAAGAGAATACAAGGAGAACAAGGGAAATATAAGGAGAATAAGGGAATACAAGGAAAATAAGAGCAACAAGCAGAACAAGGGAAATACAAGCAGAAGAGGAATACAAGAAGAAGAAGGGGAATAGAAAGCGAATAAGGGAAATACAAAGAGAACAAGGGCAATGTAAGGAGAACAAGGAGAATGCAATGACAACAAGGGGAATACAAGAAAAACAAGGGAATACAAGAAAACAAAGAGAGATATGAAGAAGAATAAGAGGGGAATTTAAGAAGAACAAGGGAAATGCAAGGAGAACAAAGGCAATGCAAGGAGAACAAGGGAAATACAAGGGAAACAAAGAGAATACAAGGAGAATAAGAGGGGAATTTAAGGAGAACAAGGGGAATGCAAGGAGAACAAGGGAAATACAAGGGAAACAAGAAAACAATGAGAATACAAGGAGAAGAAGGGGAATATAAGGAGAATAAGAGGGGAATTTAAGGATAACAAGGGGAATGCAAGGGGAACAAACGCAATGCAAGGAGAACAAGGGAAACAAGAAAACAATGAGAATACAAAGAGAAGAAGGGGAGTATAAGGAGAATGAGGTAATATAAGGAGAATGAGAGGAACAAGGAGAACAAGGGAAATAGAAGCAGAAGAGGAGTACAACGAGAAGAAAGGGAAAAGAAAGAGAATAATAGGAATACAAGGAGAACAAGGGAAATGTAAGGATAACAAGGGAATACAAGAAAAACAAATAAAATTCAAGGATGATAAGTGGAATGCAATGAGAATAAGAGGAACGGGAGAATAAGGGGAATAGAGGGAAAACCAGAGAATCACGAGAGTAAAGGAATATATACCAGAGAAACTAGGTAAAGATAAGGAGAACAAGGCTAATACGAGAGTGAGAGGTGGCGGTCAATTTCAAAGTTATCCCCTCGCCATACCTAGTGAGGATGAAGGTATTCTTCGTCAAAATTTGTTTTTAGATGTTCGCTACTACCGCACCGTACTGCAAATGCCACATTCTCGATCTGAGCTCCGAGCTGCCAAATTTGAAGCCTCAGCCGAGGAATTCTAGACGGAGGTTCGCAGTTGAGAGCCTGCGGACTATACCGGCACACGATGCTGTGTGTATGTGGCTCTGTATTTGGGTCGTAGTGGTCATTTTGGAATGACTTTTCTGAGAACTAGTCCGCCCTGGCTGCCGATCCCAGCGCGCTCACAGCAACAGCGACCTAAGGCTGTGCGAGCCCAGGGCGATGCGGACCCGCTGTCACACCTCGCTGCGAGCTTCGCTTCCACGATGAAGACATGAGTGAAGTCCTCGTGCTGGGGGGCGCGCCTCCTGTGGCGGAGCGGGCGACACTCCAAGGATAAGCGAGCATGTCTCCTTGTAACGTAATTTCTCATATTCTTCAGCAAAATGTCATCATATGGTTTCATTCTCAGTTCACGTTGCTTTCCGAAACAGCAACAACTCTAAATTCTTACTTTTTTTCGTTTTTACTTCCTCCTGTTTCTAAACCTCTTCTTCCTTTATTATTTTAATGTACCGAAGTACATATGATATTTCCATGCAGATATTCTGCGTCATCATACGATGAAAGAGTAATGGAACGGAGAAAACTTCTCTCCGGCGCCGGGATTTGAACCCGGGTTTTCAGCTCTACGTGCTGATGCTTTATCCACTAAGCCACACCGGATACCACCCCGGCGTCGGACAGAATTGTCTCTGATTGAGTTCCAACTCTTGGGTTCCCTCTAGTGGCCGCCCTCTGCACTACGTCATAGATGTTCCGTTCCATTACTCTTTCATCGTATGATGACGCAGAATATCTGCATGGAAATATCATATGTACTTCGGTAGATTGAAATAATATATGATATGCGTAAATCACTTCGTGATTTAAAACGGCGCTTATTCCGTCGGATCCCGGCCAACTAGTCACTCATAACGAGTGCACCTCAGCACATGTGTGGACTTCGTTCCTATGTTCATAGACATCTATGACGTAGTGCAGAGGGCGGCCACTAGAGGGAACCCAAGAGTTGGAACTCAATCAGAGACAATTCTGTCCGACGCCGGGGTGGTATCCGGTGTGGCTTAGTGGATAAAGCATCAGCACGTAGAGCTGAAAACCCGGGTTCAAATCCCGGCGTCGGAGAGAATTTTTCTCCGTTCCATTACTCTTTCATCTCTTCTTCCTTGCTATTTTCATTTTCTACATTTCCCTTATATCTCTCTCTCTCTCTCTTCCTTCCTCCTCCTTTCATATATTCCTCTGATCCTCTTTTTTCTCATGCCTCTCATTCATTTTCTTCTTCCATTTTCCTTCTCTTACCTCTTCATCTATCTTTCTCCTTGTAATACATAGAGGGTAATGCAATGAAGTTTAATATTGTCACAGTATCGTTTTGTTGTGTTATGAAACGTACTGATATAAATGGTTGAAACTGCATCTCAATCGTACTATCAGGGACTGGAATGCTTTACCTGCAGACTTACTAAAGGCTTTACCGACAACCAAAAATGTATTTAAAAATAGTCTTAAGGACTTTACTAATAGACGGCAGTATATTATACACAGTATTTAAAGGGTGTAAAGGGTGTAAATGATATTTTGTTATTGAAGTGTTGTTATCAGTGAAGAATTATGTTGTGTCAGTGAAGTGTGTTGTGTAAATGAAACGTGTTCCTGTCAGTGAAGCTTTATAGTTTATAGTGGCAGTGCAAAGTATTTGAACAATGAAATGTTTTTGAAGTGTTAGTGAAATCAGGATAGAATCAGTGAAATGTGTCGTAGTTCCAGTGCATTGAGTGAGTTGACAGCGAAATGAGTGTAATGTTGAAAGGTACTTGTGCAGATATGAACATATCATACTCGTGGGTTTTAGTTCGAACTTAGGTTTAAGATACAAATTAGATTTATTTTAAACGTTATTTTAAGTGATCGTGCTTCATTTAATTTAGGATATTCCCTATTATTATTATTATTATTATTATTATTATTATTATTAATTATTAATATTATTATTAATTATTAATATTATTATTAATAGTATTTTAATTAATAAGTTTATTATTGTCATTATTGAGTGTAATTAGTTACCACTGCCACCGGGTATATACCCATTGCTGTGTGAATAAATACATACACACATACATTCATACATACATACATACATACATACATACATACATACATACATACATACAATTATAAATACAGGAGCGTGCATAAGTAGGTATACAGTAATATAGTTTTAATAAGTACAAATAAGGATGATTTACCGCTTGTAGTTACGTGACATCAATCGATAGCAATTTAACTTTCAGGAAAAATCAGGGATCCATAAGAGGATATAGTTTTTTTTATTAGTATTAGTGTTAGCTTCTAATGTATGTATGAAGGCAAATGGGTAAATTCCTGGTGGCAGTGGTAACTATTACACTCAATAATGACAATAAATAATAACTGCAATTAATAATAAATTAACAATAATACTAATAATAATAATAATAATAAATAACAACAACAATATTATAATAATATTAACAAGAAGCATTCTAAATTAAATGAAGCACGATCACTTAAAATAATATTTAAAGTAAATCTAATTTGTATCTTAACCCTAAGTTCGAACTGAAACCCACGAGTATGATATGTTCATACCTGCACAAATACCTTTCAGCACTACACTCATTTCGCTGTCAACTCACTCACTGCACTGGAACTACGACACATTTCACTGATTCTATCCTGATTTCACTAACACTTCAAAAACATTTCACTGTTCAAATACTTTGCTCTACCACTATAAACTATAAAACTTCACCGACACAACACACTTCTTCACTGACACAACACTTCAAATAACAAAACATCAATTACACCCTTTAAGTAATGTGTATAATATACTACCGTCTACTAGTAAAGTCCTTAAGCCTGTTTTTAAATACATTTTTGGTTGTTGGTAAAGCCTTTAGTAAGTCTGCAGGTAATAGGAGCAGACATACCATGTTTTCCCATAACGTAAAAACCAACATTTTTAACATATCTAGACAAAATATTTTTGCCCGAACTGTACTCTATATCAGCTTCTGCCATAATAGGCCTATCACTGATGTAAAGCACGTATGTAGAATTTTCCGAAGCAAACAACATTACTAATAATGCTGAAATGAGAGCATTACTATAAAATTAATTACCTGAGGAAGGTTACAGATTATTATAAAATTTAACAGTACCCAACAATAGAGAATACAAAACTTACAATGAACTTGTTACTTTTTCTAAGTGGAAATGTTAGGTAAACTCCGATTTAAAGTTTGTTAATGTTCACATTAGAAAATTTAAGAGAAAGGAGAATGGTTTTGGTTAACTTAAATGAAGTTCCTCTAGCGCCAAAAAGAAGTTCTTTCACTTCCCATGTATTAATATTAATTTTGTATCTCTCATTAAAGTGAGGAATACGTGGATTGTAAATAGACTTCTTTTCGACATTAACGTTATTGGCTTGTTGATCATCCTTCTCAAAACGGACAGTGGGGTCAAGAATGAGGCTTGTATGATTTCGGCGGTAGATGGCTATAAAGGCTGGTTCACAATAAACCGGGAACGGAAACGACAATGAGAACGAGAACGGAAATATTGTTAAAATAAATGTACGGTTAAATCTGAGCATTCACAATTAACCATTGTGAATGCTCACATTTAAATACATTTATTTTAACAATACTTCCGTTCCCGTTCTCATTGTCGTTTCCGTTCCCGGTTTATTGTGAACCTGCCTTAATGTCTGCTCTTCTCGTTGACCCATTCTCAGCCAAGCAGTGCACTTCTTCGTAAACCTCCCACTTTGCCTTCCGAAGAGTGGTTGCGATGGAGCTTCTCACTTTATGGTGGCGATTGTTCCTCAGTAGTTCTCCTTTAGGGCAATAACCCAAAACATGCCCAAGGGTTTCTACTTCGCTGCATCCTGGATGACGATAGTTTTGATCTTGAAACCACCTGGCATTATAATGCATCTTAGAGATTTACAAGTGTAAATCCGATAGTAAAACTATTTTTCACTCGAACAGGGATTTCTCCTCACAAAAATTATGTCATGTTTTGAGTGTGATTGTATTTAATCCGGCTCTTTGTTTATTGTGGGTTTAAAAACCACTATGCGTTGGTCGAAATAAGCTTAAGTTCTCAATTTTGTGATTTTCTAGCCCCAAATAGAAATGCATTACTGCATACTGTTGGGCAGACACATCTGAAGAGTGGCCTGGACTCTTCATACAAATTATGAGCGGTTAAGAAGCGCTTTGTCTCAATTAAGTACTTTCTGTGACATTTACAAATCTGGTACACTCAGCAAAGAGCAGAGCGAAACAATTAGAATCTTTCATTGTCACTTTTGCCCCTGGTTTTAATAACTGTTAACTGCACTTGTTAATTTTTAAAGTTTTTACATACTAGACTCCGTTATTTTCGATTCAAACCAGGTTTCTGCGTTCAGTTTCCTGAAAGGGAAGTGAATATTTTAGTTTCTCCTTACAGGAACTGAGAACACGTCGCCTGCCTTGTGTTTGTCCCTATTGATTCCAATTGGTGGCTTTGTCACATTAAACCACATGACAAAGGAGGTCTACTGTCCATGATTAATTGTTGGCACAGTATCCCCTACCGTGGTGGGATCGGACCGAGACAAACGACCAAGCTCTTCAAGGAAGATCTACAGATTCAATTGAATGTTACTGGTTATAATGAGCCAACTTAAATGAAGGATTACAGTTTTGCAGAGTCAAAAGAGGGGTTCTTTTTTTGCAGGTAATTTTGTGTGTTATTAGTGACTTCCAGACTTAATTGAAAATGCCATCTCTGTTTTGTGTTCGTCTATTTCACAATTCTAATTTCATTGCTTTACTTTATCATTTTTTTTCATTTGTCCTATAGATATACTTATACCGGAGCAACTTTTCTCAAAAATGCTATTCCAAACAAGATCACACCTTCTTCCTTCACATCCAGAACCCCTCATTAGCTTCCACTTTTTCACATCATTCTTCTCATATTTCTAACCTTCTTTCCCTTCCTCCTCTTCTTCGTCCTTCCTTGGTTTTCGAAATTGTGGATAACTTATACTGAATACTCACAAAACACCTTACTTTATTAATTTTAGTAAAGCGATAGGTTTGCAAATAAATCTCGAAAAGACAAAGTATATGATTATATCTCGTGACCAGAATATTGTAAAGGTAAAGGCATCCCCGTAACATGCAATGAAGGCACTTGGGGGGCATGGAGGTAGAGCCCCATGCTTTCCATGACCTCGGCACTAGAACGAGGTGGTGTCCAGAATATTGTACGAAATGGAAATATAAAAATTGGAGATTTATTCTTCGAAGAGGTGGAAAAATTCAAATATCTTGGAGCAACAGTAACAAAATATAAATGACACTCGGGAGGAAATTAAATGCAGAATAAATATGGGAAATGTCTGTTATTATTCGGTTGAGAAGCGTTTGTCATCTAGTCTGCTGTCAAAAAATCTTAAAGTCAGAATTTATAAAACAGTTATATTACCGGTTGTTCTGTATGGTTGTGAAAGTTGGACTCTCACTTTGAGAGAGGAACAGAGATTAAAGGTGTTTGAGAATAAGTTTATTAGGAAAATATCTGGGACTAAGAGGGATGAAGTTACAGAAGAATGGAGAAAGTTACACAACGCAGAACTGCACGCATTGTATTCTTCACCTGACATAATTAGGAACATTAAATCCAGACGTTTGAGATGGGCAGGGCATGTAGCACGTATGGGTGAATCAAGAAATGCGTATAGAGTGTTAGTTGGGAGACCGGAGGGAAAAAGACCTTTGGGGAGGCCGAGATGTTGGCCTAGATGGGGTAATAATATTAAAATGGATTTGAAGGAGGTGGGATATGATAATAGAGACTGGATTGATCTTGCTCAGTATAGGGACCGATTGCGGGCTTACGTGAGAGCGGCAATGAACCTCCGGGTTCCTTAAAAGCCATTTGTAAGTAAGTTTAGATATACAGTATGCGCCAAAAAAAAACAGTATTGAAATTATAGCTCATCTGCTGTCCACGCTTGCCTAGTAACGAAGTGTTTGTCTATTGTACACAATAGTTTGACATTTTGTGAATTCAGTGTTGTGTTGGTTTCTGCAATTATGGTTCTCACAACAGAGGAGAAAGTGTTTATTGTCGAGCATTATTTCCGGTCATACGGAGTACTGAAATTCCAAACATGCTGTGAAAATCAAGGTAAGTCATTATAACATCCAAGGCAACATAAAACTGATCCCGTACGACGGAACTTTTCGACGACAGCTAACACTGTTGTGTTATTTGGTGCCGCATTGTTAAATCGCTCCTGGTACTGCTCTGTAACGTGGCGCAAACTCGGCCCATTCTGATGCCCCACTCAGTATGATCGGAAATAATACTAGACAATGAACACATTAAGTTGTGAACACCATTTTAGCAACTTTTAATTATATTATGTATCAACAATACGAGTTCAGATAAACTTCACAAGGATACGATACGTACATGCACAGTGTCGTTGCGATGATTTCAATAAGCATACCGTATTATGCACAAACTCTAGTGCACAACTCTAGCTAAAAATCGGCAACCAAGAAAGTCACATTTGTAATACAGTAATCATCTGGAAGATAAATTGAAAACTTAGATATATGTGACACAGGTCAGTCGAGTCAAAGTGCAGATGTTAATGCTTCCCTCTGAACTGCCATGTGTTCTCAAAGGACCCGCAAATTGACGGAAGATTAATGAACACGTGCGACCCTCTTTAACCACTCTTTATCGGCTTGTGTTTCGGATTAACAATGGTGTTTCGAGAATTTCAAAGAATTTCATTATCTTATCTGAAAAGTAGATTAATTTCTTTTAATTAATGTTTCCATGAAATACACATCCCTGGCAGGACATATTAATGGGCGTCGAAATAAAGCTGCATGGGTTGTTATGCAAGAATTTGAATTATCTACACGTTAAATGCAGCATTTGGTCTAGCAACATGTGTAGGTTGCCTTAACACAAAATGAAGTACCCCTCACTATAGTCCCGTCGCTCTTATTTCCGGGAGCCAATCGCGTTGCAGGTGGGCTACGTTTAAACGTAAGCGTCTTGTGATTCGCTGCTGATGACGTTATGCATTTCCTAAGGCTCGATAAATACTTAATATAATCGCCCGCCATTTTAGTTATTTCGTTGGCGTTCGCAGAAAGCACACGAGGACGTTATTTGCCGCTCAATTATTTGCTGAGATACAGTGTGTTTGATTTATTATCATAGGAGCTCGAACATGATAATGTTTAACCGTGCGGCAACTAGATTCCTCGTCTGGTAGCTCGACAACGGAAGAACAAAATTGGCGAACGCTACTACCTACCTAGACTTTATAGAGCCTTTACTTCCTAAGGCGTAAGCAAAGAGGAGGAGTCACGCCGGAAATAACAGCGACGCGACTATAGTTGCAACAGTATTGCGCAGCTCTTTGCAACAAAGGACGATGCTGCGCTGAAGGATGTCTCGCAACAAATATCCTTGAGACATTTCAAACTGCGCTTGCGCGAGGATAGAAAAGACATTGCCATCTGTTCTCTACAGTGTCCGCGGTCGTCATAAACCAGTGTTCTGATAGCCTATAATATGAGCTAGCACGCGGCTGAATTTTTTTGATTTGAATATAGTATTAGCACAGTCTACTATATACAGTCACGAAGCTTGAGTTTTGAGGGTGCTAGAAACAATAGACTGTGACGGTACTATTTTGCATTGCCTGTAATGAGGCGATATTAGCGATCCTAGTGGTGAGCAACTATCTAATGTTTGCATATTTACTACGTATTGAGCTTCGCGAATGTATATACTAGACTGTGGTATTTGTAATACATCAGGCTTGCGAGAAATGAAACAAAACTAAGAGGTCTAGTGCTGCTGCTGATTTATTATTATTATTATTATTATTATTATTATTATTATTATTATTATTATTATTGTTGTTATTATTAAAGACTTGATTTTATGCAGTAAAATTAATATTCCAGTTAGCTATAGGCCTATATTATGTAGTTGAAAACAGCAATCAATATCCGCTTGTCTGGTATTAGACTCTAATATTGCCGCTGGATTTGGAAGTAGTACCCAATTGTAATAAATGGCGCTAACTTCGTGTTAACGATATTCACTGTAGGGTAAAGGTTGGTAATATTGTGATATGAGTAATAATGTGATAGTTCTTTTTGAGAATTTATTACAATTTTACTGAGCGAGAGGAAGATCGGTTTTTTGCGTCAACGTATTAAGGGAATGTCCGTGGACAAGTTCCTGCACAAAACCGGTCCTTCCCTCGCTCAGTAAAATTGTAATAAATTCTCAAAGAGTACTACCACAATATTACTCGTATCACAATATTACCAACCTTTGCCCTATTTTGTAATTGACTACAGCTTCCTCTGACGTAAACTAATGTGGGTAGTTTTAGTGGGTGATGCTCGCTTTTCAAACGCAAGTTCAAGTGAGCGGTTTCAAAAAATTACAAATTAGTAAGTGCGCTTCATCAGATTCATTCTCCAGTTTTTGTGGCCCATTTCTCCTGTTGATTTTAGATTGTTTTGAAGAAGGCCCCAGAACAGATCTAGCCTACAACACAACCACTCAGGCACAGCCAACTCTGTAACATTTAAACTTTCAGCATATAAAAATCCGATCTTGATGATGATGATGATGATGATGATGATGATGATGATGATCGAATGATATTAATGATAGTACTATTGGTGGTGATGGTGGTGATTTTTTACTTGGTTGTTTAACGAATCTGTATCAACTATTAGGTTATTTAGCGTTGTTGGAATTGATGTTAGAGAGATGTATTTGGCGAGATGAAGCCGAGGATTCGCCATAGATTACCTGACTTTCGCCTTACGGTTGGAGAAAATCTCGGAGAAAACCCAACCACTTGATCATCCCTATCGAACTCGGATCGGCAGGCAAGCACCTCAGCCGACTGAGCTACGCCGGTGAATGTGGTGATGATGACAATAATAATAATAATAATAATAATAATAATAATAATAGTAAACAACAGCAATAATATGAAGATGTTGGTGTACAATATTCCAAGCACTTCTGTATTCTACTCGTACAAATTTAATAAAATATTCGATTTTCCAATTTCACCACAATGGTCTATGCACGCACGTACCGGTAACGTTAAAAGTAGTCACTCACAAGAAAACGTATTGTAGATTTCAATTAAAGGCTGGTTAACAAACCGGGAACGAGAACTAGAACGAGAATTGGAAACTGAAGACGTGAAAGTGAAAATTTTTTATTCACAATAAACGGAGAACGGAAACGGCTATGCATATCGATATGTATGACAATAACGATATGTAAAGTCGATATTACGCAGTATGATGTTATGTGTGTATAACTGACCAATGACGTTCTCTCACGAGAACAAACCAGCCAACATAAACACAGGTTAACCAACTTCAGAATTTATGACACAGAATATTTAAGAATTCAATTCACGTGCTAATTTGGTCACATATATATACGTATTGAAAATGATTCTACTGTATTTCCGAGTTAGTTAGGAACGAGGCACGAAGAAGAAATTATGTCATGGCCTCCTTGCTACAAAATATACGACGATCAAATAGCTTTATCATGGCAACAGAATGAATCTAGTTGGCTGTGATCAGAAACGAGAACGGCAAAGTTGAAACTTGGGAAACCTCACGTCCCCGTTCACGGGCTCCGGCAAGCTTCTCGTTAATTGTGAATGCTTACATTTAAATATATACATTTTAACAATTTTTCCGTTCTCGTTCTCGTTTCCTGTTTATTGTGAACCAGCCTGAAGTCTGATTTCAACGCAAGAAAACCGTTTCCCGACTCCTATCATTTTCAACATAAGACGCCTTAGCTCTGAGCGTTCTCTTCTTATCGATCTGATATATCGATAGCATCTCGACCCGGACAGTTAGAACGTACACAGCGTAAAGAGATTGGAAAACATTTGAGGAGATACAAATCTTGTTGGGTGAGACAGAGAGTAGATTGTTCTGTCGGACTTCATATTCACATGTTCTTTTCGCGAAATATAGAGGTCAGATTGACTCTAGGCCTAGCCTTAATTTCTTCGTAACTCAACCATTAAAGAAATGTTTCAAAATTAATTACTTGTATCGAACTCAAGATTGTTTTATACGTCAGATGTCGGTGTTGTATCATATTGTCATACGGGGCTTTCAAAACTGTCCAGTCTAAATAATTATTTATTTCAATTAAATTTAATGTAAACAACAAAACATCAATTCAGATATGCCGGCCCGGATGGCTCAAGCGGTAGGGGCACGGCATGTCGCTATCGCTTGGTCCGAAGGGTTGTGGGTTCGAGTTCGTATACAAACTCAAATGTAACACCTGCAACAACTTCTACATAGGACAGACAGGCAGATCATTTCAAACACGTTACAAAGAACACATCACAGCCAAAACAAAATTACAAAACACCTCCACATATGCAGAACACATCACAAATACCAACCACACCTACAGAGACATCAACACAGACATGGAAATACTGCACATCCAACCAAAAAGCCAGAAACTCAACACACTAGAACAATACGAATATACAGACACACGAAAACACACCCCAACGATATTCTCAACACACAACTCAATTTCAAAACACATACACTCTTTGACTCTACATTACGAACGCACCCACACAGGAAACAAGAGGCGCCAAAACCAACAACGACCAGTTCCGAAGATGACCGAAAATAGGTCGAAACATGTTAACAAGGTACGTTAAAATTTAACACAAGAAAGTTCTTATCATACATATTCCGAAGTGATACAGTGTTAAAAGTTGTGTAATCAAGATGTATTTTTAATAATGTAATGTGAATCAATAACTATACAATTTACATTAAAAATAAGTCATATGATGGAATAATGTTCTTCTCTTTTTAATTAAATAGTGTAAGCTTTTTTAAGTGTACTTGAATTTTCACGCATAGTGGTGCAATTTAGAAGTAGGTGCTTTTTCGGAAACTTTATCTTAGACGTGAAGAAGAAAAGAAAAAGAAAATAAAGAGGGAGTGGGAAAGGAGACTACGTATGACGGAGAAGAAAAGAAGAAAAAGTTGAAGATGTCAGGAAAAAGGAGAAATATCGGATGGAGAAATAGAAGGCTTGTAAAAGGAAGAAGTTAAGTTGTGTTGCTAACGAAGGCTAAAGCTGGCGATCGTCATGTACGACTGTATTATTTCAACAAAAATGAAATTATTGTTCTTAATTAGGCCTTACACATCACAGTCAAACATTTTCTCAGAAAATAATAGATCCTCATAATCGTAACTTATGAAAATTATACCACAATAGTCGTAAGTGTAGGTGATCAGAGAAAAAGTTATAGAATTGTTAATGAAGACGCCCATAACGCTTACTGAAGCGACGCAGCCAACGTACACTAGATTTAACGATTTGAGTCGAGACTCGTAAACAGAGACTTCCGTGTTGGTTATGGGCAATAGCGACTTTCTTGTCTATACTTGTCTGAAAACGAGGAATTATGGTGGTAACGATGTTGTGCTCCAGCACAAGTTTATTATTGTACGCTCGTCAAGGATTAACCGTGGCGAAAGCACTGTCAGAATTTTTTTTATTTAACTCATGACGGTTTCGTAAAGAGCTTTACTTTTTGATTTAGTACGTTTACATCTTGTCCTACTTCACTAACATTTTTCTGAAACGTACGTAAGAAAATTATCGACAGTAATCTCACTAGAAGTTGTGATTGATCTAGAGAAAATCAAAACTCGAGTGGGATTTAATTGACTATTACACGATTAGAAGAAAGTAGCCTATATAAAGATTAGAAGTAACGAAGTACTCCAGTACAATAAAATATTAATTGACTTACGAAAAT
This sequence comes from Periplaneta americana, assembly GCF_040183065.1. Classification (NCBI taxonomy): domain Eukaryota; kingdom Metazoa; phylum Arthropoda; class Insecta; order Blattodea; family Blattidae; genus Periplaneta; species Periplaneta americana. Next base: position 44,077,442 of record NC_091122.1, on the reverse strand, counting down.
ACAAAACTGTCTTCAAATTTGTACCATCTCAACATTATAAATATTACGCTAGTACATGGCAGTAGTATGTTATGATTAGCTGTTTTCTTATCAGTTGTGCCAACTATGGAATCTTCATTGAACTCTGTAGACGGTTACTAGTCAAGAAGGCTTTGTTGATTCAATTTCATTTTTATTAAAACAGTTGCATTCCACTTCAATTATCCCGATCCCAGTAATCAACGTCACTTGACAGATGATTTTCAATAAGTCTTAGTATTAAACAATCTCTGATACGTGACTATTCATAATATCATATAGCAGAAGCTGTAACATAACCTAAATACCTGTAATATAAATAAGTGTTAGAAAAGTTTTAATTAGGGATGATGAAATAAACAAAAGTTTTACTTAACGATGATGACATAAAAAATAAACATGAATAATTTTAAAAGAAACAATTATTGAAAGTACAATTTTCAAATTTGAATGTTTTAGTGGTTGGTGTTAGTGTTTTATTTTAGACGTGTGCTTAAAAGAAGTGAACTCGTTGATGTACATGGTTTATTCCTCAACTTATTCAGGATTTCCGAATGGTGCTCTTCATTTATTTGTAAATAGGATTTCAGGTAAGATGCATAGGTATGACCAGTGATCTTTATTAATTCTTGTTATTGAATGATAATACGAGTCATATTTGAAACTGCTGTGCATCGACTGGAGTGGTTTGTAATTTTCTGTTTTTTGACGTCCAGACCAGTGCAGTTTGAAATGTTGACAAACAAAGAAACAAATGCTAGGGACGCGATAAAATTAAACAAATGCTAGGGACGCGATAAAATTAAACAAATGCTAGGGACGCGATAAAATTAAACAAATGCTAGGGACGCGATAAAATTGTGCGATAAGCAGCCATGATTGGTTGAAATACGTCAAAAGTGTTATAACGTAGTAAAAGCGTAATAGTCACTATAACAAAGATACATATTGTTTTTCTTTATATAATAACTACTCTAGCACCCCCAGGAAGCGTAGGCCTATATATAGTCGTGCTGAAGGGGTATTCCACGTAATTTTGAGATATTTTATTAAATAACAGAATAAAAAAAAACAAACAAACAAAAATGCAGATATCACAATAATTGGAACTTAAATTTTCTCTCTAAACAATAATTTTTAATTGGAACATTAGGAAATTGTATGTTTGGGAATTTAGCTATTATCTCGTTACAAAGCCTTGGACCGAAGTTGATACTGTGATTATTTTACACAATTCTGGTACATTTAGGTTCTGTCACCCATATGTTGTCTGAACTTTTAGTTTTATACTTATATGAATATAAATTAAATATATACAGACCTATCATTCGAGCCGAATTAGATTTCATTGCTATTTTGTGCTTTTGAATTCAATCAAAGACTTTTTTTTATTGAGGACGGGCCCGAAGTTTATTGTGTTTACCAGTCCTATCATAGGAATGACTGGTGAATTCCAAACAAAAAAAAAAGTGCAGAATTGTTTTATTTGATGAAACAGCTAGCCTTAATAGCATAAAATAAAGCTACACGCATTAAATAGTTTGGGCATATGAGACTTTAAAACAGGGACCGAAGAACTGCCAGAAGGAGGACCTTTAGAACGGTCAAAATTATGATTCTTTAACAATTTTGAAAGTAATTTAAAATGTTTGAAAATGGAAAATTGAAGATTTATTGTTTAAATAGACAAAACTGGTGTGGAATTCTGAGGTCAGCAAGATTTTTCATAGCCTGTAATAATAATAATAATAATAATAATAATAATAATAATAATAATAGGATGATAGATGAGAAGTCGGTTCACGGTACTTAAAAGTAGTAGGCCTACTGTCCCAAAATTCGGAGGGACTTGTGGAACCAGCCAAAAACCAAGAACTTTCGAATGAAAGGTGGGATTGATAACCATTATAGGCCTACCACCCTTCTCGGTGTAGTAATAATAATAATAATAATAATAATAATAATAATAATAAATATTTATTATTATCAAATATTATTACATTATTATCAAATATTTATTATTTATTATTATCGAGAAACAAACTATAGTAATAATAATAAACATTTATTATTATTATTATTATTATTATTATTATTATTATTATTATTATTAAATATTAAACATTAAATATTAAATTCCTCACTTCAGTGAGAGATACAAAATGAATATTAATACATGGGAAGTGAAAGGATTTCTTTTTGGCGCTAGGGGAACTTCATTTAAGTTAACCAAAACCATTCTCCTTTCTCTTAAATTTTCTAATGAGGACATTAACAAAATTTGTCTAATGGTATTGAGAGATTCATTATCCATTTTACACAGTCACTTGCATAATAGCATGTAATTTTTTTTTTCACTTCATTTCATTACTCTTCAATGTATTTTCATCTCATATTTCTCCGAAATCAAATTTTACTTTATTTTTAAATTTATCATTGTTCCGTATTCTCTCCGCAATCATATTGTATTTTTAATTTAACCTCTGCTTTGTATTCTGGATCCTAGTGGTCAGCCGTAGATTTCGGCCAGATGTCCCAAATTGTGGAATTTGTTGTTGTTATTATTATTATTATTATTATTATTATTATTACTATTATTATTACTACTATTATTATTATTACTATTATTATTATTATTATTATTATTATTATTATTATTACTATTATTATTACTATTATTATTATTATTACTATTATTACTATTTATTATTACTATTATTATTATTACTATTATTATTACTATTATTATTATTACTATTATTATTATTATTACTATTATTATTATTACCAGGGAAAGGATTTATATGTAAATGCATATTTACTTATAAAGCTAATATAATTTATATTTTGCATTATCTTTACGTTTCACAATGTGTAGGGTTGAAAAATCCTACTTTTATTTTCCATATTTTTCCATATTTTAGAGTTTAGTACATATTTTCGTTAATTTCCATATATTTTCCATATTTCATATAAAACAGTCCATATTATATTAGGTTTAACAATAAAACAAAACAAAATTCCATTAACTTTTAAAAATACATTTCAACAATAGAGATTTAAACACATGTTCAGTAATCCCTTTAACATCAGAGTTATTTGAAAATTAGCAGTCCTATCAACAATGGGAAAGTAAGTTACAAAACTGTATTAATTTAATTTAAAATTTTTAACAGACTTCAGTTGTGCAGCTCAACAGTTAAATGCCAGTCAGAGTACACATAGGTTCAGTTCTGTAAATCATACTATAAAGACGGTAAATATGCCAAAAGTACGTCATTCAGTCAATTTAAAATCAAAACTAACAAGTTACATTTCAGAATTTAAAGAAGATGGTTTATCAACTGACAATAAAATATTATTTTGTAATTTGTGTCAGTGTGCAGTATCATCTATACAAAAGTTCCTGGTGCAACAACACATTACAACTAGTAAACATCAGGCCAACAAACAACTAAATTCCAAGCAGAGACAATTGTTTTTAACACAACCAACAACATCGAATGTAAGATCTGAGTTTAACATCGACCTGTGCCGTTCTCTCATCTCTGCTGATATTCCTCTCTACAAACTAAAGAATAAGGTCTTCAGGGAATTCCTTGAAAAATATACTCAACATACAATCCCGGATGAGTCAACACTTAGGAAGACGTATGCTCCATCCATCTACGATGAGACAATACAGAAGATAAGAGATGAAATTAAAGATAGTTCAATTTGGGTTTCCATTGATGAGACTCCCGACAAAGAAGGTAGACTTGTTGGTAATGTAGTTATCGGTTTGTTAAGTGAACAATATTCTGAACGAATTCTTTTACATTGTGATGTTCTAGAAAAGTGCAATAACAAAACTATAGTTAAACTGTTCAACGAAGCTATGGGTATCCTGTGGCCAAAGGGTATTATGTACGATAATGTGTTATTCTTTATTAGCGATGCTGCCCCTTATATGGTCAAAGCTGGACAAGCATTATCTGTTGTATATCCTAAATTGACTCATTTTACTTGTGTGGCGCATGCATTTCATCGTGTGGCAGAAGTGGTCAGAGACAATTTCCCTAAAGTAGATTTGTTGATTTCATCAGTGAAAAAAGTATTTCTCAAAGCTCCCAGTAGAGTTAACGTGTTGAAAGAAATGTACCCTGAAATTCCATTGCCACCAAAGCCAATTTTAACTAGATGGGGTACATGGCTAGAAGCAGTTGAATATTATGCTGAACATATAGACTCTATTAACAATGTTCTCCTTGCATTGGACTCTGAAGATGCAGTCTCAATTGATACTGCGAAAACAGTTACCTGTGACACATTCAGCATACATTTTCATGCATCATAAAAACGCTCAAAAGTCTCCAAAATAGGCACCTTTCACTATCTGAAAGTTTTGAAATTATAAATAGTACTGTGGAACAACTGAATCGTGGTAGAGGTAAAGTTGCAGATGCAGTAAGAGCTAAGGTGGACACTGTACTTTCAAAAAACCCTGGATATGAAGAACTACAAAAGGTTGTTGCTGTGATGAGTGGTGAATCAACAGTGAAGATTAACTTGGACTTATCCCCAGCAGACATTGTGAAATTGAATTATGTACCAGTTACTTCTTGTGACGTCGAACGCTCTTTTAGTCAGTATAAATCTATCCTCAGAGACAATAGAAGAAGATTCACTTTTCAGCACTTGAAAGAAATGTTTGTAACCTATTGTTATGGTAACAGACAATAAAAATTGTGTTTTGTTGAAACTACATTGGAAGATAAGGTACGTCCATTATATTTTTTGTTTAGTTTGATTAAAATGTACCAATATTTAACGTACATAGTCATTTTTTTATAATTTTAAGTCCATATTTAATTCCATATTTTGGTAAAAATCCATATTTAATTCCATATTTTGGTAAAAATAACTACATATATATTTACATATTTCATATATTTTTAGTCCATATAAATCCGTTCCCTGATTATTACTATTATTATTATTACTATTATTATTACTATTATTATTATTACTATTATTATTACTATTATTATTATTACTATTATTATTATTATTACTATTATTATTATTACTATTATTGTTACTATTATTATTATTACTATTATTATTATTATTATTACTATTATTATTACTATTATTATTATTATTATTATTATTATTATTATTATTATTATTATTATTATTATTATTATTATAGTTTCTTTCTTGATATTTATATTTACTGTAATAGCCAGATTATATTAACCACATCTGACAATTTCAGCTTTTGAACTGACGTTTTCATAACAAAACCTATATAATAGGCCTACAGCCTACAGCTTCTGTGATTATAATACCAATACGCTAACCTTGAAACCACCACAATCATATAAATGACCTCAAAATCTCGTAAAACTTTGTTTTAAACCCTTAGGTACTTTATGGTTAGCAAATATGGCCACGTTAAAAATGCTCTCCTTATTGTACAACTTCATCAAAGAGTACAATGTTACATAGATCACTGTTGCAGAAAGGCAGCCTGTGCCCGCACTGTGGTTGTGTTTTGTTCGCTGCTTGTCATGGCGGCTTGTTTTTTACTTATTTTTATTTATACGTATTTTTTAACATTTCATTCTCTTTCTTTTTTTTCTGTGGTCTTTTGCTCTGTTTTTTTTTCTTGTTTCTTTCCTTTAGTACTCTGCTACGTCGGGAGCCGGGTCCAGCGAGTTTCAACAATTACCCAGTGTAATAAAACAAGAGAGGGTAGCCTACTAGGTTAGCGGGTGGGCTGGGCCATAGGACCCATAAGGCAGATATTGAGTATTTTATTTTGGTAGGCCTACTAATCAGGAAGAAGCGGCAGATTTCTGCATAAATTCGTGCTATGTTGTCAGTATTTTGTTCTCCAATGAGAAAGCTGCTCATCCTTAGAGATGAGACTATTTAGAAGTCAATATTGTTGTTTATTTTTATTGTTGTTTATTGTCAGTAAAATAACATGTACGAAAATACAGGGACATCACTTTATTCTTACCAACATTTTTAACATTAACCTGGCTATACTCGGAAACACTGTTGCCCCCTTCCATTACAGGAGTTTGATGTTACTAGTGCAATATGTAAACAAATCATTCTACTACGTATAGGAGGAGAGAAAAGTAGTGTATCCATTTATGTTGTAGGGAAATACGATATTACGATTTTCAGTTTGATCATCACTTTTACGGAATTTATCAAAATACAGTAGAGTAGTAACATTTTTTTTCAAAAACTCAACTTTTCAGGCGGCTATGTTCGTTATGTAATGTCTACTTTATTTAGCATATTAATTATTGATGTTATCATACAATATAGAGAGTGCATTTAAATTGAGGGGGTCATAAGTAAAGGGCTGTAAGTGCACTTAAGTTACTTTTGAGAAAATGGGGTTTAAATATTTAAGCTTTCGTAAAATCGGTGAAATTTTTTATTTAAATTTTAATGTGTGATGCGATTAAAATATCTCTTTGCCACTAAAATTTTAGATACTTTTGCTTACACTGGATGCACTTAACTCATGTTATTACAAATGTCACTAGCATTCCTTTGCTTCTAGCCACCTCAATTCAAAATAAGCTAATCTGAATTTTTAAACGAGTTGCTGAAAATGGTTGCCGTTCATTACAATGCAGGCTTCAATTTAGTACGCATATTATTAAAAACATTTTGAAGCATATTCTCTGAAATTGAATTTATCGTTTCTTGAATATAATTTTTAGTACGATATTATTAATATAGGTTCTTTCTTCTATAGAAAACGCAACCATATTTATGAAACACACTATACACTGCAGTGTTTACTTCACTACTTGAAGACTTCGAATGCAACAGCGGCCGTAAGTTTGTGTGTCTGACGGGAGCAAGGACATTAGTGAAGGGGTGAGAGTGAAGTACATTCAGAAATGCAGGTACAATAAAAATGCGAGTAAAAATAAAATGATGCCCCTGTACAATAAAGGAGTAAAAACCAGTGCTCAGGGAGATATCTAAATACAAAGATAAACACAAACAAAGAAACTGGGTCAAGTAAAAAAAATTACAGGAATAAATTAACTTTTTTTTCTGCTCCCATCAGAATGTTTGCTTGTGAGTTGTGGTCCGTTGGTGTTGACAGTGCACAAGCGTGTATTGACGCTGTTGGCAGACACTTTGAACACTTTCTGTGAAGTTGTCAATTGTTTCATATTTTATCCTCTACTCTTTACAACTTGATGACATAAACTGTGCTGCTTGTCAATTCTTTTGTGCGAGATCGTGCGTATTTGCTTGCTTTCCGCACAAAACCAATACGCGGAAAGTGTGAAATACCACATTCAATATTCCCAACGTAACACACATAACAATTTCCCTCTTCTTACCGCTTAAGCGCGACATTTATTTTACTGCTTTAGGCTTTTAATATATTATTTTTAGAGACGTTTAACATAGTGATAATTATAAATTGGAAACTTACCACTGCAATTTCACCTAAATTGCAATGTTAATTATTGTTTTTTAAATATTTGCAAAAATTAAGTAAACTCTACAACACCACAAAAGTTACTGCATTTTTAATGCAAGTAACATTAAGGAAACCGTGAAAAAATCAACAAGATTCCAGATGCCGATGTTATTATTGCAATATGTTATATAAATAATATTGATAAAATATTAAAATGAAAAATAAATCATTACATAACTTTACCGTTTGTTTTAAGTTAGCATTTATAGACTGGGGGAAGAAAAAGACAGACGTATATCACGGCCTGCTGGAATATAGTAAACACAAAAAAACATTTTATAGCAACAATGTTGAAGATAGATATATTTGTTTTCCAAAGTTGCCGTCATTAAACAGAAACCAAGATGGAGATTTCATTGCAACTAATTAGAAATTCCTCTTTCAGGTATGTAATAAACGATCTTCGCACAAAATAATGTACGATACACCAGCGGTATGTTTGTTTTCATGTTCTCGGAAATCAGTCTTTTCCTCGAACATGAAAACATCAACATACCGCTCTTGTAACGCATATTATTATTGTTTAATGCCTGTTTGGCACATCCTAATATAATTTAATTTATGATTCTGTATTGCATTTTGACGTTAATTATTTAATTTTATACTTCACACTGATTGAGCAGTTTATTACAGCTTCTTCTAAGTGCTCTACAGTTACCTGTCCTCAGATAACATTCAGAAGTAACTAAGTTTACAATGGTATAGCGTCAAAAAGAAATAACGGGGTAGGATGGCCAATTCCTTTTCCCCTCCTTTCCATACATCGCCGACTAGCTACATATTACACTAATCAGACTTCAGATGCATACAAACAATAGTGTTCTTCCTCTGACACTTATCGTCATAATAGATGTACATATCAGCCAGAACCTCAATCGGAGGTTTTTGATTGTATTATGTAATTTATATGCTTTCAAAAATTATGTTCCGTTGCCGCTAATAGAATATCTGTTTCTAAACGCCCTCACACCCGCGATTGCATGAAAGAAATTACTGTTGTCACATTAAATCAACCGTTACCAATCTTCCGTGTCAACAGTTCCATTAACAATATAATATGTTGTTTGTATATTTCGAATGTAAATCCTTATTGACGTTCTCAAGTTAGTAGAAAATGGAAACAAATTGTCTCTTTTATGTTAATCCAAGTCCTCTGAAATTGCTTGCTTTGTTCTGCGTTGTCGGTGCATTTGTATTGATTTTACATTTGCAATCAATCGGTAAATCCGGAGGTGGAAGTCGCGCGTGTTGTTTTAATTCTTTCAAAGGACCTTGATACAGTCTTTTGTCTCTGTGTTTGTTCGTAAATGTTTGGATTAACTTCGCTTTTCTTTGATGCGATTACACTGTTGTAGACCTTCAAAACTCCAAACAGCAATGCTTTTGAATATACAACACGCGTTCTCTGAAAAGTTTCCCGATTATTCTATGCTAGAAATCAAGTTACGGATTTCCACTTTCCGATTTCTGAATTAAGATTCATTTATATAAATTTAGTGTAATATTAAATCCACTAGAAACAGATGTTTTCATGACGATGGAACTCAACAAACGACAAGACTTAGTGTACGTAAGGAAGAAATGCAGCCAACTTACAGGTCATATTGAGTATTTAACTTGGAATACATAACGATAACGAAGAAAATAGTAAAATTTGATTGGTTTGCTTTGCCGAACATTTGACAACCAATTGTTAGATTCTTACTTATTTACAAATGGCTTTTAAGGAACCCGGAGATTCATTGCCGCCCTCACATAAGCCCGCCATCGATCCCTATCCTGAGCAAGATTAATCCATTCTCTATCATCATATCCCACCTCCCTCAAATCCATTTTAATATTCTCCTCCCATCTACGTCTCGGCCTCCCCAAAGGTCTTTTTCCTCCGGTCTCCCAACTAACACTCTATATCCATTTCTGAATTCGCCCATACGTGCTACATGCCCTGCCCATCTCCAACGTCTGGATTTAATGTTCCTAATTATGTCAGGTGAAGAATACAATGCGTGCAGTTCTGTGTTGTGTAACTTTCTCCATTCTCCTGTAATTTCATCCCTCTTAGCCCCAAATATTTTCCTAAGAACCTTATTCTCAAACACCCTTAATCTCTGTTTCTCTCTCAAAGTGAGAGTCCAAGTTTCACAACCATGCAGAGCAACCGGTAATATAATTGTTTCAGAAATTATAACTTTCAGATTTTTTGACAGCTGACTAGATGAAAAAATATTCTCAACGGAACAGGTAATAGCAGGTATTTCCCATATTTATTCTGCGTTTAATTTCCTCCCGAGTGTCATTTATATTTGTTACTGTTGCTCCAAGATATTTTAATTTTTCCACCTCTTCGAAGGATAAATCTCCAATTTTTATGTTTCCATTTCGTACAATATTCTGGTCACGAGACATAATCATATACTTCGTCTTTTCGGGATTTACTTCCAAACCTATCGCTTTACTTGCTTGAAGTAAAATTTCCGTGTTTTCCCTAATCGTTTGTGGATTTTCTTCTAACATAGTCACATCATCCGCATAGACAAGAAGCTGATGTAACCCGTTCTTTTCCAAACACTGCCTGTTATCCTGAACTTTCCTAATGCCATATTCTACAGCAAAGTTTTAAAGTAAAGGTGGTAGTGCATCTCCCTGCTTTAGTCCGCAGTGAATTGGAAAAGCATCAGACAGAAACTGGCCTATACGAACTCTGCTGTATGTTTCACTGAGACACATTTTAATTAATCGAACTTGTTTCTTGGGAATACCAAATTGAATTGTAAGATTCATTTACATAAATTCAGTGTAAGGTTAAACGATAGAACTCAACAAACACACAAGATTTAGTGTACTTAACGAAGAAATGCAGCCAACTTACAGATCATACTATATTTAGTATTTATCATGGATAACAAACAATTGGTCTATAATAAAATTTGATTGCTTTTCTTTGCAGAACATTTGACACTCGTATTTGGTTCTTCGCTATTGATTTCGGGTTTTATGACAATCCTAAAGTAGTATAAACCGTACATGCATATGGCACATCGACATTTATTTAAATGTATTTAAATTTAAATATACAGAATAAAGAATATAATTACAAACAAGAGAAATAGAAATAAAATAATACAATCAATATAAAAAAGGAGATACAGTAGTATTAACAAAATTTGAGACCGAATGAGCAGCGCTCGTGTTCGGTCGCAGTTCAGATATAATATTAATATTATATAATATTAATAGGCTTATAAGAGAATGTCTTAATACTTAGAAGAAGGCTATAACTCAGTGAGGTTTTAAAGACTGTGGCGATTCAAGGCTGCTTGACGTTCGAGAGTTGATCACTCCCGAAGTCCCGATGTCTTGAAACACTCACAAGCAGTCTTTACGTCAACGACGCGACGTAGACAACATTGTCGTGCGGGTTTTCGGCTTTGCGGGCGCTGTTAGTCTTTCTTTCTCGATCGTTGTTCAACACGAATGTCTGTTGTAAAACTAAATCAGTTAAAAAATGCAAATGTTTTGTGAAAGAGGAGATTGTAAACTACAAAACAATGTGACTATGTGTACAATAGTTGCACGTGCATTAATCCATATGGCACTTAATAGAAATGAAGAACGCATGAAACACTAAAATTTCGTGGGTAAAAATATTCATTTTTTATTTTGTAAAGGTGACAACCCTATGATGATTATGGTCATATTGATGATAATGAAAACTTATGATTATTTTATTGTTGCCTAATGCTGAATTTTCAATTATTTTATTTTCTGCTCCACATTACAGATGACATAATCTCATTATAGCGTATTACGAAGTCATTTATTGTATTATTTTGTAATTGTATATGAAATTCATGTACATACCGAATGCAAATATCACGGTGTGATTACATTGTAGGCTTTATTACTGTCGACTGATACAATAGCACAGAAACTCTTGCTGAACTAGGTAATGGGAATTTTAAATAGGGTAACGCACTCTTGTTTTCATTCCATTCTATATTTAAATTATTATTTTTTTTTTTAGGTTTTATTGTTTTCTGCCGCAGGGCAATTGATTTCATTGAACGACGATATACCACAGTAAGTAATGTTTTATTATAAATTTCATTTCATTTTACGACAGTTAGGTTATATTTGAACGAGGTTTTCGAGCACAATTTATAAAATGAGATTCCTCAGATGAAATGTTAATTGGAGAAAGTTGATTGTATTACAGTGCTGCTATAGTCAGCGCATTTCGAAATGGCGGATCAAGGTCAAGCATTACGTGTACTTACCCCAAATCCTGGACCATTCTCAGGGTGTTATTCCTTGAGATATTTGAAACAAAGCGTTTATTGCAATTTTTCTCGTTTTTCTTTCCTTTCCGAGATACTTTGTTTTTTATATGAAACATTTCATAGTGTATCAAATATGAATGAGGTCTCGCCCACCTCATTATATTTTGCTCGACTAGTATGACTAGTCAGTTTGTTTTTATACCATTAAGTACGAGAAAAATCCGTACCGGCACCGGGAATCGAACCCAGGACCTCTCGGCTCAGTTGGTTAGAGAGCACTCGGCGCGCACAGCCGAGAGGTCCTGGGTTCGATTCCCGGTGCCGGTACGGATTTTTCTCGTACTTAATGGTATAAAAACAAACTGACTAGTCATACTAGTCGAGCAAAATATAATGAGGTGGGCGAGACCTCATTCATATTTGATACATATATGATGTTAACAGTTTAAAGAAACTGTAGTTGAATATGGCCATAAAGTCATGTAATATGCGCTCCTGTACATATATGACGTGTATCGTCTCAAGTGCAGGCAGTAAGGCCGTAACACGATACTACGAGAGGAGTTCGGCCGGCGTCGTGAATCGGGTCCCGGCATAGCTCAGTTGGTTAGAGAGCACTCGGCGCGCACAGCCGAGAGGTCCTGGGTTCGATTCCCGGTGCCGGTACGGATTTTTCTCGTACTTAATGGTATTTCATAGTGTGTTTTGGGAAAGCTATTGATTTCATTCCCAATATGCTCAGTCAATTTAAGAGAGCAGTGTATTATGAAAATAAATGTTTTGAAGAATTTTAGTTTTGAATTTTAGATGTGCAGAAATTTGACTCGTAAAAATGTAACTTTTCGTTCTGAATAGGAATTAAAAAAAAATATTACATTTATTTGGATCAAATTTCTGCATATTTTAAGGACAGAACTAAACTTCCATCAATAATTTATTATCATAAGTGCTTTGTGTGGAATGTAGCATTGTATGGGGACAGAAACTTGGACATTACGACGAAGTGAAGAGAAACGACTAGAAGCATTTGAAATGTGCATATGGAAAAGGATGGAGCTTGTGAAATAGACAGACAGAATATGAAACGAAGCTGTGTTGGAAAGAGTGGGTGAAGAAAGAATGATGCTGGAACTGACCATAAATAAGAAAAGGAATTGGCTGGGTCACTGGCTGAGAAGAAACTGCCTACTGAAGGATCTACAGGAAGGAATGGTGAACGGGAGAAGAGTTCGGGGCAGAAGAAGATATCAGATGATAGACAACATTAAGGTATATAGATCATATGCGGAGACAAAGAAGCAGGCATAAAATAGGAAAGACTGGAGAATGCTGGGTTTGCAGTGAAAGACCTGCCCTTGGGCAGAACACTGCGAATGAATGAATACACTGTTCTCTTAAATTTATTGAGCATATTGGGAATCAAATCAATGGCTTTTTAAAAACACGCTATGAAATGTTTCATATAAAATAATTTTTATCTTGGAAAGGAAGAGATAAAGAGCATAATTGTATTAAACATTTTTGTTTGAAATATTTCAAGGAATAACACCCTTAGATTAATGAAACTACTTAGGTTCACTGTTTATATTGAAATACATAGTTTGCAACCAAAATAGTAAATGTTCGTGTTTGGGGCAGTTCCAGGTAGGCCTACATAATATAATAGTACGGAAATTATATAATTACAATTTTAAGTAGAAACTGAGAAAAAAACTAGTTAAAAACACACAGTAGAAACAGGAACTCAACAATAAACGGCGTACTGGTATACCGACAGATTCTAACACTCGACATGACCACAGATGTTAAAGTGTGATTAATAGGGAACGGAATTTGGAGCAGTAAAAGCTAGTATTGGCATCTACACAGCCATTTGTTTACAACCCTTTATACCAAGTCCTCCCCTCCATGACATACTCGCAGATCTCTGCACGTCAACAACAGGTGAACGGGCCAGTTGTCGCATAAGAACCTCAACATGCAGGTTTGCAGTTCAGCGTAGTGAAGTGCAGGTACAATGCCGAAAGTGAAAGCAACTAACAATACAAAATTGAAAGACTATCCTATATTTGTAAAAGCTTCAGATCGAGTATCAAAATTCAGGAAAAAATTCCCTAAATTGTCGCTTCCCCCATGTCCAGTTCTTAAGAAATGGCGGTCACGGTTAGAAGCTTGCAACTATTACGCATATCACCTCAAATCTGTGAAGAAAGTGGTCCAGTCTTCCGATCCCGATGACGCGGCTGCGGTTCAAATACGCCAGGAGCTGCTAAATTATAGAACAATCGAAAAAGAAGTCATGAATATTAAGTCAAATTTTTTGTATTTACCGGATGCCATTATTCGATCAGAAAAGTCAGGAGTAGAACTAGTTGAGCAAACAAATATCATGAGGACTATTGTAAATAAACTGAGTGCAGTCGAAGGTGAAGTAGGAAAACGTGTTGGTGAAAAATGAACCGAGTTTTGATTAAAAATGATAGGTACAGTATTCTTAGTCGGATTTCAGATGCACTAACAAAGACGTGTCCCAATGACGTCATTCAACATGTGAATTTATTGGACGTATCTTGTTTCAAGTACTCTCCAATTGTCTCTGCAGATGTTACAAAAATGTCCTTCCTTGAAACAGAGGAAAGTTGTATTTTGAAAATTTGAAAATGATATTTACAATTTATTATAACAAGGCACAGCAGGAATAATTGTTTCATCAACAAAACACAGCATTAATTGAAAATGTCATTCCGTTTGCTTCTACATTTTGTTCAACATTTAATGATACTACATTAGGCTATGTTGTAAACATTGTAGTATATTGCATATATTGTAAATACTGTAATATATGTTATATACACATGATCATATTTCATAATATTGTAAATAAAGATTTTAATTTAACGCGCTCCTGATAGAAAAACATACATATTCAGAGGCGAGTTCCATACAGAAGACGACTGTGTATCAGCCATCATTGTTTCCACTGACACGCGAGGACGCAGAGATTGACATTTAATTATGTATATTTGTAATGTAGTTCAAAATGAAATGCAGATTATGTATGTAGGCCACTATATGTCATTAAATTATTCCATTTGTTTATTCTGAAATACGTTTACAGCACGTTGCGTGTAAGTTTGTATGAAGTGGACTGTACTCGTCCATGCAGCTCGCTTGACAGTCACTGAGCTACGTATATCTATACTACGTTTCACCATTCTTTATAATACTCCAAATCCATTTCCCTAGTGATTAAATACGTGAATAAATAATCTTGACAAAAAAAAAAAAATAGTATCAGCAGGCTCTACATTCAAGGAAAATATAGGCCTACCTAAATAGGCCTATTTGTTGCCAATACCTATGAGTAGTTCATATGCAAAGTTATTTTCTGAGTTACTTGAAACATGGCATTACTAATACTTTTATTGTTTTGGAAACCGTATTGATTAACTATAAAATATTATGTTTTTGTAAATAATTAATTAATCTATGTTCAGGGTCTAAAGTATTTTTGTACAATTTCAACAAAGTCCAATATAAGAAAAATGGTTCTGTAATTATCCATATTGTTTTATCTCCATATTTATAAACTGGAATTTCTACTCTATTTCTTAAATTATTTCGGTGGATACCTTGCGATAAACATAGATTAAAAAATTAAGATTAAGACAAAATATACAAAACAAGGACATCAGACTTTTTTGTGTTAAACATTTTTGTTTGAAATATCTCAAGGAATAACCCCCTGAAATTAATGACATTACTTACAGTTCACTTTTTATACTGAAGTATATAGTTTGCAACCAAAATAGTAGGCTAAATGCTCGTGTTTGGGGCAGTTATAGGTACGCCTACATAATATTGTCACCTGAATGCAAGAACTAGGTAACTTGATTTTTTATATTTTGTGACATTGCCTATTTACTTATTGCACTAAGGAATATGTCTCGTTTTCTTTTACCTATTTGTTATATTAGAAAATAGATGTCGCTGATATCATTCGATCAGTTACCTAGTTCTTGCATTACATTTTGTGCGATTTTTGCTATGCTATAAAACGGGTAACTAAAAAACGCATATTTCGAGTTACCTAGTTCTTGCATTCACGCGATGATATAATATTACGGAAATTATATAATTACAATTTTAAGTAGAAATTGAGAAAAAAACTAGTTAAAAAACAGGAGAAAAATATCTTCACGTCGTCATCGTCAGAAACCTCGGCATTTTCTTGGACGAAAATTTAAATTGGGAATGCCAAATAAAGGAAATATCCAAGAGAATGTGCTATACCATGCATTCTCTTAACCCATTCAGAAACTTCCTCCCGCCAGAATTAAAAGAGACTTTAATGCAAACCCTCGTACTACCACTGTTTGACTATTGCGACGTAATATTTACAGACTTGACAACTGACCTTTCGAACAAGCTGCAGCGTGTGCACAATATGAGTGTCAGATTCATCAGCAATGCTCACAAATTTGACACATTACACCCTCGTTCAAATCTTTATCCTGGCTGCAACTTAGTAACCGTAGAATACTTCATTCGCTGTCTCTTCTGTTTCGAGTTCTCCACACTTCTACTCCAAATTATCTTCGTTCCCGGCTTAACTACTTATCCTCTAATCACAATCTAAACACCAGGTCACAGGACAGCCAAATCCTAGCAATTCCTGCCCATAGAACATCCCACTATTCATCCTCTTTTGCTGTCTCAGTCCCCCGTGAATGGAATTCTCTACCTCAGAAGATTAGGGGCTGGCAGACAATAACCACTTTCAAGAAAAGGCTAAACGATTTCTTACGGGCGCAGTCAAATTGAAGTGTGATCGAGTTTAATAATTTAGTTTAATTTAGGTATGACTACCATTACTAAGAAAGTTACACAACACAGAACTGCACGCATTGTATTCTTCACCTAACATAATTAGGAACTTAAAATCCAGACGTTTGAGATGGGCAGGGCATGTAGCACGTATGGGCGAATCCAGAAATGCATATAGAGTGTTAGTTGGGAGACCGGAGGGAAAAAGACCTTTAGGGAGGCCGAGACGTAGATGGGAGGATAATATTAAAATGGATTTGAGGGAGGTGGGGTGTGATGATAGAGACTGGATTAATCTTGCACAGAATAGGGACCAATGGCGGGCTTATGTGAGGGCGGCAATGAACCTTCGGGTTCCTTAAAAGCCATTTGTAAGTAAGTATGACTACCATTACTATTATTATTATTATTATTATTATTATTATTATTATTATTATTATTATTATTATTATTATTACATAATTATTTTATTGGTGTTGTGAAGATGAAAAGAATTGTCATTGTATTATATTAATTATGTATTATATTGTCTTGTATTGTAGTATTGTATTGCTTTGAATTGTATTGTATTAATTATGTTATATTCACAGCATTGTAGTAATTTTCTATCATACTGGTTGAGTGGAAGAGAAGGCCGAATGGCCTTAACTCTGCCAGTTAAAATAAACCATTATTATTATTATTATTATTATTATTATTATTAGCCTAATACTATTATTATTATTATTATTATTATTATTATTATTAAGAAAGTTAAATAGTGGAAGTTTCAATTTAAAAAATATATATTTTATATTGGAAAAAGTATATATATATATATATATATATATATAATAAAATGTTAAAAAAACTATTCTAAAACATAATTCGTAATTAAAACCATTTAAATCAATATATAATATTAAAAATAAAACCAAAACAATAAATTCTAGCCTTAATAACGTAACAAGAAGACGTTTATTTAATTATATCCCTTAAACTGTTATGAGTAAGGTTACTTAATTCTGGACTTATTTTAATAAACTGACTGTATAATCTCGGTCCAGAGTATGAAGAATGATTTTGCCCAGATTTCATATTGGAAAAAAGAAGCATGGAATGGCAGAAGGAAAAAGATGTAGGGGAGAAAAGAGGAAGAAAAAGAGGGGAACAGAACATAAATAATACTATTTTTAACAGAACAGCTCTGTTTTAGTCTTACTTTAAAAATCCTCTAAAATGTTAGACCCCTCAATAAGTAGCAAAGAAGATCTCTGCGATACCGATTCTCGTTATATGGGTAGCATGTCAGAATAATGAGAAATTCCGTAGAGCCGCTTCGCCTGGAAGACATGCAACACGCAATGGCTCGCGTGCTCAACTTGGCTGTGATGAGATTTCTTGTTCCTCAAATGAGGGAGTGATTTATTATTGACAGGCAGCTCACTGTCAGCACCCGATCGACAGTGCCATGTACATTCCCCGGTAATGTATGCAACAACACAGCCTCGCCAGCTTTGAGGGGCGCATTAAGCAAAAGTCCTTGAATCCCATTTCGCCTTTATGAAAGTATTTATCCTTTTTTGAGTATTAGACCTACTCTATATCGACTGATACATTACGCACAATAAAAACAACATTTTAAAAACTTAGCGCCAAGAAAATATCACATAATTTCCTATTAGGGTATACGTTTACGCGTTGCGTGACAATTCAGTTGCTTTGTTATGTTGCCAATGATATTATACTGTAGTTTATGCAGGTGTGGACTCTATGGTCCGTCCCAGTAATCTGTAGAGTATAAATACGAAATAAGACCTCTGCGCAAGTGGCAGGACCAATGACCGCTCTGGGCGGAGGCATTGGTTGAACGAAGCTACCAATTACTCGCAGGAAGGGGATCGTTTCTATCTGAACATTCTACCACGAGCATCTTACCCCTTAGCGGCCTAGAGCTGATGCTGCCCGCAATACACTTCGGCACAGATAGACTCCGCCTCCATATGCGCCAAGTGTCTCTACAGATACCTGGGACGGACCATAAGAGTCATTATAACAAAAGACGCCTCTCGAAAGGAACATTTTCTTAAATTAATCAATAACTTTCTCTGCACTGATGGATGTATGTAAAACATTCTGCTTGGATAAGGGGGGAAAAGCTGAGTTGTCCGAAAACACACAAAATATACTGATACGAATAACCAAATGTTGATTAAGAAGAGAAAACGTTATTACCGGAATATTGTTGTTTGAGTTTCGTAAATCTTCTGTATGATTGTGAAATTTGGACTCTCACTTTGAGAGAGGAACAGGGAAGATTAAGGGTGTTTGAGAATAAGGTGCTTAGGAAAATATTTGTGGCTAAGCGGGATGAAGTTGCAGGAGAATGGAGAAAGTTACACAACACAGAACTGCACGCATTGTATTCTTCACCTGACATAATTAGGAACATTAACTCCAAACGTTTGAGATAGGCAGGGCATGTAGCACGTATGGGCGAATCCAGAAATGCATATAGAGTGTTAGTTGAGAGGCCAGAGGGAAAAAGACCTTTAGGGAGGCCGAGACGTAGATGGGAAGATAATATTAAAATGTATTTGAGGGAGGTGGGATATGATGGTATGGACTGGATTAATCTTGCTCAGGATAGGGACCAATGGCGGGCTTATGTGAGGGCGGCAATGAACCTCCGGGTTCCTTAAAAGCCAGTAAGTAAGTAAGTAAATCTTTGAAGTTTTTCTTACAATCTAAGTATTTGAAAAGGTCCACAGGTTCTTTAGGGAGTGCCCATGCACCCCTGCACCCGCCTTAAATAGTGAAACTACAGCGCGGGACCAAATACTGTATGTTACTGTTGTAAAGAAATTTGAAGTTGCAGACACTGAATTACTGTTACTGCACTTCTGTTCTTATCACATAATGACGAATCAGTGCGCGCTGTTTAGCCTATATGAATTATTTTGGAAATGACTTTATCCGTCTCCCCCTTTACTCTGAAATACGTGCAGCGGATGGTTTAATGCGGTTCCGAAGTTCTGGCTCCGGTCTTTCACAACTCTGCAAACACCAAAGTTTGCTCCGAGTTACAGCATCTGGCAAGTTTCTGTGGAGGCAGCCCGTGCTAACTTTTCAAATCTTAGTGCTCCGAACTAGTCCAGTGGTTATAAGGGCTGCATAACACACTTGTTACCAAATCTTCTGACGTAAGGCATGCGCCTAATGCACAATTTTTAGTAAACATGATCACCATTATAACTAGGCTTGTGATCTTGGGGACCGATAGGATGCTTACGGTGGTTTCAAGTTGACTATCCGTTAACCAGTCAGTACTCTAGCACGCATAAATACTGGGTGTTCAGTTCAAAGTGTGTCATGGCTCGCTGTATGCCGTCATGTGGCTAGTCGACGAGCCTAGAGAATTCAATCTTCCTACACTTCCGCAGATGTGTATTACTTATGTGCCAGAGAAGTTGCCTAGCAAGTACGGCGTTCATTCAGGAGAGTACTTACCGATACGTACGGTAACGCCGGTAGTGGCAGGAATGTGAACTGTTTCGAAACATGTACTGAGGTGAGTTTTTTCTTACTGTCGGGATATGGGGAGAGGGTTAAGACGATTACTTACGTATTTGTTGACATTAACTTCGACGGTCAACATGGACGCGTAGCATTTGATTTGTGTTGTGGAATGGTGCCGTACGCAACCGATGATTTTATTTTTTTATTTTAGTAGATTATTTTACGACGCTTTATCAAAGCTTAGGTTATTTAGCGTCTGAATGAGATGAAGGTGATAATACCGGTGAAATGAATCCGGGATCCAACACCGAAAGTTACCCAGCATTTGCTCATATTGGGTTGAGGGAAAACCCCGGAAAAAACCTCGACCAGGTAACTTGCCCCGACCGGGAATCGAACCCGGGCCACCTGGTTTCGCGGCCAGACGCGCTGACCGTTACTCCACAGGTGTGGACGCAACCGATGATAACAAATACCCTGTGTACGACTTGGCCGCGCAAAACACAATTCGAAAGAGGTTATGATAGCACACAGACCGTACAGACCGCCATCTGTTGCTACGACGTTCAAGTTATACCGTACACGTTCTCAAGTTCAGATTGAACGCCTTGATTAATAGGCAACTTCTCTGACACAAAAGCTGAAACTCGCTTCAAGTCGCTGACTCATCTACAGTGACGTCATGACACACTTTCAAATGAACACCCAGTAGTGTATCTGCTGAATATTCCGTTCGCTAGTCACTACCGTAGCATGCGTAAACAGTGTAGCTGCTGAATAATAATGCCGAAGCGTAAAGGTTCTGAGGAGCATATTTTTGCAGCGGAATTTGGTGAGTGTTTTGAAGTCGGGATCATTACATGTAAATTATGTAATACAAACATACGAAGTGACAAGCGATATTATACAGAATGTAAGGGGTATAAGTGCCATTATTTTAACTGATGATTGTTCATGTCATAAGGAAAAAAAAATGTTCTTATAATTTTTTTCTAATTGCAATGTTTAACTATAGTCGCGACGCTGTTATTCCCGGCGTGACTCCTCCTCTTTGCTTACGTCTTAGGAAGTCAAGGCTCTATAAAGTCTAGGTAGGTAGTATCGTTCGCCATTTTTGTTATTTCGTTGCCGAGCTAGGCCTACCATACGAGGAATCTATTTGCCACACCGTTAAACATGATCATGTCGTAGCTCCTGTGATAATAAATCAAACGCACTGTAATTCAGCAAATAATTGAGCTGCAAATAACGTCTTCGTGTGCTTTCTACGAACGCCAACGAAAGAGCCAAAATGGCGGGCGATTATATTAAGTATTTATCGAGTCTTAAGAAATGAAAAATGTCTTCATCAGCGAATCACAAGACGCACACGTTTAAATGTAGCCGACCTGCAACGCGATTGGCTGCCGGAAATTAGAGCGACAGGACTATAATTACTAAAGTTTACAATATTAAGCGTTTGGCAACGCTGCTGGATGGAGAGGAGGGAGTTTACAAGTATACGGTACAGCTCAAGCGGATACAGACATACCGGTACAAAACAGATGCTCTGTTCTAATGCAGGGTTGTTTACATAAAACGAACAGCAAATACAAACTTTCAATCTCATTGACAGAACTTTATGGTAAATTTCCGTTTTATTTAACAATATTGGGAATATTGATCCATTTTTTATTGTACGTCTAAGAAATAGGCAATAATACACTCAGGGACAAAAAAACCGGACACTTTAATATTTGCTGGTATTTTGCAAAATATTATCTTCTCATACAATATTATGGTAGCCATCTGTTGTTATGGTGACGTGTATATATTGTTGATTGTTTTTTGTTTTATAAACAAGCTATTACAACCAAATATTCCAATTTTGCTTTCGGAGTCTCAGCTATAACAATTTTGTCTCAACCATTTTGTGCTTCATTATCGTTATCATTCGTTATTTCTTTATTTTTACATTTTGTGAGTTTAAGTGGGGTTGTAACATTTGTCTGAAAACAAGATTCGACCTGAAGATGTGGCTCGAGCTGTAGCCCTTTACGATGATGGACGCAGTGTACGTTACATTGCAAATGTTATGAATATGGCTAGAAGCACAACCCATGATGCCATAAAACGGTATAGAGAGACCCTAGAATATCCCAGAAGACCAGGTTCGGGTCGTCCAAGAGCTACAAATCCAAATGAAGACAGGTATATGGTGTTGAGAGTTCTTAGGGAGCGCAACCTGCCAGCTACTAGTGTAGCCCAGTAATTTGTTAACATGCATGGACGCCCAATTTCGGTCAAAACAGTTAGAAGGAGGTTGAAAATAAGTGGAATAATATCAAGTAGACCTGCAACTGGTCCCAGACTTCTCAGGATGCATCGAGTTGAACGACTGCGTTTTTCAAATGGTCACAGGGATTGGAGAAATGGACAGTGGAGCTGTGTTCTGTTCACTGATGAGTCCCGTTTCAATCTGTGCTCACCTGATGGACGTGAAAGAGTTCGGAGAAGGAGGGGAGAACGATTTTCACAGTGTTGCATTTCCGAAAATGTGCCGTATGGAGGTGGTGGAATGATGGTTTGGGCAGGAGTGTGTACGGATGCTCGTACAGAGTTGGTTTTTGTTGAAAATGGAAGACTAACAGCTGATAGGTATATAAATGAATGTTTGGCTGATCATGTTGTGCCATTTGGCCAATTTGTAGGCGATAATTTTGTTTTAATGCATGATAATGCACGGCCGTATATTGCCCATGCGGTCGGAGATTATCTCCAAGAAGTGGGAATCCATGTTCTTCCATGGCCAGCAAGGAGTCCAGACATGAACCCAATTGAACATGTGTGGGACATGCTGGGACGGCGTGTTAAGAATAGACACCGAGACCAGAATCGTTACAAGAGTTGAGGCGAGCACTTGGCGAAGAATGGGAACTTATTCCTCAAGAAGACATTGCAAACCAAATTGAGAGCATGCCAAGACGTATGGATTCAGTTATTCAAACCAGAGGGGGGTAATACCCGTTACTAAAAAGAGTTTTTAATGTTTAAGGCACCATAAAATGGAAAAACAGTTAGACCAAATGATGCCATAGTTATACGCCCTTTGTAATTTTTTGTAAATTTTCTCATCAGAGATTTTTATTTTTTTCAAATGTTGTCGTATAAGGTGCTAAATGGAACATTATTTTGTTTAAATGGGTTTTGTTTCTTTTTGAAATAATTGGCAACAAAATACAAGCAAATATAGAAGTGTCCGGTTTTTTTTTGTCCCTGAGTGTATTTTACTACACAAAATCACATGCAACTTTTTTTTAAATGCAACATTTTAATTTCTCCCGCGTCCATAAAGCAGTAACATTTTTAAAGAAATTCTGTTTGTGTCATTTTCAATTAGGCCTAACAGGAAATTTAATGAAATAGTGTAACCTTATATAGGCCTAGTTTAATATCATAAAGTAAAATAAACCTTACTTTTACATACACTAGATCCTCGCTAATCCGGTCATCAGTAAACCGGCCCCTCAATTATCAGACCTCCTAATATACTTCCCATCACTACTACTACTTATAGTTTTCAGGGAAATTTGCACCGGTGCCATGTGTTATGCTGTATTACTTATGCACGTACATAAGTTCTAGTTTCGATTTAGAAGTACGAGTGGATGGAGCAGCTTATAACATTAAGTTTAATGACATTTTAAGTATCTTCAGTAATCCGGTACTCCCACTAATTCGGCATCCTTATGTGCAAGAAACTGCCAGATTAGCAAGAGT
Organism: Periplaneta americana; assembly: GCF_040183065.1. Classification (NCBI taxonomy): domain Eukaryota; kingdom Metazoa; phylum Arthropoda; class Insecta; order Blattodea; family Blattidae; genus Periplaneta; species Periplaneta americana. The sequence continues at coordinate 44,053,544 of NC_091122.1, read as the reverse complement.
GTACTGTAATTAAAAAAGGAAGTAGCAACAACCAATTTACAGTACAAGTAAAAAATACAACTAAATTAAATTTTCCCAGGGCGTGGTGCGCAATTTAATTTGTCAAAAAACAACATTTAGTACAGTTAAAAAAACAATTCACAAAATAAATATAATATCTGTTATACCGACTGACACAAAAGGTTAACTCAGCAGACTATATCAGGCGGTGCGAGAACTGGTCATTTACAGCAAAAAAATTTAAATGCACACTTTTCCTGTTGTAGGCACCGATTTCATCTGTTTATTATTGTTTAGACTTTAGACAAACTTCAGCTGTAGGCCTATATCTCAATTATAGAAATATATGTTAAGTTATTGATCAACCAATCACAGTAAATCCTCTACCTATATGCTAATTTTGTAATTGTTCTCTTGAACCCGGTCTCAGTGTAGAGTAGTGCCAAAAAAAAAAGACCGGACCGACCCTTGTACCTGATTTCAGAGCCTTGTTCACCACAGAGCACGATAGACTGGTAACTAAGACTCTCGTGGTTCGAATCCTGCCTGGGAAGGAAACTTTTTTTTGTTCCTTATTCAAATTTATTCCCACTACTTTTCGATTGCAGCGACGTTTTACTACTTAATTAACTTATTATTTCCAGAACATGAATTTTACCAGCAATCGAAACGTATTAGGAATATAGCATGAACGTAAGTTTTGAGAGGCTGTCAACAGGAGGCATGTCCTCTGCAGTGCTATAGAAAAAAATCAAGGATATTGGTCGACACCTCTGTTGGCAATACAGTGAAACATCGAAAGTTGGCTGTTTTTCGTGTTTTGCTACACAGCTGTGAAGAAAGTGAGCATTGTTACATATAAATTACTCCTTTTATGTTAATTTCATAATGTATTTCATAATTATTTACTACTGCGGAATTAGCCAAATTCTATTGCGGATTTATCCGCACTGTTGCGGGATTAACCCGAGTTGTTCTTTTTCAACTGTAATGTATATACAACTAAATACAGGGTGGACCTCTCGAATGTACCTAATTTCAATTGTATGTGACTGGTAAACGGTTGAAGATAGAAACCTACAGTAACGTTTATATGAAAGGAAAACTCAACAAGTTTCGATATGCACATCACCATATCTCTACGTGAGCTCCAGCTGTCACTGTGACGATATCGAGGCGATGAACGATTTCTTGCCAAGCACGTTGGAGCATGTCTTCTGGAATGCTCTCAATAGCCTCTATGATGCGCTCCCGAAGATCACGAAGAGCTCTGACTGGGGTGGCGTACACTTTATCTTTGACGTAGCCCAGAGAAAGAAATCGTATTAGCGAATTCCACTTGGGTTTGTCATCCGGCTCCAGACGTTGCATTGACTGCACTTCGTAAGCGTACAGTTTGAGACGTTTGTGGACAATTCGTTGCAATGTTGATTTTGCTACTTGAAGTTACCGCGAAGCTCTTCTTAATGACTTCCACGGGCTTCGCTCATACGCGGCTTGAACATTTGCAACCATTTCGTCGGATATTCTTCGACCACCACCATGTTTCTTCAAATGTAGCTAAAAATGTATCCTGCCTCTTCTTAATATTTTAGCAGTTGGAGCATCATGGTTAAACACTCGCCGATACTCCCTTTGAACTCTAAACAATTGATTTAAATTCCGCATAGCACAACACAGTTTGCGCTTTCATCTGCGGTGTCGCTATTCTGACAATCGATGCACTCTACGAAAAGAAACTGTGTCTGCCCACCATCTACCGACAGGATTCGAAACTTGTTGAGTTTTCCTTTCATATAAACGGTACCGTAAGGTTCTATCTTCAACGTTCACCATTCACATACAATTGAACTTAAGTACATTCGAGCGGTTTACCCTGTATGTTTGCATTTTAATAGATCTCTTTATCTCATTTGGTAATGAAAGGTTTCGTCCATGTCTACATACCTTGATAATATTTTTCAATAAACATTTTGATAAGAATATTATAGATTTACTTCTTAATATTGCGGAATTAGCCGCATATTATAGATATACATTAGTAGGTTACCGTACTGTGAACACGGAACATCCAACGATGACTGTGGTGGAAGAGCGAGAAGACGAGAATGGGTCGTGGTCAGCGATTTGATCGACGGAGCATGAGACCACGATGCTCGCTAGGGGGCGTGTTCCTATCGCTGATCAAAGTACTACGATCCCTTTAAAGATAGTATTGATGGATGTCTACTGAAAGCTTCAATTCCAATTTCAATTGAATAGAGGATAAGACCTTTATCACCCTCACGTTTGCGACGAGATGGTTCGCAAATTGGAATAAGTTGAGATATAGATCAGTGGTTGCATTTTCGTGTCTACAGGCCTTCTAGAACGGGAAAACCACGCACAGGACATGGCATTGAGTTCATGATTCAAGGTTTTCTTAATTGTGAAAGTAATGTGGGCTGAATTATAAAGGATTTTATTACAGGTACTTAATCTAACTCGTAAATAAGGAGCTATTCAATTTTAAACATTTTTATTGTTTTGTATGTTTTGTTTCAGTATAATTTAATTTTTTTTTTCCTTGAAAGACAATTATAATAAGTGATATTCATTCATTCATAGTTTTCTACCCAACGGCAATCTTTCATTGCAAACCCAGCATTCTCCAATCCATATATCTTAATGTTGTTTATAATGTGACCAGTCTAGTACTAACATTGAAAATTAGCAATAAAGTTAATTCACCCAAAAAAATTCGCTCAAGAATATTAACCCAGGAATATTCGCCCAAAGTGATTACATCCAACGATTTTCATTCTCACCCTCATTCACGGAAAATTCACCCATTGCGATAAGTTTAGTTCATTTCATAGTAAATACATTTTTAACAATTCGTTTCCGTGGTAACATTTGTATTTTGAAATAAGTAAGTGTATATGAATATCTATTTCATTTTAAACAATAAAGTGCATAAGATTTGTTGATGACGTGGCGTTGTTAGCAGACGAGAAGACGATACTAAGGGACATTCCACTGGACCTAAATGACAGCTGTAAACAGTATGGGATGAAGATAAATGCCAATAAGACTAAACCTATGGACATGAGAGGAAACATAAAGAATGTAAACGTGCGAATTCTAAACGAGGTAGAAGAACAAATGGACAGCTTCAAATCCAGGAGTTGGATCTAGGACGAAGAGTGAAAGAACCACAAAAACGAAAAATATAAATGCTTAAATATAAGGCTGCAAAATATTACACAAAGATATGATGGATTCAAAGACGAAGGACGTGTCGTTGAATATTTGTGTGCCAATGGTTACAGCATTCAAATCTGAAGAAATCCGCCCAAGACTCGGTTTCTGCAATAAAATAGGCCTACAATTTTTCAGAAGATATGTAAACCATTAAAAACTTTGTTCCACCTAAATTATTGCATCATCATCATCCTTAGCTCGACAACCCATCATGGGTCCTGGCTGTCCATAGGAGTTTCCGCCATTCATCCCTATTTCTAGCAACACTCATCCAGTTTTTAACTCCAATAGTTCTGGCATCCTCCCTGATGCCATCCTCCCATCTGACCTTTGGTCTTCCTCTTCGTCTACTTCCCCCTGGTTCATATCGGAGGACTCTGATGGCTGGTCTCGAGTCCTCTAATCTCATTATATGACCAGCCCACCTCAGGCGTCCCATTTTTATAAAAGATGTTATATTGGGTTCACTGAAGAGTTCATATAATTCATGATTATACTGGGCTCTCCATTCGTTATCTACATTGACTGGCCCAAAGATCGACCTTAAAACCTTCTAAATTATTGCATTACCAACAATTTTTTTTAAATAATATATGTGAATTTTCTACGTGCTAATTTTCTCTTGGGTTAATTTATTTGGGTACATTCTCCGGTGCGTCAATCGTGCATGGGTCAAACTTCATTTGGGTATGAACTAGCACCGAACCGTTTATAATCTGATATCTTCTTCTGCCCCAAACTTTTCTCCTGATCTCCATTCTTTCCAGTGCATCCTTCGGTAGCCAATTTCTTTTACTCTTCCTGATTAGTTTCAACATTATTCTTCACTCACTCTTTCTAGCACAGCTTTCATAACGCAAGGATTAACAAAATGTAGCCTACCAACAATGGTTAAATTGTTACCATAGCAACTATAACCATAGTACGTTTATATAAAATAAATGATATATTGCATAGCGATAGAAAAAATATTATCTTTCAGACGATATTAGAAAAACTATAGGCTTCAATTTAAAAATATCCTCGATGACGTCTTAACTCTCAACAACAATAGTGGAAAAAATCTTCCAAGGTTTAACGTGTCCGAGGTTTTTTTTTAATCCAAAATCACCTTATTCAATTTTGATTACAATTATGCGTGCTTTTGAAAAGCTTTGTACAATGAGATCATACAGTATACTAGGGCATTCGAAAAGTAATGGCAAGATAGTTACTGTTTCACACGTATTTAGGTTACTTTTGACATTGCATAGACTACTTAAAATTTAATCTTCTCCCATGTCAACAATACGTTGTCAAATTCTTGGAAGACGGCGGATTTCATCTGCAGCAGCATTTCTGGATATCTCTCTCTCTCTCTCTCTCATTGATCAATCTAAAGCTCTTCGGATGTCAACTCTTGAATGCCTCGCTTCCACCCAACTTGCAATAGTTCAGTATGGTAGGACTTCTCTCCCACAGGCTTCTTGTAATGCCCTAAAGCACTGAGTTGCATGTTTTTCTCTTGCAACTTGAATTTTTATGAAACACCTTTGTTTATACTTTTATGGCTGTATTGTTTACTACAAATCAGAAACAGCGACTGTATTTACAAAATATGGCTACTTCGAGACTTCGAGTATTGCAAATTTATTAACACAATCGCTGTTCTATTACGTAGTACAAGATTTCAATGGTCACCGTTAGGAGCATTGATTTACAGCATTGTTGCCATTACTTATCGAATGCCCTAGTATTTCACTAAAGACACCAGTTTTTTAAATCTATTTGCTCGTGGTCGTCAACGTGGTCCAGTGAATATAAGGATGTGACAGACGCAATAATGTTACTCACTTTCTCACTAACCACTCAATTCGTTCTGTTAGGCCTCAAACACTTTGTGGGGAATCTGGTTTCCAAATACCTGTAATCTGCACCCATACCAGTGCCACAAGGCGCGGGGTCAGCGAATGGAGGAGGGCGGAGACCTTGGATAGCTGGTAATTACGTGTGTGGCGCTCCCGTTAATGTTCCTGTGGAGGGAGGTTGGATTTATCATCAATTTGTAAGCGGAATGATTCCCGACTACAAGATGAAGTTTTCCATCATTTATTTCGAATGTTGAAATGAACTGGGAGGAAAAGTCCTAACGAGGTGACACAAGTTATAGCTACCGGTTGCCGGGACATCAGAGACAGAACAAGATATCTAGATGAGTTTTCTGGTAAAAATAAACCTTAGCTTTTGCTTTGCAGTGAAACAGTTAAATAATTTGACAGGCTTAGTGGAAGAAGGAAATAAGGCGTTTCTTTGAAGTTGAAAACTTGAAGTAGGCCTATGTGCGTGCTGTAGGGATTTCTAAGCCGGTGGTCTCGGATCGAATTCTACATTATGCTTCCATAACTTTCTTTACCGAACATGCCGGCATGATCTTGTCTACGTCTGTATATCTAAATAGACCATGACCGTCTGCGACCAGATTTGTTAGAAAGGTGAATGGCAAACAGTAGAGAGACAAGACCTCAAAAGACATTAAATCTCTTAAAGATCTAAACAATGGCAGTCAAAGCAAAAATATATGATATATCATTTCAATGTACCGAAGTACATATGATATTTCCATGCAGATATTCTGCGTCATCATACGATGAAAGAGTAATGGAACGGAAAAAAACTCTCCGGCGCCGGGATTTGAACCCGGCTTTTCAGCTCTACGTGCTGATGCTTTATCCACTAAGCCACACCGGATACAACCCCGGCGTCGGACAGAATTGTCTCTGATTGAGTTCCAACTCTTGGGTTCCCTCTAGTGGCCGCCCTCTGCACTACGTCATAGATGTCTATGAACGTAGGACCGAAGTCGACACATGTGCTGAGGTGCACTCGTTATGAGTGACTAGTTGGCCGGGATCCGACGGAATAAGCGCCTCAGCACATGTGTGGACTTCGGTCCTACGTTCATAGACATCTATGACGTAGTGCAGAGGGCGGCCACTAGAGGGAACCCAAGAGTTGGAACTCAATCAGAGACAATTCTGTCCGACGCCGGGGTTGTATCCGGTGTGGCTTAGTGGATAAAGAATCAGCACGTAGAGCTGAAAACCCGGGTTCAAATCCCGGCGCCGGAGAGAGTTTTTCTCCGTTCCATTACTCTTTCATCGTAAAAATATATGAGTAAATTGAAGTCAGTTAATAGGAGATATAGGGGAAGATCTCCCAGTAACGGATACTTAAGCCTTTTCAACAGTTGCGGAAAATTTAAGTAACTGATTTCAATAATAATATTGCAAATACGTATGTATTTATTTACACTGCAAGTGGGCAAGCGCCCGGTAGCAGTGGTAAACACAATATAAATTACAATACACAATACAATTAGATACACAATACAATAATACACAATAATTACAATTAATAATAATACATAAAATAACGTAGGCCTAATTAATAAGCGACCCTAATTTTATATTACAACCTACATACAATGCTTTGTGCAAAGTTTGAGGCATCAGAACTTCATAGTGTTTAAATTAAAAATATTTAAATTTATCGTATTTTCATAAAATTAGCAACTTTAAACTGTTGTGGCTCCGAAACCCTTTCACCCGATGATCAAAATCATGGTTTATTTTGATGCTGAGAAATTAAAGTTTATATTGACATGTAAACAGTTTTTCTTACTTTTTATGGAAATGGAGAAATTTAGATTTTTGTTCATTAAGACGCCTTTGACCACGAAAAAATATTTTTAAAATATATGGTTAGATTCCGCATTGAAAGTATAAATAAACACATATTTTTTACTGTGCACCGTTGGTAAGAAAGTATTGAAAATATCAAATAAAGAAAATAAATAGTACACGCGTGAAGTAACCAGATGACTGTGAGACGGGAGCTAGCCTAGACAAGCAAGGCCAGGAGATAAACACGGGATGTTTCGTCTCGTAGCGCATAGCTAGGCTAGCTTTATCACAAGTTTTCATAAACACAGGAGTAAAATGACGCCCAACGCTCGCTTATCTTCAGCTCTCGGCCAGTGCGTGCGGTACTGCGCCGTTCAAGTCTAGGCGTGTGAAAATAATTTATATAATACCCTCGAAACTTACTGCCGAGCCACTAAGCAAACAATGCCAAATCTCTCTTAATAATTCCAAGGTTTTTTCTCAATATTTTTTACATTTTTACAAATAGGCAAAAAGCCTCAAAGTAAGTAAAATCAGATTATATGTCTCTCTGTATACAATAAAAATGATTACTTCTTAACATAACCTACCAAATGTCAGCTTCAAAATGAGCTCCCGTTCAATGTTCTGCAGTAAACGGTTCCAGAGTTCTGAGCGCTGAAAGAGGCTTGTTTTTATAAAATACGCTAAATTTGTCGCTCAATAGTACGAAAACCGTTTGACTTTCGATAGTATATTTTTGAAAATGCACTGTCCTTAGCACCTTGTAAAAATGGGGAAAAATTAGAGTATTAAAAAAATGCGAGGTTTTTTACTGATCGATTTCATATGGAATAGCCCCTATGTACCTATAGGCCCTACATAAGTTTCACATTGATACTCATAATAATCTTTCACTTTGCTCTCATCTCACTGCCCCTATGACACATTTCACTGACACTATATAATACATTTCACTGACACTGTAGAACACATTTCATTGACACTTGACTATAAATTATCACTGATCGAAACTATTCACTGCACTGTAAAATCATAACTTCACTGACTCACTGATATAACAGTTCAAATAAGACAAACAATTACACCCTTCTTCATACTTATAAACAGAACTACTTCTAAACTAAACATTTCTAGTCAAAGATCCTCTTACAAATTATTTTTATTTACAATCCAATCCAAGGGAGTAACTCGTCAGACTAAGTAAATACATGTCACCTTAAAAAATACACGTCACATTAATTTTAATTTACACTTTAAACACGACTTTTTAAGTTACTCTTGAAATCTCCTTAAGGAAGGGGAGCCCTCAAAGACCGCTGCAGGTAGGTCATTCCAATCATATATACATATATATATATATATATATATATATATATATAATCTATTCCAATTTCATTATATACGACCTTAAGTAATACGAAATCCATCTGATTTCATAGTAGTCGACCTTACATGAAATTATTCCAGTTCCATTATACTGTACATGTATTTCTATGAAAATAATTTTAATACCATTAGATTTTTGTAATAGTAGATGGTATGAAGTTTATCTCTCCTGACAAGAATATTGTACGAAATGGAAATATAAAAATTGGAAATTTATCTTTTGAAGAGGTGGAGAAGTTCAAATATCTGGGAGCAACAGTAACAAATATAAATGATACTCGGGAGGAAATTAAACACAGAATAAATACGGGAAATGCCTGTTATTATTCGGTTGAGAAGCTTTTATCATCCAGTCTGCTGTCGAAAAATCTGAAAGTTAGAATTTATAAAACAGTTATATTACCGGTTGTTCTGTATGGTTGTGAAACTTAGACTCTCACTTTGAGAGAGGAACAGAGATTAAGGGTGTTTGAGAATAAGGTACTTAGGAACATATTTGGGGCTAAGAGGGATGAAGTTACAGGAGAATGGAGAAAGTTACACAACACAGAACTGAACGCATTGTATTCTTCGCCTGACATAATTAGGAACATTAAATTCAGACGTTTGAGATGGGCAGGGCATGTAGCACGTATGGGCGAATCCAGAAATGTATATAGAGTGTTAGTTGGGAGGCCGGAGGGAAAAAGACCTTTAGGGAGGCCGAGATGTATGTATGTATGTATTCACACTGCAATGGGTATATACCCGGTGGCAGTGGTAACTAATTACACTCAATAATGACAATAATAAACTTAAAATTAAAAATACAATTAATAATAATACTAATAATAATAATAATAATAATAATAATAATAACAACAACAACAGGGAATATCCTAAATTAAATGAAGCACGAATACTTAAAATAACATTTAAAATAAATCAAATTTGTATCTTAAACCTAAGTTCGAATTAAAACCCACGACTATGTTATGTTCATATCTGCACAAGTACCTTTCCACATTACACTCATTTCGCTGTCAACTCACTCACTGCACTGGAACTACGACACATTTCACTGATTCTATCCTGATTTCACTAACACTTCAAAAACATTTCACTGTTCAAATACTTTGCACTGCCACTATAAACTATAAAGCTTCACTGAAGGAACACGTTTCACTTACACAACACACTTCACTGACACAACATAATTCTTCACTAATACAACACTTCAATAACAACATATCATTTACACCCTTTAAATACTGTGTATAATTACCGTCTATTAGTAAAGTCCTTAAGCCTATTTTTAAATACATATTTGGTTGTTGGTAAAGCCTTTAGTAAGTCTGCAGGTAAAGCATTCCAGTCCCTGATAGTCCCTGTAGATGGGAAGATAATATTAAAATGGATTTGAGGGAGGTGGGATATGATGATAGAGACTGGATTAATCTTGCTAGGGATAGGGACCTATGGCGGGCTTATGTAAGGGCGGCAATGAAACTCCGGGTTCCTTAAAAGCCAGTAAGTAAGTAAGTAAGATAGTATGAAGTACGTTCCTGTTTTTATATACACAACATTCTGTGAAACCCATTTCAGTTTCATTATGCAGTTAGTAGCTGCTATGAAATATATTCTTTGTGCGAGATCGTGCGTATTTGCTTGTTTTCCGCACAGAACCAATACGCGGTAAGTGTGAAATACCACATTCAGTATTCCCAACCTAACACACATAACAATTTCCCTCTTCTTACCGCTTAAGCGCGACATTCATTTTACTGCTTTAGGCTTTTAAGATATTATTTTTAGAGACGTTTAACATAGTAATAATTATAAATTGGAAACTTACCACTGCAATTTCACCTAAATTGCAATGTTAATTATTGTTTTTAAATATTTAAAAACATTAAGTAAAGTCTACTACTCCACGAAACTGATTGCATTCCTGATTAAGGAAGCCGTGAAAAAATCAACAAGATTCCAGATGCCGATGTTATTACTACAATATGTTATATAAATAATATTGTTAAAATATTAAAATGAAAAATAAATCATTACATAACCTTACCGTTTGTTTTAAGTTCGCATTTATAGACTGGGGGGAAAAAAAAAGACAGACGTATATCACGGCCTGCTGGAGTATAGTAAAGACAGAAAACATTTTATAGCAACAATGTTGAAGAAAGATGTTTTGGTTTTCCGAAGTTGCCGTCATTAAACAGAAACCAACATGGAGATTTCATTGCAACTAATTAGAAATTCGTCTTTCAGGTATGTAATAAACGATCTTCGCACAAAATAATGTACGATACACGAGCGGTATGTTTGTTTTCATGTTCTCGGAAATTAAAAAAGCTCAACTACGTTTCGCTTTTCAAACTTTTCCTCGAACATGAAAACGTCAACATACCGCTCTTGTAACGTATATTACTATTACATATTTATACGAAATAATATTCACATTTCATTATATACCTACTCCATTCCAATGTATGGCAGTTCTGTCGTAGCTGTCCTGTTCCCAGTCCGGTGTTTTAAAAAAGCTCGTGTTTCTTTAAACGCCACATAACCACATTATGCAGGGACCGAACACCGAACGCCTTGTAAGAGGTATATATTCAAAACAAGAGGCGTCGTCATTGCCGCGTTCTACTAAGAATGAATCACCTCCGTATCTTTTACGTTCTATTCTGCGGTCGGATCGTTTACACCTTTTCCCCATAATCGGTTTAACCTCTGGGAATAAAGTACACATGGATTACCGGCCTCTGCAGGACACACGTCACCCGAAGTTGTAAAATCTGAACCTTATAAGGGTTAGCGAATGGGACAGGTATGCACCCCACACCCCCCTCTCGCTCGGTTTGTTGTACATTATGATAAATTGTAATCCCCCGGTGTTAAAACAAGTTCCAGTACCGTCGGTTTAAATAAAGCTTTGAATCCCTGCCCGCACAAGGCAATTGCTACATCACTGTTCATAAAAGAAGAGTGTGTAAATAAATAAGGGTTTTCTCTTTGATCTTGAACTAAAATTTGTTATGAAATTTATAGTCTGTATTGTAATTTCAGAACATGTATTAACTACCGGCTTAGCTCAGTCGACTGAGGCGCTTGCCTGTCGATCCGGAGTTGCTCTCGGGCGTGGGTTTGATTCCCGTTTGGGTTGTTTCCCTGGTTGGGTCCCCCCCCCCCCGAGGTTTCTCCCAACCGTAAGGCGAATGCCAGGTAATCTATGGCGAATTCTCGGCCTCACCTAGCCAAATACGATTCGCTATCACTAGGGCTTAGAAGGTGAGGAAAGAGTAATATGCGTTACAAGAGCGGCATGTTGACTTTTCATATTCGAGGAAAAGATTGAAAAAGCGAAACGTAGTTGAGCTTTTCTAATTTCCGAGAATTTAAAGAAAACATACCGCTCGTGTATCGTACATTATTTTGTGCGAAGATCGTTTATTACATACCTGAAAGAGGAATTTCTAATTAGTTGCAATGAAATCTCCATGTTGGTTTCTGTTTAATGACGGCAACTTTGGAATACCAAAATATCTATCTTCAACATTGTTGCTATAAAATGTTTTCTGTGTTTACTATACTCCAGCAGGCCGTGATATACGTCTGTCTTTTCTGCGTTTCGCTTTTTCAAACTTTTCCTCGAACATGAAAACTTCAACATACCGCTCTTGTAACGCATATTACTATTATTTTGGGTCATTGTAGGCTAGAAAATGGTGGGTTTTATTTGTCCTTTTATGCCTTTTTCGGCTTTTTTGGCTTATTGCACCTTCTTTAGCCTTTTTTTCAGGTCTTAATGGTTTTCTTTTTTGCAACTTAAGCTTCTTTCGACTACATTTTTACTGCCATTTTTACAAATCTAGAATCCAGCACGAGATCTCACTTGCTTCAAGTATGCACCAATGACATCCGTTGATGTGGAGAGAAGTTTCGCGATGTTTCGCAACGTGCTGTCAGAAAATCGACGATCCTTTACACCTAAGAAACTGGAGATGACTATTGTGATGTAATGTAATGCTAACTGAGGTAACGTTTCCGAAGTGCAGTTTTTGTAACCCTAGTGTGGTTAAGCCAATAATATGATTCTAATTATACTAATTTCGATTTCTTTCTCCAGGATGTCCATCGCGAGTACGCTGAATTCATTCTAGGTGACAAAAATCGTTCATTTTAATTTCTCCAAGTACTTTTTCTAACAAACACGGAATTTCTTTTTCAAATTATGTTAATCTAAAAAATATATAATGTCTGAAACGAGAAGCATTTCATTCATATAGTGTTTTTCGCACTGTATGTTGCATACCACCATAATTTTGTATTTTTGAAACATTATATTCATTAAATAAACCCACGGAAACCTTTGTCATTTAGCTCAGTAAAACAATATATCAAGCAACTACAAAAAAATAATCACCAAGAAGAATTGGACATAAACATTTCGCAACAACGTAGGAAATTACTGAAGGATATACTTCCTGAACCCAGAAGACTAGCAGTTGCAAGCTTTTGGTCTTAACACTGAACATGACATCCTGGGTAAACACCTCAATCGTCTTGGCATCCTTCCATCAGCAACCTGCATTTTGTACCATCAACAGGAAGACATGGATAGACAACATCTTGCAAAATGCCCTGCTCTGAAATCCTCCAAAGAAGTCGACCGCTACTGGGAAGCCAGAGCCCGAATGTTTTTAATTACTTAATCCGTAGTTTTGTTCACCACTTTCTTGTTTTTCCCTCAGTCAATGATAGTAAATATCATGTACTGGCCATTAGACAAATAAATAAATATTCATTAAATATATAATTGAAACTGAAATTATTAATGAATTCAGATCACCTTTTTACGTCTTTTTTTTTTCCAGTCTTCAGGCCCTTTTTATGATATCTTTAGGTCTTTTTAAAGGTCTTCTTAGGCAATTTATAGGTCTTCAACTTCAGAGCCCTAGCTATCACCAATCCCATCGACGCTAACTAACCTAGAGTTGATGATTATGGCATGAGTGAAAGTTTGTCGGACGAATGATAGTGAGTAATAGTATTATCCACGAGTTGGATACAACACTTTATGGCATCTTAGCATTATAAATTGTAGGAAATAAATGATGAAATAAATATTCAATTCGGGATCCCTAGCGTTGCCATAGCTGACAAATTGTCTTCATATGTTCGTATCGATCAGTTGCGCCTGGCCTTGACATTGAGTAAGGAGTAATGGATGGCCTTGCAGGTTATGTTACAAATGTTTCTTTATTTTGTTAATATAGTTTCTCTGGATCACAGAACTATTTTATGTCATATTACAAAAGTGATCCAAATTGTTAAAGATTGGAAATAAATGATACGTTACCTTCTGTCCTGCATTTCATTTCTTGTTACGTGGCGCGTAAGAATAATAACCAAGGCAGCAAGCGTTCCGGTATTACGTCATAGATAATACGTCATTGCTTTTATCAGCACGCGTGCCATAATAAGCGAATTATGCACCACGATTTTTGATGTAGTAACAACCTGTTTATAATACTAGGATGGCATAAAAATAATTTTAAAAATTAATATTGTTGGACTCTGCTATGGTTTCAACGTCGCGTGAAAGCTACTTGGCGAGTTCGCATCTCGCCAAGGGCATAGATATTTGTTACGGATGCAATATTTTGAAATAAATAGATAATATTTATTTATTTATACCGGCAGAGTTAACGCCATAGGGGGCCTTCTCTTACACTCTACCAGGTTACAAAGTACACAAGCAATGAAATTTAACAAAAAGTGAAAGAACAAAATACTAACATATTGCAGAAAATGATAACATAACAAGAGCTGACAATGTACAAAATGAAAATAATACCATAGGCTAATAGAGAAAATACAGATCTAAAGACTGGAATATACCGTAAGCAACTCAATTAGTACAAAATATAGTTGACAGAGAAAACGTAAGGGGGAATGCAACAAATGCAATGTAATATAATAAAAGAATCTAAATTTAAATAAACGCCACAATAAAAAGGCTATGATAATAAATTCATCTGGTGGTCAAGAGAGTTCCGTGCTGTTGAACGGAAAGGAAGAAAAATATATTATTTACAACTGTCGCAGAGAAAAGAGCTTATAACTGAAGGGAATCTGAATTGGAAGAGTGCAATTTTAGTTTGTTTTTGAAACTAGATAATGTTCAACAGTCTCTGACATGTTGTGGTAGAGAGTCCAGAGATGAGCTACAGAGACTGTGAAAGATAAAGAATAGGAGGTTGTTCTGTCTTTAAGAATGAAGAGTATGATATGGTGTTGTGAGCGAGTATCTATTGCGTGATATGAGGACAAATGTTGAAAACGAGGAATTAAATAGCTAGGGTTAGAGTTGTGAAGAATATTGAAGAGTAACGTGAGAGAGTGAATAGTTCTTCGCTCTTTGTGACGGATCCAGGACAGCATATTTAGTGAAGATGAGATCGACGGACGTTGCAAATATATCGTATACATGCATTATGAACTATTTTTGCTTGTAACTTTCGACTCAGTCATTTCCGGACCAGGGTTCCTTATCTCAAATTGATACATTTCAGAGGCCTGCATCGGACGTTTTCGCTCGAGCGCCGACTAGTTCATAGCATAATCCGATAGGTAGCGTACATGCATGATGGGTAAAATTGTCGCGAGCGATAAATCCTCGAACGGTATAAGCCGAGCGTTAGACATTCGTTCTTGTTACAGTAATGAACTGTGTAGTAACATCATAGATGTTTATCATTTCAAAACTTTGCAGTGTTTAACTAACCTCTCCGTAGTACAACTACAAAACTTGCTTTAAAATGTAATATAATTGTTGTAGGTAATTTATTTATTTTTTTCCACACAGGAGTGATTTTGTTTTTGCCACATCTGATATATGTTATTGGATGTAAATGTAATTATTATAAACGGAGAACACAATCACGATAATGCAAGAACTGTATCAAGTTTTCTAGTAATAATAATAACCTCTAACAATTAGTGTATCAATCTTTGCGTCTGTAACAGTTGTGCAGCATGGTTATTCGTTTTATTATATTTTCTGTGACGTTATCTCTGTACTAATATTGTTATTAATCTACAGCTATATCAATAATATTTTGTAAAACGTTTCTACATTGTCGCAGTATATAGGTGGAACACTATGTATGGACCGATCATATTATATATGTTGTAAATCAAATACTGAATAATTTTTAATTAGCAATAACTGTATATCGAAGTTTTTCACACTATTTTATTTATAACTTCATGTTTCTGTTTTGATACGTTCCATTTGATCGTTCCACTAAACGTTTGTCATAAACGCAGAAAACAAAGCCTTATTTTTACCGTGTGAGCAAAATATATGTGTATATTATCTGTCGCCTTCCATACAAGATAAGACATGTCGGTGAGATGACCTTGTACTGTGTTTCTATTTATTACGAGCGTATCACGACCGATATCTCACTCGAGGATGCGACATTCGACCGAGTTCAAGAGAGCGATTTAACTCCAATGCAGCATTCTAATACATTTGCCCTTCCCCATCATCCCTGAAAGCTTGTAACACCAGCCCGGAAACACCCCGTATAATAATATTACATTTTCAACGATATGAAATCACGAGCGTAGCTGGCGTGATAGGCACATTTTTCTGCTCATCCAGAGCTGCGTTTGGATGTTGGTTCGATTCTCTCTTGGGCTGATTTACTGGTTCGGTTTTTTCCTATGTTTGCTCCAATTGTAAGGCGAATGTCAGGTAATCCTATGGCGAATGCTCCGATCTCATCTCGCAAATACCATCTATCACCAATTTCATCGACGCTAAATAACCTAGTAGCTGATACAACGTCGGAAAACGTATTAGGCCTATGTGTCTTTCACGTGTTAAATTGTATGTTACCTTGTTAATATGTTTCGGCCTGCTTTTGGCCATCATCAGAACTGGTTTTTGCTGGTCTTGGCGCCTTTTGTTTCCTATGGGGGTGTGTTTGTGTAGTGTAATGTGGAGTCAAAGAGTGTGTGTGTTCTGAAATTGAATTGTGTGTTGAGAATTTCATTTGGATGTGTTTTTGTTTCCAAATTAAATTCTCAACATATAACTCAATTTCAGAACACAAACACACTCTTTGATTCCACATTACACTACACAAACACACCCTCACAGGAAACAAAACAAAAGGCGCCAAGATCAGCAACAACCAGTTCTGATGATGGCCAATAGCAGGCCGAAACATGTTAACAAGGTAACATAAAATTTAACACATGAAAGACACATAATACGTTTTCCAAAGTGATATTATACAGAGGGTGTGTTTGTGTAGTGTAATGTGGAGTCAAAGAGTGTGTGTGTTCTGAAATTGAATTGTGTGTTGAGAATTTCATTTGGATGTGTTTTTGTTTCCAAATTAAATTCTCAACATATAACTCAATTTCAGAACTCACACACACTCTTTGATTCCACATTACATTACACAAACACACCCTCACAGGAAACAAAACAAAAGGCGCCAAGATCAGCAACAACCAGTTCTGATGATGGCCAATAGCAGGCCGAAACATGTTAACAAGGTAACATAAAATTTAACACATGAAAGACACATAATACGTTTTCCAAAGTGATATTATACATAGTGTTAAAATTTGTGTAATCAAGATATGTGATACAACGTCGTTAAATAACCAAATAAAAAACAACATGAAAAAGAATACTGTGGATCAGTGCATCTTTTGAATATATCACACAAATGAACTCGAAGTAGGAATTTCATTGAGATGTGCCCACCTAAGCCACTCTTTCTCCCAAGGGACGGCTCGAGTTGTAGTTGCTAGCGTCGGATGAAGACATTCCAAAGTGAATTGGAAGTTTTGCTTGGGGGAGGGGTGGTTGATATATATCACTGTCGTCGTCTGTACCGCAGCGTCGGGACGCGTCGATAACATACCTGCCTGCGCTGCAAAGTAGGCGCAAGTGCCGGACAGATGCGCAGACCGCGCTGCTTCTTAGACGCGGCACTACGACCCCCGATATTTATGTACTAATAAATCTCCATGATTAACCAGCCTTTCGTCTTGAATTATTGTTACGGATGAGATGACTTCGTGGAAAATACTTTACGTCCGAGACTTAGAGAGTGAAATGTTTCTCAAAACTAACATGATAAATTAGTTTTATGTGGTCCAGTAAAAAGCAAATATTTTCAAGTAAAAGCTCACATGTCCATTAATTTTTACTTTATAATTATATAAAGTATAAACAGAAAGTCTGGGATGCTGCAAAAACCTGGCCTCGAGATTTTCACAGAAATACATGTCTTAAGAATTCGATTTTTAACACACTGGACACGAGTGATAGACGTTTCCATTGTTTTCTTGACTACAGAAATTAATGACGTTTCTAAGATTGGGTTTGTCTTTATCTTCAGATGAACAAAAAATTAAGTAAAAGGGTTATCCTATTCATTGGAGTTATTGCAAACAGCTGAATCCGCATGACCAACCAACGATTATTATTATTACAGGCCTCGTCACCGTTTTTGGCATGTGAAATAAGTAATGGGAACGTTAAGTGCGAGTGTCTTACGTATGCAGCAGTCTGTGGGCGATAAAGCTGACAACTGTGATTGGAATATTGCTGACGTGACTTGTCGTTAGGAGGTGCTACAATTCTCGGCTGCAGTGGCAACACAAGCTCACCAGTGTTGCCAACTGGACGGAAATTCCGTCAAAACGGACGGAATTTCAACGTAGCGGACGAGAAAAGAATGGTTTTGATGGGTGACTGAATTTCTGGCGGAATTTACGATTTACGTCGTCTTTTGACTTCCGTTAGCTGCTGTCATTTTAATTGTTTAATTTTTGGGGGATTTTACTTTTTCTTTGAACAGCCCTGCCTGTGCCGTAGGCCTACCATGTTGAAGAATCTCTGTTTCAGATTCCCTCGTAATCAAGCCAAAGATTGACGAATTATTATTTTAATCAAAATTGGTAAATAGAGTTAAAATTTGCTTTTTATTTGTATATAGATATATCATGTGGATATATTTTTATTTTGACGGATTCTGACGGATTTCTAGGTGTTAGATTGACGGGGATATAATTTATGTATTGGCAACACTGATTAGAAATTTCACTCATCTCCTCCCCTTAAGCATGATATTTTAGGTATCCAGAAAGATAAATGCACCTCTGATTGTGTTTCTGGTTAATATGTACATCAATTATCAGGCAGTACATCTCACTTGACGATATGTGTCAGATGAAGAACATTATTGTTTGTATACATCTGAAGTCTGATTAGTGTAATATATAGTTATAGTCTCGCAAGCAGGGAATACCGACGGAAGGAATACGAATGAATCAATGCGATAAGGACGAGCGGGCGACAGGAAAGGTCACGAGATAGCTTGAATGTTATTTAAGAGTACAGTCGGAAGAGAAATGACATCGATAGAATCAGTCTTGCGTTGTGATAGTTACATTACGACTTTAGTTTGCTCCATTGCATGTGAATACTGTACGTGTCTTGTATCGCACGGTATTATTTTATTCGTAAACATATGTTGCGCGTTTAATTAACTTCGAATTTTTCTCTTGCTACGTTCTTTATTCCCACAGGCGATGTCCCCATCTGTTCATCTTCTTGGAAGAGACAGTACTTCCATCGACTCGCACCTCTCACCCCCTTGGCGTGGCTACATACACACGTCAAAACAGACAGCAACGCCACCATTGGTTTTCGATAATACTTCCTTGCGGGAGCTATAATCGGCGACAATGACGTTGCCAGGATCAGGGCAAGGGGGTGCGGATGGGGTGTGAGTTGTAAAAATGTGGTACATAAAAAATCCAAAATGTTCTGTCATGCATTTGCGCGCATACTATACATCTGTCTATTAATATTACTATGTATTATTATTATTATTATTATTATTATTATTATTATTATTATTATTATTATTATTATTATTGGTCAGAGATTGAGAGTTTTTGAGAATAAGGTGCTTAGGAAAATATTTGGGGCTAAGAGGGATGAAGCTACACGAGAATGGAGAAAGTTACACAACGCAGAGCTACACGCATTGTATTCTTCACCTGACATAATTAGGAACATTAAATCCAGACGTTTGAGATGGGCTGGGCATGTAGCACGTATGGGCGAATCCAGAAATGCATATAGAGTGTTAGTTGGGAGGCCAGAGGGGAAAAGACCTTTGGGGAGGCCGAGACGTAGATGGGAAGATAATATTAAAATGGATTTAAGGGAGGTGGGATATGATGGTAGGGACTGGATTAATCTTGCTCAGGATAGGGACCAATGGCGGGCTTATGTGAGGGCGGAAATGAACCTCCGGGTTCCTTAAAAGCCAGTAAGTAAGTACGTATTAATTATTATTGGTCAGCATATCCATAACGATATATTAAGGGACGTAGTTTTTTCACATCCAAGAAATTGTTTGTTTTTGTTCTTCAAAATAACTTACGCCTAGTATTTTTTTAAATAAATTGCCCTTTGGGGTGCGGAAAGGGGTGCTCCGATTTTTTATGGGGTGCTTGCGCACCCTTTCGCACCCCCCTAGCGACGTCCCTGATCGGCGATGTATGCAATGGAGGAGGAAAGGAACTGGCCACCCTACCCCATTATCTCCTGGCCTAGTTGCCTCATGAGTGGTGCCTTATTGGTATCACTTGTGAGGTTCAGACCTGTCTTCGCGCAGTTGACTAAACGACAACAATAACAAAGATATATGTATCAAAGAAAGTAATTGTGGGAAATTTCACGCGTAACGCTATTACCAAAAAATATGATCTCTGGTTATATAAATTGCTCCTGTCTGTGTTGCAGGCGGTACGGCACCAAGTGTGGAGGCTGTTCTCAGGGTATCTCGCCGAGCGACCTGGTGCGCAAAGCGCGGGACAAAGTGTTCCACCTCAACTGCTTCACGTGCATGGTGTGCCGCAAGCAGCTGAGTACGGGAGAGGAGCTGTACGTGCTGGACGACAACAAGTTCATCTGCAAAGAGGACTACATCTCCGGCAAGACGCACCAAGGTAAGTCGGCCATCTTATTACTACAGAGCGCATTTGGGGTATATAAACCGCATCATCGGCCATACTACAGGTACGACCATAGGGCAGTGCAGTGTACTGTCCTCATACAGCCAGAACCATCACTAAACTTGGTGGTACATATTTTAGTGTTCCGTGAATGCGCTTTAAAATATTAAACCACCTATTGCTTATAGTTCACACTAAGTTACCACGTTTATTTACAATATACACAACTCAGTGTGTTACAGCGTTGTAATACACATATTTACTGTCATCCTCTGAGGAGTTTAGGGCTGAGAGGAATGCGGTTCCGACTAGTCTAGCGCGGTACTGGAGTGGGAGAGAACAGTGACAACGTCAGGAAGGAAGTACAATCATACTGAAAACATTCGCCCAATTTACGAGAGCAGTATGCCTATTAGTTTTCTAACGTATTTTTGGCGAGATATAGATACAATCATTCGTACTTACGTGTTCAGAGAAGGAAAGTATTGTAGAAAATTTATTTATTTATTTATTTATTCTGGCCATCACACCACCAGAAATACAAATACAATAAAATAAATAAAAAGAAAAATCATAATAAAACTACAATAATATAAATGAAAAGATATCACCAACCAACAAATGATTTTCGCATGACATTATAGGAATCTGTTTTTCACGATACCAATCACACATATTCTAAAATTCCAATAGAATAAAACCAAAAAACATGAAATATTTAATATGAGTAATTCATATAATATTAACATAGCTAACATCAGGGAGATGTTTGAGCAAAAATTGCAACAATATATTTAATATATTAATAACAAATCCCTATAGGCATAGGTAAACAATATGTATATGAAATATTCACACACTACTAAAAACTGAAGACTGCATATTTTTGGACGATTAATACTTCCCACTCCGCTCGGCTCGGCTTGGCTGTACCAACAAAAGAATGTACTTGAAACCCCCCCGCACCGATGGCAAGAATTCCTCAGGTCCCAGCGCTAAACTCGTCGGAGGAAGACAGTACAACGAATTTATAGAGTTAACCACACATAGAAAATGTATGTTATCTAACTTTGCACTACTTTCCTCTCCTTCATGGTTGCACTTGTTGCAATGAACAGTGATATATTTCAACAGAGATTAAGATGTGAACCTCGTACGATATTCAATTAGGCAGTGTTTATACTGCGAAAAACTTCTCTCCGCAAGGATGATGTAGCAGGGACGAATTTAAAATATGATGCCTACCGATCGCAACACAATATCCAATATAAATTCTTAAAATTACAGAACAATAAAAAAAAAAAACAACATAAAATTAAGGAAACTAGAGTCGACGGCAATTCGGAAGGCGGTATTCCGCTAGCATTTGCGTCGAGAGAGACAGATGAGAGAGCAAGGCAGTGTACAACATTGCCACATCGTACTTCACGCACGTGCAATACAAATAGCGCAGGAGAGAATTTAAATTATCAAAAGATAATAATGACCTTAGCCGTTGATTACTGTAAGCATGACACCAAACAAACCCTCTTTCCTTCACTAACAATATTCTTTGCACGGTTCTCAATCCCACACCACATGCTTCTGCAGTCGTTTCTTGCACGTTGGCAACGTTGCAGTCAGCATCAAGATGGCCGGCAGCGTTCTGCTCGTTAACGTTTTTAAAATAATTATACGCCTTAAACACTATTTCCCGTGCCTGCCTGTGCAATACTTGTCTTTTTACAGTCTCTTCTTCCATTTATTTATCTTACACATACACAGCAAATGTTAGTTTTACTTATTCAATGTATTGAAACACTCACACGTGAACAAACTAACTCAGGAAGTATTTGTTATAGACTGATTCCGATTGGTTCTAATGTACAAACTTTTGACGTCACATACCAGAAATGTTATGGTGCATATAGCAGCTGACCGCCTTCCGAAATGCCGTCTAGTCTAGACTTATGGGCATAACAAAAGTATTCTTCTCTCGATAGAATTGTCCGCAGAAAACTGTCAAGGACCGAACTCTTCAACAAACAACTGCAGCTTCAAATACTGAGACCTGTTTTCTTTCGGCATATCCTATAGATGTCCACGTTGAAAATGTCCTTGTTAAATTGTCCAGAGTCAAAATGTCCATAGTTCTATAATGTCCACTTCACTCTGATGTCCAGAGTCAAAATGTCCATAGTAGTATAATGTCCACTTCACTCTGATGTCCAGAGTCAAAATGTCCATAGCTCTGTAATGTAAACTATAGCCATTGTTCATGGTAGTTATAGTAACCTATGTAAAAATTTTCAAACGCAGAACTAATCAGAACTGAATTTTTTAAAGACGGAACGAAATCCTCAGTTAGTGCCATCACAGAAGGGTAAGCCACTTCTTTCTTTTCGTGGATACCTGTACCAACATCATGACTTTGATAGAGATAGGACAAAAATATATTGGCGATACAGGAACATGAACCTTCCAAGCCTGAAAGGCATCCAGCACACAAACAACGCGGTAGAAGACTGGCACAATCTTCTTCAACGCGTGATGGCTGTACATCCAACCACTTGGCGATTTATACAGTGCCTAAAGCGCGACGAAAATGGAATTTGGACGCAAATATTGCAAGCAAGAGTGAGGCATACACAAATTAAAGAGCCGGGAATGAAACGTATTTGACGAATCAAAGACAAATTCTCCAGAAACTACAACAGGTACAAAGAAAAAGGAGAAATTCTCTTAAATCTTAAAAGTATTAGTTACCATCTTAAAAGTGGAGCTCTGGTTCCCGATGATTAATAACTTATTTGTACGAGTTATGGAATAAAATTTATTGTGTTCTATTCAAGCAGAATTTTCCTTTGAACTTGGACATTATGGACGTTTGACACTATGGACATTTTGACCTAACGGACGTTTTATCATATGACCTTTCTGTCGTATGGACATTTAGTACATGGACATTTTCACCGTATGAACATTTTGAGAATATGGACATTTTGGTCCACACCTGTGGAGTAACGGTCAGCGCGTCTGGCCGCGAAACCAGGTGGCCCGGGTTCGAATCCCGGTCGGGGAAAGTTACCTGGTTGAGGTTTTTCCGGGGTTTTCCCTCAACCCAATACGAGCAAATGCTGGGTAACTTTCGGTGCTGGACCCCGGACTCATTTCACCGGCATTATTACCTTCATATCATTCAGACGCTAAATAACCTAGATGTTGATACAGCGTAAAATAACCAAATAAAAGAAGTGGACATTTTGACCTTATGGACGTTTTAGCATATGGACGTTCTGTAGTATGCATTATATACGGTGGAAGCGAAGAATTACGGTGGGAAGTAAGGAAATGCTCTACGTAGTGCAGATGTACCAATAAAGAAGTAAAGACATGTGACTAACCATAAGTACAGTACATTATCGAGGTGAAAATTTCGCTAAATAAAGGGAAACCAAATAAATAATACAAACATACATCCACGAGGCATTTAAACTGAAAACTATTTCTACTACAGAAAAACTAAACAACAACGCGTTCATAGTTAACACAAATTGCCTTTTACAGTATATTAGATGGTAACTGTTGCCAGTTTTATATCTCGGAACAGAGACAGGGTCAGCCTTATTTTGCATGCGGAAGATTATTTAATTTTGGTGTTTTATGAAGGGATGACAAAGCGGGAGAGAGATGGAGAAAATACCAAGAGGGTTGAAGTGTAGTAGGGAGGGTGGTTAACAAAATCGCGTTACCGTCCGCAAAAAAAAGAAAAGCGAAAATGGAATTCGGATATAAAAAGAGTTGAATGAGAGATGCATGCGCCAGTGCGGAGAGGCGAGCCCTTGGCGCACAGGGTGCCCAGGAAGCTGGTGATTTGTTGTACACACCTGCACATAGACAGAGGGTTTAACACCGGGGAATTCAGTCTCTGTACTTCTGTACCAACCTTCGGAGTGCATGACGACTAAACCGTGCAGCATTAACGTTGCATTATTCATTTATTTATTTATTTATTTTGCTAATAATTGTAACATAAAATATAATATAAACAGAAAAACTTTAGCTCGCCCCTGAAAGAGTAGAACTCGTGCTCAGGGACAGATTTCTGAATTGAAATTAAGAAGTATATAATACAATTTGTCTTATGTCTACTACGCAATAAGAATATATAAATTTAAATTTACAATTTTTTCTATTTTTATAAAATCCATACGTAACTTTTTAAATTTAATACTAGAACTATTAGAATTGACAAGATTAGGATATTTAAATATAAATTTGTTATATATTCTTGGGCCTAAATTACTACTATGTTTAAATACTGTAGCAGTGTTGCATTTTGGTTCAAACAATCTTAAAGAATTCATACCTTTTGTTTCATAACTATGAGAATACAATTCAAAATCATTTCGATTTTTATGTATGAATTTTATTAATACAATATAATAAATTTGTCTTATTTTAAGAACATTAAAGTCTTTGAATGATCAAGAGTTTGAACCTCGAATAGGGCACTGATGTCTGTCCTTTGTCAAAATGTTATTTTCAGTCTCAATTGAACACCTGGCATCTTGCTGACCTTACATCATGACTAGGGAACGGATTCTAGGTGCTAAAAAAGAGAGACTTTATAAAATCCAATTTAGGACTTTTAGGAGTTTATACAAAACTAGCCATACCCGTGCGCTTCGCTGCACTTGTTAGAAATAAATATAAAGTACAGAGGTGTGAAAATTATTAGAATAATCTTAATTTTAAAGGTTTTTTAATAGTTCCTTCACAAATATTCATTGAATTGATGAATATTGGTATATAATATTACTATACTGATGTAGGATATATTTACTACTAACAATGCCGGAAAGCATTGTTGTACATTGGTATTTTTCTTATTTTACAATTGTTATGGGAATTCAGAAATTATTATATTATGTTGGCGGAATTGGAAACATCAAAAATTAATTAAGAAATGCTTTAAACAAATTGTTCTTTGCGTTTACATTGTTGTGAAGGTTCAAATGAACGTATACATCTGTTTTGTGCATATAATTTTTTATGTTTCCAATTCCGCCAACATAATATAATAATTTCTGAATTCCCATAACAGTTGTAAAATAAGAAAAATACCAATGTACAACAATGATTTCCGGCATTGTTAGTAGTAAATATATCCTACATCAGTATAGTAATATATACCAATATTCATCAATTCAATTAATATTTGTGAAGGAACTATTAAAAAACATTTAAAATTAAGATTATTCTAATAATTTTCACACCTCTGTAATTACATAATTAAAATAGGACATTTGATCCAGGAAACATTCATTTTTGATCGTTTAATATGTTGAGAAGCTTTTGTCATCCAGTCTGCTGTCAAAAAATCTGAAAGTTATAATTTATAAAACAGTTATGTTATCGGTTGTTCTGTATGGTTGTGAAACTTGGACTCTCACTTTGAGACAGGAACATAGGCTAAGGGTGTTTGAGAATAAAGTGCTTAGGAATATATTTGGGGCTAAGCGGGATGAAGTTACAGGAGAATGGAGAAAGTTTCACAACGCAGAACTGCACGCACTGTATTCTTCACCTGACATAATTAGGAACATTAAATCCAGACGTTTGAGATGGGCAGGGCATGTAGCACGTATGGGCGAATCAAGAGATGCATATAGAGTGTTAGTTGGGAGATCGGAGGGAAAAAGACCTTTGGGGAGGCCGAGACGTAGATGGGAGGATAATTTTAAAATGGATTTGAGAGAGGTGGGATATGATGATAGAGACTGGATTAATTTGCACAGGATAGGGACCGATGGCGGGCTTATGTGAGGGCGGCAATGAACCTTCGGGTTCCTTAAAAGCCATTTGTAAGTAAGTAATATGTTATTTTAATTTAAATTTTATTTAAATAATTAAAATACGATCATTTTGGTCCTGAGAGCAACTCATTTGTTGCAAGGATAATTCCTTTAACATGTTTCTCAATTGTTATATCCAAATAATTAAAATAGGAACATTCGTTTTTGGTGCAAGGATAATTCGTTCAACATTTTTCTAAATTATTCTTCAATGCAACCTTTAATAAAACTCACAATCGGCCTGGTTGACGCAGTTGGTATAGCGCTGGCCTTCTATGGCGGAGTTGCGGGTTCGATCCCGGGCCAGGTCGATGACATTTAAGTGTGCTTAAAAAATGCGACAGGCTTATGTCAGTAGATTTACTGGCGTTCAAAAGAACTCACGCGGGACAAAATTCCGGTACACCGGCGACGCTGATACAACCTCGGCAGTTGCGAGCGTCGTTAAATTAAACATAACATTTAATAAAACTCCAAATGAATGTCAATATAGAGTGGATTGTGTACGAAGATAATTTTTATGTTGGCCTGACTGTGCATTTTTTAATCTGTTAAGTTTATTTGTACTCGCTTTAACATCTGTGGTCATGTCGCGTGTTTAGAATGTGTGGGTATACTAATAGGCCGTTTTTACTCTTGTTGAGTTCCTATTTCTATACTGTGTTGTGGATGGCTTGTGTTCACATAACTGATTATAGATTTTGATTAATTTTGATCGTATTAGTAATTGAGGCGGTAATGAATCATGGCATATAAATTTCAAATCTGGCATTTGCCTTTATGACTAAGGGAAACCATGAAAAACTCCATTGAGATTGGACGGCTACAGAGTTTGAACCCGTGACATCCCGAATGCGAGTCTCAAACTCTACCGTCTGAGCCAACTCGCTCTGTTGTGCATCATTGTTTATGTAAATAAAAGATGAAAATGAATGTGGTACATAAATATTACTTTAAGAGACCCAGGAAACGAATATGGCTTCAGGCGAACTGGCTCAATTTTGTGTCAACACAGAGTAAGAAAAAGGAAGAGAAAAACAGCTATAGACACTGTACATAAAAACGGGTGTGGTCTTTGAAAAAAAAATCTTCCATTCGCCTAAGAAGCGACGGATAACCAAGGAATTAAATCTGAAGAGAATGTCAGTTCAGCGGATAATCAACGAATTGGATGTGTTTTCATAGGTACTGTATACAGATTATCACCGTTTGCAATCACGTGATTTAATTCAAATCTATGTGTATTGTGCTCAGACTTTTGAAAATACACAACATCAAATGATTGCTCTCAAATATCGGCATGTTCAATAATCTTCAGTAGCACTGCGAAAAGTGTGCAAGGAATAATGGATAGTTTTTATAACCCCATGTTTACATTTCTGATTGATATGTTTAGAAATTAAGGGAACAGTCCACTAAAAATGACAATTTTTGACATAATCATTTTGTTTCAACCAAATTTTGAGAGCATGTTTACTATATAAAGGATAAACAAAACCCAAAATTTAATTCCAAAATGTTCTTCGCTTTTGATTTTTTGTACTTTTTTTTTTTTTTTTAGAAATATTTTCAAACCCTAGTTTTTAGTAGAAGCTCTAAATTTTTAAGCTTTCTTTTTTTTTTTTTTTACATTCGCAAGACATAAAGAAACATTTCTATGCATTCATTTTATGGGATATCTCATTTATTCACTTTCAGAATAAAAAAAATGGAAACATTTTTC
Organism: Periplaneta americana; assembly: GCF_040183065.1. Lineage (NCBI taxonomy): Eukaryota > Metazoa > Arthropoda > Insecta > Blattodea > Blattidae > Periplaneta > Periplaneta americana. Next base: position 44,025,636 of record NC_091122.1, on the reverse strand, counting down.
TATAATTCATAGGAGAAAAAGTATTAATAAAATAAACTAGCAGCATTTCTTACAAAATAGAAGCATGGAAACATACAGCTATCTCGTAAATACTTTCAATAAAAATTTCATCCACATTGATTAATATTTGGCATAAAAAAGTTGATGTGTAATCAGGAAAAACGGATTTGAAAATAAAATGAATATTTATGTAACACACACCTGTTAAAATTCTCCTTCGCTACATTCATCTGGTAACTTCAAGGAGCCAACTTTAGAAGAAAAAGTTACTAGATTTGTAAACAGAAATTTGTAAAAAAGAATTCTTTGATGAAAAAATAATTTTGAAGGCTCTTTAAATGCCACACCCCCTTACAGCCTTAATTAAAAAAAAAACTTAATTGTAACCAGAATTGAACTAAATCCATTTGAGATATGAAAATATACATTCTAAAGAAGTGAAGTAGCCAGTAATTTTTTTTTCAAAGTTTTCGTCATTTTCAGTGCGTCCCTCTTAAAATTTCAGGGTCTTTATTTTCGGCATACTTTATTACAGGCCGTTCTGTATAAAGAAAAATAATTTTTGGAATGAGTGAAATATCTTCAGAACGCCATTTTCGTGTGAAGTTAGCTGGCCCGACTATGAACAAAGAGGTACCAGGATCGATCCTTGAATATTTCCTAGAGAATTTTCAACGATGTACGGTCTGCAATGGCGTACACCCTGCTTCGTGATCGAACAAATGGGAAGCCGCATTGGGTGGCGAACTCCGGTTAAAGAAAATCTGATTAATAAGAGCTGCTGGGCGGGGGGGGGGGGGGCTCGCAGCGCTGACCACGCAGCATCCCTATCCCGTCTGGTAGTTACGCTGTTAATTGCTAGATAGCAGGTGCATCGGGTCATGTGGCAGTGACGCCATGGCGTGCAGTTTAGTTTGGAAACATCTGGAGTGTTTAGGTAGTAGCTTTACTGCTTGACGACGAGTGTGGTACTGTGACAATCATTAATTATTGTTAATAATAAAATATATTATAAAATTACGTGTCAAATGTGTTTCATATCACAATCATTAATTATTACAAAATAATAAAATTTATTACAAAATTACGTGTCAAATGTGTTTAATATCACAATCATTAATTATTATAAAATAATAAAATATATTATAAAATTACGGTGAAATGTGTTTAATATCACAATCATTAATTATTGTAAAATAATAAAATTTATTATAAAATTACGTGTCAAATGTGTTTAATATCACAATCCTTAATTATTGTTAATAATAAAATATATTATAAAATTACGTGTGAAATGTGTTTAATATCACAATCAATAATTATTCTAAATAATAAAATATATTATAAAATTACGTGTCAAATGTGTTTAATATCACAATCATTAATTATCACGAAATAATAAAATATATTATAAAATTGGGTGTCAAATGTGTTTAATATCACAATGATTAATTATTAAAAATAATAAACTATATTATAAAATTACGTGTCAAATGTGTTTAATATCACAATAATTAATTATTACAAAATAATAAAATATATTATAAAATTACGTGTCAAATGTGTTTAATATCACAATCATTAATTATTATAAAATAATAAAATGTATTATAAAATTACGTGATTATAAAATTACGTGTCAAATTTGTTTAATATAACAACCATTAATTATTACAAAATAATAAAATATATTAAAAAATTGCGTGTCAAATTTGTTTAATATAACAATCATTAATTATTACAAAATAATAAAATATAAAATTACGTGTCAAATATGCTTAATATCACAATCATTAATTATTACAAAATAATAAAATTTATTATAAAATTACGTGTCAAATGTGTTTAAAATCACAATCATTAATTATTACAAAATAATATATGTTATAAAATTAAGTGTCAAACGTGTTTATATCACAATCATTAATTATCACTAAATAATAAAATATATTATGAATTACATCAGCTCCTTGTCTATGCGGATGACGTGAATATGTTAGGAGAAAATCCACAAACGATTAGGGAAAACGCGGAAATATTACTTGAAGCAAGTAAAGCGATAGGTTTGGAAGTAAATTCCGAAAATACAAAGTATATGATTATGTCTCATGACCAGAATATTGTACGAAATGGAAATACAAAAATTGGAGATTTATCCTTCGAAGAGGTGGAAAAATTCAAATATCTTGAAGCAATAGTAAGAAATATACATTACACTCGAGAGGAAATTAAACGCATAATAAATATGGGAAATGTCTGTTATTATTCGGTTGAGAAGCTTTTGTCATCTAGTCTGCTGTCAAAAAATCTTAAAGTTAGAATTTATAAAACAGTTATATTACCGGTTGTTCTTTATTGTTGTGAAACTTGGACTCTCACTTTGAGAGAGGAACATAGGTTAAGGGTGTGTGAGAATAAGGTTCTTAGGAAAATATTTGGGGCTAGAGGGATGAAATTACAGGAGAATGGAGAAAGTTACACAATGCAGAACTGCACGCATTGTATTCTTCACCTGACATAATTAGGAACATTAAATCCAGACGTTTGAGATGGGCAGGGCATGTAGCACGTATGGGCGAAACCTGAAATGCATATAGAGTGTTAGTTGAAAGGCCGGAGAGAAAAGACCTTTGGGAAGGCCGAGACGTAGATGAGAGGATAATATTAAAATGGATTTAAGGAGGTGAGATATTATGATAGAGACTGGATTAATCTTGCATAGGATAGGTACCGATGACGGGCTTATGTGAGGACAGCAATGAACCTGCGGGTTCCTTAAAAGTCATTTGTAAGTAAGTAAGGTTCTCCTACTATTCCCCATATTCTCCTAGTATTCCTTTAGCCGTATGTTTTTTTTTTTTTTTCTTATGGAAGACGAACCCAAGACACTGCACACACTAGTAAGCGTATTGTGCCTTTCGTCGGAATGATATTGAAATCCGATCGAACGAGCTCTTGCAGATCACGTGACTCAGGTATGTGACACTATCTGTCGGATTAAGCTTGTTGTCTTGACGTCGCTGATGGAGTCCCCACCACAAGGCATTCCTCCCGCCAGTAGCAATACTACTTCACGCCGACATTATTTCTATTCTCAGGATCTTTGACTTCGCTATTACCAGGATTCGAACCTCCAATCTTCGTGAGTCAATGCTCAGATTGAACCACTAAGACAAATTAAGTCGTAGATTATTGTGAAAAATTCGACAATTAGGTACATACATCTTCATTACACAACTTTTAACACTGTATCATTTCGGAATATGTATGATAAGCAGGGAAAGGATTTATATGTAAATACATATTTACTTATAAAGCTAATATAATTTATATTTTGCATTATCTTTATGTTTCACAATGTGTAGGGTTGAAAAATCCTACTTTTATTTTCCATATTTTTCCATATTTTAGAGTTTAGTACATATTTTCGTTAATTTCCATATATTTTCCATATTTCATATAAAACAGTCCATATTATATTAGGTTTAACAATAAAACAAAACAAAATTCCATTAACTTTTAAAAATACATTTCAACAATAGAGATTTAAACACATGTTCAGTAATCCCTTTAACATCAGAGTTATTTGAAAATTAGCAGTCCTATCAACAATGGGAAAGTAAGTTACATAACTGTATTAATTTAATTTAAAATTTTTAACAGACTTCAGTTGTGCAGCTCAACAGTTAAATGCCAGTCAGAGTACACATAGGTTCAGTTTTGTAAATCATACTATAAAGACGGTAAATATGCCAAAAGTACGTCATTCAGTCAATTTAAAATCAAAACTAACAAGTTACATTTCAGAATTTAAAGAAGATGGTTTATCAACTGACAATAAAATATTATTTTGTAATTTGTGTCAGTGTGCAGTATCATCTACACAAAAGTTCCTGGTGCAACAACACATTACAACTAGTAAACATCAGGCCAACAAACAACTAAATTCCAAGCAGAGACAATTGTTTTTAACACAACCAACAACATCGAATGTAAGATCTGAGTTTAACATCGACCTGTGCCGTTCTCTCATCTCTGCTGATATTCCTCTCTACAAACTAAAGAATAAGGTCTTCAGGGAATTCCTTGAAAAATATACTCAACATACAATCCCGGATGAGTCAACACTTAGGAAGACGTATGCTCCATCCATCTACGATGAGACAATACAGAAGATAAGAGATGAAATTAAAGATAGTTCAATTTGGGTTTCCATTGATGAGACTCCCGACAAAGAAGGTAGACTTGTTGGTAATGTTGTTATCGGTTTGTTAAGTGAACAATATTCTGAACGAATTCTTTTACATTGTGATGTTCTAGAAAAGTGCAATAACAAAACTATAGTTAAACTGTTCAACGAAGCTATGGGTATCCTGTGGCCAAAGGGTATTATGTACGATAATGTGTTATTCTTTATTAGCGATGCTGCCCCTTATATGGTCAAAGCTGGACAAGCATTATCTGTTGTATATCCTAAATTGACTCATTTTACTTGTGTGGCGCATGCATTTCATCGTGTGGCAGAAGTGGTCAGAGACAATTTCCCTAAAGTAGATTTGTTGATTTCATCAGTGAAAAAATTATTTCTCAAAGCTCCCAGTAGAGTTAACGTGTTGAAAGAAATGTACCCTGAAATTCCATTGCCACCAAAGCCAATTTTAACTAGATGGGGTACATGGCTAGAAGCAGTTGAATATTATGCCGAACATATAGACTCTATTAACAATGTTCTCCTTGCATTGGACTCTGAAGATGCAGTCTCAATTGATACTGCGAAAACAGTTACCTGTGACATAAGTGTGAAGAATGACTTAGCTCACATTCAGCATACATTTTCATGCATCATAAAAACGCTCAAAAGTCTCCAAAATAGGCACCTTTCACTATCTGAAAGTTTTTAAATTATAAATAGTACTGTGGAACAACTGAATCGTGGTAGAGGTAAAGTTGCAGATGCAGTAAGAGCTAAGGTGGACACTGTACTTTCAAAAACCCTGGATATGAAGAACTACAAAAGGTTGTTGCTGTGATGAGTGGTGAATCAACAGTGAAGATTAACTTGGACTTATCCCCAGCAGACATTGTGAAATTGAATTATGTACCAGTTACTTCTTGTGACGTCGAACGCTCTTTTAGTCAGTATAAATCTATCCTCAGAGACAATAGAAGAAGATTCACTTTTCAGCACTTGAAAGAAATGTTTGTAACCTATTGTTATGGTAACAGACAATAAAAATTGTGTTTTGTTGAAACTACATTGGAAGATAAGGTACGTCCATTATATTTTTTGTTTAGTTTGATTAAAATGTACCAATATTTAACGTACATAGTCATTTTTTTATAATTTTAAGTCCATATTTAATTCCATATTTTGGTAAAAATCCATATTTAATTCCATATTTTGGTAAAAATAACTACATATATATTTACATATTTCATATATTTTTAGTCCATATAAATCCGTTCCCTGATGATAAGTCTTTCTTGTGTTAAATTTTAACGTACCTTGTTAACATGTTTCGACCTATTTTGGGTCATCTTCAGAACTGGTCGTTGCTGGTCTTGGCGCCTGTTGTTTCCTGTGTGGGTGCGTTCGCAGTGTAGAATCAAAGAGTGTATGTGTTTTGAAATTGAGTTGTGTGTTGAGAATATCGTTGGGGTGTGTTTTCGTGTGTCTGTATATTTCATATTGTTCTAGTGTGTTGAGTTTTTGGCTTTTTGGTTGGATGTGCAGTATTTCCATGTCTGTGTTGATGTCTCTGTAGGTGTGGTTGGCATTTGTGATGTGTTCTGCATATTTACAGGTGTTTTGTAATTTTGTTATGGCTGTGATGTGCTCTTTGTAACGTGTTTGAAATGATCTGCCTGTCTGTCCTATGTAGAAGTTGTTGCAGGTGTTACATTTGAGTTTGTGTATGCCTGTGTGGTTGTATTTATTTGTTTGTTTGTTGAGAAATTTAACACAAGAAAGACTTATCATACACATTCCGAAATTAGGTACAGATTAAAATAGGCCTATATTTTTATTTCCTTCAGATACGCGTGTGTTAGTAAAAATGTAGCAAGTTTAAGTTTCCTACTGTGTGTGTTGAACCTACTTGTATTGTAAATCATTAGCAGAAAACCTGAATACCAACTTTTACCGCAATAAGGATAATAATTCACAGGAAATACACGCTATTTGCGCCTCGAACAAGGAACAATGATTTATATCTATAGCGACAAAAACCAGACCAAAATATTTCCAATTTCTTTTCTCTGCATCATTTTACAAATGGCAGACGAACGTCATAAATTCGAAAAGATAAAAAAGATGTTTTAAGAAAACAATCTCTGTTAATAGTGCCTTCATACCAGCCTGTTAAACGCTTTGCCCTCTGCTTGTTTCCACGTTTTATTGATACTGGCTTCAACTTGCACGCGTTAAGGTTTGTATTCGCTCCCGCGTCATTGAGTTTAATATCGTGACGTTTACTCAGTTGAATTGTTCTGCCGAAGAGAGTTCAGCAGAACCAATAAATAAATCAAAACAATTAGTAAACTGCTCTCGGAACAGCTATTTCAGCGGCAGAGCTGTCTTTATAAAAGGTTTTTAGTACTGTTTTGTTAGTAATACAAAGCGAAGTATTAAGTTACACTTTCTCGGCTCCAAAGTCCGTGATGATTCTGGGTTCAAGCCCATATCTTGATTTTTTATTCACGTAAGAGTAAATGTGTTGGGATTTCAGAAACTATAGCCTACGTAAATCAACACAAAACATCACATCGACAAGAGGAACTTCGGACGTCCACAAAAAGGTAGTAAAATTATCTAGATTCTAACTGAGAGTTCCCGGGTTCAGTTCCAGATGATGACACGTTTTTTCTCGCTGTCAGAATTTCCACAACGGCTCCGGGGTTCTCAGCATCCTGTCAGATTGAGTACCGGGTCTTTTCCGGGGATGAAAAGCGGTGTGAATGTAGCGTCGCCCACACCATCTAATTCTAGTGCCGAGGTCAAGGAACCATGAAGCTCTATATGTGTGCCCCCCCCCCCCAGGACGGGACCTGAATTCTTGCGAGAGAAATGAACGTAAGTTCACAAATAAAGGAAAAGAATTTAACTAACCAATTTCCTTCTTTTTTGCCGATTAAAGACACCCGTATAATAGAATTAATCGATATGTTGTATGGAAATTTTAAATTTTTAGTTAAAATTTAAATTAATTAATGCTCTGGAAGTTCGAAATACTGGAACACACAACGGTTTAATTAAATACATTGTACGGATAAAATAAGAAAAATAGCAAACCAATAGTACTACAATAGATTATAAACTGAATGAGCTGGAAAACTGTGGGTTATGGGAAGAATACAAAATTATGGAAATTGGAATGTTGATGATGATGATGATGATGATGATGATGATGATGATGATGATACTTGTAAGCCGTGCCTACACATCTCTAAGGAATTGAATGTTGAATATGGAGCCGTAGAAAATGATAAAGAATTATTTGAAATAACGTTTTTACATACCGTAAGAAGATATTCGGGAATAGCTCACATCCGAAAGGAAGATACGGCAAGAAAGCTGAAATTAGAATCTAATAATGAAGAAATGATAAAATATAACAAGTTGAATCAACATTTTCAGACAAGAGAGAGTCATCCCTAAAAGACAAAGTATATGATTATGTCTCGTGACCAGAATATTGTACGAAATGAAAATATAAAAATTGGAGATTTATCCTTCGAAGAAGTGGAAAAATTCAAATATCTTGGAGCAACAGTAACAAATATAAATGACACTCAGGGGGAAATTAAACGCAGAATAAATATGGAAAATGCCTGTTATTACTCGGTTGAGAAATTTTGTCATCTAGTCCGCTGTCAAAAAATAAAAAAAGTTAGAATTTATAAAACAGTTATATTACCAGTTGTTCTGTATGGTTGTGAAACTTGGACTCTCACTTTGAGAGAGGAGCAGAAGTTAAGGATGTTCGAAAATAAGGTTCTTAGGAAAATATTTGGGGCTAAGAGGGATAAAGTTACAGGAGAATGGAGAAAACTACAAAACGCAGAACTGCACGCATTGTATTCTTCACCTGACAATTAGGAACATTAAATCCAGACGTTTGAGATGGGAAGGGCATATAGCACGTATAGGCGAATCCAGATATGTATATAGAATGTTAGTTGGGAGACCGGAGGGAAAAAGACCTTTGGGGAGGCCGAGTCGTAGATGGGAGGATAATATTAAAATGGATTTGAGGGAGGTGGGGTATGAAGATAGAGACTGGATCAATCTTGCTGAGGATAGGGACCGATGGCGGGCTTATGTGAGGGCGGCAATGAACCTTCGGGTTCCTTAAAAGCCATTTGTAAGTAAGAGAATCATAGCCATTCAAAGAAAATACAGGTATAAACCAGAAAGACTTTCAACAAACCAAACTAGCTGAGCTGTGGAATACTGAGCCGATAAGAGTATAGCGCTGATGATCAAATTAATGATGATTATGACGAGAATAATAAACATTTTCATCGTCATCTTCCTTCAAGAATTGTCTTTGTTTCATTACACTTTCATTCTAGCGACTATTACCAAACGAAGCTACTGTGTAGATATTAACAATGAGCAGGGCTCTTTGTCATTTTGGTCAGCATGGCATAAGATTTGTTCAATTTAAACGATGTTCACAAGGCGGGAAATATAATATTCAATCCCGATGGTGGGGATAGATTTTCACTTCTCTTCCAAGAATCAAAATATTGTTTTCGCTGGAAATATTCATGGCAAACATAACAGAGGATTATTATTATTATTATTATTATTATTATTATTATTAGTAGTAGTAGTAGTAGTAGTAGTAGTAGTAGTAGTAGTAGTAGTAGTAGTAGCTAGTAAAATTTGCGTGGGTTTGACTAGCGGCAAACTCATCACTGCGGGCGTGGTGAAACGCCTTTTTGGGCAGTGTGTGCGCCGCCTCGAGGTCGCAGTCCCCTTCAATTCGCTGTTTAATGTTGAGTTCGATCGATCCCAGCCTGCCTGCCTGCCTGCCTGACCGGCGCTCTGAGCGCTCCGTTCCACTTGTATTAGATTTGAAATTCATCATCGGAAATCGTGTTAAAGTGCTTCAAAAGGTCGGCGGCCCCAAGTTGTTGCATGAGATAATAATTTCAACAGGCTTGTTCATCATCTGCAAGGGGTTGGAGGAGGAGACGCTTTTATAACTCAATGAATCGAGCTTGCAGGTGGGAAGGTCACGAGTTCGATTCCTCTCTATATGCTAAGCGACCCTGCACGCAATTTCCCTTTCATTTACAAGCATATCAATGGCAAATGTTCGGACCTTTAGGACTTACCGATTGGTTTTTGCTACTAAGTAATAAATGATGAAAGTCCTTATATCAATGTACAGTACCTACTTTATACTAAAAACTTTGGTTATACGTAATTAAAGAGGAAATATTTAAATTACGCAGAACTCGGAACTACGTGTAAATAAGGCTTTAATAAGATACGATAGTTTTCGGATGACTTGAATCAGTTTAACAGAACATAGAGAAATCATAATATTCTATTAATTATTCAAAATATTCCCTAAAAAGTGTAGAAATAGGCACTAAATATTCTCTCACAGAAATCATAATATTCCATTAAATGTTTAAAATATTGCCTAAAACGTGTAGAAATATGCGCTAAATATTCCCTTACAAAAATTATGATATTCCATTAAATATTTAAAATATTCCCTAGAAAGTGTAGAAATATGCACTAAATATTTCCTCACAAAAATTATAATACTGTATTCCACTAAATGTTTAAAATATTCCCTACAAAGTGTAGAAATGTGCACTAAATATTCCCTCACAAAAATCGTAATATTCCATTAAATGTTCAAAATATTCTCCAAAAAGTGTAGAAATATGCACTAAATATTCCCCCACAAAAATTATAATACTGTATTCCACTAAATGTTTAAAATATTCCCTACAAAGTGTAGAAATATGCACTAAATATTCCTTCACAAAAATTATAATACTGTATTCCACTAAATGTTTAAAATATTCCCTACAAAGTGTAGAAATATGCACTAAATATTCCTTCACAAAAATTATAATACTGTATTCCACTAAATGTTTAAAATATTCCCTACAAAGTGTAGAAATATGCACTAAATATTCCTTCACAAAAATTATAATACTGTATTCCACTAAATGTTTAAAATATTCCCTACAAAGTGTAGAAATATGCACTAAATATTCCCTCACAAAAGTTTTAATACTGTATTCCACTAAATGTTTAAAATATTCCCTACAAAGTGTAGAAATATGCACTAAATATTCCTTCACAAAAATTATAATACTGTATTCCACTAAATGTTTAAAATATTCCTTACAAAGTGTAGAAATATGCACTAAATATTCCTTCACAAAAATTATAATAATGTATTCCACTAAATGTTTAAAATATTCCCTACAAAGTGTAGAAATATGCACTAAATATTCCTTCACAAAAATTATAATACTATATTCCATTAAATGTTTAAAATATTCCCTAGAAAGTGTAGAAATATGCACTAAATATTCCCTCACAAAAATTATAGTAGGCCTATTCCATTAAATGTTCAAAATATTCCCTACAAAGTGTAGAAATATGCACTAAATATTCCCTCACAAAAATTATAATACTATATTCCACTAAATGTTTAAAATATTCCCTAAAAAGTGTAGAAATATGCACTAAATATTCCTTCAGAGAAATCATAATAGTCCATTAAATGTTCAAAATATTCCCTTACTTACTTACAAATGGCTTTCAAGGAACCCGCAGGTTCATTGCCACCCTCACATAAGCCCGCCATAGGTCCCTATCCTGTGCAAGATTAATCCACTCTCTATCATCATATCCCATCTCCCTCAAATCCATTTTATTATTATCCTCCCATCTACGTCTCGGCCTCCCCAAGGTCTTCTTCCCTCCGGCCCCCCAACTAGCACTCTATATGCATTTCTGGATTCGCTATGCACTAAATATTCCTTCACAGAAATTTAATACTCCATTAAACGTTTTTGTTCTGTATGGTTGTGAAACTTGGACTCTCACTTTGAGAGAGTAACAGAGATTAAGGATGTTTGAGAATAAGGTGCTTAGGAAAATATTTGGGGCTAAGAGGGATGAAGTTACAGGAGAATGGAGAAAGTTACACAACACAGAACTGCACGCATTGTATTGTTCACCTGACATAATTAGGAACATTAAATCCAGACGTTTGAGACGGGCAGGGCATGTAGCACGTATGGGCGAATCCAGAAATGCATATAGAGTGTTAGCTGGGAGGCCAGAGGGAAAAAGACCTTTGGGGAGGCCGAGACGTAGATGGGAAGATTATATTAAAATGGATTTGAGGGAGGTGAGATATGGTGATAGAGACTGGATTAATCTTGCTCAGGATAGGGACCAATGGCGGGCTTATGTGAGGGCGGCAATGAACCTCCGGGTTCCTTAAAAGCCAGTAAGTAAGTAAGTAAGTAAGTAAGTAAGTAAGTAATGGAATATTATGATTTCTGTAAGGGAATATTTAATACACATTTCTACACTTTTTAGGGAATATTTTGATTCATATTTTGCTTGTTTTTGGCGCATAAAAATCTCACCTCTAGTGATGGTCATTTTTTATGTGACTACAACAGTTTCTAGTAAGCTCTTGGATTGGATTCATGGGTAATAGAATTAAAATAGAAATCAGCTTTCAACTTATCCGTAGTAGTGATCCCCATAAGTTAGGTGAAGAGTGGAACTTGATGACAGAGTTAACACGAATCGGCTTATTACACGCCTGTAAAAGGCAGCAGTGCAAGACTCGTTCTTGTGATGGGAACTCTTACAGAGCTGTAAATCCAGATGATCGGAGACTTCTGTACGCAAAGATGGCGGAAAGCCGCAAGCGTCCTCGGACATGCGTGCTGCGGATGGTGGTACGTGCAGAAGCGTAACAACCACAGCTTCTTCAGACTAATATTTAATTACACACATATTAGCACCGTCGGTCGGCGGCACCAAACAGATAGATCCCCTCCTGTTCTTCATCTCTAGAGAACAACTATATTTCACATTGACGGATCGTCTCTTAATTGTCACCATAAGTTTCTTCTTAGTGCACGAACTATACAGAAATTTTATCCAGTAGGTTAGGGTCAAATTCAACATTGTGTGAAAACCATACTGTGGATTCTAATCCAGCTTTGTCCGTTAGGAATTTGATGACACTTTTTGTCTTAAAGGGGGAGGCACACCTTTTACTAGTATAATTTTACTACATTAAAAAAAGAAAAAAAATCCTCAATCTATAACAGAATGCTGCATTGGAGTTAAATCGCTCGCTTGAACTCGGTCGAGTGTCGCACCCTCGAGTGAAATAAGATCGGTCGTGATACGCTCGTAATAAATAGAAGCATAGTACAAGGTCATCTCACCGACATGTCTTATCTTGTATGGAAGGCGACACATATGTTTTGCTCACACGGTAAAAATAAGGCTTTATTTTTTGCGTTTATGACAAACGTTTAATGGAACAGTCAGTGGAACGTACCAAAACAGGAACATGAAGTTATAAATAAAATAGTATGAAAAACTTCGATATACAGTTATTATTGCTAATTAATAATTATTGAATGTTTGATTTACCACATATACAATATGTTAAGTCCATATATAGTGTTCCGCTATATACTGCGACAATTAGAAACTTTTCACAAAATATTATTGATATAGCAGTAAATTAATAACAATATTAGTACAGAGATAACGTCACAGAAAATATAATAAAACGAATAATCATGCTGCACAATTGTTACAGACGCAGAGATTGATTAGAGATTATTAGAGATTATTATTATTATTATTATTATTATTATTATTATTACTACTAGAAAACTTGATACGGTTCTTGCATTATCGTGATTGTGTTCTCCGTTTATAATAATTACATCTACATCCAATAACATCTATCAGATGTGGCAAAAAGAAAATCACTCCTGTGTGGGGGGGGGACATTTACCTACAACATTTATATATTACATTTTAAAGCAAGTTTTGTAGTTGTACTATGGAGAGGTTAGTTAAACACTGCAAAGTTTTGAAATGATAAACATCTATGATGTTACTACACAGTTCATCACTGTAACAAGAACGAATGTCTAACGCTCGGCTTATACTGTTCGAGGATTTATCGCTCGCGACAATTTTACCCATCATGCATGTGCGCTACCTATCGGATTATGCTATGAACTACTTGGCGCTCGAGCGAAAACGTACGATGCAGACCTCTGATCTATAGGACCTCTGGAAACAAAAATTGGCAGACTTAATATACACCATCTGTACATCAATAAATAATTTTAACGTTTTTGAAAACTAAATAGTTATGTTTCTTTAATTATGAAAGTTTTTTAGAATCTTTTTCAGCCGGGCAGATTTTACATAATAATCCAAAACGTGCTTAAAATATCTTAATGAAACTTTGCATGCATATGAAGTTCTCTCAAGTGAACAACATACAGTACAATCTTTAAGATAGAATGCGTAGTTTATTTTGAAAAATAATATTGATCAACATTTTCTGAAAAGAAATTAGTATATAATTGTTAAAAATTAAAACTAATGTTAGAGATTTTGCTGTATGTTGTATACACGTTTATTAAAAATAGATCAAAATAAGAATTACATTAAAATTCAAATATTTGAGTAATTTACGACTATCATTCAAACTTGGTGTGTACTATAAACAGTAACATGAACTGCTGCCAGGAAGTCAAAAGAAAGATAGCAATGGCCAAGGAAGCTTTTAATAGAAAAAGGAGCATCTTCTGCGGACCTTTGAAAAAAGAACTAAGGAAGAGACTAGTGAAGTGCTTTCTGTGAAGCGTAGCATTGTATGGGGGCAGGAACATGGACATTACGACGAAGTGAAATGAAATATTTGAAATGTGAATATGGAGAAGAATGGAACGCATGAAGTGGACAGACTGAAAAAGAAATGAAGCTGTGTTGGGAAGAGTAGGGGAAGAAAGAATGATGCTGAAACTGATCAGGAAGAGGAAAAGGAATTGGTTGGGTCACTGGCTGAGAAGAAACTGCCTACTGAAGAATGCACTGGAAGGAATGGTGAACGGGAGAAGAGTTTGGGGCAGAAGAAGATATCAGACTATAGACATTAAGATATATGGATCATATGCGAAGACAAAGAGGAAGGCAGAAAATAGGAAATATTGGAGAATGCTGGGTTTGCAGTAAAATACTTGCCCTTGGGCAGAACATTATGAATGAATCATTGAAACGGAGCACGACTGAAAAAAAAAAGTTTCCTAATTATAAAAAAAATTAGCATTAGATTTTCAAAAATATTAAAATTATTTATTGATGTACAGATAGGTAGTATATATTAACCACACCAATTTTTGTTTCAGAATCTATAGATTCTGAGGAAAAAAAAAGTTGAAATATAATAAAATTGTACTGGTGAAAGTCCTACCATTTGTCCGCCTAATGTCGGGTCAAAAAAGTATAGACTAAAGATGGCTTAAGTAAGGTGTGCGTACAGAAAATTTTCCATGCATACAGAAATTAATTGATATGATATATGATATGATATATGATATGATATGATATGATATGATATGATATGATATGATATGATATGATATGATATGATATGATATGATATGATATGATACGATACGATACGATACGATAGGGTATGGTATGGTATGATATGATATGATATGATATGATATGATATGATATGATATGATATGATATGATATGATATGATATAGGCCTATGATACGATACGATATGATAATATGATATGATATATAATATGATATATGATATATATAATATCATATATGATATGATATGATATGATATGATATGATATGATATGATACGATTAATTGTTATTAAGCAAAACATCCAAGTAGTTGATGGTCCTTCACATCTCTGATACGATACGATACGATTTATTGTCATTAAGCAAAACATCCAAGTAGCTGATGGTCCTTCACATCTCTGATACGATACGATACGATTTATTGTCATTAAGCAAAACATCCAAGTAGTTGATGGTCCTTCACATCTCTGATACGATACGATACGATTTATTGTCATTAAGCAAAACATCCAAGTAGCTGATGGTCCTTCACATCTCTGATACGATACGATACGATTTATTGTCATTAAGCAAAACATCCAAGTAGTTGATGGTCCTTCACATCTCTGATACGATACGATACGATTTATTGTCATTAAGCAAAACATCCAAATAGCTGATGGTCCTTCACATCTCTGATACGATACGATACGATTTATTGTCATTAAGCAAAACATCCAAGTAGTTGATGGTCCTTCACATCTCTGATACGATACGATACGATTTATTGTCATTAAGCAAAACATCCAAGTAGTTGATGGTCCTTCACATCTCTGATACGATACGATACGATTTATTGTCATTAAGCAAAACATCCAAGTAGTTGATGGTCCTTCACATCTCTGATACGATACGATACGATTTATTGTCATTAAGCAAAACATCCA
Organism: Periplaneta americana; assembly: GCF_040183065.1. Lineage (NCBI taxonomy): Eukaryota > Metazoa > Arthropoda > Insecta > Blattodea > Blattidae > Periplaneta > Periplaneta americana. Next base: position 44,010,053 of record NC_091122.1, on the reverse strand, counting down.
AGTAGTTGATGGCCCTTCACATTTCTGTATACAGGAATTAATTAAAAGCCACTTTGTACAAAACGTTTAAGGTTCAATATCATGTCGTTGAGATGTTACACTCCAAGTTTGAATCCAGTTATCAAGACATAACCATTGTTAATGTGATGTTCTGCAATGGCTACGGTCAGCAATTAGTAAACTTTCTGAAGAAAGTTGAAAATTCTGCATATCATTATTACTACAGTGCTATTTTAGAATAAACTACTGTAGGCCCACAACTTATGATAGATTGAGCACTTTTTATCGACACTTTGTAGAAGAAATGGAATGAAAAGCGAAAAGTCACCAACGGTCTGGAATTTAGGAGTAAACGATGAAATTAAGGGAAGTAATGGGACACACAGAACTCTTACTACCAGCGTATATTGATTCAGCCCTTGACGTTGGTTCGGCTATGTAATCATTTCACCTGCCGGGGCTTGAACCATACCCGCTCCGAATGAGTGTCCCGCCCATTGGCGAGCACCGACGTGCTTTATTTACTCGGCCTGTGATGTCATGGGACGGAATTTAACCGATCAGTTAATCGATTCGGGATGTTTAAACCGTGGTTAGAGCGTGGGACATGCTTCGCTGGCATCTCGGATGTCCGATGTCCGCGGTTGTCCAAAACCCTGTAAGACTCAGATATCAACAATATTCGAGTATGTTAGTAGTAGGCCAGTTTGAAATAGAATTCGTTGTTTAATGTAACTTTGAAACTGAAGAGAGACAAAGAATGATTGAAATGGACAAATAAAGAATTAAAGGAAAGAATAAATGAATTGTAAAAAGAAAAAATGAAAGTCAAAATGGGGAATTAAAGAAAGAAGCGAGAAAGACCGGAAGGAAAGACGAAATTGGCAATGAAGGAATGGAAGACAGAGAAGAAAGAATGAAAAAAATATATATATATTGAAAGAAAGAAGAAAGAGAAAGAATCAACGAAAGAAAAAAGAAAAAAAAAATAACTACAAAGGAAATAGGGCAAAAGAAATATATCGTGAAACGAAGAAAGAAGAGAGAAAAATTCAAAAGGAACAAATGAAAGACGAAGGAGGAATGGAGTAAATAAATAAAAAATTAATTATTGAAAAAGGAGAAAAAGGAAAAAATTAACAAAGAAATAAAAAGAAGAAGAAATGAAGGAAAAAATGCGAAGTAAAATTGAAAACGAGGATGACCAGAAGAAACGCGAGGTGATAGTAAGAATGCAAGGAAGAATTGAAGACAAAAGAAAAAAATGGTAGAAAAAGGATGAAAGAAAATAAGAAGAAAGACTGGAAGAATGAAGGAATAAAAGACAGGAAGAAGGAAGAATGGAAAGAAGCAATGAAGACGAAAGAAAGAAAATTATAGAGAAAAGGATGAAAGAAAATAAAAAAGATGGAAGAATGAAGGAATGAAAGACGGGATGGAGGAATGGAAGCCAGAGAAGAAATAATGAAAAAAAAAAGAAATATGTATTGAAAGAAAGAAGAAAGAGAAAAAACCAACGAAAGAAAAAAGAAAGAAAAAATTAACTACAAAGGAAAAAGGGCAAAAGAAATATATCGTGAAACGAAGAAAGAAGAGAGAAAATTCAAAAGGAACAAATGAAAGACGAAGGAGGAATGGAGTAAATAAATAAAAAATTAATTATTGAAAAAGGAGAAAAAGGAAAAAATTAACAAAGAAATAAAAAGAAGAAGAAATGAAGGAAAAAATGCGAAGTAAAATTGAAAACGAGGATGACCAGAAGAAACGCGAGGTGATAGTAAGAATGCAAGGAAGAATTGAAGACAAAAGAAAAAAATGGTAGAAAAAGAATGAAAGAAAATAAGAAGAAAGACTGGAAGAATGAAGAAATAAAAGACAGGAAGAAAGAAGAATGGAAAGAAGCAATGAAGACGAAAGAAAGAAAATTATAGAGAAAAGGATGAAAGAAAATAAAAAAGATGGAAGAATGAAGGAATGAAAGACGGGATGGAGGAATGGAAGCCAGAGAAGAAATAATGAAAAAAAAAGAAATATGTATTGAAAGAAAGAAGAAAGAGAAAAAATCAACGAAAGAAAAAAGAAAGAAAAAATTAACTACAAAGGAAAAAGAGCAAAAGAAATATATCGTGAAACGAAGAAAGAAGAGAGAAAATTCAAAAGGAACAAATGAAAGACGAAGGAGGAATGGAGTAAATAAATAAAAAATTAATTATTGAAAAAGGAGAAAAAGGAAAAAATTAACAAAGAAATAAAAAGAAGAAGAAATGAAGGAAAAAATGCGAAGTAAAATTGAAAACGAGGATGACCAGAAGAAACGCGAGGTGATAGTAAGAATGCAAGGAAGAATTGAAGACAAAAGAAAAAAATGATAGAAAAAGAATGAAAGAAAATAAGAAGAAAGACTGGAAGAATGAAGGAATAAAAGACACGAAGAAAGAAGAATGGAAAGAAGCAATGAAGACGAAAGAAAGAAAATTATAGAGAAAAGGATGAAAGAAAATAAAAAAGATGGAAGAATGAAGGAATAAATGACAGGATGGAGGAAGAATAAGAAAGGACGAAAGGTACAAATGACTGAAGAAAGGAAGGAAGAAAGAAAGACAGTAAAGATAGGCGTAGAATATACAAGATGAACCGTAAGTAATATCATCAATTGCAGAGGGTTATTCGCTGAGCTATTTTAAACAAAAAAAGTTTAATACAATTTTGCTTGTTTTTGCTTCCTTTTCGAGATAAAAATCGTTTTATAAGAAAAATTTTATGACGTATTTTTGGAAAGCCATCGATAGAATTCCCAATATGCTCAGTCAGTTTGAGAGAGAAGTTTATTATGATAATAAGTTATTGAAATAATTGTAGTTTTGTCCTTTAATTGTGCACAGATTTGAGCCGAACAAATATAACTTTTCTTTCTTCAAATAAATTTTCCAATGTTACATTTGTTCATATCAAATTTCTTCATATTTAAAGGACGAAACTAAACTTCTTTCTATCATCTATTATAATAATACACTGCTCCCTTAAATTGACTGAGCATATTGGGAATTAAATCAATGGCTTTCCCAAAACACGCTATGAAATGTTTCATATAAAACTATTTTTATCTGAAAAAGGAAACAAAAATGAAGAAAATCGTACCGAAATTTTTTGTTTGAAATATCTCAAAGAATAACCCTCTGAAATTAATGACATTACTTACGGTTTACACAGTATAGGCTCTAAAATAAAGAATAGGGAGAATAATGAAAAATAGCATGAATAGATGGAAGAAACAACTAAAGAGATGTATGCATTATGTGTCTTTCTCGTGTTAAATTCTGTTCCGGTCTATTACTGACCTCCTTCAGAACTGGCCAGATTTTCCCTACGCTACCTGGTTTACAGTTATAAAATAACAGTACTATTAGCTTTTAAGTAAGCAATTTCCGAGAGAGAAATACTGCCGGAATTTTTAGTATGAGTTTTTATTAACAAAATAATAATTAATATCAACTACAACCGATTAATTTTAATCGAATCTATTGTTCGATTAAATATTTTTGATCGATTAATCTTACAACTGGCCAGTTCTGAATGAGGTCAATAACAGACCGGAACATGTTAACCAAGTATGATAGAATTTAACACGAGAAAGACATTTAATACATATTCAGAAGCGATATAGTGTTAAAAGTTGTGTAATCAAGATATATAAAGAGATGTAAATTAAATGAAATTAGGAAAGGAAGTTTTAAATATGAAAGGAAAGAAAGATTGAAACATTGAAGACATGATACATTGAAACAATTTTATTAATAAATTGAAAAGGAAGACGAAAGAAAAAAGAATTAAAGAGGTAAGTACAGACAGGATGAGGAGGATAAAAGAAAAAGTGAAGAAAGAAATAAGTCAGATAAGGTATGAAAGCAAAGAAGAAAGAAGAATGAAATCGTGAAAATAGAAAAGCAAGGAGAAAGAATTAATGATACGGAGAAACAAATAAACATCAAATTTTTTCCGTCACTTTTGCGGGTATGAAATCTGATTTGTCAGTGTGAATCCCGCGTCCGACTGAGCTGCGGTTTGACTCCTACTTCCTCTTGGGATAATGAGAGATTTTCTGCCAAATTAACTTAGAAAAGACGTAGAAAGCAAACAAAAAATGATGTCAACACAATATGATTTATCAGAGCAGACGTTGAGGTCTTATTAAGACCTTCTCGCGCCTGATGTGAGACGGTTGACATGTCGCTTCAAGCTATGAAATCAGTTAATTAAGCAATACACATGAGATGTAATCAGTCCCCATTTCGACACCCCGTGATGTGTCGCTCTGAAAAAACATATTTCGTGAGTGTAAATGGCGTAAAAAAGGTCAGGTTAAGGCGCAGATCTCCCGCCGCATGCCTCTATAATCAACTCCAATCCCGCTCTCGGGCGAGGGTTCGATTCTCGCTTGGGCTCATTATCTGGTTGGGTATTCCACAACTGTAAGGCGAATGTCAGGTAACCTATGGGGAATATCCTCTGCCTCATATTGCCAAATATCATCTCGCTATCACCAATTCCATCGAAGCTAACTAACCGAGTATTTGATACAGCGTCGTTAAATAACGAAGTAATATATATATATACCACACCTGTGGAGTAACGGTCAGCGCGTCTGGCCGCGAAACCAGGTGGCCCGGGTTCGAATCTCGGTCGGGGCAAGTTACCTGGTTGAGGGTTTTTCCGGGGTTTTCTCTCAACCCAATACGAGCAAATGCTGGGTAACTTTCGGTGCTGGACCCCGGACTCATTTCACCGGCATTATCACCTTCATTTCATTCAGACGCTAAATAACCTAGATGTAAAATAACCCAATAAAATAAAAGAAATATACGAGGTCTGTCTAAAAAGTATCCGACCTTTAGCCAGAAAAAATATTTCAAATACCTGACGGGGTTGGGACCCTAATCCCCTTCAAAGTAGGCCCCTTGTGCTTGCACACACTTAGCCCACCGATCCTTCCACTGCCGGAAACACCTCTGGAAGTCTTCTTTTGGAATGGTGTTCAGCTCCGTCGTCGCATTCCGCATTATCTCTTCTCTACTCTCAAAATGGGATCCTTTCAGTGGTGTCTTCAATTTTGGAAACAACCAGAAGTCGCAAGGAGCCAGGTCTGGAGAGTAGGGAGGTTGGTGAACGGTTGTAATTCCATGTTTGGCCAAGAAAGTGTGTATCAATTGGGATGAATGTGCGGGGGCGTTGTCGTGATGCAAGTGCCAGTTGTTCGCCGTCCACATGTCTGGTCTTTTGCGCCGAACTGCATCACGGAGTCGCCAGAGAACATCGTGATAGTACTCCTTTGTCACCATTTGTCCTTCCGGTGCGTATTCGTGATGCACAATTCCACGGACATCAAAGAAAACAGTCAGCATCACTTTGATTTTGCTTCGCACCTGCCGCGCTTTCTTCGGCCTTGGAGACTCGGGATGCTTCCATTGCGACGACTGTCTTTTTGTTCCTGGGTCGTACCCGTACACCCATGACTCATCTCCAGTTATCACGGTGTTCAGAAACCCAGGATCAGTGTTGGCGGTGTCCAGAAGGTCCTGTGCAACGTCACGACGGAGGTCTTTTTGTTCCGGGGACAACAACTTGGGCACGAATTTCGCAGCCACTCGGTTCATGTTCAAATCATCACACAAAATTGCATGTGCAGAATCTTTACTCACTCCAACCTCTTCGGCAATCTCCCGCACGGTCAAACGACGATCTGCCATCACCAAATTTCGCACCCTCTCAACAACAGCTGCACTCCGAGCAGTTTGGTGCCTGCCACAACGCTGCTCACTCTCCGCTGATGTGCGGCCATCTTTGAATCGGTTGAATCACTCCTTAATTTGTGTTACACCCATCGCATCTTCCCCAAACACCTGCTGAATCTTACGAATTGTTTGACTTTGAGAATCACCAAGCTTTTGACAAAATTTGATGCAGTATCTTTGCTCAATTCGTTCAGTCATCTTGCGAGAAAACTAAATCCGACAAACACCTAGAACAGCACCTTACTTGGCGACCACCAGCCAGTGACTGGCACAAGCGAATGCGGTGAAAAAATTCAAGCATGCGCATTACAGTTCCTCCTTCCACCATGCACAGTAGCGCCGCCTTAGAATCACAACTTTACGCTGGAAAAATTAAGGTCGGATACTTTTTAGACAGGCCTCGTATATTAGTGTTGGGGGATTTAATCGATTAATCGACCAATTTCAGTTGTAAGATTAATCAATCAAAATATTTAATCGAATAATCGAGTCGATTGAAATTGACGGTTTTAGTTGATATTAATTATTATTTTGTTAATACAAACTCATACTGAAAATTCTGGCAATATTTCTCCCTCGGAAATTGCTTACATAAAAGCACAATAATACTGTTATTTTCTAACTGTAAACCAGGTAGCGTTGGGAAAATCTTTGCACAAACATTTCAGAAAGAGATGGAGATATGAAAACAGTGAGGTAGTCTACCTCTGTTGAATGTTGAAACACAATGCGAAACCCTTATTAAGTTTTATGGTTTTCCAAGAAAACTTCCACCTTGTTGTCAGCTCATCTTCCTAGCATATGAAATACATACTTTTCTGGGATTCGTCTCCCTCATTTCTTATAAAATAGCCATGTCTACACTGTGTGCATGTGAGAGCGTAACTATCTCCTTTTTCTAAAATCTGGTAATTCGGACTACAATAGGGGCCAGTCTTCTGTTTCGACCGCTTATTTTTGGAGGTGCTTGCAGTTTCTGTACTGAGTTTGTATATGACGGTTGTGTGTTTAGTTTGCTAAAGAAAAAAAAATCAGTTTTCTGTGGTCTGTGAAAAGTGTAAACTACGTTATGTCATGAGAATTTGAGAGGTAAACTTGCTGAAACGTTTGGATTTAAACTGAACGATCGTGGAGAAGTGCTTGACAGAAAAAAAGTTTTTTTTTTTTTTTTCGTGTTTAGTGATGCAGGAAACATTGTTACTAACGTAGAGCGGCACTTAATTCGGAGCATGTGAATGCACTTGCATGTTTAAAATCATGGATGAAGCAGTATTAACTAGGTGAGTCTTTATACTTTTTGTTATTTATGTTTGTCCGAAGAAATTGACACAATAAATTATAAGCCACATAATAAATATGTTAGTAAGTTATTAAAATAGTTGTTTTGTAATATAACGATACAATATATACAGATATACAACATTTAATACTTATGCTTATCACCGAACACAAGTTAAATTTAACAATAATTGTGTATTACAGTATATTAAAACATTTTTTTCAACTCGATCAAAACTCTATTAATCTATCGATTAATCGATTAATTTTTTTGATCGATCGACAGCACTAATATATATTAACTGTATTACATTGGTACCTGCTGTCAAGCAATGCTTAGCAAAACTAGAAATTTTATATTTAATATATTTGATAAAATACATTGAATTTCACCACCACTATCCACAGTGAATAAATTTTAAGCTATAAGATGACTTTTAATTAAAATTAAAATTACTAACCTTCTTAGTGTTTTATCAACTCGAGATATGAAAACGTTGTTCTATACTCCACGTGGAGTTGATATAGGCCTATACATGTAATTTGAAATTGCTAACTGATCATTGGTGGACACTTGCTACCACTTCTTGCAATTGGAGCGATATCTGACAAGGGAAGGGTTTCGGCTCGAACAGGAATTTTTGGTTACAAATTTGTACAGAGGCTTACCTTACAATGGTGATGAAGACCGTAAAAGCATTCATTCTCCGTTTGGTTGGTACTGGTCATTACACTTCTTTAAAAGTGTAGCCTACATGAGGATTCTCTATAAAATGCATGAAACAGCATGGAGCAGAGCAATAAGCACAACACGCAGAAGCAACACCTGAACAATCTTCTGAACCACACTCCAGTGCTGAAAAATCAAATGCCACCTGAATTACATTTTTGAAGTCCGAGACTTGTTCAGGATTCATGTAACCAGCTGACTGCCAGGAATATTGAAACATACCGCGGTATACTGGAGCAAACAACTGGTTATGAATAACAGAGTGCATTTTCATTATAAACACTCGATTTCCCAAGTTAAGTTCTGGATTCTCAGCAAGAGTCCTTGTGCAATCTGTTGTCCTCTGAGCATATATTTTGTATTGTCTAAGGAAATAGATATCCAGAAGCTGGAAATATTTAGTTTTTTTTTTTTTTTTTTTTTTAGGTGGAATGATCATACATTCCATGTCTTAACCTTGGAATAATTCATTTATTAAGGTTGTGTCGTTGTACGCATTCAATGACTCACACAACAGTCTACATTTGTGATTAGCTGCAATATTTTCAGACAAAACGTTAGAGAAAAATGTTCTTAAATGGGCTCTAGACATTTTACCACTCGCACTAGTGTCTAGGCTAGGCTAGGCTTACGGGTAAGGTGTCCACCCCCTTAACTTGTGCAGTGCTCTCCCCACCCCTCAACTTGTACAGTGCTCTAACAGACAAACCACACATTACACAAACGAATCTTTTGGGATCTTTACAGAGATGTAAAGATGGGGCTGTATACAAATTTTGGACACGAAATTCCTGTTCGAGCCGAAACCCTTCCCTTGTGAGAAGGTCTATACAATAAACAAACTCTTACTTTAACTGTTCAAAGGAAAGCGTCCGCTTTGTCGGCGGCTGGGTATTAATTCACCGATGCAACTATACGCTTGGACTGATAGAGAAAGTAGATGCTCTAACTGTTCAGATAACGGTGTGTCTATGCATATTTAATATTAAATGGGGAATTGCATATATATCTAATTTTTAACTCTTGTCTCATAAATACTTGAAGCTTGTTATTAATAGTAGATAGGCCTAACGTCTTAGACTTGGATCATTGTTGCTTTGACACCGCAAGAAAAAGCTCTTGTTTTGTCAAGCACAAATTGCGTTTCATAGCAACACCTCGCCCACCACCTCGCAACAAATAGCAATATCCGATAATATAGCTGGAAATAAAACACCACAATAATAAATAGCTGCTTTAAAAAAAAAGAAGTATTAGAAAGACAAAAATAAAAAATACGAGAAGCAATGATTTGTGATGTCATCACCAGAACAACTTGATGGTTGGTTGCCGAGCCCAAAAAAAAAAAAAAAAAAAAGTTTTTTCATGGGAACCGGTTCCCCCATGTTCTGACAAAACTTGACTCACTGACACCATGATGGTGCTGCACCCACCGAACAGAGGCGGCCACGTACACTGAATTAACATAGTGGGCCTAGGACACGCACCGGAGACAACGACCTGTTCGATAGTGCTTCCATGGGAACGCATTCGTACGGAGAGATTTTGGACGCCAATTTTCGTTTACGGATTTCACGGTCATACTTCGCCATGAGGCACTGGATCCCGATGTAACGAGGCACTCCTTCGTTTTGCTCGCAAAGGAAAGTTACAGTATCTAGTCTCCAATTATCTTGTGAAATTTTATTTTCACCCTATTAGCTTATTGAAACTTGAGTTTCGTACTTGCGTTGGTAAATACAAGGAAGTGTCACAAGAAATAGAATGCCTTTGGAAAATGATAACGTCTTAATCATGCGGACGGAACGCACTGCATACGTACTGAAATACTGAATATGGATAAAAGAACATTTTTCAAGATAGAAACATCGACAATCTTCTATATATATAATTTGAACTGGTAATGGAAATTACGGGAAAACGGCTGAACGGATTTTAATGAGTGACCCCTCATTTTCATGCCTGGCATCCAAAGTTTTTCGGAAAAGTAGTAGTTTTCAGTGAAATGTCAATTTTCCTACATAATTTTCCTATTTTCCAAAATCCATCTGTTGACAGTTTTGAGAACTAATTTTATCGAATCACTGCCGACTTGATTGAATTTTAGATCAAAACACACACTACAATAAACAATAGGCTATTACACGAAGGCCATGACCTGCAGGATTGCCGACATATTTAGAGCTCAATTCAATTTGTTATTAAAAACTGATTCTGCAATGTATAATTTTCTGAGTACAACTGTGTATTGGATATTCAAATCTATGAAACTTGAAGTGGTTTGATGACATTATTACCATTAGAAATTAAATATTATTATAGTTAATATCATGATGCATCTATTTTTCATTAATTGTACATAATATTGATACTATATTGATGACATGAAAGTGAAACGTTTTGTGGTTATGTAAGTAAATGTAGAGAATATCTTAATTTAGATCTTCATTTCTATAATTTACTGAGTGGCTGCTATAGGCCTATATACGAGTAACTACAAAACTTAAGTAAGATAATAATATTGTTATTAGAAATCAAATATTTTTATACTTATTAGTCCAGTGGGGTTGGGTCTTTTTCATATACTTAATGGCGGTGTAGTGTAGATCTTGATATGTGTCATTGCCTTCAGTATTGGCTCGAGAGAGCGCAAAAATTACAGTTCCTAAGGAAAGATAAAAAGGTATTACTTACTGATAAAATAAGAGGCCTAGAAAATTTTGTAGTCTCCAGGTCATTTCAGCAAGATCTCTTAGAAGAATAAAATGATTTTACGCTCTACATTTCAAGTTCTACATGCAGCAGCTATACGAAAATGCTATTGTTCGAAAGCTTAGCAAACCTGACATTTTTTTAACTTTTGCCTACAATCCACAATGACCCGAAATAGCTACTGCTATCGTCCTGACATTGATACTTGCGTTTTCGCGTTGAAGCTCAAAAACTGAAGTTGGATAGGTTCAAGAAAAAGTATTTGGCCTAAAAAAATCCATTCAGAGGGAGTATGTTTCATTATTATGGAAGCAAATAACTATCAAAAAGAGAAGTATTCTTCATTGAAAATAAATCTGAACAATTTTTATTTGAACGTCTAACGAACATAGTTTGCAGCAGTATTTGCTGCACAAGCCACTAGTAATCTATACATGACACCTTATTTGACTGTTACTGCAGTAGATCCTCTACAAAATATCCACAAAAGCAATGGCTTGATTCGTTAAATACCATAAATAGACCTATCTTCAAGAGTAAATCTAATATAATCAAGACGTAATTATGATGACACATGTAGTATGTATGTATGTATGTATGTATGTATGTATGTATGTATGTATGTATGTATGTATGTATGTATGTATGTATGTATGTATGTAGTCTATGTATGTATGTATGCACACTGCAAATGGGTAAATACCTGGTGGCAGTGGTAACTAATTACACTCAATAATAAATACAATTAATAATAATAACAACAGTAGTATAATATTATCAAGGAGCATCCTAAATTAAACGAAGCACGATCACTTAAAATAACATTTAAAGTAAATCTAATTTGTATCTTAACCCTAAGTTCGAACTAAACCCACGAGTAAGATATGTTCATACCTGCACAAGTATCTTTAATACTACACTCAGTTCGCTGTCAACTCACTCACTGCACTGGAACTACGACACATTTCACTGATACTATTCTGATTTCACTAACGCTTCAAAAACATTTCACTGTTTAAATAATTTGCTCTACCACTGTATCAGATGATAGACTACATTAAGATATGTGAATCATATGGGAAGACTAAGAGGAAGGCAGAAAATGAGAAAATTGGAGAATATTGAGTTTGCAGTGAAAGACCTGCTCATGGGCATGTATGTATGTAAGCAGAAAGGTATAGGGTAAAAGTTGAAATATCAATACGTGGGAGAAAAGTCTCACAAGTTGAACTAACGATACGTGGGAGAAAAGTCTCACAAGTTGAACTATCGATAGATGGGAGAAAAGTATCACAAGTTGAACTATCGATAAGTGGGAGAAAAGTTTCAAAAGTTGAACTACCGATACGTGGGAGAAAAGTCTCACTAGTTGAACTATCGATACGTGGAAGAAAAGTCTCACAATTTTTAAGTATCGATACGTGGGAGAAAAGTGTCACAAGTTGAACTATCGATAGGTGGGAGAAAAGTTTCACAAGTTATACTATCGATAGGTGGGAGAAAAGTCTCACTAGTTGAACTATCGATACGTGGAAGAAAAGTCTCACAATTTTTAACTATCGATACGTGGGAGAAAAGTGTCACAAGTTGAACTATCAATAGGTGGGAGAAAAGTTTCACAAGTTATACTATCGATAGGTGGGAGAAAAGTCTCACAAGTTGAACTACCGATACGTGGGAGAAAAGTCTCAAAAGTTGAACTATCGATACGTGGAAGAAAAGTCTCACAAGTTGAACTATCGATACGTGGAAGAAAAGTCTCACAATTTTTAACTATCGATACGTGGGAGAAAAGTGTCACAAGTTGAAATATCGATATGTGGGAGAAAAGTCTCACAATTTTTAACTATCGATACGTGGGAGAAAAGTGTCACAAGTTGAACTATCGATAGGTGGGAGAAAAGTCTCACAAGTTAAACTATCGATAGGTGGGAGAAAAGTATCACAAGTTGAACTATCGATACGTGGAAGAAAAGTCTCACAATTTTTAACTATCGATACGTGGGAGAAAAGTGTCACAAGTTGAAATATTGATAGGTGGGAGAAAATTCTCACAAATTTTAACTATCGATAGGTGGGAGAAAAGTCTCACAAGTTGAACTATCGATAGGTGGGAGAAAAGTCTCACAAGTTGAACTATCGATAGGTGGGAGAAAAGTCTCACAAGTTGTACAGTCGATACGTGGGAGAAAAGTCTCAATTTTTAATTATCGATACGTGGGAGAAAAGTCTCACAAGTTAAACTATCGATAGGTGGGAAAAAGTCTCACAAGTTGTACAGTCGATACGTGGGAGAAAAGTCTCAATTTTTAACTATCGATAAGTGGGAGAAAAGTCTCACAAGTTGAACTATCGATAGGTGGGAGAAAAGTCTCACAAGTTGTACAGTCGATACGTGGGAGAAAAGTCTCAATTTTTAACTATCGATACGTGGGAGAAAAGTCTCACAAGTTAAACTATCGATAGGTGGGAAAAAGTCTCACAAGTTGTACAGTCGATACGTGGGAGAAAAGTCTCAATTTTTAACTATCGATAAGTGGGAGAAAAGTCTCACAAGTTGAACTATCGATAGGTGGGAGAAAAGTCTCACAAGTTGTACAGTCGATACGTGGGAGAAAAGTCTCAATTTTTAACTATCGATAAGTGGGAGAAAAGTCTCACAAGTTAAACTATCGATAGGTGGGAGAAAAGTCTCACAAGTTGTACAGTCGATACGTGGGAGAAAAGTCTCAATTTTTAACTATCGATAAGTGGGAGAAAAGTCTCACAAGTTGAACTATCGATAGGTGGGAGAAAAGTCTCACAAGTTGTACAGTCGATACGTGGGAGAAAAGTCTCAATTTTTAACTATCGATACGTGGGAGAAAAGTCTCACAAGTTAAACTATCGATAGGTGGGAAAAAGTCTCACAAGTTGTACAGTCGATACGTGGGAGAAAAGTCTCAATTTTTAACTATCGATACGTGGGAGAAAAGTCTCACAAGTTAAACTATCGATAGGTGGGAAAAAGTCTCACAAGTTGTACAGTCGATACGTGGGAGAAAAGTCTCGCATAATATATCCAACAGACTTGGTCAGTCGTAATTTCATCAGCAGAATTCTAATTGGCTGTAGAATTGACACGGACTTCAATTGTTGCGTTTCTTTGTGTAATGGCGCCCGCGGGTCTGAGCGTCTTGGGATGAAAGCAGGCGGAAGTAGACTGATTCATGGAGGTTATGTATCCCACATAACGATTGAGCCCGGTAATCGACCTGAATGAGGAAGCAGGACGGCCCAAGTCCTCCGGGGAATTTGTTACAATAAAGGCAAGGCTTGCGAGCCCCGGGTTGCCTCACAGTAGTTGAATAGTGCTGTCTGTCGCTATTATTGCCGGACAACAATAGCACAGGAAGCCCCCTCCCAGCATTCACTGCAACAACAACACGCCTATGCTAACTGCCTGGGGACCTGCTCATCGCATACAAGCGACGTAACAGTCATCCAGGCTCTTCCTTCGTTATCGCATACCAAGCGCCAATCTTGTTGGCTCGTTATTTTGTTTCAGTATCCAGCTGTGCTGTGTTAACATTAATGTTTGTGAATTTTTGAGCAGGAAGAAATATTTAAAGAAGTTGCTGCGGTCCATTGTGAGCCCCAGACTGATGTTTAAGTTATGTCGACGCAATTCCAAATAATCGTCTCTCAGATATTTATACAGGGACATCATTTTATATTTACTAACATTTTTAATATTAACTTGCCTATACTTCTGGATCAACGCCGTTTGCTACCCCCTTCCTCGACTGGAGTTCGATGATACTGGCGTAATATACAAACAAATCACTTTACTATGTATAGGAGGGAAGAAAAATAGTTCATCCATTTACGTAAACTAGGAAATATCGCGCTTTTGAGTTTGATAATTTTCATTAGGTTTTTGTTCAATCAAAATACAGTACTGTATTAACAATAAGTGTTTTTATTCACGAACTGAGCTGTCCCTGTGGACGTATTCATTATGCAGTGTATATCATACTGTCTACAGTACATTAGCGTACACTATAGAGAATGAAGTTAAATTGAAAAATAATCATAATATGGATATTTAAACACATTTTGAAAATGGTGGCCGTTCATTTCGATACAGGCTTCAATTCTAATGTGTATATTATCGCACTATAGACTATTGTACCTAATTCCAATTACCAGTTTCGTCCTTCGTACTAAGTAACTCACATTGAAATAATTCTGTACCTATTCTATAAAAGAGTACCTTACGTACTGTAAATTCAATCTTCACTTCTGCCCATCCGAAAAGATAAAATTACTCAGACATACTATCTACTGTCCGTCCAAGTGGTTATGCCGTAGGGTCGTAGAAAGAGAGGAAATCACGTGACAGTTAATTACTTAACGAGGCCCTTTTATTTAAGCTATTTTAAACAGTTGTATAATATTACGTAGACGTCCAATTCCTAACAGAAATTAATGCTTTCAGAAAAGAGCTAAGACAGCCCAGCCACTAGCTGGCGAATGAAAGCTGGTGAGGGAAACCGGGATACGACGTAGGCAAATGGACGACAGTACCTGTGCGAAAAAGATTCAATATTGAAAGCTCTTTCGTCACTGGAAAACGCGAACATATTTTTGGAACGTACTGTTTACTATGACCGTAAGGCTACTATGACTGTATATGCGGCCTTGGATCTGTGTGGAGAACGGTTGAACTTCATTAGTAGAAGGGGTGGGAGTGAAGTTCATTCAAAAACTCAGGTACAATAAAAATTGAAGTAAAAATAAAGTGATGTCTCTGTATTTAGTAAAGCTGTTGATCGATCAAAATATTTAATCGATTAACTATTTGAATTTAATCGATTAATCGCTAGATTAACCGAGTTTTGATCGAGTTGATAAAATGTTTTAATAGATTAATCGAGTTTTGATCCAGTTGAAAAAATGTTTTAATATACTGTAATACACAATTATTGTTAAATTTAACTTGTCTTCGGAGATAAGCATAGGTCTAAGTATTAAATGTTGTATATCTGTATACAATATAATACCGTTATTATTACAAAACAACTATTTTAATTGCTTACTAACATATTTATTATGAGGCTTATAATTTATTATATCAACTAGCCGTACCCGTGCGCTCCGCTGCACCCGTTACAAATAAATATAAAGTAATTACATAATTAAAATAGGACATTTTATCCAGGGAACATTCGTGTTTGATAGAAGGATAAATCGTTTATTATGTTACTTAATTTAAATTGTATTAAAAAAATTAAAATGCGATCATTTTGATCCAGAAACCACTCATTTGGTCATAAAAATTATTTTAGGAAATACAGGAAACGAATGCCTATCAAGTTTTCTGTGCGTAAGAAGCTATTTTAATCTTACCTGTCCTCGATTCACTCAGAAGTTACTGTAATAACATTATAGCATTATGTCCATCCAGAGAAACTACTCTTTCCAATGGTGAAATAATAATTAAGTATACAAATCGGTTAATTTAGCTCCCGATATTACTTCATATAAACACAGAAACATTATCTGTAGGCTACCGTATGTTTCATAGCTTTCGATTGTTATTGTCCAAGGCCCCTTATAGACGAAGTCATTTGTTTTTTATTTCATTACACCGCCTTAGATGGCGTTGTTATTGTAATTTTGAAACTCATTTATCTCATTAAATATCAGTCCTATCAAAATTTTGCATAGAACAAAACTTTCCATCCCAAAATCTTTTAATGTTTTATTTAAGGGAAGAGGATGGTATTTTTTGGTGAAAAATGAGTAAATTTTCAAAAAACAATTTTTTTCCTTAAAATACTCTGTGATATGTGTAGAATACATTGTATAATATTTTGTGGGTATTTGTGCCCTTATCAGTTGTTGAGACGCCATTTTTAAACTTCCTGCGCTCTGGATTTTTAAATCACACCGCCCTTTTGTTTGTTGTTTCCGGAACTTCATTTTTTTTTTCAAAACCAAATTTTTCTTTAAAATACTCTGTGATGTGTGTGGAATACATTGTATAACATTGTGTGGGTATCTGTGCCCTTATTGGATGTTTAGACGCCATTTTTCAAGTTCCTGCGCTCTGGATTATTAAATCACACCCCCTTTGATTGCTGTTTCTGGAACTTTACTTTTTTCGCTACATAGCCAGACAAAAATCGATATAATTTTTGAACTATTAAAGATATATGAATGAAATTTAGAACACACATTCTCTAGACTACTAGGAAACTTTTCTCTGTAACGGAATTTCCCTAATTGATTTCATTTTAAAAATAAGTCTCTCTGTTTGCAAGAAAGAAAATAAAAAAAATGTTATTAAATTTTAATTGTTTATTTTACGAATGTAGGAACTAATATCAAATTTCTGTTACAGACAGTTTGTAGAGCGTGCTTTTACAAATAAATTGTAACATAGTGTTTGAATTTATCTTTAAAAATGGCTTAGATATATCGAGTTTAGTAAAATCCTGCATTGGGTACATTTTTTTTTTCAAATCTGCCTCCCAAATAATTTATTCAAAATATTTATATTTTGTTGAGTTGCTATAGCCATGAGCTCTCTACATACAAAAAATTAATATTTCACACCAAATAAGAAAAAAGTTTTAAAAATTACTATCCTCTCCCCTTAATGTATACAATCCTCTTTGTAAATTATCCTCTGAATTGGAAATTATGACTTGATCATCGGCATAGAGTAAGGTATTTAATGTTAGAGCACTGGTTATTTTGATTCCTGATGTGTAGATATGGTTCCATTTTAAAATAATTTCATTTATATAGATATTAAATAAAGTTGGTGATAGTGGACAACCTTGTCGAACTCCATTATTAACTAATTTTCTTTCGGATATACAGTTATTTATTTTGACACTTATTTTGCTGTCTGTGTAGATTTCTATTATATTTTGTAATAGCAAATTTGGAATATTTTTATCTTGTAATATGTCGAATAATAAAAAATAATGATAATGATAATAATAATAATAGTAATAATAATAATAATAATACAGTTACATAATGGAACAATTGGGAGATCGCAGTAGAGAATCACGTTGGGAGGTCATGTGTTCGACTCTTGCATTTCATTGTATGCCTATTAGTTGCTAGAGGCAAATGTCGAGGATTGTTTCACAATAGAATAGTAGGGTGCACAAAAAGTTACGGCAAGAATGACCTACAGAATATTGACATCATTGCATTCACCTGTCTTCACGATTGACTCTTATTTGTGCACAAAGGGAACAACTGCCAGATCCAATATCAATGTGCAAGTAACACTCCGTTGGATTATTCGTCGAGATTTCTCGCCAAAAGGGATCGATCTGGAGCGTATTCTGTTATATTTATGGGGGGCTAAGCAGTTGCAGGGGCTGTTTTCTCAATAATTCGGTATTCGCTGCCATAATAATTCCCCAGTTTTTTCTTCATTATTGCATCATGATTTAATCGTCTCTCTATAGAGTCTGTATTTGAAATCTGAAGTTAAATAAAGAATTAGCAGTCTAACAGAGGACTTAGATCGTTAGTCTACTGTTAAATGTATGCAAGAATAGGTTATTTAACTACGCTGTATCGGTTGCGAGGTTGTTTAATGTCAGTAGGATTGCTGATAATACACCGCCTTGGAGTGAAAGGTAGACCTACGTGTTTCCATCTAACAAGCAAATATTCTCAATGGAGGCAGATAAAAAGTTAATTTTTTTCTTCCGCCATGTTAATAATGTCAAAACAATTGCTTATACAAATTTTGGCCATTCGAGCGCAATTACGAGGGCGTCCAGAAAGTAAGTTTCCCTGTGGCCGTTTACAGAACGAAAACAATTATATGGAAAGATTTATTTGAACAGATAAAGCAAATTGTTGAACTATTTTTCAACATATTCCCCACCGGAAGTGAGACATTTATCATAGCGTGGGATCAACAGAGAGGTGCAGACGGCTGTCACACACTGCTCCGATCCCAGGAGGTAGACTTCTACGACACAATGTCTCAATTTCGATGAGAAATATGTTGAAAATGGCACAACAATTGCTCTATCTTTTCCAATAACTCTTTCCACGAAATTGTGTTTTCTTTCTGTAAACGGACACAAGGAAACTTACTTTCTCGACGGCCTTCGTAATGGCTCTCGAGTGGCCAAAATTTGTATAAGCACTGGTTTTGACAATATTAACACGGTGGGAGAAGAAAAAATAACTTTTTTTTATCTGCCCCATTGAGAATGTTTGCTTCTAAACAGTCTGTAGTTCGATTCCATGTGTAGACAATGGAAGACATTAATTTTCCGTCAACGGGACTGGGTGTTTGTCCCTGATTATGTGCTGTCCTGTGTTGTCTCATGGTGATCATGTACCGTGCTCACCACACACCAGCTATAAGGTGAATATCACGTAATTCATTAAGAATAGTCGGCATTATCTTGGCAAATGTCACCACAATGTCACCAATTTCATGGACGGTAAATAATCTGCTAGTTAATATAGTGGACACAGCGTCGTTAAATAACAGAATAGAAACAAAAAACATAACTTAGGTATGCTGGAATTTATTCTTCAAAACCTACTTCAAATATTCATTCATTTATAGTGTTCTGTAATTCACTGCAAACCAAACATTATTCAATCTTGCCTCATTTCTGCCTTCCTCTTAGTCTCCGCATATGATTCATATATAGTCCCACCATCGGATCTGTGCCCCCGTAAGATATGCGAACTGAACCTTAATTCCTTTTCAGCCCCGGCAATTCATTTCCCTCCCTGTATTCCTATTTCTCTCTTTTCTGTCCCTCTCTCTTTCTCTCTCTCACTATTCACAATTTTGAGCCTTCTTGAGGGACAGTTTATTTGCACTTGCAGTCCAGTGTTGTCAACTCAACATGAATACTGTAGCACGGAGTGGTGAAAGAAATATTATTAAGCAAGTAATAGCATTTTGCGATGAACAGAAACAAGCAGGTCAATATTTGTTTCCTATAAATCAGGCAACGAAAAGAGCAGCTGCGATCACATGTGAGGCTTATTTTATTTCAATAGATTACGTATTAAAATTACTTAGCTAATACTTTTATGTAATTTATATAGGTAGGTCAGAGCGCCTAATAAAGAAAATCAGGAGAGAGGGAGTCTGTGCAGGAGATGAAAAGCTAGAGTCACCAGGGAAGAACAGACCAAGGGAACCTTTAATTCTTGTAGATGATATGGACAGATGTATTTTAAGAAGAAAGATACAAGAATTTTATACGATGCAGAAAGAAGTTCCGACATTGGAGAAATTATTGAAGGTTGCGAGAGAAGCAATAAATTTCCAAGGAGGGAGAGAGAAACTCTACGGAAAGTGATTCGAGACATGGGATTTAGATTTAAAAACTGTAGAAATACAAGATGTATTTTGATTGAAAGAAATGATATTGTAGCATGGAGGGCCAGTTATTTAAGAAAAATTGCGAAATTTCGCAGAGAAGGAAAGTACATTGTGTATTTAGACGAAACATGGATACATCCACATTATACAGTTAAAAAATGCTGGCAAAGCGATAATGTTTCTGATGTAATTTCAATTTAACCAATAAACATCCACTGTAATAATATAATTATCTGCAAACAATCGTAAGTCAATCAGCGTCATTAGACCTACTTAAATTAAATTATGAATAAGTAATAATTAACCTTACATTATTATAAGCAATATTCAATAGACATGACACTGTTTGGCGGAAGTTTGGCAACATCCCCATTCGGCAAGGTTCGTGGCCTGCTGTTTGACGTAGTGGGAGAGAAACGGGTGGAATGGGGTGAGTAGAGGTGTTAACTTTTCCAAGAACGACGACAGCGCTGAAGGGGCACAGATCCGATGGTGCGACAATATCTTAATATCGTCCATCATCTGAAATTTTCTTCTGCTCCGAACTTTTCTCCCGTTCACCCTTCCTTCCAGTGCGTCCTTCAGTAGGCAGTTTCTTCTCAGCCAGTGACCCAATCAATACCTTTTTCTCTTCCTGATCAGTTTCAGCATCATTCTTTCTTCACCCAGTCTCTCCAACACAGCTTCATTTCTTTTTCTGTCTGTCCATTTGACACGCTCCTTTCTTCTCCATATCCATGCTTCAAATGCTGCCAAGAAGTCAGAAGAACAGCAATGACCAAAGAAGATTTTAATAGAAAAAGGAGCATCTTCTGCGGACGTCTGGAAAAAGAACTAAGGAAGAAACTACTGAACTGCTTTGTGTGGGGTGTGGCATTTTATGGGACAGAAACATGGACATTACGACGAAGTAAAGAGAAGCGAATAGAAGCATTTGAAATGCGGATATGGAGAAGAATGGAGCATGTAAAATGGACAGACAGAATAACAAATGAAGCTGTGTTGGAAAGAGTGGGTGATGAAAGAATGATGCTGAAACTGTTCAGGAAGAGGAAAAGGAATTGGTTGGGTTACTGGCTGAGAAGAAACTGCCTAATGAAGGAAGGGTAATTGGGGGGGGAAAAGTTCGGGGCAGAAGAGGGTATCAGATGTTGTTGTTTAGTCAACTGTCCGAAGACAGGTCTGAACCTTACAAGTGATACCAAGAAGGCACCACTTAAGAGGCAACTAGGCCAGAAGATAATGGGGAAGGTTGGCCACTCTCTCCATTGAATACATCGCCGACTAGCTATATAGTACTCTAGTCAGATTTCAGATGCATACAAATAATTTCTTCCTTTGACACATATTGTCAAGTGAGATGTACTGCCTGATAATAGATGTACATATCAGCCAGAACCTCCAACAGATATCAGATGAAGACGATATTAAGATATATGGATCATATGCGGAAACTAAGAGGAAGGCAGAAAATAGGAAATATTGGAGAATGATCGTTTTGCAGTGGAAGACCTGTCCTTGGACAGGAAAGTATGAATAAATTAAGCATCATATTGTCTGTTATAATAATAATAATAATAATAATAATAATAATAATAATAATAATAGAGGATATCGGATGTTGTTGTTTAGTCAACTGTCTGAAGACAGGTCTGAACCTTACAAGTGATACCAAGAAGGCACCACTTAAGAGGCAACTAGGTCAGATCAGAAGATAATGGGGAAGGTTGGCCACTCTCTCCATTGCATACATCGCCGACTAGCAACATATTACTCTAGTCAGACTTCAGATGCATACAAATAATTTCTTCCTTTGACACATATTGTCAAGTGAGATGTACTGCCTGATAATAGATGTACATATCAGCCAGAACCTCTACCAGATATCAGATGAAGACGATATTAAGATATATGGATCATATGCGGAAATTAAGAGGAAGGCAGAAAATAGGAAATATTGGAGAATGATGGTTTTGCAGTGGAAGACCTGCCCTTGGACAGGAAAGTATGAATAAATTAAGCATCATATTTTCTGTTATAATAATAATAATAATAATAATAATAATAATAATAATAATAGAGGATATCGGATGTTGTTGTTTAGTCAACTGTCTGAAGACAGGTCTGAACCTTACAAGTGATACCAAGAAGGCACCACTTAAGAGGCAACTAGGTCAGATCAGAAGATAATGGGGAAGGTTGGCCACTCTCTCCATTGCATACATCGCCGACTAGCAACATATTACTCTAGTCAGACTTCAGATGCATACAAATAATTTCTTCCTTTGACACATATTGTCAAGTGAGATGTACTGCCTGATAATAGATGTACATATCAGCCAGAACCTCTACCAGATATCAGATGAAGACGATATTAAGATATATGGATCATAAGCGGAAACTAAGAGGAAGGCAGAAAATAGGAAATATTGGAGAATGATGGTTTTGCAGTGGAAGACCTGCCCTTGGACAGGAAAGTATGAATAAATTAAGCATCATATTGTCTGTTATTATTATTATTATTATTATTATTATTATTATTATTATTATTTGTATGCAGCTGAACTCCTAACTCTCCAGATAGATTATGATGATGATGATGATGATGATGATGATGATGATGATGATGATGATGATGATGATGATGATGATGATCTGGACTACACATAACCCAACACCGTTTTTTCCCATTACAAATTAATTTCATTTAAAGTCGTCGGGTTTTGAAGCTGCGTCTCCGACATGTAAAGCCTAACGACGCGCCGATTACAGATCTAAGAATTAAATTTGCGATCGGAAGTACGTTTCTTGGAAGTCGATATGGTATCGCGGATCCCGGCTTGAGAAACTGCAGTAAATGGCCATGTGAGACAGACAATGGGACTGCCGCGAGTTGACGCAACAATTGATGGGAAGTGTATATCGTGCTGCATGAATGCCTGGGAATTTTTACTGGAGATATTACAGTAGTCGGTGCAGTGAAGGCCGAGCGAGGCCGGTAATTTATAGATGGGCGCTCCTCCAGCGGCTCCGACAGTTTTTGTGTTCCTCGCGATCAGGCAGAAGCGTCTAACTGCCACACAACATATCGATTCTACATCGTTCCGCGCCTGGATGCCTGTACTACAACAGCACATGTTGTCGCCTTACAGTACACTTAGGTTATTCTATTTCTCTACAGACTATTACACTTTTACTACGTCACACTACTTTTGACCAATAAAACGGTACGAAAGGTCGCCTTTCAACCAATCATGGCTGCTTATCGCACAATTTGATCACGTCCCTAGCATTTGTTTAATTTTATCGCGTCCCTAGCATTTGTTCATTTTTATCACTACTCTAGCATTTGTTTCTTTGTTTGCCAACATTTCAAACTGCACTAGTCTGGACGGCAAAAAAACAGAAAATTACAAACCACTCCAGTCGATGCACAGCACTTTCAAATGTGACTCGCATTGGCATTCAAGAACAAGAATTAATAAAGATCACTGGTCATATACAAGGACATCATTTTATTTTTACTAACATTTTTAATATTAACTTGCTCTATACCTCTATAACTCCACGACTGGAGTTCGATGATACTGGCGTAATATACAAACAAATCACTTTACTAGGTATAGGAGGGAAGAAAAGTAGTTCATCCATTTACGTAAACTAGGAAATATTGCGCTTTTGAGTTTGATAATTTTCATTAGGTTTTTATTTAATCAAAATACAGTACAGTATTAACAATGAGTGTTTTTACTCACGAACTGAGCTGTCCATGTGGACGTATTAATTATGGAGTGTATATTATACTGTCTACAGCATATTAGCGTACAATTTAGAGAAAGAAGTTAAATTGAAAAATAATCATAATATGAATATTTTTTTTTTAATGGTGGCCGTTCATTTCGATACAGGCTTCAGTTCTTCTGTGCTTATTATCGCACTATAGACTATTGTACCTAATTCCAATTACCAGTTTCGTCCTTCGTACTAGTAACTCATGTTGAAATAATTCTGTACTTACTCTATAAATGAGTATCTTACGTACTGTAAATTCAGTCTTCACTTCTGCCCGATCCGAAAAGATAAAATTACTCAGACATACTATCTATTGTCGTCCACACCTGTGGAGTAACGGTTAGCGTGTCTATCCGCGAAACCAGGTGGCCCGGGTTGATTCCCGGTCGGGGCAAGTTACCTGGTTGAGGTTTTTTCCGGGGTTTTCCCTCAACCCAATATGAGCAAATGCTGGGTAACTTTCGGTGTTGGACCTTGGACTCACTTCACCGGCATTATCACTTTCATCTCATTCAGACGCTAAATAGCCTAAGATGTTCATAAAGCGTCGTAAAATAACCTACTAAAGTAAACTATCTATTGTCCGTCCAAGTGGTTAGGGTCGTAGAAAGGGAGGAAATCACGTGACAGTTAATTACTTAACGAGGCCCTTTTATTTAAGTTATTTTAAAAAGTTGTGTAATATTACGTAGACGTCCAATTCCTAACAGAAATTAATGTTCTCAGAAAAGAGCTAAGACAGCCCAGCCACTAGCTGGCGAATAAAAGCTGGTGGGGGGAAACCGGAGTACGACGTAGGCAAATGGACGACAGTACCTGTGCGAAAATGATTCAATATTGAAAGCTCTTTCGTCACTGGAAAACGCGAACATATTTTTGGAACGTACTGTTTACTATGACCGTAAGGCTACTATGACTGTATATGCGGTCTTGGATCTGTGTGGAGGACGGTTGAACTTCATTTCATTAGTAGAAGGGGTGGGACTGAAGTACATTTAAAAACTCAGGTACAATAAAAATTGAAGTAA
The DNA here is from genome assembly GCF_040183065.1 of Periplaneta americana. NCBI lineage: Eukaryota > Metazoa > Arthropoda > Insecta > Blattodea > Blattidae > Periplaneta > Periplaneta americana. The sequence goes on along the minus strand of NC_091122.1, from coordinate 43,985,345 downwards.
AAATAAAATGATGTCCCTGTATGAAGAGCACCATTCGGAAATCCTGAATAAGTTGAGGGATACACCATGTACATCAACGAGTTCACTTCTTTTACGCACACGTCCAATATAACATCAACTGAACCACCAAGCACTTAAACATTCAAATTTGAAAATTATACTTTCAATAATTGTTTCTTTTAAAATCATTCCTGTTTATTTTTTATTTCATTATCGTTAATAAAAACGTTTCTTGTTTATTTAATCATCCCTAATTAAAACTTTTCTAACACTTGTTTATATTATTTAGGTTATGTTTGTTATAGCTTCTGCTATATGATATTATGGATAGTCACGTATCAGAGATTGTTTAAAACTAAGATTTATTGAAAATCACCTGTCAAGTGACGTTGATTACTGGGATCCGGATGATTGAAGTGGAATGCATATGTTTTAATAAAAATGAAACTGAATCAACAAAGCCTTCTTGACTAGTAACCGTCCACTGAGTTCAATGAAGATTCCATAGTTGGCACAACTGATAACAAGAAAACATAATCATAAAACACTACTGCCATCTAGCGTAATGTTGAGATGGTACAATAATACATTTGAAGACAGTTGTATTTTCGTAAGCCAATTAATATTTTATTGTATTGGAGTACTTCGTTACTTCTAATCTTTGTATAATTTCTTCTAATCGTGTAATAGTCAATTAAATCCCACTTGAGTTTTGATTTTCTCTAGATAAATCAAAACCTCTAGTGAGATTACTGTTGATAAATTGTACATAGATAGAATACCTGGTTTTCGCTAACTACGAATTCTCGTAATATGGGTTTTCAGCTGACTATTACATTTTTACTACGTCATACTACTTTTGACCAATAAAACGGTACCAAAGGACGTCTTTCAACCAAACATGGCTGCTTATCGCACAGTTGTATCGCTTCCCTAGCATTTGCTTCTTTTTATCACTACCAACCCTAAGCCATAAGCGTGAAACGGTGGAACCAAAAAGGTGTATGGTACGGCCGTCAAATTACCCATAGTTCATCTCTTTCCGGTGTGTGTATCAACTGTTTTGTTCGTATTATTACGATTCGAATTGTTTCGTGTTGTTGTAAATATTTCAAAAGTGTAGTCAAGTTCAGCAGTGTTATGTTTTTTTCATAAATAAGCTAATATACTGTTCCGCTCAACTGTAGAATATGTCCGTTGATAATGTGCTCCAACCACAAGAAAGTCTTTGCGGAATGAAACGCGGCGGGGTAATGCTGTGAATGAATGTTGATGTCATAAGATGTCATAAGGTCACACACGTGGGTACTCTTATCTCTATTGGCTCGCTCTCACAGCACAAACAATAACATTGTTACACACATACAGTATTTATACTACCCTAGTTAAAAAATTAGATCACTGTTAATCTCCTGGTCCTTTAATCCCTCCATATAGGAAATAAAATATGCAGGAGAGCGCATGGTTTTTAAACTGACGTTATAACGATAATATTATCTATCTACTTCGCTCCAATAGATGACGCAATAGTAAGCACATTCCTTTCACGGTTGATCTCCTGGTTGGAGAACAGTATGTCCCCTCATGCTTTAACATATGAAGTGCCAACATCCTTCTTGATAAAAGGAAGAATGTGGAAATGAAATGTTCAGTCCATGTCACAACCATAACACTTTTAATAAATATACAGTGAAATGTACATTGATATAATAATCTGCTAATACTCCATTTACCTCCACATCCACTCTAAACCGTCTACGTATGACCGAAACCGATAGCAGCAATTGAATATTTGGCGGCATTTCGCGGAGGATTATGGGGCGTAAAAGGGTGTAGTTTGACGTCATATCAGTCGCACCTACTTCAAGTATATTTGACTGGATTACTCCCTCCTTTCTTTTTATCATCTCAGATCACTAATCTTCTAGTCTTTATATACATTCTTCTGTTTTTATCACCTTCCTACCATTTGTTTCTTTGTTTACCAACATTTCAAACTGCAAATTCTTTACGGTACTACAAAACATGCTTTGTGATCGTCATTTCGTTTACAGCATAGACATTCAACTGAAAATGCGGCTTCGTTCAAACGTTTTGGTGAAGGCAACATTAGTGAAATAGAATTTCAGTAAGCCTAAGTCAATTAATATTTTATTGTATTAGAGTACTTTATTTTTTCTAATCTTTATATACTTTCTTGTAACCGTGTAATAGTCAATTAAATCCCACTCGAGTTTTGATTTTCTCTAGATAAATTAAAACCTCTAGTGAAATTACTGTTGATAAAAGCAAAAATTTTATGTTTCAAGCCCTGACAGGTCAAAATAATATACGCTATTTAACTTTAAACTCACGAAATAACACGGAACTTTGTACAAGTATACGCGAAATTTTTGTTTTTAGGGCGAATTTATTCGGAGTTAGTGTTTTTCAAGACAAATTTAGATATTTTTAAGTAAAATTTTAATTCCAAGCGCCCAAAAGATATCGGAGATAGGGTGACCAACTCTCCCATTTTCCGGAACTCTTGTATTTGAGCTCTTTTTTTATATTCTCCCGGCCCCCATTTTGATCTCCTAATCTTTTAAATGTAATATAATAATACCCACTGAATTTTTTTCCGGTGATCCTGTAATCTTTGGCGTAGGCTAACTGTATGACTGTAGACTATTCGATATTGGAACCTATAGTAACCCTATATTATGAAACAAGTTCATAATATTATATGTTTATGACAAGAGTCAATTTTTAGGAAACGAGCGAATCGAGTTTCTTGATTTTGAAGAGTGCAATAACTGTATAACATTATAAACGTGCTTCATGCGTTATTTTTTGTACGGCAGCATTATAAAACAATATCAGATTTGTAATTATGGGTAGTTTGATATCATGGTCTATGAAGAAAGAGGTTGCTATGACAACAATGATGTATTAAATATTACAGCATGGCAAATCGTTTCATAATGCGGTCGAGTGGCCAAAATTTGTGTAAACACTTCTTTTTGACATTATTAACACGGTGAAAAAAAAAACTTTTTTATCTGCCCCCATCAGAATGTTTGCTTATCACTAGCAGAAAGCTGGTTAGCCTCAACCACGCTATGTTGGTGTTCTGTGAATGCACTGCATTGTTGAATGTTAGTTTAATCAAAAGTGCATGCATATGTGTTGCATATTAATTTTGCGTAAAATGGCTCATACTGAGAGAACATTGAGGTCATTATTTGCAGAATTAAAAAGGAATCCATTTTCAAGTTAGGCGTATGAAACAAAATGACAAAGCTAGGAGATCGATACTATATTTACATATTAAGATAGAGAATGGAGTAATATAAAATAAAAATAGAATATTTCGTTGTATAAGAAAATATCCTTGGCTAACAGGGCATTTTGGATGAGACAATTAAATTATATTTTTATATGTGTTCTATTTGGGCTTTAGAGGAGTGATCATCGTCTTCTTGCATGGTCTGTATCACGACAATTTTTATAGAAAAGCTGAGAAACATATGCTGTACAAAACGATGTGAAGTAAGCACATTTTTTCAGCCGACCCAGTATTTCCTTACACCTTAGCTTCCTTACACAGGATACCAATACAAAACCGTGAGCAGATACAATTTTTGCTATTGAGGAATGCCGCCATCCTGCTGAACAGTCTTCAACTTTTTCAAGGACTATAACTTGCACGTCCTCAGAGGGAGACCCCGAGTGGAAAAAGCTATCTTTAAGAAACACTGCTTAATAAGAGAGAGTGCTAACGTCTAGAAGTTGCGTGAGACAAGACAGTTTGAGCTGTCAAAACCGCGGGAGAGCTTCTACATTCAGAAAACTTAATGATAAGCCAATTTGGTCCCTCAATCGGAGGGGCGCGGATGCACACACAGAATGACATCCGAAATTAATAGCAGTTAACGCAAGTTATTGCCCGCGGAACGTAGCCTACCTCTCTAATCACTGTTTTTATTTTGCGAACATAAATATAGAAACGTTGTTACGACGTAAAGAATGCTGAAGGAGCGGCGAGTAACCGCTTCTATCAGCTCCATTTGTTTTATTTGGTGTAGCACAGCTCCGTTTCCCTCACCGGTGCTATATGATCCTGCAAACCTGAAGTACTGGACTACATGCAAGAAGGGCATACTAGTCTATTAATTTAGATGCATTAGCGGATTTTTTTTTTCCTTCAAAGTTGGGACCACTTTAAAGAGAGTCTGTACACCGAATTTTGACAAAAGGAAAATCAAATTTTGGTTTTTATCGTTTTTCGGTAGTTTAGCATGTGTAAAATGATAATAAGATTTTATTTCTTCCAATTGTCAGCTTCCAGCCCTATCTTCAGCAAAAATATTGTAGTAATTTTAATGCGAAATATGTTATCAACACTAATATCACTAGAGGTTTTGATTTATTTAGAGAAAATCAAAACTCGAGTGGGATTTAATTGACTGTTACACGATTAGAAGAAAGTATATAAAGATTAGAAGAAATAAAGTACTCTAATACAATGAAATATTAATTGACTTACTGAAGTTCTATTTCACTAATGTTCGCTTCACAAAAACGTTTGAACGGAGCCGCATTTTCAGTTGACTATCTATGGTATAAACAAATGACGATCGCAAAGCATGTTCTATAGTAGGCCTACCGTAAAGAATTTGCAGTTTGAAATGTTGGCAAACAAAGAAACAAATAGTAGGAAGGTGATAAAAACAGAAGAAAGTATAATAATAATAATAATAATAATAATAATAATAATAATAATAATAATAATAATAATTTATTTAATCTGGCAGAGCTAAGGCCAGTAGGCCTTCTCTTCCGCCCAGCCAGAGTATATATAAAGATTGGATGAAATAAAGTACTCTAATACAATAAAATATTGACTTACTGAAATTCTATTTCATTCATGTTAGCTTCACTAAAACGTTTGAACGGAGCCGCCATTCTCAGTTGACAGTCTATGCTGTAAGCAAATGACGATCGCAAAGCATGTTTTATAGTACGGTAAAGAATTTGCAGTTTGAAATGTTGGCAACAAAGAAACAAATGGTAGGAAGGTGATAAAAACAGAAGTAAGTATGATATAAAGATTAGAAGAAATAAAGTACTCTAATGCAATAAAATAGATATTAACTGATTTACTAAAATTCTATTTTACTAATGTTACCTTCACCAAAATGCTTGAACGGAGCCGCCATTTTCAGTCACTATCTATAGAGGAAACAAATTACGATGTTTTATAGTGTCGTAAAGAATTTGCAATTTGAAATGTTGGCAAACAGGGAAGTAAATGCTAGGGTAGTGATAAAAACAAACAAATACTAGGGAAGCGATAAAAATAAATAGATGCTAGGGAAATTATAAAATTGTGCGATAAGCAACCATGATTGGTTGAAAGACGTTCTTTCGTACCGTTTTATTGGTCAAAAGTAGTATGACATAGTAAAAGTGTAATAGTCAACAGTAATCTCACTAGAAATTTTGATTTATCTAGAGAAATAAAAACTTGAGTGGAATTTAATTGACTATTACACGATTAGAAGAAATAAAGTACTGTAATACAGTAAAATATTAATTGACTTACTAAAATACTAAACTGTCTTGAAAATGTATTATTGTACCATCTCATCATTACAAATATTCCGCTAGATAACAGTAGTGTGTTATGATGAGCTATTCTCTTATTACCAGTTGTGCCAACTATACAATCTTCATTGAACTCTATGGACAATTACTAGTGAAGAAGACTTTGTTGATTCAGTTTCACTTTTGTTAAAATAGTTGCATTCCACTTCACAAGATATATAAAATCTCATACATCAGAAGCTATAACACAGCCTAAATACTATAAACAAGATAAATTATAGAAAAGTTTTAGTTAAAGATGATGAAATAAACATGAATCATTTTAAAAGGTGCAATATTATTGAAAGTACAATATTGGCAAACAAAGAAATAAATGCTAGGGAGGTGATAAAAAACAAATGTTAGGGAGATCATGCCCCGTTAAAATTTTATAATAAAAATCGTAATAAGTTTATATCACAGGCACATAATCATAACATAAGACGAATCAACATTAGTAGAACCTAAATGTTTCACATCTGCTGGTCTAAAGCATGGCATTAATTTTGGCCCTCGGTTGTGTAATTCTATAGCTAAATTATACACAGAACTTTTAACATGTAACCCAATAACATAGGCTATAACAAGAAAATTAGAAACGTGTTAATGTCTTCAAATTGATTAAATATATTAATTATAGTCTATGTGTAGGAATTAATCAGTCTATATTATAAGTTATTTGTATTCTGTAATTTCGGAAGATATATTTTTCATAAATTGTCCTATTTGATTCACGTACCTTATTAGTCTTCTTGTCTATATTAATATTTATATTATGTAATTTTATTGTAGCTGTAAGTTTACTTTCAGTTCCTATTTCATTTTATTTTGTATACAGTATTCCTCTTCTATTAATATTATTTCTGAACTGCGACCGAACACGAGCGCTGTACATTCGGTCCTCTAATTTTATTAATATTATTGTATCCTGTTTTCTTATATTTGTATATTATTTCATTTCTATTTCTATTGTTGTAATTATATTTTGTAGTCTGTAGTCTTTGTAATTCTGAATAATTATGAATTTTAATTCTGAATTCGTCTTTGTAATTTTGAATAAACATAGGATAAAAATTGTAGGATAAGCAGCCGGGATTGCTTGAAACACGTTCCGTACCTTTTTATTGGTTAAAAGTAGTATGACGTAGTAATAGTGTAATAGTCACGTTAATTTTATATTGATCACTATTACTATTAAATGCGAGAAAAATTCGTACCGGCACCGGGAATCGAACCCAGGACCTCTCAGCTCTGCGCGCTGAGCGCTCTTACCAACTGAGCCATGCCGGGACACGATCCACGGCGCCGGCCGAACCCCTCTCGTAATGTTATTTTACAGCCTTACTGCCTGCACTTGAGACGATACACGTCATATATGCAGGAGCGCATATTTTAAATGACTTTGTGGCCATATTCAACATCAGTTTCATGACAACTGCTAACGGTTTAATACATCAAATATTCATATGTATGAGGTCTCGCCCACCTCACTGAATATTACATGAATTACTATTAAATACGAGAAAAATTCGTACCGGCACCTGGAATCGAACTCAGGACCTCTCAGCTCTGCGCGCTGAGCGCTCTTACCAACTGAGCCATGCCGGGACACGATCCACGGAGGGGTTCGGCCGGCGCCGTGGATCGTGTCCCGGCATGGCTCAGTTGGTAAGAGCGCTCAGCGCGCAGAGCTGAGAGGTCCTGAGTTCGATTCCAGGTGCCGGTACGAATTTTTCTCGTATTTAATAGTAATAATGCAATAGACTAATTCATATTAGTAATGTAATATTCAATGAGGTGGGCGAGACCTCATACATATGAATATTTGATGTATTGATCACTATAATTATTATAAAATTCTTGATTCCTTGTCATGCTTTAGTCGGTTTTAATTTTATTTCCATTATTCTTTGTCATGTGGTAACCTCACAAGTTGGAGAAGACATGAATTAATTAAAAGACTTAAGCACGTACCTATTTCATTCATGTGGTGGGTCTATCTCCACGTTTTAATAATTCTTTATAACAACTAGTAATTGGCAAATATTGTTATAATTCTATTTGATAAGGAAATTAGAGTAGTCTACGCCTATAACGTCAGTGAAAAAAAGGAGGACTGAATGAGGGAAAGCTTGAAGGATCAATAATGTCAATGGTCTATGGCGAGTCCTCGGCCTCACCTCATCTCACTACATCCCGCCAAAAATCGTAAAAAAAATTGAAATTGAAATTGTAAAAATTGTAACTGAAATCTTGTACAATTTTGACTTGTTCCACATCTTAAAGTTTCATTGCTAATGTAAGATCTATGGAATATAATAAATGAATTGAAATTTAAAATGTTTGGTGGCAATATTGCTGAAAATTATAAGAGTAATAGAGGGGTACTATAACTGTAGGAGTATTATAGAAATAAATTTATGGAAAGAGATAATAAAATAGGAAATTTAGGAGTGAAGCGAAGAGAATGGGATCAATACATAAATAGAGGATAGAAAAAAATAAGTGATGTAAGTGTTGTAAAATAGAGTAAACGGAAAAGTGAGCAAGTAATGTAGGAGAAAATAGCTGGAAAATAATGATTAAGAGTAGGTAGGATGTGAGGGTAGAGAAGAAAATAAATAAAAAATGCAAATTATTAAGGAAGGAATATGCAATATTTAATAGGTGAGCGAGAAATGGAAGGGAAAGAATAGAAGAGGATAGAGAGGGAAGGACATAGAGCAATTCAGTTATAACAGAACATTAGAAAGTAATCAAGAAATACTCGGCAAAGAATACATTAATAGAAAAGAGTTGTATGTATTAAAGGGATGGTGGATCGAAAAACAGAAATGTGAAGGTCCACCATAACTGTGAATTGTAAAGTTGACTGACAAATAAATATATCATATGTCATAAGAGTAATAGATATTTATGTATATAAAATCATAAATAATAATTTCGACATTAAGGGTGTATTCATAGACATTTCGCAGCACGCGCTACGAGCGTACTAAGCTAGCCCCGGCTATCCACTGGTTACTAGTACAGAATTCAAATCATATCCTGTCGCTAACACTGGTTTATGAATACGAAAAACGCTGATCATCCACCGGAAACCCGCGCTAAAAATGTTTATAAATACGGTCCTTATAGTTTAACCACTGATAATTTAAAGAGATAGAATTAGCAAAAATTCTTGTTAAAAATATGACAACATATCTCTTTTAATTGACAAAATGTACATAATTTATATAATAATGTACATAATGATAATTTAAAGAAATAGAATTAGCAAACATTCTAGTTAAAAATATGACAACATATCTCTTTTCATTGACAAAATGTACATAATTTATATAATAATGTACATAATGATAATTTAAAGAAATAGAATTAGCAAAAATTCTAGTTAAAAATATGACAACATATCTCTTTTCATTGACAAAATGTACATAATTTATATAATAATATACATAATGATAATTTAAAGAAATAGAATTAGCAAAAATTCTAGTTAAAAATATGACAAGATCTCTCTTTTAATTGGCAAAATGTACATAATTTATATAATAATATACATAATGATAATTTAAAGAAATAGAATTAGCAAAAATTCTAGTTAAAAATATGACAAGATCTCTCTTTTAATTGGCAAAATGTACATAATTTATATAATAATATACATAATGATAATTTAAAGAAATAGAATTAGCAAAAATTCTAGTTAAAAATATGACAAGATCTCTCTTTTAATTGGCAAAATGTAGGCCTACATATGCCTAATCCCTACGTAATTTTCACGCTTAAAAGTATACTGCACGCTTACTTTGGGGTGCTGGGATAAAATATAGCAGGTCTAGAAAATAAAATGGAAAAGCAACATGAGTCCGAAGCCGACCAAAAATAATTATCTTTTAATAAGTTTCTGTAACTATGTTGATACAAAGTATCTATCTCTGTGTGTGTTTTGAATTGAATACTTTGATGTCAGCATTGATGCATACATATATTACAACAGAATGATGATGATGTTTAGTTTTCAGTTTTCGAAAATATAAACAGAACAGCAGATTTAATCATTTGTTGTTTACAGAACCGTCCGGGAAATTACAACTTCGGATTGTATCAATGCACTATAAACATTTTGAAGAATTACATTCGGCCTAGCGTAAAAATTGTCATTTCCCTGCTCATAGGCAAATGTACGAACCGACGGGTAGTGGGTGGACGGGCGGAATTACATTTAAAATGTAAAAAAAAGGAATAATAATAAAAACCAGGCTTCAGGCGCATTGTAAAATGTGAAATAAGTGACAACTGCACTGAATTGTAATATACGGGATGGAATAAAAATTCTGCCATGCGGAGGGAATGCTGATAGGAGCAACATTTGCTGGGAAAAGCAGCAAAATGTCTTAATTATAGATTGAATCAGTTAGGCTATTAAATGTTAGAATTATAACCAACGATGGTTGAATTTCAAAATTTGTAGAAATTCGATGGCACATCTTCAAACTGCCAACATAATTTTCGTCTATAGGCCTAAACTTATAAAATTATGTAAACATAATATAAAGTATAAATTAAAATTAAGTTGACATTTATTTTTTAAGGTGACGTATTTATTTAGCCTGACGAGTTACTCCCTTGGTTTGAATGGTAAATTATTTAAAAATAGCGTGTAAGAGGGTCTTAGACTAGAAATATTTAGTTTAAATGTAGTTCTGTTTAAGTATGAATATGGGTGTAATTGTTTGTCTTATTTGAACTGTTGTACAGGGACATCATTTTATTTTTACTAACATTTTTAATATTAACCTGTCTATACCTTTAGAGAACCGGAAACACCGCTTGCTGCCCCCTCCAAGACTGGAGTTCGATGATACTGACGTAAAACACAAATCACTCTACTAGGTAGGCCTATAGGAAGGAAGAAAAGTAGTTCATCCATTTACGTAAACTAGGAAATATCGCGATTTTGAGTTTGATAATTTTCATTAGGTTTTTCTTTAATCAAAGTACAGTACTGTATTAAGAATAAGTGTTTTTACTCACGAAGTGAGTTATCCATGCGAACGTATTCATTATGCAGTGTATATTATACTGTCTACAGCACATTAGCATACAATATAGAGAAAGAAGTTAAATTGAAAAATAATCATAATATGAATATTTAAACACAATTTTGAAAATGGTGGCCGTTCATTTCGATACAGGCTTCAGTTCTTTTGTGCATATTATCGCACTATAGACTATTGCATCTAATTCCAATTGCCAGTTTCGTCCTTCGTACTAGTAACTCATGTTGAATAATTCTGTACCTACTCTACGTACTGTAAATTCAATCTTCACTTCTGCCCGACCCGAAAATATAAAATTACTCAGACATGCTATCTACTGTCCGTTCAAGTGGTTATGCCGCAGGATTGTAGAAAGGGAAGAAATCACGTGACAGTTAATTACTTAACGAGGCCCTTTTATTTAAGTTAAATTAAACAGCTGTATAATATTACGTAAACTTGCAATTCCTAAGAGAAATTAATGTTTTCAGAAAAGAGCTAAGACAGCCCAGCTATTACAGAGGGGCGAGCAGAAGCATGGGAGACTACTTCAAAAAGAAGTTTTTTTAGATCAAAAAGGGATTTTAGGAATTTCTCTCAAAAATTTTATGGAAATGGATAATATTTTTTTATTCGAAAAAAAGAATTATTCCATAATTGAAAGTTTTCCTTATGGAGTAAAAAGAACTTGGGAGGTTTTAAAAAATCAATTTTTTTTTTTAAAACGTTTTTCATATAGAAACTAAAGCTTATAAACAGGTTGGTAGTTTTTTTTCTATGGCTAAGGGTGGGGGGAAATCGGGACGCGACGTAGGCAAACGGACAGTACCTGTGCGAAAATATGATTGAATATTGAAAGCTCTTTCGTCACTGGAAAACGCGAACATATTTCTGGAACGTACTATACTCAGCAACTCAGTACTGCTTACTATTTGCGGTCTTAGTTCTGTGTGGAGTTGGAACTTCCTTAGTAGAAGGGGTGGGAGTGAAGTACATTAAAAAACTCAGGTACAATAAAAATTGAAGTAAAAATAAAATGATGTCCCTGTATTAGTGAAGCGTGGTGAGTGAGTGAAGTTATGGTTTTACAGTGCAGTGAATAGTTCCGATCAGTGATAAATTATAGTGTCAATGAAATGTGTTCTATAGTGTCAGTGAAATGTGTTATATAGTGTCAGTGAAATGCGTCATAGTGCCACTACAGTGAGTGAGATGAGAGTAAAGTCAAAGATTATTATCAGTACCAATGTGAAACTTATGTAGGGCCTATACATATGTAGGTTGTAATGTAAAATTAGGTTCACTTATTAATTAGGTTACTTTATGTATGTATTATTATTAATTGTAATTATTGTATACAATATTGTATATGTATTCTTATTGTATTGTGTATTGTATAATTGTATTGTGTATTGTAATTTTATTGTGTATTGTTTATATTGTGTATACCACTGCCATCGGGTGCTTGCCCACTTGCAGTGTAATACATATATACATATATATACACACATACATATATAATGAGGATATCAGTTTCTATAGTGACAACCTTGTTATCGGAATAGCTAGTGCTGTCATGGAGGCCATACGGGGCCATTCATCGCATGGGAACCTACAATTTGTTTAACTAATCGTATGGAGAAAATAAAATTTTGTCTGTATGGAGCCATACGGTATATGGGTGCCTAAGTTTTGTACGCTGAGATCTGTACAGATCTTAGATCATCTCTTGCTGTTCCTAATGTATTTTGTTTGATGTTCATAAACAAAAACTGTCCACCTCTGCAGCACTGGAATCCAGAATTATGTAAAATAGTGGTTGAAAAACAAGAAGTGCTGCAAATACACACTCCAAGATTCATCGAGACAAGTGTGCATCTACGGTGGTGCTACATGGTGTATTCTTTAAATAAAGCTTGTTCTACAATTAAAATGTAAAACAAGACAATTTATTTATTTCTTTAATATTAAAAAAAATCATTAAATGACAGTCGGAGAGATAGGGAGAAGAGAGTAAAATATATTTCAAGGGAGAAAGCAAGGGTGGGGTGAATGGCCAAGAAAAAAATTACCATGACAGCGCTGGATAATACTGTATTAATAATTGCTTAATCTAGTACGAATTGGAATTAACTGTCACTTCATAAGTACAAAAGCAATGATCAGTAACTAATGAAGTCTGCATATGGTAATGAATAGTATCGCTACTGCGTCACATAACGTGCTGTAGGCATTTCTATCACTAACATACTTTCCCCTGCTCCTTCATCCCGCGCTCTTCTCCTGGGTCACAAACTGTGTGTAGGCCTAAACATATAAAAAGATGGTCTGTAGAGTGACCAACAGTGGGACGACGGAGAATTGATTTTCTAAAGCGTTACATTCGAATTCGCTGTAAATCGATCCACTTTATATCGGACTTTTACTGTATATTAGGCGTACTTTAAACTACTTAATGAATCGTTATTAATTAATATTTTGTTCGAGTAGTATAGTCTTCTTCATATGATAACAGTGGCGACTCGTGATATTTTTTTGTTTGTAGGATATGAGACTGACGATTGATGACCAAGACAGAAACTAATAATAATAATAATAATAATAATAATAATAATAATAATAATAATAATAATAATAATAATAATAAGAGCATGTGCAATTAATTTCTTGCTACAGTTAAATTCTTCTAAATGATCAAATACAACTTCAGATATTCTTTCGGCAGTCCTGTCATCTGAAAGTCCTGTTAATTCTTGTGTTTTATTATAGCTTATGTTATTTATTTCTATGTAATTTAGGTTTTTATTCATTTTATTTTTATATTGTAGGCCTATCATTTTAAATTATTTATTATTTCGTTTATTCTATTCTTTTAAAATGACCAATGAACTGCATTTAAGGAGGCTACAAAGGTACTTGAAAATTCGTATTGTAGTCTCTGACAGGGTTTCCACACCACCACCCAGAAAGAAGGGTCGTAGTATTAGGATACACGGTCATATCCTCAAACGCTGTTTAAGTCAAGCCATACCCCGCGTTCCGCTCTCATCCCTGTCCATAACTTCACTGCTAGAAAAAGACCGTTTGCTGTAAGATATTTGGATGGTTCCTCGGAAAGTATTTCTAAGGTCTGAGATGTGCAGTGGCGACAACTCACGACAGAAAGTGGAAGTTTGAAGAAAATTATTACATCGGGACGCATTAAAAATAAAATCTGTAATTAAAATCTTTTCTATCCTCAGAGGCACGAAATTAAACTGTAGAATCATCCTCATATCCTTCATGGAGGAATCGCCACTGTGTGATAACCCCATAACTCCTTGATCCCAAACCTTTAGGACTTCCTATCGCATCTCGCCACCTACAACTTCCGACAAAAAGGTCCTATAGAGAAGAATGGAACGTTTGAAGTGGACAGACAATAAGAAATGAAGCTGTGGTGGAAAGAGTGGGTGAAGAAGAATATTGCTGAAACTAATCAGGAAGAGGAAAAGAAATTGGTTGGGTCATTGGCTGAGAAGAAACTTCCTACTGAAGGATGCACTGGAAGGAATGATGAACGGGAGAAGAGTTCGGGGCAGAAGAAGATACTGTTCTCCAAGCAGGAGATAAACCGTGAAAGGAATGTGCTTACTATTGCGTCATCTATTGGAGCGAAGTAGATAGATAATATTAGAGTTATAACGTCAGTTTAAAAACCATGCGCTCTCCTGCATATGTTATTTCCTGTATGGCGGGATTAAAAGACCAGGAGATTAACAGTGATCTAATTTTGTAACTAGGGTAGTATAAAAATGTGTATATCAGTGTTATGGTTTGTGCTTTGAGAGATAGCCAATAGAGATACGAGTACCCACGTGTGTGACCTTATGATATCTTATGACATCATCCCGCTTCGTTTCATTCCCTGGAGACTTTCTCGTGGTTGGAGTACAGTATCATGATAGACGACATTAAGATATTTGGATCATACGTCGAGACTAAGAAGAAGGCAGAAAATAGAAAAGATTGGAGAAAACTGGGTTTGCAGTGAAAGACCGGTCTTTGAGCAGAACACTCTGAATGAATGAACACATAAACTTGACTTACCTGTAGGTAAGTCCCCTAGTATATGAGCGAAAAAGATTAAGACTTCCTGCTTGGAGGTAAATCTATAGAATTCAACGCCTACTTGACACTGCGAGCATGTGGTCGAAAGCTCGTTAATGTTTCGTTTTAAGTAGTTCTCTGTAGCGAAATGGCGGCAATGTATGAAAATACAGATTTGAGAAATTATTCTCACACATTTATGTTAGAATTCATGTGAACGAATCATATAAAATACTAAAACAAGACGCATATTCGTAACTAGTCACCAAGCTGAAAGAAGGAAGTTTTATACAGTACTATATGAATAAAATTATAGTGTACACATGTCCACATGTGACTTTGGACCTCTTTACGAGTACGTGATACGGTACGATAGCCTATAACCCTATACAGACAGAAGAAATGACAACATTTGTTTTTTAAAGATCAAATACTAGATCACAAAGCCCAGAGGGAGAGGAACGGTGATTCTTTCCTGATGCAGATTTAACTTGAACGCGTAGTTTAAGCCTTTGTTGCACTCCTTGAAGAGGAAAATAAAATCTTCCTTATCTTGAGAGGAAGGGTTGTTATTGAAAACTATCAGTTGCCGTTGTAAACAATACAAAATACTGCGCAACTCTCTTACTGCGACGTGTGAACAACGGTGCAACCGAAGTAGCGGCTGCCGAACCTGCTACCCGCTACTTTTTCATGCTGTACGCAGCTTATAAGTAGGGCCTTGACATCGGTATATTTGTATTAGTATCAGGTGAACATAAGACGTCGATCAGAATGTAGTCGGTGTTTCAAGTACAGGCAGCGGAAGCGAATTTGACGCACGTTCCGGGTTTTGTATACGATTATTGCGTGTTATAAAATCGAGACAATACAATTATTGTACAATAAGGATTAATATCGGAAAGGTCTAAAATGCTGGTGAGGTTGAGAATAATTGTTGGAAATCATACTTAAATTGTCACAAAGTTGTAAAACATAAGTCTGAAAAGATGTTTTTTATATATATTTAGAGTTTTGCGTTACAGTTTTAGAAGTACAGATTAAGGAATTTACCCTCGTATGATCAAACGCTTGTGGTAGAGAATAAATTGACCTGTAGATAAGCAGGAAGAAGACAAAATAAATAAGTTAATATAAGCAATAAAATTCCACAAATTACAAATACAAGGACCTATATGATAAAGAACAATTTCAATTGAAAATGTTTACAACCAATATTCACAACTTAGCTCGCGCAAGAAACGATTACCGAAAACCAATGGTGGCGTTGCTGTCTGTTTTGACGTGTGTACCGTTCTCCAACCAGGAGATAAACCGTGAAAGGAATGTGCTTACTATTGCGTCATCTATTGGAGCGAAGTAGATAGATAATATTAGAGTTATAACGTCAGTTTAAAAACCATGCGCTCTCCTGCATATGTTATTTCCTGTATGGAGAGATTAAAAGACCAGGAGATTAACAGTGATCTAATTTTGTAACTAGGGTAGTATAAAAATGTGTATATCAGTGTTATTGTTTGTGCTGTGAGACTTAGCCAATAGAGATACGAGTACCCACGTGTGTGACCTTATGACATCTTATGACATCAACATTCATTCACAGCATCACCCCGCTCCCTCTCATTCCCTGGAGACTTTCTCGTGGTTGGAGTATCAGTATAGTATGTTGGCACGCCGAGGGGGGAGAGGTGCGAGCCGATGGAAGTATTGTCTCTTCCAAGAAGATGAACAAATGAGGACATCGCTGTGGAAATAAAGAACGTAGCAAGAGAAAAATTCGAAGCTAATTAAACGCGCAACATATGTTTACGAATGAAATAATAATACCGTGCGATACAAGACACGTATTCACATGCAATGAAACAAACTAAAGTAACTATCACAACGCAAGATTGATTCTATCGATATCATTTCTCTTCCGACTGTACTCTTGAATATCATTCAAGCTATCTCGTGACCTTTCCTCTCGCCCGCTCTTCCTTATCGCAGTGTTTCATTCTCATTCCTTCCGTCGGTAATCCTTACTTGCGAGACCTATATAATAATATAAGATTAAGGGAATGTTCGTGGACAAATTGCTACACAAAACCGGTCCTTCTCTCGCTCAGTAAAATTGTAATAAATTCTCAAAAAGAACTATCACAATATTACTCGTATCACAGTATTACCAACCTTTACTTTATAGCGAGCTTACATAATTTATTTTGGAATAGTAAACAAATCCATTGATAGTAGTAAAAGCGGAAATTTTAGCTTTTCCCTATGGCGAGTTTTGGTTAATTATCGTTGGCGACACTGCGTAATATAAAATCCAAATTTTAACTTTCTTTACAAATGAATAGGATTATGGTGTGTAGTAGAGTATATTGAGGGTCACATAAGAACAGTTCCTAAACAGAAATATTGGCGTCTTGTCAGTGTTGCCAACTGTTACCAGATATCACACGATCCTACATACTAAATGACTTATTTACTTACCGTACTTTATGTTGGAACGTTATTTTAAATAATTCAGTAATTTGTAACATATTTTCGTAGGCAAACTATACGGGAAAGGGATCAACATGTCAAGTATTTTGTTTGGCAGTACGAAATTCATTGGTTTGACTAAACAATTGACTCACGAGACATAACCTAAAAATGTATTTTGTTTGTCCACATGAAATTATTAGTACTAACTCCGAAAACTTAGCTGACTATAGTCTTGAATTATAACCACAACGCAACACATAAAATAACTATTATGTATTAATATTAATACTGATATTAATTAATTATTAGTATGTTGAAATTTCACTAGCTTTCAGTAACCGGCTCAGAAATCTAGTACAATTTTAATTTCATGGAACTCCAGTACCGACAAATATTGTCCCAGCTGCCAACATACCAGTTACAAAATCACTACCATTTGTATTTGTCAGTATCGAAATTCGAAACGAAGTTGGCAAAAGAAAATTCAACCTGCAAACTAGAAAATGGGTTGGGGACAACTCGCCACAGAAAATTGGCCACAGAGGCAACTCTCCACATAATTGAAATTCGTATCAAAGGCAACTCGCCACATAATTTAAATTCGTATCAAAGACAATTAGCCACACAATAAAAGTCAAGGCAATACTCAAATTCGCAACAATTTATAATATATTTCTATGATAACACAAGATAAATCCAGAAGCTGTAAACTAATTCGGAACTATGGCGGAAGAAATTCGCTTCACAAAACCAGAAAGAGGCACATGTACACGAGACTTAGAGAAAATAAGAATGGAGTTGTCTGGCGCTGTGACATGCGTGGCGGGTGTAATGCAACAGTCACGTTATCAGAAGATGGAAGCAGTGTCGTCAAAGAACCGTCTGAACACAAGAATCATTATGCAGACTGGGGAAGGATTAAGGCAAAGGAATGTGTAGAGAACATGAAGGCAAGGGCGGGGACTTCCCGAGAACCAACGTCTGTCGTTATTCAAAATGAATTACAGCGTATTGCAAGCGAAGCCAATGTGAATCTGCCGAAGAAACCATCTATTAAAAAAACTGTGCGCCGTGCCTGGAAGCTGCACCTACCACCTGAACCAAGGAATATTGACGAACTGAACGTCATAGATTTATCTTTGTATCTCAGTGTGGCAAATTGTCTATCTGTGGCAAATTGTCTATCTGTGGCAAATTGTCTATTTGTGGCGAATTGTCCCTGTTACCAATTTTCTGTGGCCAATTGACCGGAACCTCTAGAAAATCACCACAATCTACTAGCATATGTAGTAATGGGAGAAAAATGGTTAGGTTTCACCCTTAAGGTATGAAGTAAGCTGACTCGGACTACTTTTAGAGTTTACAGCGATTGTAAAGTTTTATTTGTGGTTTGTAATTCGTTAGTATTGTGAAACGGGCCCCGGGTGCACCGATCATCCGATCTGCATTCGCCAGGCCTCAATGAAATATCTCTAACCTGCAATGCTTGTTCCACTGTTTCACCTCCTCTGGCGGCGAGTATCGACGCGGAACTTGTCCTCTGCATATGGGAAAGCGTTATCGCGCACCTTGCTCGTAACCTTTGGCTTTGAAATAACTCATCCCGTCATTATTTGTCCTTTAGGATATGCAAAACGAATTAAAATAATTGCGAATCGAATCGCTTTAACGTGGGGTAGATAATGATACAGATTGATGTCTGCCGAGGTGCGGGAGGTCGAAATGACATCCCCATGTGGCTCGGTACACGTTGTAGTCTGTTCACTTCCCGTTCCTCGGCAAACATCAAGGCCGCTCGTCCATATCTCACGCCTCTGTGTGGGAACCGATTCTTTGAGCCGAGGGGAGAGGAATCGCACGGCTTCGGAATTTGCATACGTCCAGCTGAATTTTGATCAGATATCCGACGGGAAGAGATCTCTGCAGAAGCTTCGACAGGTGCAAGCATAGGTAAATCGTGCTTCAACAAACTTTACAGTAATAAGTAGTAATAACATACTATTCCAGTAAAAATGCAGGCCTATATTATTATTATTATTATTATTATTATTATTATTATTATTATTATTATTATTATTATTATGTTCAGGCACTTGACATTTTAATTGTGATAATATTTATTATTATTATTATTATTATTATTATTATTATTATTATTATGTTTAGGCACTTGACATTTTCATTGTGATAATAATATTTATTATTATTATTATTATTATTATTATTATTATTATTATTATTATTATTATTATTTTCAGGCACTTGACATTTTCATTGTGACACGCATTTAAACTGGAATTACCAAGTAACCCATATTATCAAAAAAGTGCTTTCCATAGGCCTACTACATTCCTTAAACAGCATTCGAAAATTCCTCCCGCTATCACTCAAGAAAATACTAGTGGAAACACTAGTAATGCCCCACTTCGATTATTGTGATTCTCTACTGACCGACCTCAATGTCAACCAGTCGCAAAGATTACAACGTGTTCATAATTCTTGTGTTCGCTTCGTCTGCGATGTCCGTCGCGCTGACCACATTACCCCATCCTTCCAAACTCTAAACTGGCTACGGCTTAACGAACGTAGCAATTTTCATTCTCTTGTTCTCCTTTTCCAAGTCCTTCACACCTCTACACCTACCTACCTTGCCTCCCGTTTCAGTTACCTGTCATCATATCATAATCTCTTCACACGCACGCAAAATAGCCTCATACTAGCCATACCAACACATAAGACATCATCGTATTCATCATCATACACAATCTCGCTCTCGCGCTTGTGGAATACCCTACCCAGTAACATCAGAGACTGTCGGAATTTAGTAGCGTTCAAAAGCAAGCTTATTAAGCATTTTCTTACTGCGTAGAGTAGGTTTAATTTTTACTTAGTTAATAGAAAAAAATTCTCTCTTCTTAATTTTTTACAATGAATTGTCTAGCTTTTATTAGTCTGTTAATCTTTTAGTGCTTTGATTTTTACTGTATTTGTAAATTTAATATTAATTGTAATTATAATTGTAATTGTATTCTTAATATTGTAGTTGTAATCCCCTGGCAGAGGGGAAGAGAAGGCCTGATGGCCTTATCTCTACCATGTTAAATAAATTAATAAATAAATAAATAAAATAAAAATATTTATTATTATTATGTTCAGACACTTGACATTTTCATTGTGATAATAATGTTTATTATTATTATTATTATTATTATTATTATTATTATTATTATTATTATTATTATTTTCAGGCACTTGACATTTTCATTGTGATAATATTTATTATTATTATTATTATTATTATTATTATTATTATTATTATTATTATTTAGTTTGTCAAAATGGATAAGAGAGAAATTTATATTTGCGAATAAAATTGAAAAGATTTAATTACTTATGTCGAGTAAATGTGTTGTCAATTGCTTTGTACAGATTTTGTTTTTCAATTTTTAACTAAGTGACAGTAAAGCCTCGTGAGTCACCCTGTGCATCTGTCATACTATTGCACCAACGAGCTTCGTTCTCCCACAAGGATATACGGGTATCATCCGTGTTGTGTAAGACCACATAAACTAGTCATTGGAGCTGAAGAACTTCTCATTGCACGGACTAGCATCCGCGTCTTTCCAGTTTTTAGACAGTCGTTTTGCCGACTTACTCTCTAGGCGTTGAGACTGATAATAAACAACGTAAATGAGAATAGCTTCTAGGAAAATAAGGAGAAATGTTATCTGAGAGTATAAAACCGAGTGTTGGTATCGTGGTTCGTTCACCGGACCTCCCGATGATGCAGAGACCACCGGACTCGCGGCTTCAGCTGGCAGAAAACACGCTGCAACGATTAAGCGGAGAGAAAGACTTACACCTACAAGCACGCAGAGTGGCAAAAAGTCTGGGCCGCGAGTGTGGGATTACCATTATTATGAAGTCCATGCTTATTAGCGCCGCTACTGCAGAAGTGAGGGCAAGCGCTGCTGTAAATCTTCAGTCATGCACTTTTCAAGCATTCGCACAGTATGCATGGCCAAGGTGGAGGCGAAGTATTTATCCCACGGGTCCGGGCACAGAAAAGAATGTAGGGGAGAAGTGGGTACAGTAAGACAGGGAGAACAGTGAGACATATTTTATTAGATGGTAAATTTTGATGTTGAGATGTTGGTAACAGTGAAGTTGTATGTTGCACGAGTAAAGTAACAGTATTTTCATACTCGATTTGATTCTAGTTATAAAAGTGAGTGATGAAAAAATAATTCGTGATTTTTCACTCTAAAAGTAAAATTTCGACTTTGTTTAATGAAGGTTATATTGGATATACAAATGAGATATAAATATGAATGTTTTGTTGTATTGTATTGTATTGTATTGTATTTATTAACATTCTATGGTATTCATACATTGCTTTACAGCTAGAATATGGAACAAGTCAAAAAACTTAATACTATTATAAAGTCTTAGGTAATTTATAGTCACAGTCTAGATGAAATATATATACAGACGAGATTTACAATATAGTCTACTAGTAGAACACATAGTTTTAGTATCAATTTCTTGAAGTGTTATTGAATGTCATGAATTCACCTACAGAATAGAAGGCGTGAGAAATTAGGTACTTCTTTAATTTGGCCCTAAATAATCTTACGTTTTGAGTTTCATTTTGTATATCGATAGGGAGGCTATTAAAAATTTTTACTGCCATATAACGAACTCCTTTTTGATAGCACGATAGACTTGCCGATGGAGTATGAAAGTCATTTTTTGACGTGTATTTATGCTATGAACTGTTGAATTAGTTACAAAGTTTTCGCGATTACATACGAGGAAGACTATTAATGAAAAAATATGCTGACAAGCCATGGGCATTATTTGTAGTTTTTTCAAAATAGTCCTACACGATTCCCTAGATTTGGCACCTACTATTATTCTAATTACTCTTTTTTGTAATAGAAATATACTGTTACTATCTCTGGAATTTCCCCAGAATATTATTCCAAAACTAATTACCGAGTGGAAGTATGCAAAGTATATTGTTTTTAAGGTAGGCCTATTGATATTTACTATCTTTTGCATAGATCTAATAGCAAAACAAGCTGAATTTAGTTTGGGGGTAATTTCTTTAATATGATTTTTCCAATTTAACACATTATCGATTTTTAAGGCAAGAAATTTGGTTGTTGTTGTTTCTAATAGGGATCTGTTGTTAATTATTGCGCTAGAAATTTGCGAGGTTGAATTTGCACAGGATTTAAATTGAATTATGTTAGTTTTGTTACAATTTAATACCAATTTATTGACTGAGAACCAGTCACATATTTTGAAGAGAATTTCCTCTGTTGAAGATTGGAATGTGTTGGAGTTATTGGCTGTAATTACTATACTTGTGTCATCTGCAAATAATATGGGATGACCTACCTAATACTATGGTATTTGGGATTATGTTTGGCAAAGTCTCGTATTTCTTGTTTTAATTTTGATGGCGTCATTTTTAAATGAACTATGCATAAAGAGAACAGTGAGACATGCCATTGGAGGGTACACTGAGACGTCTCACTGTTCCCATGTACCAATGATTTGCAAAAACAAACTGTAATTATATTACATTTATCAGTAACTAACATTAAAAATGAACATACTAGTAACCGATTTAGGAACTGTAGCTTAAAATAATGGATACATTACGTTTTAATGGTTCCATAAATAAAAAATTATTCACAAAATTTAAGAAAATGTTAAAAAATAATAAAGAATTACATTAAATTCTTATAATTTTAAGCTTTGATGTGACCAAAAATGCATTTCATTTTTTCGCAAAAGTTTGAAATGTCATGGAAAATTCACTTTTCCAAATGTTCCAGATATTTCAATGGTTTCGAAGTCAGACATCAAAATGATTCTAACTAAATAAGTCTACAGAACATGGCAAGATAAAGAGACAGCAAGCTTTCCTTTCTTTTGAAATAAATGTAAATCATTTCAATGTCCGTTAATAGACACTGTGGTGTCTCACTGAACATTTTTGTTTACTCCATGTTTTAATGTCTATTTCTATTGCACTTGATTTAAAAAATACTTGAATTATCACATGCATA
The DNA here is from genome assembly GCF_040183065.1 of Periplaneta americana. Lineage (NCBI taxonomy): Eukaryota > Metazoa > Arthropoda > Insecta > Blattodea > Blattidae > Periplaneta > Periplaneta americana. Next base: position 43,962,028 of record NC_091122.1, on the reverse strand, counting down.
CATATGTCTTAATATTTTGTGTCTCACTTACCCACTACTCCCCTATTACACAAGAGAAATTTTGGACTGGACTTTCTCCCAAGCTGGTGACTAATGAAATGTAAGTTTCCGGGAAATTTTGTACCCGAAAACTCATACCATGGACATTTCGTCACACTAATATTTGGAACCAGCGTACTTCTGTTCATGGCAAACACATAACAATTGACTTTTGATCATATGTCCAATGCATACCATTAGGCTATTGATCACATGCTTAATATGTACCAGACTACTAAAGTAAAAATATAGGCTAGATATTGTTGATTTATTTCAATATCTACCTACAGTAATTTTGCTGTCTTGAAAACGAGAGATTAGCCGGATTAACTTCAAAAAGTTCCGGCAGAGTTGTGGCCAAGAGCCCTTAAATATTGAGGGAAAGTGAGACAAAATACGCTCAACCCGTATCAACATCATCATACTTCTTCTTTACAGATGATTGCTCACTTTGTAATTTTTCCACATCTCGCAATATTTCGGTGACCTCCTTTGTAAGTGTTCAAAAAGACAAAATAGAAAAGGGTGATCTTTTCTAACTAGCTTATTAATCTTATGATGTCATGCTTCGCATGTGAAGTTACTTAGGAAACGTACAATAGTCATCCTGTGGCGTTACTTGGGGAGTGAAACGTACAAATGTGTCCCAGTGACATTTTTCTTGTGTGTGACGAAATGTCCCAGTGACATTGTTCTTTTGTGTGACGAAATGTCTCAGTGACATTTTTCTTTTATGTGACGAAATGTCCCAGTGACATTTTTCTTGTGTGTGACGAAATGTCCCAGTAACATTTTTCTTGTGTGTGACGAAATGTCCCAGTGACAATTTTCTTTTGTGTGACGAAATGTCCCAGTGACATTTTTCTTTTGTGTGACGAAATGTCGCAGTGACATTTTTCTTTTATGTGACGAAATGTCCCAGTGACATTTCTTTTGTGTGACGAAATGTCCCAGTGACATTTTTCTTGTGTGTGACGAAATGTCCCAGTGACATTTTTCTTTTGTGTGACGAAATATCCCAGTGACATTTTTCTTTTGTGTGACGAAATGTCGCAGTGACATTTTTCTTGTGTGTGACGAAATGTCCCAGTGACATTTTTCTTTTGTGTGACGAAATATCCCAGTGACATTTTTCTTTTGTGTGACGAAATATCCCAGTGACATTTTTCTTTTGTGTGACGAAATGTCGCAGTGACATTTTTCTTGTGTGTGACGAAATGTCCCAGTGACATTTTTCTTTTGTGTGCCGAAATGTCCCAGTGACATTTTTCTTGTGTGTGACGAAATGTCCCAGTGACATTTTTCTTTTGTGTGACGAAATGTCTCAGTGACATTTTTCTTGTGTGTGACGAAATGTCCCAGTGACATTTTTCTTTTATGTGACGAAATATCCCAGTGACATTTTTCTTTTGTGTGACGAAATGTCGCAGTGACATTTTTCTTGTGTGTGACGAAATGTCCCAGTGACATTTTTCTTTTGTGTGCCGAAATGTCCCAGTGACATTTTTCTTGTGTGTGACGAAATGTCCCAGTGACATTTTTCTTGTGTGTGACGAAATGCCCCAGTGACATTTTTCTTGTGTGACGAAATTTTATTACATTCCATTTCTTGTATCCTTCCTTACGTTTTTTCCTGTTAACTATCTGTACAAATTGAGTTTCTTTTATTATATTCCAATCTTTAGATCTGTATTTTACTTTCTTTTTTCTATTATGGTATTATTTTCATATTGTTTAGTGTCGATTTTGTAATGCTATTATTTTTTTTTGTAATATGTTAGTATCCTGTTCTTTAACTTTTTTTGTTAAATTTTCACTCCTTGTATACTTTGTGACCTGGTAGAGTGTAAGAGAAGGCGCTATGGTCTTAACTCTGCCAGTATAAATAATAATAATAATAATAATAATAATAATAATAATAATAATAATAATAATGGGTTCGAATAATGCCTGGTTGATTTTTCTCATATTTAAGGATGCCTAATATTTGTTTATAGCGATAAAATATTCCGTAATGATGATGATAATAATAATAATAATAATAATAATAATAATAATAATAATAATGGGTTCGAATAACGCCTGGTTGATTTTTCTCATATTTAAGGATGCCTAATATTTGTTTATAGCGATAAAATATTCCGTAATGATGATGATGATGATAATAATAATAATAATAATAATAATAATAATAGCCACCGGGTGTTAGCTCGGGCGCGGATTCGATTCCCACTTAAGCTGATTACCTGGTTGGATTTTCCCCGAGGTTCCTCCATCCGTAAGGCGAATGCCAGGTAATCTATGGTGAATCGTCGGCTTCATCTCGCCAAATACCATCTCGCTATCACCAAATACATCGACGCTAAATAACCGAGTATTCGACAGATCGTCGTTAAATAACCAACTATAATAATAATAATAATAATAATAATAATAATAATAATAATAATAATAATAATAATAATAATAATATTCATGTATGAGGCCTCGCCAATCTCATTGAAAAACAATAATAATAATAATAATAATAATAATAATAATAATAATAATAATAATAATAATAATAATAATAATAATAATACAATAGTAAGGTACCGGTATTATATTAGAATGAGTTGTGGAGAAAACATTTGCAGTTCAACAAAACTGGAACGAAGATATTTTACCTATAGCAAATATCCAAGAATGTGACCGAAATCGAAGTAAAATATCATTGAAAAAAGATCGTGGACCTTCGCTTCATTATCATCTTTGAAACCTTATAGCACCTCAGGATTTTCGCGACATTCTTTAAAAGTATTCGTGATAAAGTGGCTGAGGTGCTCTCAGAATTAAGACAAGTGTCACCTGGACGAGTGGTTTCCTTCTCTTGTTTTTTGTTACAGTGCCTTATTTTTTGCACTAAATTATATTTCACGCTCTGTGATATTCCTCTGATAAAAATGAAACCGAAATCAGTTCCGCTAGTTGTGCAGTTGTTAGTAATAAAGCTTCCTGAACGCGGTGTTAAAACAACGTTCCTGAGCAAGCAAGCGTCTTGGTTCGTAAGTACAGAAACTGTCAACAGTAGGATTATTATTATTATTATTATTATTATTATTATTATTATTATTATTATTACTATTATTATTATTATTATATTGTCATTAATGTATATGGACAACTGAAATTATGTCAGCTTATTATGCTACACAATAGGCCTACACTTCAAAACATTGATATTGCAGTACAAAAAAAAGGCGTTGAAAGAATGTACATGAAAATAGTAACTTTTTGCACGATCGTGTTTTTGCTAACTATACAGCTATTGTCATATTTTTAAAGTTAAATTCCCACACAGAAACTTGTTGCTAGATAAATCTTTCTTCATAACATAAATCTATTCTGCATTTATTGTTACTTATTATTACAGTGCAGTTTTGCGAAGACTTTGGAATAATATTGCTCTAAATTTTAAATACAAAATACACTGTATTTGCAGTTTTAAAAATATCGCGCAAACAATGTTGTACCATACACGTTTGTGAAGTGCATTACAAAATCTCTGCTCGTTTTTCGAACTTTTCCCCGATTTTGTAAAAAGCACTTCCCAACCTTGTATCGTAATATACTATTACGATACAAGTGTGGTAAGTGCATTATAACAGAATCGGGGAAACTGTTTGAAAAAACGAGGCGAAGTCTTAGATTATATTACGCGCTTGACGCATGTGTAGGTATATAAGTTTTTGAAGGATCGTCATTTAAATAAATTTGTTTCTAATTCTCCTATTGTATAAATTTGTATCATTAATAAAAATTTCTCCTATAAGAAAGTTTTGAACGTCGTTACCAAGGCAGTACGTAGGTTATTTTGTTTCAGTGTAAACAGTCGTAGTTTCTGATAATGAAATTTGTATTAATTTGATCAATAGGCCTATGTAAGTTTAAAAAAGAAATTTTGTAATCATTTAATAATTATGACAGAAGAATTAGTTGAGAATTTAGTGAATGAATAGATTGAAGAAGTGTGGAGGATGGATTGCGTTAAGCCTAAAAGGAGAAGCCTAAAAATGTGTACGAGCTATTTGTTAAATGATTGAATAGTAAATAAATAATATCCTCATCTTAAAAATTATGGATAATATTGCGCCTACAAATTTAACAATTGGACGAATTGTAATATCACATCTTTTGTTGTTTAATCAACAGTCCGAAGACAGGTCTGAACCTCACAAGTGATACCAACATGGCACCACTTATGAGGCAACTAGGCCAGAAGATAATGGGTAGGGTGGCCAGTTCCTTTCCTCCTCCATTGCACACATCGCCGCTTAGGTACATATTACACTAGTCAGACTTCAGATGCATACAAACAATTGTTCTTCCTCTAACACATATCGTCAATAGAGATGTAGGCTACTGCCTGATAATAGATGTAGCCTACATATCAGTCAGAATCTAAATCAGAAGTAATATCACATTTAATTTTTGTAAATAGTGGCTGCATTTGTTTCTGTTTTCTATATAAAACCTGACGGATGCTACAATTAAATTAAATGGAAAAGTTTAATGATCTACTTTGCTATGAATGTTTTTGTAGATTAAAATACTCGTAATTAATCTATAAAACTACTTACAACAGAATAATAGACTAAAAATTTAACTGAAGAGTCGTTGGTTTATGAAGGCACAGGTTTTTTTTACTTGCCCACATCGTTGTCGTAACTTCTAGGCCAGCGTTTTTCAAACTTTTTTGAATTGGGGACCGCTTTCTAAAGTCAGAACAGTTCCGCGGACCACCTTACTCTTGTTCCCTTCGAAAGCAAATTTATAATTTCCGTAGCATATTTTAATACCAATAGGCCTATATTTATATTTTAAAATTGAATTAAGATTCGGTACTTTGGTCCTCTGTTATGAATTCGGGTGGTCCCTGGCTGGGTTACAGGCGCGGCGCCAGATGTGCAGGGAAAAGATGTCGAGAAACACCACGTGAATAGTGCTTTAACACCCTCTTTTGTTGCTGAGAGTAGAGTGGGAAGTCGATAGACGGGTAAGGTAATAAATTTCATAAAATGTCAGTACTGGGAGAAAAAGTTAAATTCGATTACCATGTGTCATTTCCAAACTCTGAGATTTTAAGCTACAGTGTGATACGCAATTCGTTTGAATTTTATTTTTTCTTCTGTCTTTTTTGACGAAACATTGAAGGAGCAGTCCCTACAATCTCACGCTAAAGGTTTTCCATGTTTATCAACACCAGTTTTGAGAAATCATTAACACAAGTGAAATTACCGACATTAAATAACAAATATGTATCCATAATGCACTTAGAGATTCGTGATGCTTAGAATCTATTTCAACTCAAAGGCTAAAATAACTCACAATGTGAACATCAGCGATAACTGAAGTGGCACGACAGCTAAAAAAAGTATGACAACAGCGTTTATTTTTTCCGGAAAATCCTCATTGTTGATAAGGGTTTAACATTCTGCTTCAATAAGGTGGAAGCAAGTTGTTGGTGAGAAAAATTCCTCTTTGTAACAGCCTGTCCAACATAAACTGAAAGAAGTTTAGCACTGAACACAGCAAGGAAAGCAAAGCTAATTTTCTACACATAAAAATTATCAGTATACGCAGAAACTATTATAAATTGGCCGGCTTCCAAAATAATGGACGCTGTAGGTCCTAAGATATGTTTTCTACCCATATTTACTTTTGATCTTCACAATTATTTGAAAATACTGAAATCATATGTTTTCAGACTGAGTAGCTTTAGGTATCCTACAAGGAAAACTCAGATCGGACTCCTCGCGGCTCGCATGCTGTACCCCTCTTACCCCCCTCCAGTATGCGTGAGAGCATGCAGGGAATGGTAGCATACGTCATCTGTGCGAGACAGTCATCCCCGTTGGTTTCTGCGCACTGAGTTTTCCTTTTCGGATGCCTATAGTCTGTTGATATATTTTAATAATGGTTTGCCAAACCAGACTCTAAATGTAAATGGATTTCCTTTTCAGAACACTTTTTCAGTTAGAAGGGTTATTTACTAATTTACTATGGGGCCAAGAATTATTCTGTGCCTCTTTTCCATCAATTCAGAATTTATTTCCTACCTACTCCTTTCCATTTCTCTTCGTCCGCGAACGGGAAGGTATGCAAACTGTACTGAGTACAAAAAAAAGTTGGAAAACACCGATTGAATAAAATTTAATGGAATACTTGTATGCGCGCATATCTGCGCATTAAACAAATGCCATGATAAAGTAAACACACTGTAGCTTCTCTCATGTGAGAAGCGGAGGAGTAATTAAGAACTCCTTAAGTTGCACAGTCTTCCTCAGAGCTAATGCAATTATTGTCTCGCAGTTTTTGTCTAAAGTAAATAATATCCCATAACGCCACGATATTGCTCCGAAACTTTCATTTACGACTGGGAACAATGCATCGTGGGGCGGAGTTAATGACCAGGCTGGAGTTGCATGATGCATGGACAGTTCTTGCCCGCGTATGAGCGAGCTTGGAGCATTCGCAGCGCCGCGGCATCCGTCACGGGGGTGCCGCGCTCAGAGCCAGACGAGGCTAAGTCCTCCTGCAGGGTTTTCCCCACAATTTTACTGTCCTTGTAAAGATTACCATTTTCCCTTCTTTATTCTACATCCTCTTCGTCTTTTCACTTTTCGTCGTAGGCCTGTATTAGTTTTTATATCTATTCTTGAGATCTGTGGTACGTCTTTTCTGTTTTCTTCGTGTTGTGTCTCTTTCCGCTTAACGTTATATAATTTTCTTCTTTTCATTATGTTATCCCCTCCTTAATAAGGCAAGTCCACTAGCATTGATTATTCCCACTGCTGTCTATTGAAGATCGATCTGTTTACCTATATCAATTCATCTATGCATCCATTCACATATCCATCTATCCATCCATCCATCCATCCACCCACCCATTAAATCATCCATCCATCCATGTATCCATCCTCACATTCATCCATCCACCCATCAATCCATTCATTCATTTATCCATACATCCACTCGCCATCCTTCTATGGAGGTATCCACCTACCCAATCATCCACACACCAATCCATTCGTCTATTCATTTATCTAGTTATCTATCTATCTGTCTGTCTGTCTGTCTGTCTGTCTGTCTATCTATCTATCTATCTATCTATCTATCTATCTATCTATCTATCTATCTATCTATCTATCTATCTATCTATCTATCTATCTATCTATCTATCTATCCACCTATCCACCTATCCACCTATCCACCTATCCACCTATCCACCTATCCACCTATCCACCTATCTACCTATCTATCTATCTATCTATCTATCTATCTATCTATCTATCTATCTATCTATCTATCTATCTATCTATCTATCTATCTATCTATCTATCTATCTATCTATCTACCTACCTACCTACCTAACTACCTATCTATCTATCTATCTATCTATCTATCTATCTATCTATCTATCTATCTATCTATCTATCTATCTATCTATCTATCTATCTATCTATCTATCTATCTATCTATCTATCTATCTATCTATCTATCCATCCATCAACCCATCAACCCACCTACCTACCCATCCATCCATTATTTCATCCCCTCCTCATTAAGATAAGTCCACTTGCATTGATTATTCCCACTACTCTCTATACATTCACCCACTCAACCATCCACCCATCGATCCAGCCATCATCTACATACCCATCCAATTTCTTTCTTTCCTCACGTTTATTTGCTTCCTTCATTGTTCATTTACGTGATTTTCTTCTCCGCTTACTATTCTTCCCTTTATTTCTTTCATTCACTTCTATCCTCTTCTTTGCTCTATCTTTCGTTAAATTTGTAATATTTTTTGCATTCATTAATTTCATCTTCACTTTCTCCTTTCTTAATTCCGTTCCTTTTGTCTTCTTTTTTTCTTTCCCTCCATTTCTCCTTAGTTTATATTTATCTTATTTACCTTCTATTTATTTTATTTCATTTGTTTTCCATTTTATCTCTCTTTTTACCTTTCGTATCTACTTCAGACTACTTCCCTTCGCCCTCTTCCTTTCCCTTTCCTTCGTCTCCCATTTACTTTTATAACTTAACCGTTCAACCTTTCGCTTTTTTTCCCCTCCCTTCCCTTTTGATTCCTTCTTTCCCTGCCTCGCTGAATCCCTGGAATATATCTGAGCGAACTGCAAGGAGCTCCATTCAGAATTGACTTTATCAAATTCCGGACTTGCCCAATTCCAAGTCAGCACGCTGGTTGGTATCGCTATCAGCGTTAATAGCCGCCGAGACCCATCTGCTCGGCTACGCAGCGTTGCGATCTTCGGGACGAGTGTGTGGATGGAAGAGATCGATTTCTTATGGCGATAGAATATTCATAAGTGGCTTCCGAGAGTCAGCCAGATGCGGCTCCATTGTTATCTTTGTGCTTGACTCAAGTGGGTCCCGCTCGGTTTCTCTGTGTTGTCTGAATGGCTTCTCCTCGTGAAATCTTTCTCTCATGCAGAATGCATGGCGGCGGACGCTATACACACTCTCTCAGTAAGTGGCAAAACAAATATTTGTTCAAGCCGGGACTCGCTGTACCCACATGGTTCAAACCAGCGGCTGCTTCTGACGTCTGCGTTCATCTAGATTTCAAATCTCGGTTAAACGATTTGCAAGGGCTGCCCAAACGGGGGACATCTACATAAGTCAACTATGTAATATACACTTTGCATCATCATCATCATCATCATCATCAAGTTTTGCAATGTTTAGGAATAAATTTTGACTGTAAAATACAGGGACATCATTTTACTTTTACTTCAATTTTTATTGTACCTGAGTTTTTCAATGTACTTCACTCCCACCCCTTCTACTAATGACGTTCAACCGTCCTCCACACAGATCCAAGACCGCATATACAGTCATAGTAGCCTTACGGTCATAGTAAACAGTACGTTCCAAAAATATGTTCGCGTTTTCCAGCGACGAAAGAGCTTTCATATTGAATCATTTTCGCACAGGTACTGTCGTCCATTTGCCTACGTCGTATCCCGGTTTCCCCCACCTGCTTTTATTCGCCTCTCTATGAATGCTAGTGGCTGGGCTGTCTTTGCTCTTTTGTGAGAACATTAATTTCTGTTAGGAATTGGACGTCTGCGTAATATTATACAACTGTTTAAAATAACTTAAATAAAAGGGCCTCGTTAAGTAATTAACTGTCACGTGATTTCCTCCCTTTCTACGACCCTACGACATAACCACTTGGCGGACAGTAGATAGTATGTCTGAGTTATTTTACATTTTCGGATCGGGCGGAAGTGAAGATTGAATTTACAGTACGTAAGGTACTCTTTTATAGAGTAGGTACAGAATTATTTCAACATGAGTTACAAGTTACGAAGGACGAAACTGGTAATTGGGATTAGGTACAATAGTCTATAGTGCGACAATATGCACATTAGAACTGAATCCTGTATCGAAATTATCGGCCACCATTTTCAAAAATGTGTTTAAATATCAATATTATGATTATTTTTCAATTTAACATCATTCTCTATAGTGTACGCTAATGTGCTGTAGACAGTATAATATACACTGCATAATGAACACGTCCACATGGACAGCTCAGTTTATGAGTAAAAACACTCATTGTTAATATTATAGTGTATTTTGATTAAACAAAAACCAATGAAAATTATTAAACTCAAAAGCGCGATATTTCCTAGTTTACGTAAATGGATGATCTACTTTTCTTCCCTCCTATACCTAGTAAAGTGATTTGTTTGTATATTACGCCAGTATCATCGAACTCCAGTCGTGGAAGGGGGTAGCAAACGGGGTTGATCCAAAGGTATAGCCAGGTTAATATTAAAAATGTTAGTAAAAATAAAATGATGTCCCTGTACAAACAAACATACATACAGTTACATTTTACTCGGATTGCTAAAACCCATTCGCTTTATTTCATATTGTTTTGAAAATACTTCATCTTCCACAACCGACCATTCTATTTCAAGTCAGAAATATTTCTCATCTGTTTTCATATCGGTGCTGAATTTGTGTGTTCTTTACAAATGTCGTTATTGCGCGTGCCCCATATCGCATATCCCATGGCATGCGGTCGGCATCGAGCCCCAACCAAAGACAATAATTGACAGTATGTTGACAGTGGACAAACATCTATCCATGCCTTAAGCGAGATTCGAAACCACGGTCATTGCCTCCACACAATAGTAGAGCTACGCCTTAGCTAATAACGTTCACAGTGACAAGAAGGAAGGTGGGAGGGGGAAGAAAACGGTGTGTCATACTGAAGATGACACGTACGAGTAGGCTACTTTCTCATGAATACGTTTCACGCGTAGCTATGTAATTAATATTACCGTTTATACACACACGATAAATTACATCGGAATATATATGTGTTAAATTTTCCTGTGTTAAATTTTAACGTACCTTGTTAACATGTTTCGACCTATTTTCGGTCATCTTCGGAACTGGTCGTTGTTGGTCTCGGCGCCTCTTGTTTCCTGTGTGGGTGTGTTCGTAGTGTAGAGTCAAAGAGTGTATGTGTTTTGAAATTGAGTTGTGTGTTGAGAATATCGTTGGGGTGTGTTTTCGTGTGTCTGTATATTTAATATTGTTCTAATGTGTTGAGTTTCTGGCTTTTTGGTTGAATGTGCAGTATTTCCATGTCTGTGTTGATGTCTCTGTAGGTGTGGTTGGCATTTGTTATGTGTTCTGCATATGTGGAGGTGTTTTGTAATTTTGTTATGGCTGTGATGTGGTCATCAGATCATTTCAAACACGTTACAAAGAACACATATTTCATCCAACTTCTCTTCTACTAGCATTCGATATCACAGTTTCCGTTCTCTTGTTTAAAGTGAATCCGCAACTTCGTTGTTTTATTTACAATTCTGTAAAAATATTATAATCTTGTTACAATATTTTTAGACGCATTTTAACTCTCTACATCAGCGGTCATCAGCATAATGCATCCGTGGCTGCTGGAAGGTATGCTTTCTCCCTCTCCCTTCTGCACGACAGTGCATATTTCGATACACTCCTTACGCGTTACCCACTTCAGCGAGTACTGAAGACCACTACTTTAAATGATCGCAATCAACAACTGACTGTCAGAACCTCAGAAACTTGTTTGTCGCTACATCGTCACCAATATCGTTATTTACCACAATTTGTAGCTCACGTAACTTAAGAATATGTCGAGTTGCCTTTAAAAGTGCGATACAGATGTGCTTTATTACCGACACGTATTAAAAAAAATGTTACCGAAGAATATGTTGCATTTTTCGCGGGCGAGGTAACTGTCGTTACCGGTACGCGGTCAAATTGAAGGCAGTTGCGTATTAAAAAAAATGACCTGTACTTTACACAATATTCGGGCTATTCCATATGAAATCGATCAGTAAAAAACCTTGCATTTTTACACACTATTTTTTTCCCCTATTTTTACAAGGTGCTGAAGAGATTGCATTTCCAAAAATATACTATCGAAAGTCAAACGGTTTTCGTATTGTTGAGCGACAAATTTAGCGTATTTTATAAAAACAAGCCTCTTTCAGCGCTCAGAACTCTGGAACCATTTACTGCAGAACATTGAACGGGAGGTCATTTTGAAGCTGACATTTGGTAGGTTATGTTAAGAAGTAATCCTTGTTTTTATTGTACACAGAGAGACAGATAATCTGATTTTAGTCACTTTTAGGCTTTTTGCCAATTTGTAAAAATGTAAAAAAAAATATTGAGAAAAAACCTTGCATTATTAAGAGGGATTCGGCATTGTTTGCTTAGTGGCTCGGCAATAAGTTTCGAGGGTATTAAATAGATTATTTTCACACGCCTGGACTTGAACGGCACAGTACCGCACGCACTGGCCGAGAGCTGAAGATAAGCGAGCGTTGGGCGTCATTTTACTCCTGTGTTTATGAAAACTTGTGATAAAGCTAGCCCAGCTATGCGCTACTAGACGAAACATCACATGTTTGTCTCCTGGCCTTGCTTGTCTCGGCTAGCTCCCGTCTCACAGTCGGCTGGTTACTTCACGCGCGTACTATTTATTTTCTTTATTTCGTAGTTTCAATACTTTCTTATCAATATACCATCAGTAAAAAATATGTGTTTATTTGTACTTTCAATGCGGAATCTAACTATATATTTTTAAAAAATTGTTTCGGTGGCAAAGCCGTCTTAATGAGGGAAAATCTAAATTTCTCCATTTCTATAAAAATTAAGAAAATCTGTTTATATGTCAATATAAACTTTAATTTCTCAGCATCAAAATAAACCATGATTTTGATCATTGGGTGAAAGGGTTTCGGAGCTACAACAGTTTAAAGTTGCAAATTTTATGAAAATACGATAAATTTAAATATTATTAATTTAAACACTATGAAGTTCTGATGCCTCAAACTTTGCACAAAGCATTGTATCACAGTTCTCTACGTACAAAAAAAGTTTCATTGTTTTTAGAAATTGTAAGGTCAATTTTCTCTATATTTCGGTCGATTTGAGATGGAATAGATCATTCACAGTAGACTTTCACTTCGGCGTTTACATGTAAAGGCAAGTAGAATTTGTAGAGGTGAAAGAGAGTTTTGGGCCATTTTATCCTGTCATATACCACATGTTTTATATCATCCATAAAGGAAAAGATCGGCCATAGTCGCAACGATTATGCATCCATATTCTTGCGGACATGAAAATAAGTCTGCTGTATTGTTTAAAGCAGTGACTAGAAGAGCGGCGCGCTTTTCTGCAGCGTTGGGTGGTGACCGCTGCACTTGAACGTTGTGTACGAGTGTTTGAAAGTGCTGGAAAAGGTATAAATTGATTAAAGCACGGGGTTCCGTTGACAGGTCCGGTTGCTTGCATTGCTGCATGTAATGGCGCATTGCACAGTTGAACGTATGACAGTAGCCCCGCCGATCAGCCTTAGCACAATAATGGCTTAAGTCACACTCAACGCAAATGACTGTCTGTGACTTGTATCTCCGACCCTAGCAAGAATTTGTGTCAGTGACACTGAGAACTCTGCTGTGGATATAGTTGAAAGAAAGCTATTGAATGTCGACTGCTATAGTCCCGTCGCTCTAATTTTCGGCAGCCAATCGCGTTGCAGGTCGGCTACATTTAAACGTGTGCGTCTTGTGATTCGCTGATGAAGATGTTAAGCATTTCCTAAGGCTGGATAAATACTTAATATAATCGCCCGCCATTTTGGCTCTTTCGTTGGCGTTCGCAGAAAGCACACGAGGACGTTATTTGCCTCTCAATTATTTGCTGAATTACAGTACGTTTGATTTATTATCATAGGAACTACGACATGATAATGTTTAACGGTGTGGCAAATAGATCCCTCGTCTGGTAGCTCGGCATCGAAAGAACAAAAATGGCGAACGATACTACCTACCTAGACTTTATAGAGCCTTGACTTCCTAAGACGTAGGCAAAGAGGAGGAGTCACGCCGGGAATAACAGCGTCGCGACTATAGTATTACTAGTAACTAGCTTAGTAACTAAGGGCCGTATTCATAGACATTTTTAGCGCGTGTTTCCGGTGGATGATCAGCGTTTTTCGTATTCGTAAACCAGTGTTAGCGATAGGATATGATTTGAATTCTGTACAAGTAACCTGTGGATAGCCGGGGTTAGCTTAGTACGCTCGTAGCGCGTGCTGCGAAATGTCTATGAATAGCACCCGAAGACATTTATATCATTAATGATTCGTAACCATAAGTGACATTACGACGAAGTGAAGAGAAGCGAATAGAGGCATTTGAAATGTGGATATGGAGAAGAATGAAGGAGCATGTGAAGTGAACAGACAGAATAAGAAACGCAGCTGTATTGGAGTGAGTGGATGAAGAAAGAATAATGCTGAAACTGATCAGAAAGATAAAAAGAAATTGGTTGGATCACTGGCTGAGAAGAAACTGCCTACTGAAGGATGCAATGCAAGTATTGGCGAATTGGAGAAGAGTTCGGGGCGGAAGAAGATATCAGATGATAGACGACATTAAGATATATGGATTATATGTAGAGACTAAGGGGAAGGCAGAAAATAGAAATTGTAAAATGCTGTGTTTGCAGTGAAAGACCTGCTCTTGGGCAGAACACGTATGTATGTATGTATGTATGTATGCATGTATGTATGTATGTATGTATGTATGTATGTATGTATGTATGTATGTATGTATGTATGTATCCATAAAGGAGTAAATTTAATCTGAACTATTACATACACACCTGAATTAAAAAAAAAAAAACCTATAATAACTTTGAATTTTGAAATTGGAAAAAAAAAAAACTGAACAGTGTTTGTACGTAAAATACAAAATTACTGATTACCTAAACCTTGTTCTCGACAGGTAGGCCTCCTATACACCACTGAGTAATGGAAGCTTATTGACAAATTTTTGCTCATTATCTCCGGTTTAGTTACCTCACGAGTGATGTCTTACTGGTGTCACTTATTACGTTCAAACCTGTCTTTTGACAGTCGATTAAACAAACAATTTTCTGTACCACAATAATAATAATAATAATAATAATAATAATAATAATAATAATAATAATAATAATAAATCTGAGATTTGGTATTCCCAAGAAACTAGTTCGATTAATTAAAATGTGTCTCAGTGAAACGTACAGCAGAGTTCGTATAGGTCAGTTTCTGTCAGATGCTTTTCCAGTTCACTGTGGGCTAAAGCAAGGAGATGCACTATCACCTTTACTTTTTAATTTTGCTCTAGAGTATGCCATTAGGAAAGTCCAGGATAACAGAGTGGGTTTGGAATTGAACGGGTTACATCAGCTGCTTGTCTATGCGGATGACGTGAATATGTTAGGAGAAAATTCACAAACGATTAAGGAAAACACCGGAATTTTACTGGAAGCAAGTAAAGAGATAGGTTTGGAAGTAAATCCCGAAAAAACAAAGTATATGATCATGTCTCGTGACGGGAATATTGTACGAAATGAAAATATAAAAATTGGAAATTTATCTTCTGAAGAGGTGGAGAAGTTCAAATATCTTGGAGCAACAGTAACAAATATAATAAATACTCGGGAGGAAATTAAACACAGAATAAATATGTGAAATGCCTGCTATTATTCGGTTGAGAAACTTTTATCATCCAGTCTGCTGTCAAAAAATCTGAAAGTTAGAATTTATAAAACAGTTATATTACCGGTTGTTCTTTATGGTTGTGAAACTTGGACTCTCACTTTGAGAGAGGAACATAGGTTAAGGGTGTTTGAGAATCAGGTGCTTAGGAAAATATTTGGGGCTAAGGGGAATGAAGTTACAGGAGAATGGAGAAAGTTACATAACACAGAACTGCACGCATTGCATTCTTCACGTGACATAATTAGGAACATTAAATCCAGACATTTGAGATGGGCAGGGAATGTAGCACGTATGGGCGAATCCAGAAATGCATATAGAGTGTTAGTTGGGAGGCCGGAGGGAAAAAGACCTTTAGGGAGGCCGAAACGTAGATGGGAAGATAATATTAAAATGGATTTGAGGGAGGTGGGATATGATAATAGAGAATGGATTAATCTTGCTCAGGATAGGGACCAATGGCGGGCTTATGTGAGGGCGGCAATGAACCTGCGGGTTCCTTAAAAGCCAGTAAGTAAGTAAGTAATAAATCTGAGGGGTATAGTTAGGCCCACAACTCGAGAAAAAAAAATCTGCACTGTATCAAGATATATACCGGCGACGACGGAAAACAAATAAATGAGGTGTATGAACAATTGAATAAGTCTACTCTTTCATATTTAAGTATAAAAATATAGGGGTGCCATTTGAAATTCCAATTAAGCCAGGTTTCAGACTTCCAGGTTCTACTGGATATTGCAGGCGATAGCAGAATTTTATTTCTTTCTTGAAGTACCTGAGAGAAAGTTACAACTATCGTTTCTGCACGGCATAACTCGACGTGGCACTAAATCTGTGAGGGATGCAATTGCAAGTCTAAAAATCTACGTTTGTAAATAGGGAAGGCATGTAGGCCTATAAAATGCCCTCAGCCTGACATCGAGGTGAACTACTGAGCTTCACTCAACACTGAGGCCGGAAATCTTGCCTGTATGAAAAAGTTAACGAGTAACGTAAGTCAGTTCGTCTAGAGAGAGACGCTTTTTACGACCCGGTATGATTATTAACAGGGTAGATGGACGGGGAAGATTACGTAATGAGGATCTCAATTATTCATTCCCTTCACGTTTAATTAACGCAGTTCCAAGGGGTGAGTACGTTACTTAAATCAGCAAGTTAGAGGACCAAGGTCGCATTTCATAAATGTACCTGCATCCCGAGTTATGCGCCCAGTACCATTACTAACTTTTGTAAAAATGAGGAAGATTAGGGAATCGACAAAATTCACTTTATCTATACTAATAATAAATCTGTAGCCGAAGTTTTTCTGGTAATTGGTCCTAACATATATAATTAACCACCCTGAAACCGAAAATCGCATTTTTGAAATTTTTGTTTGTATGTCTGTCTGTATGTTTGTTGCCTTTTCACGCGATAATGGCTGAACCGATTTATATGAAAATTGGAATATAAATTAAGTTCGTTGTAACTTAGATTTTAGGCTATATGGCATTCAAAATACTTTATTTAAAAGGGGGGTTATAAGGGATCCTGAATTAAATAAATCGAAATATCTCGCTTATTATTGATTTTTGTGAAAAATGTTACATAACCAAAGTTTCTTTAAAAATGATTTCCGATAAGTTTTATTCTTTACAAAATTTTGATAGGACTGATATTTAATGAGATAAATGAGTTTTAAAATTAAAATAACGCCATCTAAGACGGTGCAATGAATTAAGAACAAATGACTTCGTCTATAAGGGGCCTTGGACAACAACAATCGAAACAGGGGCCTTGGACATCAACAATCGAAAGCTATTAAACATAGCCTACAGAGAATGTTTCTGTATTTCTATGAAGTAACATCAGAAGCTAAATTAACCGATTTGTATAATTAATTATTATTTCACCATTGGAAAGTGTAGTTTCTCTAGATGGACATAATGCTATAATGTTATTACAGTAACGTCTGAGTAAATCGAGGACAGGTAAGATTAAAATAGCTCCTTATGCACAGAAAATTTGATAGGCTATTTTGTACATTCGTTTTCTGTATTTCTTAAAATAATATTTATGTACACTAAATTTAATCTCAGAGAATTAACGAACAACGAGAGTGTATTGATTTAGTATGCAGTAATAGTACGTTAGCTTAGCAATCCATTATTTTATAATTCAAATTTTAACTATGCTCAATTGAATCGTGTTAAAATACATAAAATATATATGCAATAAATGCAATGCAAAAAAAATTGTGTAATGAGCGAAGCAGATTATCTTGGGCTGTTGTAAAAGTTGTTCCCTAGATCAAACGTCCCATTTTAATTATGTAATTACTTTATATTTATTTCTAACAGGTGAAGCGGAGCGCACGGGTACGGCTAGTAGTAAATATAATGTAACTACAGTAGGCCTACTGTCATAATTTCATTGTATAATTGCATCAAAGTTACTAATTACGATGTTACAAGGCAATAATGTGCCTACAACCAGTGTTAATACTATAACTATGTGGATTGGGCCGTTTGTACGCTGAGCGCCTGCTGTATGGGACGAGCAGTGGCAAATCCGGACGGCTGACGGCATACTCTACTTTTCGTTGAATCTCTATGTATAGCCCATTCGTTATCTCGTGGAATCAGATGCTTCTATGCGCCTTAGCTCGTAACTTAAGAATCTTATGGTGGGGGTAAGCGAGCTATCTGCAAGTGGAAGTGTAGCGAGGGAGGGAGACTTCCCATTCCATTTCCTCTTTCCCCCAACGCGAAGATTGATTTCACGAGATACCGGATGGCCTATATAAGGTTAAAAATTAGTTTCTTAGCAACAGATTTCGCTTCGTGTAATAAACAATTGAGCAATGATTCAATATTTTTCATACAAATTTAAAACAAATTCAACACTTTTGTTTACAATCTCATCATAACAGTCGTTCAGAGCAGAAGTGGTGTAAGTAAAAATTGGGTAATTAGGTTTAAAGTAAAAATTCTGTAAAATACAGTGCAAAATAGCAATTAATATATCTTCGTGCTATCCACTGACTGCTAATAGTTTAAATAAAATGAATATTAATTACTACTTTACGATGTATTTTACAGAATGTTTACTTTAAACCTCATTACCCAATTTTGACTTACACCACTTCTGCTCTGAACGGCTCATATGTAAGCAGGGCTGGAACTTTACGCGTAAAAAAGGTTATTCACATTACAGTAAAATACGCGTAAATAATGCGTAATTAACGTAGTAAATGTAAAATACGCAAGAAAAAACTCCAAGAACTTCTATTTTTACTGTTACTTTGTTCAGTTTGTGATGAAAATTTACCGTTTGAACTGCCAACAAACCTAGCATATAACTCGAAGCTACCAATTAATGTTAAAAAAATGGAGACCTTAAGATGTTAAATGTTATGTTTTATTTAACGACGCTCGCAACTGCAGAGGTTATATCAGCGTCGCCGGATGTGCCGGAATTTTGTCCCGCAGGAGTTCTTTTACATGCCAGTAAATCTACTGACATGAGCCTGTCGCATTTAAGCACACTTAAATACCATCGACCTGGCCCGGGATCGAACCCGCAACCGTGGGCATAGAAGGCCAGCGCTATACTAACTTGCCAACCAGGTCGACTGGAGACCTTAAGAAGATTTTGTAGTACATACAGGATGAAATGAAAGGTTTCTACACAGAAATGTGTACAGTAGTGGCAAAAAAAAAACCGGCCTGACGGAATAATCAAAGTCCCCGAAATGAGCCACTGCGCATGCCACGCCCGCATTCTCAAGATAGCGAGTAATCTATTGAAATTGTTGTAGTTTCGACTGCTGACGTAGCCCATTTCGAAAGCCATTAGAAAATAAGCTGTAAAATTTATATTCTGGGAATAATAAGTTAATTAAGTAGTAAAATATCGCTGCAATCGAAAAGTATTGGGAATAAATTTGAATAAGGAACAAAAAATAGTTTCCTTCCCAGGCAGGATTTGAATCATAAAAGTCTTAGTTACCAGTCTATCGTGCTGTCACTGTGAACAAAGCTCTGAAATCAGCTACAAGGGTCGGTCCGTTTTTTTTTTTGCCACTACTGTACACATGGCCTACGATCAGCATAGATAGTAATGACAGTGGAAGCGAAGATTGAAAAAATAAGGTAGGCCTACATACAAAAAGTCTATTCAGCCATGCTTCACAACTCTTTGATGATAAGTAATTTACCACATAAAGTTTGGAAAATTATTATATTTAATGAGTTATTATGTTCAAGTCATAATAATTACCTTAAACTGTTATACTACAAAAAGGCCTTTATCACTAGAATCGTTTATTTTTAAAACCCCACAAAACTGTCGGGAAATCAATAAAAACCGTTTGGTTTAATTAATTGTTTTTAAATTGTCAAAATGTATTTAACAAGTGATATTAGTTGCTAATGTTCCGTTTATTCACTATTAGTTGCGTTTTATAATATATATATATATATATATATATATATATATATATATATATATGAGGGTTCACAACCAGAGTGGACCAAGTCCATCTCGAATAGTTCTGAGATATTGAGTCTTAAAGTTCCTGGCTCACGCTTAGCAACCTTCATCTTCCATAGGAAATGCTGTCCTCTGTGGAGTAACAAATGAGTTATGGACTTTGTTTGTTATGGCAATGAATAAATCTAAGTTTTCTTCATCCGAGATTGTATTAATCCACAAACTGATCATTGGTGGACTTGGTCCACTCTGGTTGTGAGCCCCTCATATAATAGTCTCAAAAAATAAATTAGTTAGGAAATTATGGGGGTTTTTCAACAAATAAACTGAAAGTAAGCAAAGCATTGTTATTTTTCTAAGCATTAGAGTGAATGAAAGTAAGTATGAACGTGAAAACTACAGTATAAAATGACAAATAAAAAAAATATTTTTTTTTTCTGCTGCAACAGATATTTTTCTTATCAGGACTTAAAAGAAATTAAGTAATTGCTGTTTTTATTGTCAAAATCAATAAATGTTAGTTTATTACTCCGTGTATAAAAGTTTTCTACATTACGTATTTTACATGTAAATTACACGTAAAATACGTACAGGTAATTTACTCGCCCAACCCTATATTGGAACTCGCTTCCGAGTGATATAAGGGGTTGTTGGACAATAGCTTCATTTAGGTCAAAATTACATAAATTCTTACTTAACAGATGAATTGCTGATTAATATTTGTTACTTATAATGAAACTAACATCTGTCCATTCTTATTATTATTATCTTTAATTTCTCTAAATAGATTTACAAAACCTCTAATGGCAATTACATTAATATTCTCATTATAGAAATAGAAATATATATATATATTCTCCCTGTAACATAGTCCTAGTAAGCTTATATTAAATTAATTTTCATCATTTTACTAGCTATCTCAAATATTAAATTAATTATAATTCATTGAATTAAATTAGCTCATAAATTAAGTTACTACTTTACCTTATAGATTTATCTAAATTTAAATAAATGTGTAGTGAAGATTATTGCTGGAGAACCTTTTAAGTGTAGTGAAAATATTTGTAATTTAAATTTATGTATTGTATTGATTAAGGCTGGTTGAGTGGAAGAGAAGGCCTTATGGCCTTAACTCTGCCAGCGAAAATAAAACATTATTATTATTATTATTATTATTATTATTATTATTATTATTATTATTATTATTATTATTATTATTATTATATATGGTATGACGAATTTGAGACTGGAAAATCTGGTCACCTTAACAGGCCTAATACTACTGACCACGAAAAAAATCTATCAAATTACTATCCATCCGTACTTAATGCAGTCTTCCTTCCAAAGAGATCTCGGAGTGTAATTCGGTTGTTGCCCGGCGAGAACTATCGCCACACGTATTATATAAACAATTGAGTTACGGCGTTGCGAATTTTTATACCGCGAACGATACGGTCGTTAACACAGAACGCAGAGCCACCTCGCGTCGGAAAAATTGATATGTCTTGCAGTAAGTGTGATAATAAAAGTAGGTTGCGTGGAAATGACAACGCAGTTAACAGGGGTCTGGTCCGCGTCGTGGTGCTTGAATACAAAATCGTGTGTGGACCAACCACAAATACAAGCGACCTACATCCAGGCATCTGAAACGATAGCATTTACCAAGAGATGGAGAATCTATGGACGCCTATAATTTCGTGTTCTAAATTCAAAGTTATGGGCCTATACGGAAGTTCAGTGTGTACGTTGATTATTCTCGCCCTGTAATAGCAGCGTAATCATTGAAAACTGTAGTTGTATCAATCCATGAGGGTGAATCCGCTTTATACTTGACTACATAAAACTGAATCCTCACAAAATGTATTACATCTGATGTAATACACACTGACGAAAGCAACGCATTATTAAAATGTTGTAGTCTTTAGAGTTATTGCACCGGTACCTGTCTAAAAATAAACATGGTCTACGTTAGGCCATAGTATTTATTTATTTAGTATTTATTTATTCAACCTGGTAGAGAGAAGGCCGTCAGGCCTTCCCTCTAACAGGAGATTCCAACTATAATATGAAGAATAAAATTACATACAATTAGTATTAAATTTACAATTACAATTACAAATAAAATTACAATTAGTATTAAATTTACAATTACAATTACAATAAAAATCAAAGTACGAAAAGATTACCTGACTAATTAAAGCTAGATAATTTATCATAGAAAAACAAAGAATATTTTATATTTACTGAATTACAAATTAAACCTAGAATAACAAAATTGTATAGTGATGAAATTACTGGATATTGAAATATTTTGTGATAGATTAAGGAAACTATTTACAAGAAATCAATTACTGACCAAGTGCTTAGTAAGTTTGCGTTTGAATTCAATTTTATTTCGACAGTCCCTGATGCTAGAAGGTAGCGAATTCCAGAGTCTTGGCAGAGGATGAGTATGAGGAGGTGCGATGGGATGGTATTGTTAGTATTGTTTCATGACGAGAGCGTGTGTTCAGATTGTGGTGGGAAGAAAGGTAAGTGAAGCGAGACGACATGTACGAAGGAATAGAAGAGTTCAAGATTTCGAAGAGAAGGAGAAGTGAATGTAAATTTCTTTTCTTATCTAGTTTAAGCCAACCTATTGCTTCCAGGGATGGGGTAATATGATCATATTTACGAACATTGCTTACAAAACGTACACACAAATTATGAGCACGTTGAAGTTTCGTTTTGTTGTCGCTGGAAAGGTCAGTCAGTAAAATGTCAGCATAGTCAAAATAGGAAAACACAAATGTATGCACAAGGGACTTTTTTAAGCAAGAGGGGAGATGAAAATGTATCCTTTTTAGCTTATGGATAATAGAATATACTTTTCTGCAGGTTTCTGTGATTAGCAAGTCCCAGTTGAGATTATTATCCATGTGAATGCCAAGATTTTTTACTGAAGAACTGAAAGGGATATGCACTGTTTAACGGAGGATAGACCTGTACATACTTTTTATAACATATATATATATATATATATATATATATATATATATATATATAATAATAATAATAATAATACACACACACACAGAATGTTTCAAAAGTGATGGTCAACGATTTACAGATGGAAAGTACAATCTGAAAGAAACTAAAATGCTGCATTGTTCGTCAAATTAAACGCTCATACGATATTCCCTTAGACAGAGCAGGGCCAGTACCGTGGCCTCCTAGGTCACCGCATTTAAATCCGATAGATTTCTGTGTTTGGGGTCATGTAGAAAGCCTGGTTTAACCTTCTGAGGTCAACACACTTTCAGAAAATAAGGAATGATCCAGGACAGCCCGAGAGGATTCACAGCTCACTACGGAGGAGAGCACAGCTTTGCGTTCAGATGCGTGAACAGCATTTTGAACACCTGATCTGGGTAGAATTCACTTAGGGATGTCTGCACGTCCATTCTTAGTCAGCGAAGAATCTTAAGAGAAAATGTGCATTTTCTCGACAACGCTTAATTTGCGGACCAAAGTGTATTGAAGCTTTGTAAATTATTGACCACTTTTGAAACACCCTGTATATACAAATATACATAGGTCTATAATAATAGCAGTACACTAGGCTACACACCATACTATACACAATAATGTATGTTTGCAACAACGCAAAACATAAAACAAAACACAACACCACGTCGCATCACATAACGTACGTACATAGACATACATAATTCAGCGGCGTGCGGGGATGACGTTTCCGGGGTAGTAATTCCATGGAAACTCTGTATATAGGCAACAGACATCGAAGCCCAGTCGAGCAATGACATACATACAGACACCGCTTCCCTTCACGTCACGCTACCGTACGGTACTGATACATACATACATACATACATACATACATACATACATACATACATACATACATACATACATACATACATACATACATACATACATACATACATACGTACATACATGTTATTTACTTTCATAAATGCATTGTGATACCCTGGAAACTGAAATTACGATTTATCACATTAAATTGGTAGAAAATGTGAGATCTCAATGGAAATGTTATTAATGTCATAATGCTATTGAGAAATAAAGGCCTTCCAGTTGGAGTGAGGCCCTAGTTCTCCTTGAATCTCATCCTTGTGAGCAAATAAGCCCATAGTTAATCCATGAAGTCGATCGTTCAATGAAAGTTCTCCGTCCAACAGCAGGTCTTGCATTGTAAATCCAGCATTCTCCAATATTTCCTATTTTCTGCTGTCCACTTGTTCCATTATTTCGTCTCGAATTCACAAGTTTACATTCTTTATTTTTCTTCCGATAATCATGTTCTTAGTTTTATTTGCATGTATCTTCATTCTGCTCACAGCAGTCATTTAGCTCCACTAGCATATCCCTTAGTATCGCCTGACGATATAAAATCGATGGAAAACTATTTTTTTTTCAAGTAGAACTACGATGATGATGATGATGATGATGATGATGATGATGATGATGATGATGATATGGAATTAGTCAAACGATGGCAGGACTAATAGAAAAATGCTGTACTCCGAAATGAGTCTGTCTTTTCATAAGCTTTTACCTCCACAAATTCCACCCAGACTGGCCGGGATTTGTAGCATATACGGGTGTCTTTCTTAAGAAACTCGACGCTCTATTTACTGTAAGATTATCGATCTGCAAAAATCCGGACTTAAAATCAGTTTATGCTCGACCATGCCGAAATGTAGTAATTATACACCTGGTAGCAGCCCTTTAATGGACCTCATTAAAGTACACCTATTCATTAAAGTTCAGGTGTTCCACCAATCAGAAAACACCATTGTAGCAATATGAAAGCGCAAGTATCGATTATTCTCGGATATGCAACCGAAAGATAACTAGCGAAAAGTCACGGAGGCTGGAAATCCAATACTGTCGCAGAAGGTTATGTTCTGTTACTATAATAATTAGCGTTAATTGTAAATAATATTCGAATAAATTCATTTTGTCATCTCGTTTTTCAATGTCTAAATCAATTTCAAGGTTATATTAAGAGTAATGTTTATTTTACTCTCTAGATTATACCAAGGTCAATGACATTTGTTTCTCGGAAAAAATCAGTACTTTCGCGTCTGCGCACATCTCACAATTTACGAGATATTGCACAAGGTCAGTTTCGCTCTCCAGTCAGATAAGAATAACATGAATACTTATGAATAATTTCAAGTTAGAAATATGGTCGAGCGTAAAAAGTCGTATGAAACTTGCCTATAATGGTAATTAAGACGCTCGTATGAAAATTATGAAACTCGCTTGCGCTCGTTTCATAAACATACTCGCGTCTTAATTACTACCATTATAGGCTCGTTGCATAATGTACTATTATAGAACTTAATGTTATATTGGGACAACATTTATAATGAAGTGACATGTTCCCCACGTGTTCAGGCGAGAACTCTGCACTCCACCGAATTCGCCTTCAATTAGTGTTTTGTGAAGGTTGTCCTCAAAAGAGGGTAGGTTACCACTCTAAACCCCTATCTAAGTTAGGTATCAATGTGTCAGTTACATTTTATCTTAACGACTTGAACATAGCTGTATTTCAAAATAAGAATGTTTCACTTTCCAAACGGGCGTCGAAATGTCCTGTAACAACATCACGAAATGCTGATAACATCACGGTTAGAGGATTTGAAGAGTTGCTTAGACGAATGAATGTCTGGCCCGACCTCTCAAATGACTCGGAACTGCAGGCGGGCGGTCAGAGAGCTACTGGGTGTCGCAGTGCCCACAAGAACGCTTGAGAATGTGCCACTGTGCAGAACTGCGTGTCGAACTACTTCTCAAGAAATAAGCGTGTCTCATTTGTGATTCTTTGGAAGTTGCGAGGGTCTTTCATGAGAACGAAGACGTGCGCATTACACTTATCACAGAGATGTCTTTGTTTCTCGGAAAGCTGTTCTTCATAATTTCAAGAAAAATCTATCAGTGCTGTTATCGACGTATAGGCCTACCGAAACAAATTGGGAAGCCATATCGGCAGAATTCCTAACTTCAGATGATCTTCTTCCTCTTCATCATCATCATCATCATCATCATCATCATCATCATCATCATCATCTTCTTCTTCTTCTTCTTCTCCTCCTCCTCATCCTCCTCCCCCTCCTCCTCCAAACAAGTAGGCCTATTTGGCCCCATGACTTGTTCCGCTCTTAAGAGATATCCTTCCGTCCAGTTTTTTTCCTTCTCTTTCATGGAGGGAGGACCCGAAGGCTTAGCCTAAGGCCAATTATGCTTACCACACCTATTTTGTGAATGAATGGGAGGCCGAACGGCCGCGCACTTGCGCAAGTACAGCACGCCGCACCGTGAACGTAACCCAGACTATGATATGGATGATGATGATTGTGAATTAATGATGGCGAAATGAGTCCGAGGTTCAAAGCCGAAAGTTACACAGCAATTCTACTTCAATTGGTTGAGGGAAAACTCCGGAAAAAATCCCAACCAGATAACTTGTCCCAACCAAGATTTGAACACGGGCTCGCTCATTTCACGGACAGTAACGACTCCACAGCGGTGGACTCCGTCTTACTTTAGGTCTGTCACATATCCATAAAGAAGACAAAAGTGTTGGCCTTTTACAGTATGTTAAGGACGGCATGAGATGTTAAATTTTTCCAGTCATAAAGACTTATCATACAGAAGTATGAAAAACTTTTTATTGTATTAACATAATATAAAGTCAGTTTTACATTTATTTTGCAGTATCTAAATCTAAGTATACATTTGTAAGATAAAATAGTCTAGTTCATTGTTTTATTTACATACTATATACATTCAGACAAACGTTTTCGCCTTTTGTCATTATCAAGTTCTGCATTTCTTTTGCAATATCTAAAACCTGATGATGCTAAAAGGCAAAAACATTTGTTTGAATGTGTATAGCATGTCATTAAAACAATGAACTATTTTATCTTACAAATGTATACAGTAAAACCTCGTTAATCCGGTCCCCGATAAGCCGGACTTCGCTTAATCCGGACAGACCATAAAAAAGACGTTTTCAGAAATTAAAGAACCTTGTTTTAAGACTTTTATACATTAAAACTATGGAATTACAATATTACACTTATAGTATTAAAAATAAAGAAAATCCATCAAATTTGCATTAAAATAATTGAACTATACAAACAAATAATATTATCGATTACACATTTTACTGTATTGTATAGTGTATTTAGGCCATTGCCCTTTAAATACACCATAATAAACGCGTTTTATTGCTATAAACGGAGTTTTAATGCATTTTCTACTATTCTTTTAGGTTATTTCAGTTAATCCGGACTTTCGTTAAACCGGTCAACTTATCCCCCAATTAGTCCGGAGTAACGAGGTTTTACTGTATTTAGATATTATAAGTTATAATAAATGTAAAATCTGATAATGCCAAAAGACAAAAAGTATGTTTGAATGTTTATAATAATATGTTTTTCATATTATATAAGTCTTTGTGATTGAAAAATTTAAAAATTAATATTGAAGTTCTCTTAGTCCCTATTTGACTTATGGGAACTAAACCCCCAATATAAATTGTAAGATAATAATGATGGAATTGAACAAATGTCTAATTTTAAATAGGGCCTATTTATGTTTTAATTTCTCTTATTGCCAACAGGAAGAATTTAATCTGAAACTAAACAAATCTAGACAAATGTGGGGAATAATATGGAGAATAGTAAGAAACAAAACTTTAAAAGAGTCACAAATAAAATTTCATAAATTAAAGACAGTGTCAATGTTAAATTATACCTAGAGGAGGCAATGTAGACCTACACTCAGTTATTCGTATATATCGTATGATTAAAAAAAATGAAGTAAACATCACAGTTCGCAATTACGAATACAATTAGTATGAAAACTTCACCACGCAGCTGTGAATTAATCTTCCCACATGATATTAGTAGTTTTTTTTTAGTATGTTTTTGTTTGGGAGATGCACTAAACTTTTGAGTGATGAAATAAAGTTTATTACTGGGCAGTCAATGTCGGGATGAGGAGTATATCATATTTGAAAGCATAAAAATTAAATGATGACTGTACAGGCCTATTATACAGTAAGAATTAAATGTGTGTACCTCTGTACGTTACTGTAATACATAACTCATTCGGTGGTGTAATGTGTTTTGTTCATTAAGATCACTGTACCCGTATTGGAATGATTAAAACTTCTTCTCATGAGTGATGCTTATTGGTGTCACTTATGAGGTTCCAAACTATCTCCGGACAGTTGAGTAAATAACAGCAATATGTGTCTATGTCTACTAAGATCAATAGATGGAAGAATGCGACGAATATTGTAGAAAATATGCCAGAATTAGGAAGAAAATTACGTCGTCAAAAGTTACGATATTTTGACGACAAAGAAAATTGTCTCTAAAGTTCTTAAAAAATGCGTAAATGGAGGAGTTACTGTCTAAATTTTTTGATAATAACTGCCTCCCATTGGAGGTAGCCCAAAAGGACTCAGTATACTCTCCTACATGAATTTTACAATATTAAATGTTTACATAAATTTTGTAGAAGAAAATTAAAATAAACATATATGAATTATAAAGTGAAGAAAAGAAAAAAAATTAAATAGAGTGAATATGATGACTCAGAATTTGGCAAGAGCGTTTCAAAACTGAAGTTATGATGTCAGCAGTAAGTGTCTGTGGTAGTTCAAAAGTCTTCCTGAAGCTTTCAAAGAACTTGGGAATCACACCACGAGCTCCAATAAGAAGACCAATGTCTTCAAGCTGGTATTTTGCTTTGAAGTAATCAACTGTTGGCAGATACATGTTGATCTTTTCTTTATTGACATCCTTACGGTAGGATCAATTATATATCCTTTCTTGGTAGTCTGGGAGTACGCTATGATGTCAATACGTCTAGAGGAGCCATTAGTAGCAAGGCAAAAAACTTCCTCTTCTACTATCCAAGACTTTTTTCTTAAAGCAGTTGCAATTAAGGATCGAACATGATGGTGTCTGGCATTTCGGAGGAGTAAACCTCTGTTACGCTGACCTTGGACGTGGGCAAGGGTTTCAGTCTCCGGGCAGCCATGTCTGCACCGGGATCCGTCCTCTAACTGCTGCTAAATTGGCATTCATTTTGGGGCAGGTTACCCGTTCATATTAAAGATACGAGATTTTAGGCCCCTCAAATTGGTTTTCTACATATTCACGAAAAATGAATTTTTCTTTGCAGCTCGTTTTGAAGGTTATTTTCAGATACAGTACAATAATTCTATGGATAATAGACCCCCTAATATTAAATATACTTTTAATTTTCAGTCCATATGACTTATTATAACATAAAGATTGAAAGCAAATTTATAATATTTCCAACATATAGGCTAATAATTAGTGTCATCTAGTAGGCTACTGTGTAATGAATTAATGTTAAAGAGTGTTTGAGAATAAGGTGCTTAGGAAAGTATTTGGGTTAAGAGGAATGAAGATGAAGAATGGAGGAAGTTATACAATAAAGAACTGCACGGTTGTATTCTTCACCTAACATAATTAGGAACATTAAATCCAGACATTTAAGCTGGGTAGAAATTAGAGATGATCGACGATCGAGAAAGCAAGACTAACAGCGCCCGCAAAGCCGAAAACCCGCACGACAATGTTGTATACGTTACGTCGTTGACGTAAAGACTGCTTGTGAGTGTTTCGAGACGCCGAGATTGATCACTCCCGAAGTCCCGAACGTCAACAGCCTTGAATCGCCACAGTTTATACCTGAATGAACTTTTATCTACTTTAGCAACTGTTATATATGTACAAACAATCAAGTAGCCTATTTGAAACATCATCTCTACCTTTCAGTGTATAATAATCCGTTCCCCAGTCTTTATTTAATTACTAGGCCCTTATTAAAAGACTAGGAATTTTCTTTTTAGGCCTATATATTTGAGATCAAGTGTGCAATCTCAAGTAAAAAGATATCGTTACGTTTTATGTTTCTCAGAAATGCAAATTTATTTCAGAATTGTTTTTTTTTTCTATTTATATAACCATAGGTAATATCATTAGAACCAGAACATTTTGATAACTAAGATACTGTTTTGTTTTGTCTTTTTGTCTCGTTTAATTAAACATTTATAATGTTATTTATTTCAATGATAACTTATATGTTATGCAAAGTTACGAAATCTTTCCACGCCGACCAAATGCTATTTCGAGAATGATGAGCGAGACTCGAAGCGCACGAGAATGACGAGACGAGACTCGAAAGACAAATGCAACGAACACAGCGAGCGAGAGCGGCAGTTAGTTTTTTTATGTCTAATAGGAATGTAGCTTGTATGGGTGAATCCAGAAATTCTTGTAATGTGTTAGTTGGAAGACCTGAGGAGAAATAGACCTTTGAGGAGGCCGAGACGTAGATGGGAGGATATTACTACAATGGATTTGATGGAGGTGGGATATGATGGTAGGGACTGGATTAATCTTGCTCAGGATAAGAACCGAGAGCGACAATGAACCTTCGGGTTCTTTAAAAGCCATTTAAGTAAGTATTAATTTATTATTGCTTACGTTTTCGCTATTTAGGCACCTTCAGACAAGAGTCAACCTAACTGGCAAAAATATTACCAACAATAATTAATACATTACACAATAGGGAAACGAATTACAACTGTATATCTCACTTTTAAAATAATAGGCCTATTGTCGTAACTACCAAAACTTTATGCTGAAAACAATGAAAACACGCAGACTACAAGAGAATTCGGTGTAGAAGAGAGTAACATTCGCTTATGGCGCCCACACAGAATGGCGCTTCTAAAATGGCGAAGAAGAAGTCCAATGACACACAAAAAGAAAGACATCCTGAGGTAGAGGGTTTGAAATTCATGCATGAAAGGAGGAAAAATGTGATCCTGGTCACTAGCGACAATTAGAAGTACCGATGAAGCTAATGGGGTGGCTACAAGCCGTGATATATATTATTCGCCAGTAAACATTTTTTTTTATTTCAGGCCTTTGAAAATTAAAGTGCGCATTAGATTCGATGGCGCATTACATTCGAGTAAATACGGTAATTTCATGCCATTATTTTATGTAAGCTTGCACGGTGTATTTACATTTAAATTTGCATTGAGAAATGAGCCTACGACGTCTGACCATCACCTAAGACAAAACAAATTACATAAACAGGAGAAAACATTAATACCAAAGGCGGGATTCGAAGGCACGATCGTGCTTTACTTGGAGATGTGAGGTATATGTTTACCGTACGGAGCGACACGCGCCTCTTAACAGTGGAAAAACTACCGTAAAATGAACATTTCATCGGATTAATGTGGTACTGTCGTTTTATGGAATAACAAACGCATTATTTTTGTAAACAAAGGCATTAATACGAAATGCTAATAGTACGCTACATTATAAATGACCCAGGGGCTGACCTCGGGACGCGTCCGCCCGATCCCGGGCATAAATATCCAATAGCGACGCAGCTGAGAGCAAGATGTGCCCTACTGCCACATTGTGGACGGGAGGAAACTGGGTAGTCAGACAGTGCACGACTGCAGTAGGCTTATTTGGGTAATGAATGGATTTTAAACAAATTGTTGGATTTTCTAAATACGAACTGAGGATTTAACCAAGTTTATTAAAGTTAACCTTGATATTCCTAGAGTCGACAACATATTTTCTATGTAAAAATTAAAATTGTCGTGTGTAATTACTAAATAATAATAATAATAATAATAATAATAATAATAATAATAATAATAATAATAATAATAATAATAACAATAACAGCAATAATACTAGGCCTAATAGTAACAACAGCAATAGGTAGTAGTAGTAGTAGTAATAACAATAACAGTAGGCCTAATAGTAATAACAGTAATAGATAAATAGTAGTAGTAGTAGTAGTAGTAGTAATAATAATAATAATAATAATAATAATAACAGCAATAATACTAGGCCTAATAGTAACAACAGCAATAGATAGATAAATAGTAGTAATAATAATAATAATAATAATAATAATAATAATAATAATAATAATAATAATAATAACAGCAATAATACTAGGCCTAATAGTAACAACAGCAATAGATAGATAAATAGTAGTAGTAGTAGTAGTAATAATAATAATAATAATAATAATAATAATAATAATAATAATAATAAGTGATAATAACAGTAACAACAATAACAGTAGGCCTAATAGTAACAATAGTAATAGGTGGTGGTAGTAGTAGTAGTAATGGTAATAATAATAATAATAATAATAATAATAATAATAATAATAATAATAATGTGATAATAACAGTAACAACAATAATAGTAGGCCTAATAGTAACAATAGTAATAGGTGGTGGTAGTAGTAGTAGTAATGGTAATAATAATAATAATAATAATAATAATAATAATAATAATAATAAGTGATAATAACAGTAACAACAATAATAGTAGGCCTAATAGTAACAATAGTAATAGGTGGTGGTAGTAGTAGTAGTAGTAGTAATGGTAATAATAATAATAATAATAAGTGATAATAACAATAACAGTAGGCCTAATAGTAACAATAGTAATAGGTGGTGGTAGTAGTAGTAGTAATGGTAATAATAATAATAATAATAATAAGTGATAATAACAGTAACAACAATAATAGTAGGCCTAATAGTAACAATAGTAATAGGTGGTGGTAGTAGTATTAGTAATGGCAATAATAATAATAAGTGACAATAACAGTAACAACAATAATAGTAGGCCTAATAGTAACAATAACAATAGATAGTAGTAGTAGTAATAATAATAATAATAATAATAGTAGTAGTAGTAGTAGTAGTAGTAGTAGTAGTAGTAGTAGTAGTAGTAGTAGGCATAATAATTATAATAGTAATAGTCATAATAATAGTAATAATAATAGTAGTAATATAATAGTAGTGATAGTATTAATAGTAGTAATAATAATTGTAGTATTTCTTTACTTGGTTATTTAATGACGCTGTATCAACTGCGGGATTATTTAATGTCCATGGAGTTGATGATAGTTGGTATTTGGCTAGATAAGGCCGAGGATTCGCCATAGATTACCTGACATTCGCCTTATAGTTAGGTAAAACCTCGGAAAACCCCAATCGGGTAATCAGCCCAAGCGAGAATCGAACCCGCGCCCGAGCGCAACTCTGGATCGGCAGGCAAGCGCCTTAGCCCACTGACCTACGTCTGTGGCTGTAATAGTATTAAATAGTAATAATAATGATCATAATAATAGTAATCATCATTACCATGTAGCTTCCAAGGAGTTGGGCCACAGATTGGCTCGTTCCGGTTCGCAGCTATAGTGAATATTTCAGTTAATACGTAATCTCTAAGCATAAAAAAGCCTATGAATTTGTTGTTCTAAAATATTTTCTTCAGAATCGAGTAATTCGCAACTGATCGTACGAAAGTCGACAATTCATCTCATTTTAAAGCTTAAAAGTGATATTTTATCTCCTGCGCAACATGAAGTCACATGAATTATGTCCGTTACTGCGCGGCCTGTATAAAATAATTGTACTGTAGTTAAATACAATTCGCAATCCAGAAAATTGACGTTGTCTTTAATAGTGCATTGTAAACTATCGTCATAGGATCCAATGCCGCCTTTATCATGGATTTTTGTGGGCTTTGTTGTACTCTTTCGAGTAGAGCTTCGGCGTCATGTCGACTTCACATCACTGAAATCCGATCTTACGTTACTTTAATGTAAGACTCAAAATAAATAACAAAATGGATTCTTCAAGCTTCTTCGAAGGCTATAGCACCAATGAAAGGAATTAAAATGTACAAGACATTATAAATGAGATCAACAGACTTACTGCGCAACGACTTCTCCGACCATCCTAAAGTAGTTGAACTGTAGCAAACACCTGGAGGCAAAGAACGATACTAGCCCTTATAGCTATGATACGTACAGAGAGAACGTAATGAGTTTAATATAGTAGCTGTGTATGATGTTTTGCTGCATAAGCTCAGTAAATTACCTGGAGTACGTATTTGTAATGTAACTATGTAATTATATCTCTCTTTGCAGATTTAATTGGAGGCCACACAAACCATGCAATAAACATCTAACTGCACAAACAAGTAGGTGCGAGATCAATGAAATTGCTTGTCTGATTTCTGGGGTAGGTTTGAATGAGAGAACAATATTCGTGAGGAATCTGGTTTTAATTATCAGGCCCTTATTAGAATCCAAGATTCTGTCGTCCAAAATTGTAAGGAAAATTTATACTTTGGTCAAAACTAATAGACTATCTAAGAAGTTATCTCATTATGTGAAATTTTGTGCTGTCGTCGTGTCGGGAGAATCTGAGCGCTTATAGGTTTCTAAAGTGGAAAAAGATGTAAGATAGGCCTGTGTCTCGGCAAGTAATGACAATTTTTTGGTGATGATTTTCGACTTGATTTCTTTATTAAATTCATTTTCCAGTTCTTCATTAACGAAATGTGAAAAAAGAACAACATCGATAACGAAACGAATGGACCTGCTTATTGAGAAACATATAAAGGTACCGTAATGCATTTTTATACAGTTCCTTGAATTCCAGTACTTGCCCATTGGAATATTCACTTTCTTTAGATGTAGGCAGCGGTGACTAAAACTCGAACGGCAGCGATTACACGCGAGAGACAGTCTAAGAAGTAAGGAGACGGGGGAGAGGTACACGGCATGAAAACTACAACCAGTGGTGGCTCGTACACTAACATGATTTCTTCATCAACCCCGCGAATAAAAAATAGCAAGCTTTGCTGTATCAGTAATGTCACTACTGTCATCAAGAACCAATAAGAAATACATACCAATTTTCTTGCTTTTTTTAAGTATTCCTCAATAAACACAATCAGAAATTTCCTGAATTCTCTTCTGGATATTTAGTCGAGAAATGCGCAGTTCAAAATTAATTAACAACTTTCATTGAACAAATTCCGCCACCTTGATCATTATGCTTTTATAAATCTCTCCTTCGTTGGAAGGCTTAAGAGAACGAGCTATTCCGTTCGCCACTAGATAGCTGGCTTGCTTACATTTATTTATGTCATCTTTGTCTCCATGACGACAATTGAAGGCTGATTTCAGTTTTTTGAGTTTAATAAGTTCACTTCATTACTACACTAGCACGTAATATTCAATCAGTTTCTCAATAATAATAATAATAATAATAATAATAATAATAATAATAATAATAATAATAATAATAATAATAATAATAATAATACTTTATTGACAGATTTTATTGATTTTTTATATAAGAACTCTCTAGCACCCCCAGAAAAAGTTACATAGCTACTCGTGCTAAGAGGGCATTCCACATAAGTTAATGTTAAGACATTTTATTGAATAACAGAGTAAAAAGTAATAAAAGAACAAAAAAAAAAAAGACAAAACATGTATCACAATAATTGAACTTTAATTTTTCTCTGTTAACAGCAATTTTTTAATATATATTTTTTTAAATAAGTAGCATTAGCAAATTGTATGTTTGGGACTTTATCTGTTATCATGTTATAAAGCCTTGGACCGACGTTGCTACTGTGATTATATGCATATGTTGTCTGATCTTTTGGTTTTATATTTATGTGAATATAAATTAAATATGTTTCGGTTTTTATGTACGAAATTCAGTAATACATTGTTATAAATTTGATGGAAGTCAAATACTTTAAATTCTGAATACAGCAGCTCTGAAGGATAATCTAGAGGTTTATTAAGGCATATTTTTATTATTTTTTTCTGTAGCAGAGTTATTGTCATGAGGGAGGTACTATAAGCACTACCCCATGCTATAATGCCGTATTGTAATATAGCTTGTACTAATGCGAGGTATATTAGTCGTAAAGTATGGACAGTCAAGTAATTTCGTAGGATGACAAAATAATGAATAATTTTTCTTAATCTATTGCACAAAAAGAGAACATGTTTGTCCAAACGTAAATGTTGGTCGATCATTATTCCGAGATATTTAACTTGAGGAGATTCATTTAGAATAGGACAGTTACAACTATTATAAGATCAATTGGAGATGGCAGGCACTTAGGCTTCCTTTGGCCCATTATGTTCCTTATATTCTCCTTAGTCCTTAGACATTTGTTGTTTTATTTTTAAAGTTCAGTATGATTCTACACTTAAAAAAAAAAAGTCACAGACATGAGGAAAAATGCTGAAAAAATTCTGAAGGCTACAGCTAGGGCACAGGTATATTATACTATACTTAGGGTCTCGGCACATACATCTTATATTATAATCTTGTATGAAGTAGACCTGAGTAGACCTTTAGGCCTAATTTGATGTTTGTCCAAATTCGCTTGGTGGCATGGGTGGCATCCGATGTTCACAGGTGACCCATCCTGCCTGAGACCCGACAGAGCCAAGTCCCATTCTCGGACGAATATCCTGATGAGCTCCAGGGGACCGGAGATTCAAATCCTTTGCGTATAAGCATTGGAAACCCGTACTACATGGTTTCATCCTACCTTATTCTTAATAATTGAAGATTAAATGAGGGGGAAATGGAGAGTGTTTATAGAATGATAGAGGAAAACGGACTAGAATATGCCATTAGGAAAGTTCAGGATCACAGGAATTGAACGGGTTACATCAGCTGCTTGTCTATGCGGATGACGTGAATATATTAGGAGAAAATCCACAAACGAATAGGGAAAATGCGGAAATTCTACTTGAAGCAAGTAAAGAGATAGGGTTAGAAGTAAATCCCGAAGAGACTAAGTATATGATTATGTCTCGTGACCAGAATATTGTACGAAATGGAACTATAAAAAATGGAGATTTATCCTTCGAAGAGGTGGAAAAATTCAAATATCTTGGAGCAACAGTAACAAATATAAATGACACTCGGGAGGAAATTAAACGCAGAATAAATATGGGAAATGCCTGTTATTATTCAGTTGAGAAGCTTTTGTCATCTAGTCTGCTGTCAAAAAATATGAACATTAGAATTTATAAAACAGTTATATTACCGGTTGTTCTGTATGGCTGTGAAACTTGGACGCTCACTTTGAGAGAGGAGCATAGGTTAAGGGTGTTTGAGAATAAGATTCGTAGGGAAATATTTGGGGCTAAGAGGGATGAAGTTACAGGAGAATGGGGAAAGTTACACAACGCAGAGCTGCACGCATTGTATTCTTCACATGACAAAATTAGGAACATTAAATCCAGACGTTTGAGATGGGCAGGACATGTAGCACGTATGGGTGAATCCAGAAATGCATATAGAGTGTTAGTTGGGAGGCCGGGAGAGGCCGAGACGTAGATGGGAAGATAATATTAAAATGGATTTGAGGGAGGTGGGATACGATGGTAGAGACTGGATTAATCTTGCTCAGGATAGGGACCGATGGCGGGCTTATGTGAGGGCGGCAATGAACCTTCGGGTTCCTTAAAAGCCAGTAAGTAAGTAAGTAAGTAAATAAGAGGAAAACGGAAGTACCGCGAGAAAAATCTCTCTGCAACGTCTGTTTTTGAACCTCAAATTCCATCACGACCTGGCCGAAGACGGAAACCTAGTCGCTTAGACCGAAGACAGAGCAAGGAAAAATTACAATAGCTTAAATAGCTGAGTTATTCTAGTGTTGCTACTGTGGAGGACTAGTAACTGTGTCCGTGTGAGAGGGGTCTGCCGCAACCGCGGGGAAGAGGGTAGGTACTAAAGGTTCGGGATGGGGGTGGCCTTTCTATGACATTGACAGATAACTACCAGTTCTGAATATATATTGCGAGAGTGCAGTCAACTTGAGTTTACAGTATTCTTTACATTGTTCAATTCAGAACTTCCTTATACAGTAATTACAGTAAATCTGTGTAATTCAGTGTAGTGCGTATATCTAGTATAGGATTAGTATAGTGTAGTGTAGTGATAAAATAGTATAGGATGTGTATAGCTATAGTATAGGAATAATAGTGCGAGATTATAGAGCAGTGATATTAGCAAGAACGATAGTCTTAAACACTTTCGTTTAGTATGGCTAATAGAAAGACAAACACAACTATTCATAGTGAAGCAAGAGAAATAATAGCTAACATCATAGAGAAGTGCGGTGAGGAAAGAGTGCAAAAACATTTGAGGATTCCTTTAAATAAATCAACTGAAAGAGCGGCCGAATACACCGGAGTAGGGTATAGTACAATAAAGAAGAAAAGGAAGGAACATAAGATAAGAAAAGAAAACAGTCCGGATAGACTCCTGAAATCGCCAGGAAAGAAGAGACGAATAATATCTCGTAATATACTGCATGTAGACGACTTCGACAAGTGTGTTATAAGAAATACAATACAAGACTTTTATATTCAAGAAAAGAGAGTGCCGACAATACCTAAACTTTTGACGGTAATTAAAGAAAAAATCAATTTTCCTTGGGGCAGAAAATCACTAAACAGAGTCGTGAAAAGCATGGGGTTTAGATGGAGGAAATGCCAGTCAAAACGAAAAATCTTGGTAGAAAGACCGGATATTATAGATTGGAGGGCAAACTATCTGCGTAAAATGAAGAAGTATCGAGAAGAAGGACGTGAAATTGTGTACGTAGACGAGACGTGGGTCGATAGCAATCTAACTCACCGAAGATGTTGGCAAAGTGATGACGTAATGGGAGTTCAGGACAATATGAATTCGGGGAACAGACTGATAATACTACATGCCGGGGGCGCAAGTGGTTTTCTTGCCGGTGCAGAACTAATATACAAAGCCGGCTCTACAACAGGAGACTACCATGGGCAAATGAATAGCGGCAATTTTCAAAAGTGGGTAGTTAATCAACTTATGCCAAATCTTCAGCCAAATTCTGTTGTCGTTTTAGACAATGCACCATACCATTGTATTCAGGTTGATAAAGCGCCATCACCCTATGCCCTCAAAGGGGACATGATAGAGTGGCTGAGAAAGAAAGGAGTCGAGTGCAATGAGACAATGCGTAAGAACGACCTTTAAAAACTGATTCTTCCACTGAAACCAAAGGAGAAGACGTACAGAATAGATAACATGTTGTCAGGTAGTGGACATGTTGTGATACGTCTTCCTCCATATATGTGTGATCTAAATGCCATCGAAATCGCATGGTCGAAAATCAAGGGAATTGTAAGGGACACGAATGTTACAGGAGATTTGTCTTTAACAAAGCTGCGCGAAACTACGAAGAACGCAATACAGGAGGTAACACGACAAGATTGGGCAGGTTTCTGCCACCACGTCGCCAATTTAGAAGCAGAATACTGGGAAAAGGACGGAGTAGTTCCAGATGTAATTGACCAAATATCAATCAACTTGAACACTGATAGTGATAGTGAAGCCGGGGGCAGCGATAGTGAAAATGGCAGTTCATCTTCTGAAGAATCCGAGTGAAACGCGACTCCGTCTGCATCCCACTGCAAGCCTAGGCGAAGACAAGGTAAGAGGAAATGTTTCTTGCACGCATAATAGTACGTTTACCAATAAGCTCAACTCCCCCCTCCCTCTTCGCTTCCCTCAGAAAACCTTTTCCTCACCAACAAGACCGCGGACACAGTTACCAGTCCTGTACAATAAAGGGGTAGAGAGTAAAAGAATTCACGACCTTGTTCGAGAGGTAAGTAGTGGCGACAGTCAAGCAGAATTACTTCCAATACAACGGACAATTTCTTAGAAAAGAATAAAGAGTACTGTATTTTGTGCGCCTGTAGGTAAATGTGCAAACTTCGTTCGATGAACTCTGCTTTCTACCTGTGAACTACAGTTTTCTGGAAAGAGATTTTCGGCGAAATCCCAGGTCTACATGCATTAAACAATTTCTCCGATGTTCGGATACCATAAAAAAAAACATCCGTGGCGCAAAAGCCCATAGTCTACTGCTGATGTTACGTCCACAAGCCTTAGTAGAGGTGAACGATCATCAAACAGTAGGCCTATAGAGGTATCATATGAGCTAGCACGATGACCTCTCCCAGCCCTTACAGCCGGCTTACAAAACCGTATTTTGCTGCTCAATATAGCTCATCAAATTCATCACGATGCCCTGAATCCAATGTTCGTAATTCTCACCACATGTATTGAGACGCATATTCAAGAGGTAATGATTATGTTTTCTCTCTCATTGGTGAAACAGTTGAAACTCGACTGGTTTTACACACGAATTTCATTTATGTTTCGCGTTCCACATATTTTATTGCAGAATCTGCTAGCAGGCTTACTAAACCTAATTTATCCAACTAAATTAATTTATTCTGAATTTAATGTATTTAATATTGAACAAATTTATAAATATACTCTGTTAAAATTTTATCATAAAAATCGTAATAAGTTTATATTACAGGCACATAATCATGACACAAGACGAAATATTAATTCAACATTAGTAGAACCTGAATGTTTCACATCTGCTGGTCTAAAGCAGCCGTGGCGAAAATGCCATGGTGCGCCGAGCCACTGTGTAAGCTGCAACGTGCATAGCACCTATGGAGGGAGGCGGACAACCGAAGGGGAAGTTAATGTTTAGGACGTGTAACGAAGAAAGAAATGAACAAGAAAACATAGGACACATTATCACAACCTAAAATTAACTGTCTTCAGAATGTCTCTGCGACAAAGTTTCAAAATCAGGAATTATGTCACTTACTGCCAATCGTAATTGATCACGAAGGTATTTGTCTGTCAGTCGTGATCTAAATTTGATTTTTACTATTTTCATTGTTGAAAATAATTTTTCACAAACGTAAGTTACAGCGAACATGGCTTCAACAGAGCAAGCGAAAGAACGAAGCTTCGGATATTTATTTTTTGGCAAAGATTTGAAAAGTTCAATATCTGTCAAGTCCTTACATCTAGCTTCCATTTAACGTCACATTGTAAATCTGAGTCTAAATTGAAAATCTAACCGCATTATTCGTACATCTGCTGTAAAAGAATCGACGTACAGAGATGATAATGATAATAATAATAATAATAATAATAATAATAATAATAATAATAATAATAATAATAATAATACTTAACCTTTTAATGTTTCATCAGTAACATGTAGTAACTTATAATGCCGTTTTATGTTATACAACCGTTTTCCTAGTAATATTTGTGAACAAATCATACATTTAATATTCTCATCATATTGTAAGCAAAAGAATGCATCCTCCCATCCTACTTGAAACTTTCGTTTTTATAGAGGTACATGGTTTCGAGAGAGCCATTGCGACGACACGCCACTCGCAGGTCCGAGACAAATACGAATAGAACGGAGTTTGACTCCAGTGAGTAAGAGGGTGGGGGTTGTAGGTAGGAAGCGAGAAAAAAGCACTGCGAGCCACAATGTGCTCGTGAGTCGCATTTTCGCCGCGGCTGGTCTAAAGCATACCATTGACTTTGGCTGTCGTTTGTATAATTCTTTAGCTAAATTACACCCAGAACTTCTAACATGTAACCCACTAAAATATAACAAGAAAATTGGAAACGTGTTAATGTCTTCAATTTGATTAAATAAATTTATAGCCTATGTGTATGAATTAATCAGCCTGTATTATATTTGTATTCTATAATTTTGGAATTTATA
Source organism: Periplaneta americana (assembly GCF_040183065.1). Taxonomy (NCBI): domain Eukaryota; kingdom Metazoa; phylum Arthropoda; class Insecta; order Blattodea; family Blattidae; genus Periplaneta; species Periplaneta americana. The sequence continues at coordinate 43,920,823 of NC_091122.1, read as the reverse complement.
TTTTTTAAATAACTTTTTCCTACTTTATTCTCGTACAATATTATTCTTCTCTATGTTAATATTATGTTATATAAATTCATTGCCGCTGTTATTTTAATTTTTATTTCCTATTTTATTTTATTTCATTTTCTATATTCCTCTATGTAAATATAGGCCTATTATAATATATAATTTCACTGTAGCTGTAATTTTAATATTAGTTCCTATTTTATTTTATTTTCTATATTCTCTTATATTCCTATTAATAATATATCTGAACTGCGACCGAACACGAGCGCTGCTCATTCGGTCCTCAGATTTTGTTAATATTACTGTATCTTCTTCTTTATACTGATTGTATTATTTTTTTTATGCTCGACCGTGCCGAAATGTAGTAATTATACACCTGGTAGCAGACCTTTAATGCATGTCATTAAAGTATACCTACTCATTAAAGGTCAGGTTCTTTCAGCCAATGACGACTCAGGTTACAACTGTTCAGCCAATGACAGGTCAGCTTTCTACCGTTATAAAACCGCAAGTATCGATTATTCTCGGATATGCAATCGAAAGAGAATTAGCGAACAGTCACGGAGGCTGGAAATCCAATACTGTCCGCAGAAGGTTATGTTCTGTTACTATAATAATTAGCATTAATTTTAAACAATATTCAAATAAATTCAATTTATCATCTCGTTTTTCAATGTCTAATTTTATTTCAATGTTATCTCTGTAGGTTCTTATGGCCTAGCAAGGTCAATGTGGACATCTGTTCCTCGGAAAAAATCAATACTTTCGCGTCTGCACACATCTCACAACATAAGGGACATTGCTCCAGGTCAGATAAATAAAATTAATAATATCAAGTTAGAAATGTGGTCGAGCATAAAATGTCGTATGAAACTCGCCTATAATGGTAATTAAGAAGCTCGTATGAAAATTATGAAACTCGCTTGCGCTCGTTTCATAAATATCCATACTAACTTCTTAATTACCTTCATTATAGGCTCGTTGCATAATGTACTATTCTATTTCTATAGTTGTAACTATATTCTGTATATTTAAATTTAAATAATAAATAAATGAATATTATTAAGTCACCATTTCTGTCACAGATGTTATCTGTGTTAGTTTTTACGTTCGTAAAATTCTGCGACGGGAACGGATATTTGCTTAAAAGTTTGCACTTTAGCAGTGTAACAGTAGTTGATTAAAAAATCATGAATATGCTACAAAATCAATAAATAGACCCGGTAGCACTACTGACGGCGCCAACTGGGGTGGGAGGGCTTCGTTGCACTAGCGCCCATCCCAAGTTAACTCGTGCCCATCCATATGTCACCGCCCCGCTCGACACAAACATTGAAAGCGCAGCTAAAACTTGTTTCAGAACAATTCAAATCCAATTTAGTCGTTACTTTATTGGTGTTATATTTAGCTCTGAACGTTTCCTTAGTAATAATTACCTCACGTCTTTTATCACTGGACGTGAACGATAAGGTTATTTCTGTTTTAGGGCCGAATTCATAGTCAACACTTATCGTAAGGAAACACTTAAGCAGTTGCTTATAATAATTTCCAATTCATACACCCCAATGAAGTGAACACTTATTCAAATAAGGTAGCTTGTCAGTTTACTCAAGTCTTTCCTCATATGCATTGTAATCAGCTGATTCGGTATACAATAGATGATGATTATGATTTAATTTAATTTATTGAGTTCTGTAATTAAAATGAAAATGAGTTTCGGCAAGCAAAAGATATATCAGAGATATGGAAAACCCTTTAGAGATGTATAATGATCAACAATTTAAGAGATACCGTTTCGACAAGAACACTGTTGTGAATATTCTGGTGTCTCTCATTTCAATTCACAATACAACCATGAGGCTTACCGATTTCGCCACTGCTGAAAGTACTGGTTGCTTTGAGATTTTATGATACAGTAGCATTTCAGGTAGATTTAAGTGGCTTTTTTTTTTTTTTCGAAAAGTATTCACGTCCCAACAAAGTGTTATTTGCATTTTTGTTTGTATTCTACCCAAGGAATAAGCTGTTAAAATTTGCGTAATTATATCATTTCCACTTTGTTTAGCATAAAAATAACTGAAAAATAAATGAAAATGATTTACTTACAGGAATATTTCCGGAGTTTGCATTAAACTCAACTGCAATTTTGTTCCATGTCAATTTCTTCTTTTGGAGAGAGCAATTATTATCAATTTTCTTACTTTCGACGATATCTCCATATTTCATAACTAGTTATCTTAGCTCACTTCTTTCTTTTCTGTGAAATGCTTTCTGGACATCTTGTATAATTTTTAGCTCTATAATATTTACTTCTGTATTTGTGTATGGCAATAATGCCGATTTAACAGTTTGAAGGCGCTGGAAAACAATTGAATGTAGGAAAGCGCTCACGTCTAGCCATGTTGCCATATTTCTTTCGATGTCAAGGAAATGCTCAGGGCATATGAATGAGTAGCGTCTCTGCAATACGATCTGAAATAAGTGCTAAGGAAATGCTCATTACTTAAGTGTTTCCTCATTTTATAAGTGACGACTATGAATTCGACCCTTTATGTGTTATTACTGGAGCCCAGATGTTTGGCAAAATGCCTTTTTTACAGGGTGGAAGTAAATCATATTTGCATAGATATAAATGTGAGTTGGAGTAAATCAAAGTGATAGGGCCAATTTTTATTTTGCATTTTTAAGGTGTTTCTTACTAATAAACCCCTTTTTTTCTGTTTTTTTTTAAAGCAATATTTCTTGTATATTTGCAATTTTCTAATTAATTGTAATGTAATGTGTATGAAATTTAAATATTTGAAAGAATGACTAACTTTACTAACAATAGTAAATAAACGTAATCTTAATCTGCTTAATCTGCTAATAATCGTGCTTTAATACTATTAGTGTAATATGAATAATGATCGACAATCCACAGTTACAAATATAATATTGTCATGTCTTCACGATACCAACAATCAGCTTTATAATTTTAAATATTAGGCCCGTTCTCATAGAAGTTGTCACGTAGCATTTCCAATTGTTTGCTTTCATATTTTCAAATCTTATTATTACAATTATTTTATGCGAGATCGTGCGTATTTACTTGGTTTCCGCACAAAACCAATCCGCGGAAAGTCTAAAATTCCACATTCAGTATTCCCAACCTAACACACATAACAATTTCCCTCTTCTTACCGCTTAAGTGACATATTGATTTTACTGCTTTAGGCTTTTAACATAGGCCCTATTATTTTTAAAGACGCTCAACTACGTTTCGCTTTTTCAAACTTTTCCTCGAACATGAAAACTTCAACATACCGCTCTTGTAACGCATATTACTATTGTGCTACACGTGTTTGTTATTGTAGGAGAAAGAAATTTGAATGAGGAACAGTCAGTTACAGCGTTGCCAATTCAGCGGTTTTCCCGCTAGATCTAGCGTTTTTCGGCGTTACTTTAGCGGGTAAAATTGATGAAATTTGTATTGTTGATATAGGGATTTAGCGGGTATTTTTAGCACTCACAGCGGCAAAATAATATAATTTTACATTGACAATATAGCAATTTAGCAGTTTCTGCACGGCTTCACAGCGGATTTTTAAGAATCGAGTTGGCAACCCTGGTCAGTTATTGTCGGGTGACAGAAGGTATAAGATCGGTTAGCTAGAATTCCTAAATCCACTAAACCATTGCAAAGTAAACTTCATACTTACGTTAGTGAATTTGGTGCCCATGTGTTTTCAACCGATGGAACAGTTTTGTTATGTAAGGTTTGTGAAAAGACAGTTAATCACGAAAAAAAGTATTTTATAAGTCAACATGTGTCACCTACGAAGTAAATATGTGATTTATGTTGAATATAATTTAAATTTATTGCTAAAATATGTCTTTTAAATGTATAATGCCTTTTTCAAAGATATTGTTTCTTTTTTTACGTTCTTATTGCCTTTTTTGCCTGCCTATTTTAACTATCTATCTCAACGGTGAATGTTATTCTGGTGTGATGATTCTACATTAAATAGTATTTAATAAATACGAGACGAAATTCACATGTAAACGAATCACAGATTCAAATTTTGCCAGCCACAAAACACATTGCACTTTTCTTTAGACATCATCTTATAAAATCAATTGTAACAATGAAAATTATTGCATTTGTTCGATTGTTACCGTCTTTTGTTCCCTTCATTGCCTTAAACTTACAGACGGAAAACTTTGAGAGTTTTATTTTCACCTGACACCAATATTACATTTCTGCCTCTATTCATTCAAAAAATATAATCCTCTGAAATCCCACTATGACTTTTAGGCCACAGAATTTAAACGTCTGTGGACTTTTAAACATTCGTTCGAGGTTGAAAAGTGAGCTTCTAACGGTTTGCCCACCCCTAGCGGTAGTTGGCAGAGTCCTTTTGACACCAGTCATCATATCTTTCAAAAACACAAAATGTCAGTTAATATTAGCGCCAATGTAACGTCATGAAAAGGTTCGCTAGGGGGTCATTGTTGTCTGTTAAACATCAGCTTTGTAGCTCTTTTTATTTTAAAAACTTCGAAACCCCGTAGCGTTGCTAGGTAACGAACTTTCGGAGGCAGAACAGAAAACAAGCGTAAGTTAGAACAAAATTGCTGGTGTGTATAACAAAGCCTGCGTGTATTTGTGTGTAGAAACGGCTCTTGTAATCGATATATTTTCACAACGATAGGCATTGTAAGGGGAGGCCAGGAGAACGTGCCCTCTTAGTCTTTAGGAACTATCAGTTTTCAAACGGATTCTTTTTTCCTGACTCACATGCACGGACACACAACGCACGAAGGAATGTGTGGAAGAACGAAGCTCACATAGTTCAAAAAATTTTAGAAAAACCTTTCAAGTATTTCGTAGCGTAAAATTCTCATCGTAAAGCAACATTTTACACATGCTAGTAGGTAGCCTACATTATAGCCTATAAGGAAGCCAGAATATGGCGGGTATTGTACTCTCCATACGAGTAAAGTTGCCCCTATATTACTTAGCGAAATCGGAAAAAATAGACTAATTTGTGAATGTTTTTTGTTTATAGAAATTTAGAAATCTTCTCACTATTCGTGAGGTGCCACAAGGGACAAAGAGTACTTAACCATATAAATGTTTACAAGTTCAGTGAACCATTAATTTTGTTTTGACAATGAAACTCCTACAAGTACATAACTGTAAATACATTTTGTGATTGGTGGAAATATACCTAGTTTTAGAGAGGCAAGTGTTACAAAAAAGTAAAGAATGCTAATGAACTTGGTTTCATTTCGAATATAGGTGATGCTTCAGGAGAGCAATTGATCCTTTAAATATAGCTAAAGTTACAATCGGAATAATAGATGTAGGTATTCCAAGCCTCTTTAAGACATCTTTTATGAAGAGAGTAGCGGTACCTCTTGCTCCAACCAGAAGTCCGATTACGTCAAGCTCTTTTAGCTGGTACTTTTGGAGGTAATATGGAATGGTAGAATTGTAGATATTCTTTTTTTCCTTATCCACTTCTGCTGGCTGTTCCTCATTCGTTTCGAAACGCACAGTGGGATCAATTATGAATCCAGATCTTATAGATTCCTTGAAAGCTATTATATCTATGCGCCGTGTACTGCCAGTGACGGAGAGACCATGTACTTCTTCAAAGGTGTTGTAATCGGCATCTTTAAGGGCAGTGGCTATAATTGATCGTACTTGGTGGTGTCTAGCGTTTCGCAGACCTTCGCAGTGCGGACAGGATCCCAGGACGTGTGCAAGAGTTTCAACCTCGTTGTGGCAATGCCTACAACGGTTGTCCTGAGATCTTCCCGGCACAGCACGTACTGCAGCAACATTTCCAACCATTTTAATGCCATCGCGCCATTCGCTGTTGGAGAGTCCTTCGTGTTTACAAATCCATTTGTTGGCACTGGGATATTGTTTAAATAATAATTCTGTAAGATACGAATTTGTATTAGGCCTACTTATTTACATATTCCACATACTGTTTATTATACCCTCACCGGTAGGCTATGCTATTTCTGTTTCATACATATTTTATTGATATTTTCCTTCCCAAGATCATTAAGAACGATGAATATTATTCATGTTTGGTTTCTGTAATTATTAAAATAATAATATTTATACTGAGGAAGAGGAAAAGAAATTGGCTGGATCACTGATTGAGAAGAAACTGCCTACTGAAGGATGCACTGGAAGGAATGGTGAACGGGAGAAGAGTTCCGGCAGAAGAAGATATCAGATGATAGGCGATATTAAGATTTATGGATCGTATGTGGAGACTAAAAGATAAAGATAAAGATAGCCTATTGTGTCCCATGAAGGGCAAAGGCCTCCTTAAATAAGGGAAAGCTCTATTTGTCTAACGTGATGAGCTAGTTCACGTTAGACGTGATATTTAAGTCTAAGAACTTGGATTTCTTTAACAATGATTCTCTCACTGCCTTTCACAACTTCCTGTCTATACACAAATGTCTCTCGAGTAGTTTCCACTTTCTTCTGTCTCTTGGCTCTCTGGACCACTGTTGACCTGCCTGTTCTCTGAAGAAGTCTGCCCATCTGCACCAAGGCCTGCCCTGAAGTCTCCTTCCTATGCGGGGGTCCCACATGGTAGCTCGGCATGTCCATCTGTCGCCTGGTAGCCTGGCCACGTGTCCACCCCATTTCCATTTGGATGTAATGGCTGAATTTAGAGACTAAAAGGAAGCCATAAAATAGGAAATGGGTTTGCAGTGAAAGACCTGCCCTTGGGGAGTACACTATGAATACTCCACGTTAACTTTCATTTGTCTCTTAGATATTTGCGTAAGCAATATGCACAACAGGACCAGCATAAGAAGTAATATATTTTCGCAATACACAACCCTCGCTATATTCACATTAGTTTGGAGTGAATTACGAAAGAATATATTCAATAGTAATTTAGAAACATGTTAAAGGAATTATCCTTGCACCAAAAACGAAGTTCTCTGAACCAAATGATCGTATTTAAATTATTTTGGTACAATAGCAATTGGCAAAGGAAACTTTTAATGGGAAAAGGAGCGTCTTCTGCGGACCTCTGGAAAAAGAAATAAGGAAGAGACTAGTGAAGTGCTTTGTATGGAGTATGGCATTGTAAGGGTTAGAAACATGAACATTACGATGATGTGAAGAGAAGCGAATAGAAGCATTTGAAATGTGGATATGGAGAAGAATGGAATGTGTGAAGTGGACAGGTAAAATAAGAAATTAAGTTGTATTGGAAAGAGTGGGTGAAGAAAGAATGATGCTGGAACTAATCAGGAAGGGGAAAAGGAATTGGTTGGGTCACTGGCTGAGAAGAAACTGCCTGCTGAAGGATGCACTGGAAGGAATGGTGAACGGGAGAAGAGTTCGGGATAGAAGAATATATCAAATGTTAGACGACATATGGATCATATGAGAAGACAAAGAGGAAGGCAGAAAATATGAAATGGAGAAAGCTGGGTTTGCAGTGAAAGATCTGCTCTTGGAAGAAACATTATGAATGAAGGAATGAATAGGAATTAGGAAACGTATTAAAGAAATTATCCTTACACCAAAAACAATAGCAATTAAGAAATATGTTAAACGAATTATTTTGCACCTGGAGCCTACGCAAGTGGGGTTACAGGATTTGAACCTCCTCTTTGAACTTAAAGAAATGCATATATATTTATTGCGTAAGTGTAATAATGACACAAGCATTTTTTGTTATACGAAATAAACACGAGTTAAAATTAGTTAAAAATGGGCGTGGAAAAAATCACGTTTAAAAAGATTTTATAAGGATATTCATGAATATATGTTCTGTTAGAATACAGTGTAATATTAATAAATATACCGTAACATAATAATAATAATAATAATAATAATAATAATAATAATAATACAAAAAATTAAAAATACCGATAATGTAAATTGTAAACAATTTTAATAATGACTCCCCCCCCCCAATTGATAAAATTCTGCGTACGTCACTTCTTGCACCAAAATGGATGCTCCCTAGACAAAATGAATCTTTAATTTTTTTATTACTTAATAGTTTGATCTCGTGTTTTATGGGGTCGACCACAAGCGTTCTAAAGATGTTGCTTTGCTAATATTATCCAATATGGTGTGTTGCGTACTATAAGCAATTTTTACTGTATTTTGCATGAGCAACTTAAGTAACATTTCTTAGATGTATATAGGTGTATATCTACAACTTTTTAATTAGGATATACTTTAGACTTTGTGTAATTCTGTCACGTAATAATAGAACAATCTATAGCCTATTCGTATTTTAAAATATAACTTTAAAATTCAACATAACATATTAGTCTACTTTACATTACAGACAATGAAATTAAATATTTGTTCCGTTATGAAAATAATACGATTTAAAATTGGTGGAAGAATCACTTCGTATTACACACACATTTATTTCGTGACGAAAAGCAGAACATATTCCGATTTTCAACAAATTTTCCTCAAAATCGGAACTTTTTAAGACTTTTGTTCTATTCGAATTATAGTAATAAAATGTAATATTAGACCTACTTAACTCCAACACTATTGTAGGCCTATTCAATTTGATATTCATGGAAACCAATTCCTGCAGAGACTTCTTGAAAGTCAGTAAAGAAGTTGATCAGCAATCAGGGGGATTGGGCGAACAAACTCAATTGTAGCTCGTAAATCTTTATAGTCTAGGCTTATTAACAGTTTAAGTACTGTAATTTATCCCGATTTATTTTTGTTTTTATTCTGTAAGCCGCAAAATGTTCCACCAACTTATGCCGATGCAGAAGAGTAAAGAAGCTGAAATTCACAGAAGTAAGTACGTCTTATTTCAGTCTTGCATTAAGAAGTTCCTCTCCACTTGTTCATATTTAGTACCATTCGAGTCCATTGAAGTGGACAAACCTTCTCGGACCCCCTCCCTATTTACAGCAAAGTGGCGCCGCTGGAGCCCGTTGAAAGGGGACAGTGCCTTCGGTGACCTATTTCTAAAAAGTAACCACAAAGTCAAGTAACAAAAGATTAGAGTTTGTTAAACTCTCAAACAAGTGCCATAAATACGCGCGGGGGTGCAGAACTGTTAAACTGTGATAACGAGCACCATTGTTGTTGGATCGCAGAGGGGTGGGGTTTGGGCCTGCTACCCTTTCTTATGTCTCAAGTCAAAGATCCTTTACTGTGCAAACCTTTCAATACATTCCATTGTCGCTTCTCTTGATGTACTGGAGACATATTCTGTTTAAGTTGTAATAGACACATAGGCTTGCATTTCTTGAAAGTTCGGAGAATATGTTATACAGTATGTTTCTTTAAAAATGAAGTTCATTATTCCAACGCAAAGAACTAATTCTCGTCTTGAAAAACCATTTATTTGTAAGACATTTTTGATATTGTACTTTGTTCCAGATGTATACAAATGCAATATTTCGGATATAATATAGGTTGAAAGTTAGCCTAATAGTTTTTCCAGAAAAAATGTTTTCTTCTTCTTCTTCTTCTTCTTCTTCTTCTTCAAATGTTTAACAATCTCTTATTCGGTAACTATTGCGAGCAGGATCGTGATTTTTAATAATAATAATAATAATAATAATAATAATAATAATAATAATAATGATAATAATAATGATTTATTTAACCTGGCAGAGTTAAGGCCATACGGCCTTCTGTAACACTCAACCAGGAGTAAAACTGCGTTACAAAAAACACTACAAATTTACAAAGTACACTATAATTTTACACACAAAACTGAATAAGATAATAATAATAATAAAATGTAAACAACAAGTAAGTAGAAATCAGACATAATATATAACATACAGAAAGAAAGGAAAAAGCATAATAAAATATGAACAGCAGGTCAAAATAAATTAGACATACAAAGTATAAAAAATAAGATAATCATTGATAATAATAATAATAATAATAATAATAATAATAATAATAATGATAAAAATAAGAATAGTAGTAATAATAATAATACTAATAGTAGTAGTAAAATAGTGCAGTACAAAGCATACTATGAATACAATATTTTTAGGTACACACAGTAAGGAAAATTATGATTATATATAGCTCAACTTATCACATTATAGATATACCATTATCGGAAAATATGAAAACAAAAATATAAAATAAGTTAAATATCACTAGAACATAAAACTGTTTTATCACTATTATTATTATTATTATTATTATTATTATTATTATTATTATTATTAATAATGAATTATTTTGTATTACAACCGTTGTATCATTTGTCACGATTATTCTATTATTATTATTATTATTATTATTATTATTATTATTATTATTATTATTATTGTTACTATTATTTATATCATCAGCATTATTATTTGAAGCCTGTAAAATTTATGTAGACTACTGGACTGTACCCGAGCACGAGCATTATGCTCATTTCGGGTATCTATTCATATGTATTCAATTCAAATGTAAATTGTAAATAAATTTGAATTTGAATTTGAATGCTATAGGCCTACAACACTTGTCATAATAGTAAGTTAGTTTGTCAACTCGTCAACTTGTACATAACGATAGGAAAACTAATACAGAATAATTTATCCCTCTGGCGTATTTCAATAGTCTGGACGGTTTTCGTATAAATTTAATTTTAAAAACCACTAATTTCAAATCATAGCGATGTACCGAAGTGCATATGATATTTTCCGTGCTGGAATTCTGCATTATCATATGATGAAGGATGGGTGGAGCGGAGAAAAATTCTCTCCGGCATCGGGATTCGAACCTGGGTTTTCAGCTCTACGTGCTGACGCTCTATCCACTAAGCCACACCGGATTCCAGTTCCGATGCCGGATTGAATCCTCTCAGTTTAAGCTCCACCTCTTAGTTTCCCTTTTAGTGGCCAACTCTCATGCACTGTGTCACAGATGTGTGACAGTGGCACAATGTCCAACACACTAATGTGCAGAGGTGCACTCAATGCGAGTGACTAAGCGGCCGGGATCCGACGGAATGAGCGCCGTCTTAAATCACAAAGTGATTATATATGCATATCATATTATAGCGATGTACCGAAGTACATATGATATTTTCCAGGCAGGAATTCTGCGTTATATATGATATGATATGATATGATATGATATGATATGATATGATATGATATGATATGATATGATATGATATGATATGATATATGATATGATACGATATCGTCTCTTTCAATCTGCAAGGTTATTTCACTTCCACCCTGTATAGGTCCACAACAACAACAACAACAATAATAATAATAATAATAATAATAATAATAATAATAATAATAATAATAATAATGTTTATCATCATCACCATCATCATCACGGTAAGCAAGGAATGGGGATGACAAAGATGTAAAGTAGAGGCCTACATTTTATTTTAAAACTCTATAAAGTTAAGGAAGATGTTTTCATTCTATGAAATCAGCGGTCCCCAACCTTTTCTTGTCTTTCGTACCCCATAACTAGGCTTTGACTGAAACTGCACCTCTTAACTCCCTACCACCATTTTTTTTACCACATCACTTACATAAGATGTAACAAAACGATTTTGTATTTCTAGGTTTGAAACTTGGGAAAAAGAAATGTTTATTTCACAATTCCCTGAAAGTCAGTGCATTTCTTCTATGAAAAAAGGTGTTGGTGCTCGCCAAAATGTACAAGTTATAGCCTACAAATTTATAATAACATCTGAGTTTGGGGCTTATTGTTATATAGGCACCTTCTTCTTCGTGGAACCATAGTTTGCTGTTTGTATTCATTGTCGATTATAGACTACGATTAATTTTTCCATTGTGACAGAAATGTTAATTTTAAAGAGTTCGAAGAGAGCGTACCGCCAGGAAAAAATGCACTTCTGGAAGTAATAAAATATGGTAATGAAAATTAATAATTCTTATAGTTATTTCATTAACATGTGTTTTACTTGCGATCAAATACAAATTTTACAAAATGTGGTGACAAAATAAAAATATTTCAATTACGGAACACGTTTAAAATTATTTCAGATTTATCCTCACTCTTAGACGACAAGGTATTTCATGGCGCGAGACAAGAAGATGTAATGTCCGCCATTACCAACGTGGCCCGACGCGTTCCACAGGTTGGGAACAGCTGTATTAAATCATTAAAATCTAATTCTTTGCTTCTGCTTGACACTTTACTGTTCTTCAGAAAAAATAGTTTGTTTTAAATTTTCATTTTCTTATCATTAATCAAATAAAGAAAATTCGAAGTAGTTCATGTCATTGAAGGTAGCAAAGCTAAACCAAATCACTTACGTAGCCTACATTTAAGGATTCTTTATGACTTCGAATGTAGGCTAATTCTTATTTGTTCGAAACGTCGTCTTATGTTATCAGCAACGAAAGAGTCCAAACTAAAGGCTCATTCACAATGAAAATTAAACATAACGTAAGCGTTAACTTAAGAATATAAACGTTACGGTAAAATCAAGAAGTCATACCATCATTCACGATGGGAACATAAACATAACCGCAAACATACTTGGTAACCATGGAAACATAACAATGACGCCATTTCCTCATATTCTGTCGTATACTTCAGCGCTCCACGATTGTGTTTTGTTTGCAAATCAGGTAGCATATGCATGAAAGTTTGGAGTTTGCAAACTTTCATGTTAACGTCTTACGGTAATGTTTATGTCAATGTTTATGTGAATCAGTGAATGATCCCATTTGGTAGCCTGGGCGCAAACTTTTGTTTATGTTACGGTTATGTTTAATTTTCATTGTGAATGGGCCTTTAACCTTGATGAGCCTAAATACAACACTGATCCCCATTTTGGGCGTCCTGATATTATAAATACAGGACGCAGGAAAAGTAATTAAATGAAATGAATGTTCTGTATATTGGGCCTACAGAACGCCTGGTTTCTCTAACTGTATGCGTTGTTGAAATTTTCTGCGTTGTGTACAGTGTTTAAATTGTGTTTTACCATTCAAAAGGAATAAGTGGTCAGGTGAACATGTAACATTTCTCAAAGTTTCGACGAAACCTTGTGCGTACTGTAAAATGATCAGTAAATTACATGAGTTGAGATTTAAAGTTTCAGTAAAAAAGATAAAAGTATCCCCGTCACATGCCATGAAGGCACTTGGGGGGCATGGAGGTAGAGCCCCACGCTTTCCATGACCTCTGCACTAGAATGAGGTGTTGTGGTCAGCACCACGCTCTGACCGCCTTTTACCCCCGGGAAGGACCCGGTACTCAGTTTTATAGGAGGCTGAGTGAATCTAGGGACCGTTCTGAAAGTTTGGCAACGAGAAAAATCCCGTCACCACTCGGGATCGAACTCCGGACCTTACAGCCTTATAGTTTCAGTAGATGAGGTAAAAAGAATTTATAAACTAAAAGACGCGAACATTCCACAACACACAGCAGACGAAACAGAAATAAAATAGAAACTAGTTTCGCTAGTTGTACTTTCGACGTTTGTTCACAAGATGCTGGAGTCCTGTAGGTAACAACAATTATATTGACCATTTAACTAGGCCTATCAGCGGGAACTCGAAATGTGACAATGATCACCTTACCGACTTTACTGTCAGCGAGAATCGCAATTTGACAATTATCTTGGCGATCTTAATGTCAGCGGGAACTCGCAATGTGACAATTATCCTGGCTATTTTAATGTCAGCGGGAACTTGGAATGTGACAATTATCCTGGCTATTTTAATGTCAGCGGAAACTTGTAATGTGACAATTATCCTGGCTATTTTAATGTCAGCGGGAACGTGGAATGTGACAATTATCTTTGCGATTTTAATGTCAGTGGGAACTCGCAATGTAACAATGGTTATCTTAGCGATTTTACTGTCAGCGAGAATCACAATGTGACAATAATTATCTTGGAGATCTTAATGTCAGCGGGAACTCGCAATGTGACAATTATCCTGGCTATTTTAATGTCAGCGGGAACTTGGCATGTGACGACAATTAGCCTATCTTTGCGATTTTAATGTCAGTGGGAACTCGCAATGTGACAATGGTTATCTTAGCGATTTTACTGTCAGCGGTAAATTGCAATGTGACAACAATTATCTTGGGAATTTTAATGTCAGCGGAACTCGCAATGTGATAACAATTATCTTGGCTTGGTAATTTTAACGTCAGCCGGAACTCGCAATGTGGCGATGATTATCCTAGCGATTTTACTATCAGCGGGAACTCGCATTGTGACAACAATTATCTTGGCGATTTTAATGTCAGCGGGAACTCACAATGTTACAACAATTATCTTGGAAATTTTAATGTCAGCGGGAACTCAAAATGTTACAACAATTATCTTGGGAATTTTAATATCAGCGGGAACTCACAATGTTACAACAATTATCTTGGGAATTTTAATATCAGCGGGAACTCACAATGTTACAACAATTATCTTGGGAATTTTAATGTCAGCGGGAACTCACAATGTTACAACAATTATCTTGGGAATTTTAATGTCAGCGGGAACTCGCAATGTGACAACAATTATCTTGGCGATTTTAATGTCAGCGGGAACTCACAATGTTACAACAATTATCTTGGGAATTTTAATGTCAGCGGGAACTCACAATGTTACAACAATTATCTCGGAGATTTTAATGTCAGCGGGAACTCGCAATGTGACAACAATTATCTTGGCGATTTTAATGTCAGCGGGAACTCACAATGTTACAACAATTATCTTGGGAATTTTAATGTCAGCGGGAACTCACAATGTTACAACAATTATCTCGGAGATTTTAATGTCAGTGGGAACTCGCAATGTGACAATGATTATCTTAGCGATTTTATTATCAGCGGTAACTTGCAGCGAAACAACGAAAAAATCTCCAAATGTGACGTAGGGTTATCAATAAAACTGTTCCTATTTCATTAGATCATTACTTCAGTTCTAAACGGTCATTAAGCGGGGAGTACTGCTTCATCTTGAAGCGCGTACACGCGGCGAGGCGAGGGATTGCGTTCTGTCTCCCGCTCGGCGGCACGGGGCGGGCCCGCACGATTGGTCGGCGATTGGGGCGGTCCTGCCCGGCCACGCACGCGCCCGACTCCCGCTCCGTCGTCATGACAACAGCCACTGACTCGCCTTGCACTCCGACACACATTCTTTCCACAAACAACTGCACAAAGGAGTCCCCTCTTCCACTTTTCAATTACGTCCCATTTTCCTTCGCTGAAATTGATTTTAAAGCTGCCGATCCCCGTCGCGTTCAAGTCAAGGATGAACGGCAGCGTTCTCACCCTCTCGCATCGTCCTAGATCAAATCCCGACTACCTAATAGGCCTATTGTTTACTATCTGTTAAAGCGTAGGCCTACTGTTATTCATATGCCTAGTGTATCTTCTTTTCACGCCATAGTTTATAGTTTTCTGCCCGAGGGCAGGTCTTTCACTGCAAACCCACGATTCTCCAATCTTCCTTTTTTTCCGTCTTCGTCTTAGTCTCCGCATACGATCCATATATCCTAATGTTATCTATCATCTGTTAAATTACTTGGTATAACTCTAGATTCAAAATTAACTTGGGAACCGCATATAAATTACGTATGTGTTAGACCAGTGATGTCAAAGCAAGCGCATTTTTCTGACCTTGACGTCGTGCACGGGCATCAAGCGCTAAGTATGGAAAGAGGAAGGGTTGTGTATATGAATAAGCAACCTGTTGGATTAAGAAAACAGTGGTGCACAAACTTCAAACGGAACGTGAAATTTTATGTCGTTATTTTTATATGGCTTCTTTCTGTTTAATATTATCTATATTGTCTGTAAAACAAAAGTACTAACACTGGTTTCTTAATATTGCACTTGTGTTTTAAATCTTAATGACATAATAAAGAGTTAAGAAGGAATATTCACTTAAATTCCATAGTAGTATAATATTATACTGTATTAAGTGGATGGAACACATCATTCATAAAGAAATTGATATTCCAAAGAAAGAGATTGAGTATGACATGATAAGTTGGAATTTATATTGATGGTATCTTTAGCCTTACAAAAGTACTCAATAAACTAATGAAAACAATATTACAGTACAAAGCAAATTTACCTAGGTACTGTATCTGTTTTAAGTGTAACTAATATTACATAACAAAACTCTTATCGCATTATGCTTTTAAGGTGATATTGGTGAGCAACTTCCTATCATCAGAATATTAAATTATTTTCTCGAAATGTGCTGAAGCTATAGAGCT
Organism: Periplaneta americana; assembly: GCF_040183065.1. Lineage (NCBI taxonomy): Eukaryota > Metazoa > Arthropoda > Insecta > Blattodea > Blattidae > Periplaneta > Periplaneta americana. The sequence goes on along the minus strand of NC_091122.1, from coordinate 43,904,602 downwards.
GACATTTTTACAACACATGGGCACGTATCTTTTGCTTATGATGTAACAGTAGTTGCTTTGTTAATTCATTTCCTTACAAACAATTTCCATGCGAATATTTTCAAGAATTTGTTGATGTTTCTATTCTTATTATCTTTTAAGCGATCATTTTACTAATGTAATGTCAGGCTAGCTGTTTGTAACGATCCCCACAGTAGGTTTTAATCTAACGACGAAGGGAGATACACTCTTCGAAACGTTGTGTTACAGTTTTGAAAATTAGCAATGGAAAATATCCAAACAGCTCATTGCTCCCCCCCCCCCATCATTCAGTTCAATAATTTAATGTACTTATTGTATATGTATTTTGACTCACCACATAGGCTACTCTTGGAGTTTCTGGCTAAATAAAGATTGATTGATTCATATTTCATCTATTTCAATCCACATATACCAATGTTCCTTTTTAAAACGGAATCTCGTGTACAAATTTACATTCCAGGAGTACACTACACCTAGCTTTGTAACATTAATAATAATAATAATAATAATAATAATAATAATAATAATAATAATAATAATAATAACAGCCTAATAATAATAATAATTTATTTATTTATACTGGTAGAGTTACGGCTATAGGATCTTCGCTTACACTCTGCCAGATCAAAAAGAATACAAGCAGTGAAAATTTAACAAAAAGTTAAAGAACAGAATATTAAAATATTACAAAAAAAATAATAATAGCATAACAAAATCAACACTAAACAACATGAAAATAATACCATAATAGAAAAAGGAAAGTAAAATACAGATCTAAAGATTGGAATATAATAAAAGCAACTCAGTACAAATAGTTAATAGAGAAAACGTAAGGAAAAATACAACAAAATGGAATGTAATAAAATAATAATAATAAAAAGAAGAAAAAAATACGAAAATTAAATAAAATCCACAATAAAAAGGGTATGATAATAAATTCATCTGGTGATCAAGAGAACAAAAAAAAAAAGGGGGGGGGGAAGGAAGGAAAAGGAATAAATTTTTAAAAAACTATCGCAGAGAAAAGGGCTTGTAATTGAAAGGAATCTGAATTGAAAAAGTGCAATTTTAGTTTATTTTTTAAACTAGATAATGTCCGACAGTCTCTGACATGTTGTGGTAGAGAGTTCCAGAGATGAGCTGCAGAGACGGTGAAAGATGAAGAGTAGAAGGATGTTCTGTGTTTAGGAAATATTAGACATATTTCAAAGACGGTGAAAGATGAAGAGTAGAAGGATATCCTGTGTTTAGGAAATATTAGACATATTTCAAAGGAATTTGGAATTCATCAGGAAACAGATGAACTAAATGAAGTTCGCAGCCTGAACGAGTGCTATAGGCATACCTAAATTTACAAGTTTTCAAACCAATTGCATATTACACAATGTACACTTCCGTGCATCCACACTCGCCCTCACTCTGTCAAGTAATATAATAAGGCTTATTTGTTTCGTAATAAATGGAAATATGTTCACATCAAGACTGAAACATTTATTCCATTTGAGTGGCTATAAAAGCGGAATAGAGACAAAAGTCTGTTGTTGAGAATAATTTTATGGGTATTAATGACAATTACACCACGTCATGGAAGTAATACTCCTATCTTTACGTTCAAATACATTTTTTCTTCTTCCATATAAGGTGGAAATATAGTTCAATTAATATCAGCAATTAGACTCAAAAGGGAATCATTGTCTTTAGTTACGATCACCATTTTCCACTGTAGTCAAATGTATTCCATTTCATGCCACTTAAGATTTGTTCTTTTTCTTTCCGGAAATGTACAGGCCAGCCCTGGGCATAAAGGAGAAGGAAAAAAGGAATGGAGATACTCCCGCCTATGTCCATTCCGCTTCACAGCTTTATAAAGGAACTTACAGTAAAGCAATTGTGCATCAGAGGTGAATTTTAGGCAGGAGTAGGGATGGGAACGATATATAGGCTTTTTTTACGAAATACTGATGTTTTAGTTTCGATATATCGACATATCGTAACCGAAATTCTGATTCAATATATCGTATAATATATCGGTTTTCTCATTTATTTAGGCCTATTTATATATTTATTTTTTTTGTGAAATTATTATCATCAAAAACAACAAAATACAAACTAGACAACTCCGATAATTCTCGAGAGATGGCGCTAATGAAGGTAGACATTTACACAATTGTGCAACCTTTAAATATCCAATACAATCAATACCGTACTCTAATTGGCTGGACTGGAATTCGAATTCAAACTGTTTAATATGCAGCACCAAATTCAAAATGCAGCGTGTGCGAACGTGAGACAGACGGGAGGTTTATCTACTACTGTTTTAATATTGTTATTAATGTTCTCCAAGACAGGAGCAACTCCCACCCTGAAAGGGAACCGTCTGATCTCAAAACGGGTATCAAAACTTATATATTTTCTATATTCTGAAATGGAAAGAGAAACAAAAATTTAATACCCATGTGACATTTGTTTACGGCTATAATTTCTATGCACAACCTAGTAGTCTACTGACATTCTATTTTCTTATTATATCTTTTTAGTGCATAAACATTCTATCCCTATCATCATCACCATTGTTGTTTGGAATGTTGGAATGTAACAATAACTTGCAATGCGAACTTACTATAGAGGGATTGTATCAAATCAACTGTGAAGTTTGTTAAAACTTGTTATATTCTAAGTACAGATTATTTACATTTAAAAATAATTACAAGTTCTGTTTACTTACAAGCATTTAAAAATGATTAAGTTGTTAGATAGAAAAGAGCATTATATCTGTGTCCTGGATTGAATCCTACATAAAATTAGAATAATTTCATCGTGTTCCAATATCAAATACTCAACCATGTAGAATGCACTTAACTCTTTCCCACTATATCATTTAAGCTCCCTTGCCTCCACCATAATTTTGATTTAGGTTAGGACCTACATCGTATGGTAATGAAAATTTATTGTTTATTGTTACAATTTTACATTTATGCTTTTGACTGCTATGATGTTAATTTCAGTGGTAAAAAGGAATAAGTATTAAAATTTAAGTAGACTAATTTTATTGTAATACAGTAAATTTACACCTGAAAATTCAATTTCCTTCGATATATCGATATATTTTCTGTAATACACACACACACACATATATATATATATATATATATATATATATATATATATATATATATATATATATCGATTATCGAAATTAGGTTTGCGACATATTGCAATATCAATATATCGGTATTTAAATTATTTAATTATTTCCTTTATCACTACTGGATGTTTCTATATCTATGATAAAAGCCCAAACATTTTGAACAGTAAGCCCTATGCAACGTTCTCCTGGCCATATAACTTCCACTGATATAGCAAGACGAAGGGCAGATATCCGTAGTAGAAAGACAAATTTCCACTTCACCGGGAATCGAACTCAGGAGCGCTTAGGTGGGAAATGCACGCTAACCAATGTTCAAAAAGGACGGACATTCATGATTTATTAAAGTTAAAAGTAAAATTACCCGATTACAGGCCTTGATAAAAGGAACCTTCGTGCTCATATTTCGTCACATTTCTGTAGGGATTAAACTTTTTTTTATTAACTTGTCGGCAAAATAACAATCTATTCGATAACGTGAACAGTAAGTAGGCTTAACAATGGTAGAAAAATCTTAAAACATTGTTACAAAATATAGCCCATTGATATATAAATCTGCATGTAAAATTGAAATTAGTTTTTAAATCTGTAGATATCTAAAACAGCCTACGCCGTACGGTATGTCTGTTAAGTCTGTTTACTGTGCTCCAACCACGAGAAAGTCTCTGCCGGATGAGACGAAGGAGGGTAATGCTGTGAATGAATGTTGATGTCATAAGGTCACACACACACGTTGGTACTCTTATCTCTATTGGCTAGCTCTCACAGCACAAACCATAACATTGATACAGACATATTGATACTACCCTAGTTACAAAATTAGATCACAGTTAATCTCCTGGTCTTTTAATCTCTTCATACAGGAAATAACATATGCAGGAGAGCGCATGGTTTTTAAACTGGCGTTATAACGGTAATATTATTTATCTACTTCGTTCCAATAGACGAGGCAATAGTAAGCACATTCCTTTCACGGTTGATCTCCTGGTTGGAGAACAGTAGGTGAAGAGTAGGCTTACTGTTGTCCAATAAATTTACTGCTAATGAATAGTCATTTAAACGTTTCTTATAGGCGAGAATATAATTTGCTATTTCTTGTTTGACTGATGGGATGCAAAAATTACGTTAGACATATTATCTGTTATGCAAATCTAGTCTTTCAGGTAAAGGTTCCTGTAAAGCAGATTTGAATAATTTCAAGGGAAAAATTGTTCCGGGGCCAGGTATCGATCCCGGGACCTCTGGTTGAACGTACCAGCGCTCTGCCAACTGAGCTACCCGGGAACTCCACCCGACACCGTCTCAACTTTTCCCTTTATATCCACACAACTCGCGTGGGCTGACGAAACGTCAGAGACCCACATCGAGTGCACACAAACTCTGTGTGACTTGGAATTGTGGTTTTCTGTTAACGTACACAGTGACGTATATATTATGCAAATCTAGTCTTTCAAGTAAAGCTTCCTGTAAAGCAGATTTGAATAATTTCAGTTGGCAGAGCGCTGGTACGTTCAACCAGAGGTCCCGGGATCGATACCCGGCCACGGAACAATTTCTCCCTTGAAATTATTCATATTATCTGTTGTTGATGTACCAAAGGATGTTGTCAATTGTTGCCATGTCTTTGATTGGAAGCGCTCCAATACCTCGATGGTTAGTTGCGATATACGTTTCTTTAAAAGATTTCGGTTTCCCGCGTTATTCTGTTAAAAAAATAATTACACTGTGTTTTATTGGCTGTAGTGGTGTTGGTATAGTGGAGCGGAGCGGAGCGGGAGGGGTGTGCTCCTGGTGCTGGTGCCTGTAGTGAGTCGAATTGATACGATACGCGTGTTCGAGGCCTGGTGCGTCGTCCACAATGCAGCGTAGCGGGCAGTGGACGTTCTCACCACCCGACATTTCAACCGTACTTCTACAAAATCCGTTTACATACTCAGACTCATATTGAGGTCACATATTTACTTGGTGTTGTTAATAGCAATCGCCATACATTCGAAGTTGGCGGATACAGACGAGTTTTTCAGTTGTGCAATCAGAAGGATTAAATCAGTGAAAAAATTGCAGAGCCTTAGTGCAGTCAGAAGGATTACATCAATGAAAAAGTTGCAGAGCCTTAGTGCAGTCAGAAGGATTAAATCAGTGAAAAAATTGCAGAGCCTTAGTGCAGTCAGGAGAATTAAATCAGTGAAAAAAAGCAGAGCCTTAGTGCAGGCAGGAGAATTAAATAAGTGAAAAAATTTGTAGAGCCTTAGTGCAGTCAGGAGGATTAAATAAGTGAAACATTTGCAGAGCCTTAGTGCAGTCAGGAGGATTAAATAAGTGAAAAATTTGCAGAGCCTTAGTGCAGTCAGGAGGATTAAATAAGTGAAAAATTTGCAGAGCCTTAGTGCAGTCAGGAGGATTAAATCGGTGAAAAAAATTGCAGAGCCTTGGTGCAGTCAGGAGGATTAAATCGGTGAAAAAAAATTGCAGAGCCTTGGTGCAGTCAGGAGGATTAAATCAGTGAAAAAATTGCATAGTCTTAATGCAGTCAGAAGGATGAAATCAATGAAAAAATTGCAGAGCCTTAGTGCAGTCAGGAGGATTAAATAAGTGAAAACTTTGCAGAGCCTTAGTGCAGTCAGGAGGATTAAATAAGTGAATAATTTGCAGAGCCTTAGTGCAGTCAGGAGGATTAAATCGGTGAAAAAAATTGCAGAGCCTTGGTGCAGTCAGGAGGATTAAATCAGTGAAAAAATTGCAGAGTCTTAATGCAGTCAGAAGGATTAAATCAATGAAAAAATTGCAGAGCCTTAATGCAGTCAGGAGGATTAAATCAATGAAAAAATTGCTGAGTCTTAATGCAGTCGGATTAAATCAATGAAAAAATTGCAGAGCCTTAATGCAGTCAGGCGGATTAAATAAGTGAAAAATTTGCAGAGCCTTAGTGCAGTCAGGAGGATTAAATCGGTGAAAAAAATTGCAGAGCCTTGGTGCAGTCACGAGGATTAAATCAATGAAAAAATTGCAGAGTCTTAATGCAGTCAGAAGGATTAAATCAATGAAAAAATTGCAGAGCCTTAGTGCAGTCAGGAGGATTAAATAAGTGAAAAATTTGCAGAGCCTTAGTGCAGTCAGGAGGATTAAATATGTGAAAAATTTGCAGAGCCTTAGTGCAGTCAGGAGGATTAAATAAGTGAAAAATTTGCAGAGCCTTAGTGCAGTCAGGAGGATTAAATAAGTGAAAAATTTGCAGAGCCTTAGTGCAGTCAGGAGGATTAAATAAGTGAAAGATTTGCAGAGCCTTAGTGCAGTCAGGAGGATTAAATAAGTGAAAGATTTGCAGAGCCTTAGTGCAGTCAGGAGGATTAAATAAGTGAAAAATTTGCTGAGCCTTAGTGCAGTCAGGAGGATTAAATAAGTGAAACATTTGCAGAGCCTTAGTGCAGTCAGGAGGATTAAATAAGTGAAACATTTGCAGAGCCTTAGTGCAGTCAGGAGGATTAAATCGGTGAAAAAAATTGCAGAGCCTTGGTGCAGTCAGGAGGATTAAATCAGTGAAAAAATTGCAGAGTCTTAATGCAGTCAGAAGGATTAAATCAATGAAAAAATTGCAGAGCCTTAATGCAGTCAGGAGGATTAAATCAATGAAAAAATTGCAGAGTCTTAATGCAGTCAGAAGGATTAAATCAACGAAAAAATTGCAGAGCCTTAATGCAGTCAGGAGGATTAAATAAGTGTAAATTTTGCAGAGCCTTAGTGCAGTCAGGAGGATTAAATCGGTGAAAAAAATTGAAGAGCCTTGGTGCAGTCACGAGGATTAAATCAATGAAAAAATTGCAGAGTCTTAATGCAGTCAGGAGGATTAAATCAATGAAAAAATTGCAGAGTCTTAATGCAGTCAGAAGGATTAAATCAATGAAAAAATTGCAGAGCCTTAGTGCAGTCAGGAGGATTAAATCAATGAAAAAATTGCAGAGTCTTAGTGCAGTCAGAAGGATTAAATCAATGAAAAAATTGCAGAGTCTTAGTGCAGTCAGAAGGATTAAATCAATGAAAAAATTGCAGAGCCTTAGTGCAGTTAGAAGGATTAAATCAATGAAAAAATTGCAGAGCCTTAATGTAGTCAGGATTCCCGTCGGGAATCTAAATCGCGACCTTTCTAATTTACAGCGTTATTCCTAAATCACGACACTACCGCCAGCCCCATCGAATGTAGCCTATAGGCCTGTAATATTCAGATTTATTGATTCATAGTTACAGAATACGAAAATATTCTATCTGATTATTTAACGACGTATCAACTACTGTACACCAACCAAGAGAAAGTCTCCAGGGTATGAGAGGGAGCGGGGTGATGCTGTGAATGAATGTTGATGTTATAAGATGTCATAAGGTCACACACGTGGGTACTCGTATCTCTATTGGCTAGCTCTCACAGCACAAACAATAACACTGATATACACATTTTTATACTACCCTAGTTACAAAATTAGATCACGGTTAATCTCCTGGTCTTTTAATCCCTCTATAAGGAAATAACATATGCAGGAAAGCGCATGATTTTTAAACTGAAGTTCTATCACTCTAATGTTATCTATCTACTTCGCTCCAATAGATGACGCAATAGTAAGCACATTCCTTTCACGGTTTATCTGCTGGTTGGAGAACAGTAGGTACTAGGTTATTTACCGCCGATAGAATTGATGATAGCGAGCTGGTATTTGGCGAGATGAGACCGAGGATTCGCCATGGGATTGCCTGTCATTTTCGTTGCAGTTAGGGAAAACCTAGGGTAAACCCTACCAGGTAATCGCGCCAAGCGAATCTCGAACTCACGCCCCATCTCAGATCACGACTTCCGCTTATTAAGCCGAGACTACGTAGCTGGATAATATGAACGGTATCCATGTTATAGATTAGGTGAAGGGATGGTAGACTATCACACAGACTGGCAGATAAAGGGAAACGACATTTTCTACGTCTATTTTAGGGAAGATTACAACTGAAATTTGCTTGAAAATCTTCAGATAACCCTCTTTCTGAAGATAGCATGTAGTTTCGAGGTGATAAGAACGCTTGCTACGTATGAGAGGCAGAGGGTGATACTGTTATCTTATCTGAGAAGGACGGGTAGGTGTCACTTGGGCCACAGACGTGTCTATCATCCATGCAGAATGATGCATTTTAATTCAGTAATCCTTTCTTATTGTATAGCTCGCGCAAGGAACGATTACCGAAAAGCAATGGTGGCGTTGCTGTCTGTTTTGACGTGTGTATGTAGGCACGCCGAGGGACGAGAGGTGCGAGCCGATGGAACTACTGTACTCCAACCACGAGAAAGTCTTCGGGGACTGAGACGAAGCGGGATAATGCTGTGAATGAATGTTGATGTCATAAGGTCACACACGTGGGTACTTTTATCTCTATTGGCTAGCTCACACAGCACAAACCATAACATTGATCATACATATTGATACTACCCTAGTTACAAAATTAGATCACTGTTAATTAATCTCCTGGTCTTTTAATCTCTCCATACAGGAAATAACATATGGAGGAGAGCGCATGGTTTTTAAACTGACGTTATAACGGTAATATCGTCTATCTACTTCGCTCCAATAGATGACGCAATAGTAAGCACATTCCTTTCACGGTTGATCTCCTGGTTGCAGAACAGTACTGTCTCTTCCAAGAAGATTAACAGATAAGGACATCGCTGTGGAAATAAAGAACGTAGCAAGAGAAAAATTCGAAGCTAATTAAACGCGCAACATATGTTTACGAATGAAATAATAATACCGTGCGATACAAGGCACGCATTCACATGCAATGGAACAAACTAGAGTCGTAACTATCACAACGCAAGACTGATTCTATCGATGTCATTTCTCTTTCGACTGTACTCTTGAATATCATCCTAGATCATATACGTAACAGGTAACTCATCGCTATGTTAAAATCGGCAGCACTTTGAAGAGAACAATCGCCAGGATCGCCACCCGTCCGCCATAAACGAAGTCGAGATGGCAGTACAGTCGCTAATGCAATTCAAATGGGAATTATGATGTGACTCCTTATATAACAACTAGATGGCTGCGTAGTAAACCTGACAAAATTTGTTAACCTCAAAGCCTATAAGGCCGACCTATCTGGGTATATATGATCTAGGATATCATTCAAGTCCACACCTGTGGAGTAACGGTCAGCGCGTCTGGCTGCGAAGCCAGGTGGGCCACCTGGTTCGAATCCCGATCGGGGCAAGTTATCTGGTTGAGGTTTTTTCCGGGGTTTTCCCTCAACCCAATACGAGCAAATGCTGGGTAACTTTCGGTGCTGGACCCCGGACTCATTTCACCAGCATTATCACCTTCATTTCATTCAGACGCTAAATAACGTAGATGTTGATACAGCGTCGTAAAATAACAAAAAAAAATATCATTCAAGCTATCTCGTGACCTTTCCTGTCGCCCGCTCTTCCTTATCGCATTGTTTGATTCGCATTCCTTCCGTCGATATTCTCTGCTTGGGTGACCTGTATCACATGCAAAGTGTATATTTTTGAAAGCATAATAACAGTATTATCGCCTGGCTCAATAGGTTATCTTTGCTCATTGCCTACGCACTTCAACTGATAACCTAATGACATTCCTGACACTGGCTAACTCCTCAGTTCGTACTATAGCACTAGCAGTACATTTTAAAACAGCTATCACTAGTTAAGACACTCCATATGTCATGTTTGGTCGTCTAGCGTCATTGAAATTTTATTGATATAGCCCGCCAAAGAACGATTAACGAAAAGCAATGGTGGCGTTGTTATCTGTTTTGACGTGTGTATGTAGGCACGCCGAGGGGGCGAGAGATACGGGCCGATGGAAGTACTGTCTCTTCCAATAAGATTAAGCAATGAAGATATCGCTTTGGAAATAAAGAACGTAGTAAGAGAAAAATTCGAAGCTAATTAAACGCGCAACATATGTTTACGAATGAAATAATAATACCGAGCGATACAAGACACGGATTCACATGCATTGAAACAAACTAAAGTCGTAATGTAACTACTAGTATCACAACTCGATGTCATTTCTCTTCCGACTGTACTCTTGAATATCATTCAAGCTATCTCGTGACCTTTCCTGTTGCCCTCTCTTCCTTATCGCTTGTTTGATTCGCATTCCTTCCGTCGGTATTCCTTGTTTGCGAGACCTTATAACTGCGAGATAGTACAGAGGTCACAATATCTCCGAGCCTGACAATCATTACAATAACAATTTCGAATCCTGAAAGCGGACTTGCGGGAGAAAGGCGCGATTGTGAGGACAGTATCTGTATGAAAACATCTTCTACGCTGATGAAATTAAAAACATCCGCTCACTGTCACTGTCAGATTCATTTTACTTCACAGTAATATAGGAGCAACAAGTGAGAGGGTGAGTAGTTGATGTTTTCAGTTTTAACATACACGCATAACAATCCGCGCTACAATTTAACTTTTTTTTTCCTCATCACGCCCTCCTTTCTCTGAGACGTAGGCCATGCTCAGAATTATTTTGCGTGCACTGTATTTTGGTGAGAAGAACCCCAGACTCGCGATAATTACCTGAGGAAAATGTCGGGAAATATTCAAAGCAGATAACTTGGAGGACGCCGATTCCTTCCCAAAAATGAGGTTCCGATTCCCTCGCCAAAAAGGGTACAGTCCTATGCCCTCCCAATATTTTGTTGTCTGAATTCAGTGTGGTCCGATTCTCTCGATACCTTAACCAGACAATCATTTTCCGTTACAGTTTACACAGATTTCAAACTGTCCAATTCCCTCCATGTCTTAACCAGTAGCGGCTGGTGGTCAAAATAATGAGTGTGCTACAATCTCTATATCGGCTTACTGTATACACTTATATGCATTTATCTTAATTTGGGATTCGCCTAGTGACGAAATATGGAGTTCCTTCCTACTACAGAACTTGTCAATTACCCTGGTGTTAAACGTTAAACCCCTCCATCCTGGACATTATACTCTTTTCTATTGACAGTATTGCAAGAGCAGTGAGGCGATCCTGGGACATAGATTTCCTTAAAAACGTTTTTATGCGTTTCAAGCAAGAAAAACATCTTTCTGGCTCAGCAGTGGTCATTGGTGTTGTAACCAAAATATTTAACAACTTCGTTACTTCACAGAATGGATCCCGTGAATTGTTGGAGACTATGTTTTGTAACAATTGAACAGCCATCTATATTTCGGAAGTCGGATCTTCCGTATAGAACTCCAAGTTGTGTCTTTAACATTCTTTTGTTCAGTACAGTATAGCTGTTGACAGCAACTTCAAGTTCGCGTTCAGGAAAATTATGCAAAAAATTGTCAAAAAATTCGCTGTTTAACAATTTTGTTGCGTCTAGGTAGCTTAAAGATTGGAAACGATGAGTAGTTTCCTGAATTATACGGTCGCATACCTCCTTGGCATCAATTTTCTGGGATTCAATTTTCCGTCGCTTGCTGATTGATTCAGGAGGAACCTCAAAAAACTGGTAGATGGCAGCAGCAGTCGAACATTTGAAATATCAGACACATTGTACATAGTTCCGAGTTCCTCCACAAACAAGCATTCTTTCCTTACGCTTTACTTTTGCAATCTCGAAGCTGTGTTGTGCTGAAGCTGACTACAGCACTTCCCCGCGTAAAAATAGCCAATCAGAGCAGTTATTTCAGCTTCGCACATGCGCATTAACTGTCTACATTCTCATGTAAGTTTTGAGTAGCACAACGAACCCCCTGAGGCACCAAAGAGCGAAGAGCGAAGACTAAACACTCTATAACGCGTCATGAACATAACCACGGGAAATTGTCAAATGGCAGATCAAATACTATGGTATTGCAAACACTTTATTTGAGCAAAAATTATCATTGTGCTGTAGCACTGTAGCACATAAGGACGGGCCGCCCCTGGTCTTAACCAATTTTCCGTCACACTTTACGCAGACTTCGGACTGTCAAGGATATAACTGAAATAACCAATCCATACCCATGGTGTGTTTAAAAATCATGTTCATTGATCATGACGATTGATTGACTTTGGACTGTCAAGAATATAACTGAAATCATGTTAACTGATCATGTCGGTTGATTGACTTCGAACTGTCAGGGATATAACGGAAATAACCAATCCATACCCTTGGTGTGTTTAATCTTGTGCATAAAAACATTGTAAGGAGGTTTGTATTTTATATTTTAGTAGGTTATTGTACGACGCTTTATCAACATCTTAGGTTTTTTAGCGTCTGAATAAGGTGAAGGCGATAATGCCGGTTAAATGAGTCCGGGGTCCAGCACCGGAAGTTACCCAGCATTTGCTCATATTGGGTTGAGGGAAAACCCCGGAAAAAACCTCAACCAGGTAACTTGCCCCGACCGGGAATCGAACCCGGGCCATCTGGTTTCGCGGCCAGACGCGCTAACAGTTACTTCACACATGTGGACCGGGGCTTTGTAGGACATGGCATTGCAATATCTCGAAAGATTGATCTGTTCGTTTTCTAATTGTTCAGTTTTATTCTTTAAATAGTTCATTTTTTGTTTATAAATCTTTGTAGTTGTACCTGGGTGGATAACGGCAGAATTTATTTCAGTTTGGTTGCTTGTGTAACCAAAAAGAGATGGACTATGCCAGCCAGACTTTACGAGAGGGAATCGGAGTATTTAATTCCAGCAGCTCCTTCTTGCCGCGGAGGGAATCGGTATATTCATAATTATGCTTCGGAGGGAATCGGGAAGAAAAATTAACCACGGGAAGGAGTCGGTAGCCACTCAGGCAACTATCCTAAGCGACCGCATTGTCGGAACTTGAGCCCTGACCGTTAACACCTAGACCACGCCAAAAAATTTCTGCTTTTTGAAGCGGCTTAAAGCACTACTTTACGTGTATTTTTTTAGAATTGCAAATTAAACAAATCAATTTTGTGCTTCTTCGTAGCCTAACTGGAAGAGCTACGTTACAGTCATTTGGTGTTGGCTTCCGAATAGCAATCACTTTCAGAATATCGTTACAATCAAATATCTGTGATTGTAAACCGCAGCTTAATCTGCACGAAAGTGATACTTCGTTATTTTTAATAACGAGAAGACAACACTTGGTGTCACAGCTAGGAGACCACGTGAACTGTAAGATGTCCTCATAAGGTAAGCCGGGACTGCGTCTTGGCGTGACCTCACGACAGCCTTATCTCGGTCTCAGCGTAAAATATTACAGCGAGAACTTGTAAACTAACCTTTTCATGTAGTGGCAAATACTGTATAGGAAGACTTACAGCTTGTAGTCAAGACCAATATGCAGATTGTAAATTCAATAGTAAATTAAAATGCATCTAATCTTCAATTGTAGATACACTCTAGTATTTGACTGCGTTATGTGAAAAACATTCTACTTACAATAGTTCTCTTACACTTCGGTGAAATTGGTATATAGGCTAAGGTCAAGAATTTGCCACGAGGTTACCTGTTATTCGCTGTACCCACTGGATGAAAAGTAAAATTTAATCGAATGACCTCTTCCGACAGATTCATTCATTCATTCATAGTGTTCTGCTCAAGGGTAGGTCTTTCACTGCAAACCCAGCTTCCTCCAGTCTTTCCTATTTTCTGCCTTCCTCTTTGTTTCCTCATATGATCCATATATCTTAATGTCGTCTATCATCTGATATCTTCTTCTGCCCCGAACTCTTCTCCCGTTCACGATTCCTTACAGTACAGTAGGCCGTTTCTTCTCAGCCAGTGACCCAACTAATTCTTTTTCCTCTTCCTGATCTATTTCAGGATCATTCTTTCCTCACCCACTTTTTCCAACAGAACTTCATTTCTTATTCTGTATGTCCACTTCACACGTTCCATTCTTCTCCATATCCACATTTGAAGTGCTTCTATTGCTTCTCTTCACTTTATCGTAATGTCCATGTTTCTGTCCCATGCAATGTCACTCTCCATACAAAGCACTTCACTAGTCTCTTCCTTAGTTCTTTTTCCAGAGGTCCGCACAACATGCTCCTTTTTGTACTAAAAACTTCTTTCGCCATTGTTATCCTCCTTTTGATTTCCTGGCAGCAGCTCATGTTACTGCTTATAGTACACCCCAAGTATTTGAAGCTGTCCACTTGCTCTACTGCCTCATTTAGAAATCGCAAGTTTATCTTCTTTATTTTTCTTCCTATGACCATGGTCTTCGTCTTACTTGCATTTATCTTCATCCCATACTGCTCACAGCTGTCATTTAGCTCCAGCAGCATATCCTTTAGTATCATCTTCTCTTCTGCTAAGAACGTCATATCATCAGGAAATCTTATCCACTTAAGCCATTCTTCTTCCTCTTACTATAACTTCTCCCATGTTTTCCGATAGATAATGTACAATAAAAAAAACGAAGTAAGGATTTACTGCACACTGCCCACAATAGTGAGACGCCCTCATCAGACTGAACCTCATGATGATAATAATAGTTATATTTAATTTTTATAATATGAAGTTATATGCAACGAGGAAGACGAATTAGTGACAAGTTGATATGCTTACTGTTTACCATAATTAGAGTCAAGACACACTCGCTGTCGTAGCCAGTCTTTAAAACTAATGTGGCATTGTTTGTATCACTCTAGATAAAAAGAAAACGTAGGGCAATCGTTACAGCAATTACGGACGTATTAGCAATTTATGGTACCTCGTCATACGAGTGCCAGGCGTCTTTAATTATCAAGTTATTGCCTCAGTTTCATCCAGATTGTAGAGTATGCAAATGCGACATGATAATTGAATAGGATGTCCAGCTCGTCCTTCAGAAACCTGGCCATAGGTCAGTCAGTTCACGGTTACTGAACAGAGAGATCGGGATTCGAGCTCGTGCTGTGAGATTTGGGACGGCCAAATAGTTGTGAGATGAGTTTCCTCCCAACACTCGTCTAGCCTACTCTTCCCCTCACAACTCTTCTCTCTTTTCTCCGCTCCCTTCTTCTGTATCTCTTCTTCCTTCTCATTTTTCTGTCTCCTCTATCCTCACTCCTCCCATCCCCACTCATTTTCTTTCATCTATCACCACCTACCTCCTCCTCTCTTCTCCTCTCTTTTCCTCTCTTCTATTCTCTTCTCTTTTCCTCTCCACCCCTCTAACTCTAATCTCCTCCCTCCTCTCCTCTCGTCGAAGAACAGTTGTTTTGTAGATTTAGATATTTTCAAGGAAATACACACTCTCAGTAGACTTAAATTATATATGATACTGAAAAATAACGGTTTTTCATATGGCGGTTTATATATTTGTACAGCGACTTTTCCTAACGGACTGATTTTGTTCATATGTCTATTCAGTATCTAAGTTCTAGAACGTCGAAAGCAGACCCTGGCCTTTCGGCTATAGAAGTCCCCGAAGAGAAATATAGTATGTGATTTCCTATAGTCCTTTCGAACGTATTTCCTTATAAAACTGTCTTCAGTAATAATAATAATAATAATAATAATAATAATAATAATAATCTAATAAGTTTGTTTGTTTCTGGCCTTCACAACCAATTTAAGAATAGGCTAACGAAATATTTTTCTAACAATTCTTATTAACAATAATAACTGTTTCAGGTTTCTCAATGTTTAACGGTTATATATATATATATATATATATATATATATATATATATATATATATCAGATAAATATCTAAATTATCTCATTATTATTATTATTATTATTATTATTATTATTATTATTATAACTATTTCTTACCAATGTTTATTATTGTCACACTAACATTTCTTATCCAACTTTCATTATTTACTTTCGCGTTGTTTTATGGTCTAGATATTAATGTAATAACTATGTAAGCAATTGTATTGAATTAGAATTAGATTCTGGCTGGGCGGAAGAGAAGGCCTACTGGCCTTAGCTCTGCCAGATTAAATAAATAAATATATTATTATTATTATTATTATTATTATTATTATTATTATTATTATTATTATTCACAAAGTCGTGCTCCGCCGACATGCTCACAGAGGGTACGTTTTGCCGAGTGCTCTAGGTTTCAGGCCTATTGCAGTAGATGATGGAATGCTATATGAAAAGTGATGGTGAAGAGTTGACTAGCATTGAGGAGTCGAGTTTGTGGCCCTCTAAATACTGTAGGCAGTATCCTATCATTGGTAAAGCACGAAGAACCCAAGTCAGAGTAGCCGGTCCTGGGGTTGAACTCAGGACCTCCTGAGTACATGGCGTGAATTATAATAATTTTACTACCATGCTCGGCATATTAGTAGCAATATAATAATAATAATAATAATAATAATAATAATAATAATAATAATAATAATAATCACTATCAACCAATGTTTGACCCTTTAGTCATAATTATTCCGAAGATATATAACCAACACAGTGAATTAACAAGTAAATGGTCTATTTCATCATGTGGTTAACTGATGGACAAAACACGACACTTGGCAAGGGACACAAATGCAGTTCCTGTGAGACACAGTTATTCTCTGATTTCGTACCGAAAATAGAACTCGGGACGCAATGATTTGCAATAGAATATACAGTCACTTGATAGCGTGTTATGCTATAATATTTTAACATAAAAAATAGGCATATATATATATATATATATATATATATATATATATATATATATTATAAAATTTGGTGTGAAGGATATTGCAGTTCACTTTCTTGTTTTAGACCCCTGTGTAAGGGTGTGTCTAGGCCTACCTTAATGCTACCTTTTAAAATCACCGTTTATATTCTGATTAACTTTTCTGTTGTTGCGATGCGGAAGTACTTTGATCTTCATATTCCCTTATAACACGAGTAAATACTTTCATTTGTTAAATAGTTTGGAGCAGTATGGTTCTTCTTGTTTCGCTACAAGAAAGTAGCTTTTATGGCGCGATAGAATAATCTGCTTTGTTGAAAATTGTAATAAAGTGGATATCGTAAGAACATATACAAACAGGAAGCATTCAGATGTTTTGGAAAAGTTTTAATTGGTTTAATGTTAATAAGAAGAACACGAACATCAATGCGAGAAAGAACATTTAAGTGTTGCTTATTCTATTTGTCATCTAATTTCGTTCTTACTTACGGTGAAGTAGGAATTCCATACAAATACATAAATTATTAAACAAGTAATGAATATTTTAAGATGTTCTAGTGTAATAAGAAGAGTAATGACGTCAGTCGATAATAAAAGAATCGCAGCTTATTTAACTTAAAATTCTCACTAGAAGTTCGTTTATTATGGGAGGAAAAAGTAATTAAATATAGGCTTATTGATAAATTAAGAAACGAAAAAATAGAGTAAAGAAAGAGAAATGGAGAAACAGAGGAAAAATGCAAGATAAATTAGAGGACATAAAGGAAAGAAAAATAGAAAGTTGAAAGAGAAGGCGATGGGGAAAAAGAGAAGAATAATGAATAAGAAGAAAATGGTGACATGGGGTTCACAGAATTCCGATGATTACGTGAATACGTTTTTGTTTTGTACTTTAATGTTGATTTTTATGATTAGAGATATTTTATGCTCGACCATACCGAAATGTAGTAATTATACACCTGGTAGCAGACCTTTAATGCATGTCATTAAAGTACATCTACTCATTAAAGGTCAGGTCTTCAGCCAATGACGACTCAGGTTACAACTGT